>NC_140662.1:6783068-7408068 GCF_978046115.1 Saccoglossus kowalevskii
TTTGCCGATAACGCCTCATATCGAAGCAGATTACCACAACATCACAACAGTCAATCGAAATATTGACAACAAACTGTATGCAAAGTTGGAAAACGCGGTTGCGAATTTGGTAGTTTCATTCGAGATTGTTACCTGTGATATCATATTAACAAGTCCCGTAGTTGAACATTCGAAAATGTGAATAAATATTTCGTAACATGCTGTTAAATTACCGTAGTTTTACTCAAAGAATGTAGAGGTCATAGGTCAATCTAGAAGATACTTGTGCAAGCGATATCGATTTAAAACATCCAAAAACATGAAATAGCCGCAAATTCGGAATAATAATCCATGCAGCTGTGGGGTTAGGTGCTCGTTAAATGTTTAAAGTAAAGCACAATCGGGCGTGGTTAGTACTTGCATGGGAGACTCCTTGACTAAACGACCTTTTTAAATTTGTTTTTGTTTCAACTCGCACATGGAAAACATTTAAGGCAACGTTCCGGCACTTTTTCTTACTGTGATGTCAATCATTTATAGTAGAAAATCGAGGCATTTTTGTAACTTTTTTAATTAATGGAAAATTTTCTAATTCGTTCTAATTTTCACGAACAAGTTGTGGATGCTGTCGGCACGTAGTGGGTGTTACACTGTTAACGCATCGTGCAAAGTTGTTCAAAGTGATTACAAAGTTGTACAAAGTTATTGCAAATTTGGTAAATGCATTTACATATATGACCAAGTTGTTAGCATATAAAAATCCACATTTGTAAAGTAGGGAAATGTAATAAAAGCCCGTTAAAAGCAGCTTATAGATATTCTCATGAGGTGACTGTAAAATTTTAGAAAACAGCGTGCAAAGTTTGAAAAAACGAAGGAAATGTTGTCGGAGTTGCTTGTTTATTTAGCCTAAGTCATTGTAATGACAAACGCGCAGTTAAATTTTGAAAGCATTGAGTACATTTTCCGATAACGCCTCATATCTAAGCCGATTATCACAACAGTCAATCGAAATATTGACAACAAACTGTATGCAAAGTTGTAAAACGCGGTTGCGAAGTTGGTAGTTTCATTCGGGATTGTTACCTGTGATATGATATAAACAAGTCCCGTAGTTGAACATTCGAAAATGTGAATAAATATTTCGTAACATGCTGTTAAATTACCGTAGTTTTACTCAAAGAATGTAGAGGTCATAGGTCAATCTAGAAGATACTTGTGTAAGCGAAAACATCCAAAAACATGAAATAGCCGCAAATTCAGAATAATTTCATATAACCCGTGCAGCTGTGGGGTTAGGTGCTCGACAAATGTTTAAAGTAAAGCACAATCGGGCGTGGTTAGTACTTGCATGGGAGACTCCCTGACTAAACGACCTTTTGAAATTTGTTTTTGTTTCAACACGCACATGGAAAAGATTTAAGGCAACGTTCCGGCACTTTTTTTACTGTGATGTCAATCATTTATAGTAGAAAATCCAGGCATTTTTGTGACTTTTTTAATTAATGGAAAATTTTCAAATTCGTTCTAATATTCACGAACAAGTTGTGGATGCTGTCGGCACGTAGTGGGTGTTACACTGTTAACGCATCGTGCAAAGTTGTTCAATATGATTTCAAAGTTGTACAAAGTTATTGCAAATTTGGTAAATGCATTTACATATATGACCAAGTTGTTAGCATATAAAAATCCACATTTGTAAAGTAGGGAAATGTAATAAAAGCCCGTTAAAAGCAGCTTATAGATATTCTCATGAGGTGACTGTAAAATTTTAGAAAACAGCGTGCAAAGTTTGAAAAAACGAAGGAAATGTTGTCGGAGTTGCTTGTTTATTTAGCCTAAGTCATTGTAATGACAAACGCGCAGTTAAATTTTGAAAGCATTGAGTACATTTTCCGATAACGCCTCATATCTAAGCCGATTATCACAACAGTCAATCGAAATATTGACAACAAACTGTATGCAAAGTTGTAAAACGCGGTTGCGAAGTTGGTAGTTTCATTCGGGATTGTTACCTGTGATATGATATAAACAAGTCCCGTAGTTGAACATTCGAAAATGTGAATAAATATTTCGTAACATGCTGTTAAATTACCGTAGTTTTACTCAAAGAATGTAGAGGTCATAGGTCAATCTAGAAGATACTTGTGTAAGCGAAAACATCCAAAAACATGAAATAGCCGCAAATTCAGAATAATTTCATATAACCCGTGCAGCTGTGGGGTTAGGTGCTCGACAAATGTTTAAAGTAAAGCACAATCGGGCGTGGTTAGTACTTGCATGGGAGACTCCCTGACTAAACGACCTTTTGAAATTTGTTTTTGTTTCAACACGCACATGGAAAAGATTTAAGGCAACGTTCCGGCACTTTTTTTACTGTGATGTCAATCATTTATAGTAGAAAATCCAGGCATTTTTGTGACTTTTTTAATTAATGGAAAATTTTCAAATTCGTTCTAATATTCACGAACAAGTTGTGGATGCTGTCGGCACGTAGTGGGTGTTACACTGTTAACGCATCGTGCAAAGTTGTTCAATATGATTTCAAAGTTGTACAAAGTTATTGCAAATTTGGTAAATGCATTTACATATATGACCAAGTTGTTAGCATATAAAAATCCACATTTGTAAAGTAGGGAAATGTAATAAAAGCCCGTTAAAAGCAGCTTATAGATATTCACATGAGGTGACTGTAAAATGTTAGAAAACAGCGTGCAAAGTTTGAAAAAACGAAGGAAATGTTGTCGGAGTTGCTTGTTTATTTAGCCTAAGTCATTGTAATGACAAACGCGCAGTTAAATTTTGAAAGGATTGAGTACATTTTCCGATAACGCCTCATATCTAAGCCGATTATCACAACAGTCAATCGAAATATTGACAACAAACTGTATGCAAAGTTGGAAAACGCGGTTGCGAATTTGGTAGTTTCATTCGAGATTGTTACCTGTGATATCATATTAACAAGTCCCGTAGTTGAACATTCGAAAATGTGAATAAATATTTCGTAACATGCTGTTAAATTACCGTAGTTTTACTCAAAGAATGAAGAGGTCATAGGTCAATCTAGAAGATACTTGTGCAAGCGATATCGATTTAAAACATCCAAAAACATGAAATAGCCGCAAATTCGGAATAATAATCCATGCAGCTGTGGGGTTAGGTGCTCGTTAAATGTTTAAAGTAAAGCACAATCGGGCGTGGTTAGTACTTGCATGGGAGACTCCTTGACTAAACGACCTTTTTAAATTTGTTTTTGTTTCAACTCGCACATGGAAAAGATTTAAGGCAACGTTCCGGCACTTTTTCTTACTGTGATGTCAATCATTTATAGTAGAAAATCGAGGCATTTTTGTAACTTTTTTAATTAATGGAAAATTTTCTAATTCGTTCTAATTTTCACGAACAAGTTGTGGATGCTGTCGGCACGTAGTGGGTGTTACACTGTTAACGCATCGTGCAAAGTTGTTCAAAGTGATTACAAAGTTGTACAAAGTTATTGCAAATTTGGTAAATGCATTTCATATATGACCAAGTTGTTAGCATATAAAAATCCACATTTGTAAAGTAGGGAAATGTAATAAAATCCCGTTAAAAGCAGCTTATAGATATTCACATGAGGTGACTGTAAGATTTTAGAAAACAGCGTGCAAAGTTTGAAAAAACGAAGGAAATGTTGTCGGAGTTGCTTGTTTATTTAGCCTAAGTCATTGTAATGACAAACGCGCAGTTAAATTTTGAAAGCATTGAGTACATTTTCCGATAACGCCTCATATCTAAGCCGATTATCACAACAGTCAATCGAAATATTGACAACAAACTGTATGCAAAGTTGGAAAACGCGGTTGCGAAGTTGGTAGTTTCATTCGGGATTGTTACCTGTGATATCATATTAACAAGTCCAGTAGTTGAACATTCGAAAATGTGAATAAATATTTCGTAACATGCTGTTAAATTACCGTAGTTTTACTCAAAGAATGTAGAGGTCATAGGTCAATCTAGAAGATACTTGTGCAAGCGAAAACATGCAAAAACATGAAATAGCAGCAAATTCAGAATAATTTCATATAACCCGTGCAGCTGTGGGGTTAGGTGCTCGACAAATGTTTAAAGTAAAGCACAATCGGGCGTGGTTAGTACTTGCATGGGAGACTCCCTGACTAACCGACCTTTTGAAATTTGTTTTTGTTTCAACACGCACATGGAAAAGATTTAAGGCAACGTTCCGGCACTTTTTTTACTGTGATGTCAATCGTTTATAGTAGAAAATCCAGGCATTTTTGTGACTTTTTTAATTAATGGAAAATTTTCAAATTCGTTCTTATTTTCACGAACAAGTTGTGGATGCTGTCGGCACGTAGTGGGTGTTACACTGTTAACGCATCGTGCAAAGTTGTTCAATATGATTACAAAGTTGTACAAAGTTATTGCAAATTTGGTAAATGCATTTACATATATGACCAAGTTGTTAGCATATAAAAATCCAAATTTGTAAAGTAGGGAAATTTAATAAAAGCCCGTTAAAAGCAGCTTATAGATATTCACATGAGGTGACTGTAAAATGTTAGAAAACAGTCTGCAAAGTTTGAAAAAATGAAGGAAATTTTGGCGGAGTTGCTAGTTTATTTAGCCTAAGTCATTGTAATGACAACCCCGCAGTTAAATTTTGAAAGCATTGAGTAAATTTTCCGATAACGCCTCATATCTAAGCAGATTATCACAACAGCCAATCGAAATATCGACAACAAACTGTAGACAAAGATGTAAAAAGTGGTTGCAAAGTAGCTAGTTTCATTCGGGATTGTTACCTGTGATATCTTATTAACAAGTCCCGTAGTTGAACATTCGAAAATGTGAATAAATATTTCGTAACATGCTGTTAAATTACCGTAGTTTTACTCCAAGTATGTAGAGGTCATAGGTCAATCTAGAAGATACTTGTGCAAGCGATATCGATTTATAACATCCAAAAACATGAAATAGCCGCAAATTCGGAATAATAATCCATGCAGCTGTGGGTTTAGGTGCTCGACAAATGTTTAAAGTAAAGCACAATCGGGCGTGGTTAGTACTTGCATAGGAGACTCCCTGACTAAACGACCTTTTGAAATTTGGTTTTGTTTCAACACGCACATGGAAAAGATTTAAGGCAACGTTCCGGCACTTTTTCTTACTGTGATGTCAATCATTTATAGTAGAAAATCGAGGCATTTTTGTAACTTTTTTAATTAATGGAAAATTTTCAAATTCGTTCTAATTTTCACGAACAAGTTGTAGATGCTGTCGGCACGTAGTGGGTGTTACACTGTTAACGCATCGTGCAAAGTTGTTCAATATGATTATAAATTTGTACAAATTTATTGCAAATTTGGTAAATGCATTTACATATATGACCAAGTTGTTAGCATATAAAAATCCACATTTGTTAAGTAGGGAAATTTAATAAAAGCCCGTTAAAAGCAGCTTATAGATATTCACATGAGGTGACTGTAAAATGTTAGAAAACAGCGTCCAAAGTTTGAAAAAAACGAAGGAAATGTTGGCGGAGTTGATTGTTTATTTAGCCTAATTCATTGTAATGACAAACCCGCAGTTAAATTTTGAAAGCATTGAGTACATTTTCCGATAACGCCTCATATCTGAGCAGATTATCACAACAGTCAATCGAAATATTGACAACAAACTGTATGCAAAGTTGTAAAACGCGGTTGCGAAGTTGGTAGTTTCATTCGGGATTGTTACCTGTGATATCATATTAACAAGTCCCATAGTTGATCATTCGAAAATGTGAATAAATATTTCGTAACATGCTGTTAAATTACCGTAGTTTTACTCCAAGTATGTAGAGGTCATAGGTCAATCTAGAAGATACTTGTGCAAGCGATATCGATTTAAAACATCCAAAAACATGAAATAGCCGCAAATTCAGAATAATTTCATATAACCCGTGCAGCTGTGGGGTTAGGTGCTCGACAAATGTTTAAAGTAAAGCACAATCGGGCGTGGTTAGTACTTGCATGGGAGACTCCCTGACTAAACGACCTTTTGAAATTTGTTTTTGTTTCAACACGCACATGGAAAAGATTTAAGGCAACGTTCCGGCACTTTTTTTACTGTGATGTCAATCATTTATAGTAGAAAATCCAGGCATTTTTGTGACTTTTTTAATTAATGGAAAATTTTCAAATTCGTTCTAATTTTCATGAACAAGTTGTGGATGCTGTCGGCACGTAGTGGGTGTTACACTGTTAACGCATCGTGCAAAGTTGTTCAAAGTGATTACAAAGTTGTACAAAGTTATTGCAAATTTGGTAAATGCATTTACATATATGACCAAGTTGTTAGCATATAAAAATCCACATTTGTAAAGTAGGGAAATTTAATAAAAGCCCGTTGAAAGCAGCTTATAGATATTCACATGAGGTGACTTTAAAATGTTAGAAAACAGCGTGCAAAGTTTGAAAAAACGAAGGAAATGTTGGCGGAGTTGCTAGTTTATTTAGCCTAAGTCATTGTAATGACAATAGCGCAGTTAAATTTTGAAAGCATTCAGTAAATTTTCCGATAACGCCTCATATCTAAGCAGATTATCACAACAGCCAATCGAAATATCGACAAAAAACTGTAGACAAAATTGTAAAAAGTGGTTGCAAAGTAGGTAGTTTCATTCGGGATTGTTACCTGTGATATCATATTAACAAGTCCCGTAGTTGAACATTCGAAAATGTGAATAAAGATTTCGTAACATGCTGTTAAATTACCGTAGTTTTACTCCAAGTATGTAGAGGTCATAGGTCAATCTAGAAGATACTTGTGCAAGCGATATCGATTTAAAACATCCAAAGACATGAAATAGCCGCAAATTCGGAATGATAATCCATTCAGCTGTAGGGTTAGGTGCTCGACAAATGTTTAAAGTAAAGTACAATTGGGCGTGGTTAGTACTTGCATGGGAGACTCGCTGACAGAACGACCTTTTGAAATTTGTTTTTGTTTCAACACGCACATGGAAAAGATTTAAGGCAACGTTGCGGCACTTTTTCTTACTGTGATGTCAATCATTTATAGTAGAAAATCGAGGCATTTTTGTAACTTTTTTAATTAATGGAAAATTTTCAAATTCGTTCTAATTTTCATGAACAAGTTGTGGATGCTGTCGGCACGTAGTGGGTGTTACACTGTTAACGCATCGTGCAAAGTTGTTCAAAGTGATTACAAAGTTGTACAAAGTTATTGCAAATTTGGTAAATGCATTTACATATATGACCAAGTTGTTAGCATATAAGAATCCACATTTGTAAAGTAGGGAAATTTAATAAAAGCCCGTTAAAAGCAGTTTATAGATATTCACATGAGGTGACTGTAAAATGTTAGAAAACAGTGTGCAAAGTTTGAAAAAATGAAGGAAATGTTGGCGGAGTTGCTAGTTTATTTAGCCTAAGTCATTGTAATGACAAACCCGCAGTTAAATTTTGAAAGCATTCAGTAAATTTTCCGATAACGCCTCATATCTAAGCAGATTATCACAACAGCCAATCGAAATATCGACAACAAACTGTAGACAAAGTTGTAAAAAGCGGTTGCAAAGTAGGTAGTTTCATTCGGGATTGTTACCTGTGATATCATATTAACAAGTCCCGTAGTTGAACATTCGAAAATGTAAATAAATATTTCGTAACATGCTGTTAAATTACCGTAGTTTTATTCCAAGTATGTAGAGGTCATAGGTCAATCTAGAAGATACTTGTGTAAGCGATATCGATTAAAAACATCCAAAAACATGAAATAGCCGCAAATTTTTAATAATATTCCATGCAGCTGTGGGGTTAGGTGCTCGACAAATGTTTAAAGTAAAGCACAATCGGGCGTGGTTAGTACTTGGATGGGAGACTCCCTGACTAAACGACCTTTTGAAATTTGTTTTTGTTTCAACACGCTCATGGAAAAGATTTAAGGCAACGTTCCGGCACTTTTTCTTACTGTGATGTCAATCATTTATAGTAGAAAATCGAGGCATTTTTGTAACTTTTTTAATTAATGGAAAATTTTCAAATTCGTTCTAATTTTCATGAACAAGTTGTGGATGATGTCTGCACGTAGTGGGTGTTACACTGTTAACGCATCGTGCAAAGTTGTTCAAAGTGATTACAAAGTTGTACAAAGTTATTGCAAATTTGGTAAATGCATTTACATATATGACCAAGTTGTTAGCATATAAAAATCCACATTTGTAAAGTAGGGAAATTTAATAAAAGCCCGTTAAAAGCAGCTTATAGATATTCATATGAGGTGACTGTAAAATGTTAGAAACCAGCGTGCAAAGTTTGAAAAAACGAAGGAAATCTTGGCGGAGTTGCTAGTTTATTTAGCCTAAGTCATTGTAATGACAAACCCGCAGTTAAATTTTGAAAGCATTGAGTAAATTTTCCGATAACGCCTCATATCTATGCAGATTATCCCAACAACCAATCGAAATATCGACAACAAACTGTAGACAAAGTTGTAAAAAGCGGTTGAAAAGTAGCTAGTTTCATTCGGGATTGTTACCTGTGATATCATATTAACAAGTCCCTTAGTTGAACATTCGAAAATGTGAATAAATATTTCGTAACATGCTGTTAAATTACCGTAGTTTTACTCCAAGTATGTAGAGGTCATAGGTCAATCTAGAAGATACTTGTGCAAGCGATATCGATTTAAAACATCCAAAAACATGAAATAGCCGCAAATTCGGAATAATAATCCATGCAGCTGTGGGGTTTGGTGCTCGACAAATGTTTAATGTAAAGCACAATCGGGCGTGGTTAGTACTTGCATGGGAGACTCCCTGACTAAACGACCTTTTGAAATTTGTTTTTGTTTCAACACGCTCATGGAAAAGATTTAAGGCAACATTCCGGCACTTTTTCTTACTGTGATGTCAATCATTTATAGTAGAAAATCGAGGCATTTTTGTAACTTTTTTAATTAATGGAAAATTTTCAAATTCGTTCTAATTTTCATGAACAAGTTGTGGATGCTGTCGGCACGTAGTGGGTGTTACACTGTTGACGCATCGTGCAAAGTTGTTCAAAGTGATTACAAAGTTGTACAAAGTTATTGCAAAATTGGTAAATGCATTTACATATATGACCAAGTTGTTAGCATATAAAAATCCACATTTGTAAAGTAGGGAAATTTAATAAAAGCCCGTTAAAAGCAGCTTATAGATATATATTCACATGAGGTGACTGTAAAATGTTAGAAACCAGCGTGCAAAGTTTGAAAAAACGAAGGAAATGTTGGCGGAGTTGCTAGTTTATTTAGCCTAAGTCATTGTAATGACAAACCCGCAGTTAAATTTTGAAAGCATTCAGTAAATTTTCCGATAACGCCTCATATCTAAGCAGATTATCACAACAGCCAATCGAAATATCGACACCAAACTGTAGACAAAGTTGTAAAAAGCGGTTGCAAAGTAGGTAGTTTCATTCGGGATTGTTACCTGTGATATCATATTAACAAGTCCCGTAGTTGAACATTCGAAAATGTAAATAAATATTTCGTAACATGCTGTTAAATTACCGTAGTTTTATTCCAAGTATGTAGAGGTCATAGGTCAATCTAGAAGATACTTGTGCAAGCGATATCGATTTAAAACATCCAAAAACATGAAATAGCCGAAAAATTCGGAATAATAATCCATGCAGCTGTGGGGTTAGGTGCTCGACAAATGTTTAATGTAAAGCACAATCGGGCGTGGTTAGTACTTGCATGTGAGACTCCCTGACTAAACGACCTTTTGAAATTTGTTTTTCTTTCAACACGCACATGGAAAAGATTTAAGGCAACGTTCCGGCACTTTTTCTTACTGTGATGTCAATCATTTATAGTAGAAAATCGAGGCATTTTTGTAACTTTTTTTTAATTAATGGAAAATTTTCAAATTCGTTCTAATTTTCATGAACAAGTTGTGGATGCTGTCGGCACGTAGTGGGTGTTACACTGTTGACGCATCGTGCAAAGTTGTTCAAAGTGATTACAAAGTTGTACAAAGTTATTGCAAATTTAGTAAATGCATTTACATATATGACCAAGTTGTTAGCATATAAAAATCCACATTTGTAAAGTAGGGAAATTTAATAAAAGCCCGTTAAAAGCAGCTTATAGATATTCACATGAGGTGACTGTAAAATGTTAGAAACCAGCGTGCAAAGTTTGAAAAAACAAAGGAAATGTTGGCGGAGTTGCTAGTTTATTTAGCCTAAGTCATTGTAATGACAACCCCGCAGTTAAATTTTGAAAGCATTGAGTAAATTTTCCGATAACGCCTCATATCTAAGCAGATTATCACAACAGCCAATCGAAATATCGACAACAAACTGTAGACAAAGTTGTAAAAAGCGGTTGCAAAGTAGCTAGTTTCATTCGGGATTGTTACCTGTGATATCATATTAACAAGTCCCGTAGTTGAACATTCGAAAATGTGAATAAATATTTCGTAACATGCTGTTAAATTACCATAGTTTTACTCCAAGTATGTAGAGGTCATAGGTCAATCTAGAAGATACTTGTGCAAGCGATATCGATTTAAAACATCCAAAAACATGAAATAGCCGCAAAATCGGAATAATAATCCATGCAGCTGTGGGGTTAGGTGCTCGACAAATGTTTAAAGTAAAGCACAATCGGGCGTGGTTAGTACTTGCATGGGAGACACCCTGACTAAACTACCTTTTGAAATTTGTTTTTGTTTCAACACGCACATGGAAAAGATTTAAGGCAACGTTCCGGCACTTTTTCTTACTGTGATGTCAATCATTTATAGTAGAAAATCGAGGCATTTTTGTAACTTTTTTAATTAATGGAAAATTTTCAAATTCGTTCTAATTTTCATGAACAAGTTGTGGATGATGTCTGCACGTAGTGGGTGTTACACTGTTAACGCATCGTGCAAAGTTGTTCAAAGTGATTACAAAGTTGTACAAAGTTATTGCAAATTTGGTAAATGCATTTACATATATGACCAAGTTGTTAGCATATAAAAATCCACATTTGTAAAGTAGGGAAATTTAATAAAAGCCCGTTAAAAGCAGCTTATAGATATTCATATGAGGTGACTGTAAAATGTTAGAAACCAGCGTGCAAAGTTTGAAAAAACGAAGGAAATCTTGGCGGAGTTGCTAGTTTATTTAGCCTAAGTCATTGTAATGACAAACCCGCAGTTAAATTTTGAAAGCATTGAGTAAATTTTCCGATAACGCCTCATATCTATGCAGATTATCCCAACAACCAATCGAAATATCGACAACAAACTGTAGACAAAGTTGTAAAAAGCGGTTGCAAAGTAGGTAGTTTCATTCGGGATTGTTACCTGTGATATCATATTAACAAGTCCCGTAGTTGAACATTCGAAAATGTAAATAAATATTTCGTAACATGCTGTTAAATTACCGTAGTTTTATTCCAAGTATGTAGAGGTCATAGGTCAATCTAGAAGATACTTGTGCAAGCGATATCGATTTAAAACATCCAAAAACATGAAATAGCCGAAAAATTCGGAATAATAATCCATGCAGCTGTGGGGTTAGGTGCTCGACAAATGTTTAATGTAAAGCACAATCGGGCGTGGTTAGTACTTGCATGTGAGACTCCCTGACTAAACGACCTTTTGAAATTTGTTTTTCTTTCAACACGCACATGGAAAAGATTTAAGGCAACGTTCCGGCACTTTTTCTTACTGTGATGTCAATCATTTATAGTAGAAAATCGAGGCATTTTTGTAACTTTTTTTTAATTAATGGAAAATTTTCAAATTCGTTCTAATTTTCATGAACAAGTTGTGGATGCTGTCGGCACGTAGTGGGTGTTACACTGTTGACGCATCGTGCAAAGTTGTTCAAAGTGATTACAAAGTTGTACAAAGTTATTGCAAATTTAGTAAATGCATTTACATATATGACCAAGTTGTTAGCATATAAAAATCCACATTTGTAAAGTAGGGAAATTTAATAAAAGCCCGTTAAAAGCAGCTTATAGATATTCACATGAGGTGACTGTAAAATGTTAGAAACCAGCGTGCAAAGTTTGAAAAAACAAAGGAAATGTTGGCGGAGTTGCTAGTTTATTTAGCCTAAGTCATTGTAATGACAACCCCGCAGTTAAATTTTGAAAGCATTGAGTAAATTTTCCGATAACGCCTCATATCTAAGCAGATTATCACAACAGCCAATCGAAATATCGACAACAAACTGTAGACAAAGTTGTAAAAAGCGGTTGCAAAGTAGCTAGTTTCATTCGGGATTGTTACCTGTGATATCATATTAACAAGTCCCGTAGTTGAACATTCGAAAATGTGAATAAATATTTCGTAACATGCTGTTAAATTACCATAGTTTTACTCCAAGTATGTAGAGGTCATAGGTCAATCTAGAAGATACTTGTGCAAGCGATATCGATTTAAAACATCCAAAAACATGAAATAGTCGCAAAATCGGAATAATAATCCATGCAGCTGTGGGGTTAGGTGCTCGACAAATGTTTAAAGTAAAGCACAATCGGGCGTGGTTAGTACTTGCATGGGAGACACCCTGACTAAACTACCTTTTGAAATTTGTTTTTGTTTCAACACGCACATGGAAAAGATTTAAGGCAACGTTCCGGCACTTTTTCTTACTGTGATGTCAATCATTTATAGTAGAAAATCGAGGCATTTTTGTAACTTTTTTAATTAATGGAAAATTTTCAAATTCGTTCTAATTTTCATGAACAAGTTGTGGATGATGTCTGCACGTAGTGGGTGTTACACTGTTAACGCATCGTGCAAAGTTGTTCAAAGTGATTACAAAGTTGTACAAAGTTATTGCAAATTTGGTAAATGCATTTACATATATGACCAAGTTGTTAGCATATAAAAATCCACATTTGTAAAGTAGGGAAATTTAATAAAAGCCCGTTAAAAGCAGCTTATAGATATTCATATGAGGTGACTGTAAAATGTTAGAAACCAGCGTGCAAAGTTTGAAAAAACGAAGGAAATCTTGGCGGAGTTGCTAGTTTATTTAGCCTAAGTCATTGTAATGACAAACCCGCAGTTAAATTTTGAAAGCATTGAGTAAATTTTCCGATAACGCCTCATATCTATGCAGATTATCCCAACAACCAATCGAAATATCGACAACAAACTGTAGACAAAGTTGTAAAAAGCGGCTGCAAAGTAGCTAGTTTCATTCGGGATTGTTACCTGTGATATCATATTAACAAGTCCCTTAGTTGAACATTCGAAAATGTGAATAAATATTTCGTAACATGCTGTTAAATTACCGTAGTTTTACTCCAAGTATGTAGAGGTCATAGGTCAATCTAGAAGATACTTGTGCAAGCGATATCGATTTAAAACATCCAAAAACATGAAATAGCCGCAAATTCGGAATAATAATCCATGCAGCTGTGGGGTTTGGTGCTCGACAAATGTTTAATGTAAAGCACAATCGGGCGTGATTAGTACTTGCATGGGAGACTCCCTGACTAAACGACATTTTGAAATTTGTTTTTGTTTCAACACGCTCATGGAAAAGATTTAAGGCAACATTCCGGCACTTTTTCTTACTGTGATGTCAATCATTTATAGTAGAAAATCGAGGCATTTTTGTAACTTTTTTAATTAATGGAAAATTTTCAAATTCGTTCTAATTTTCATGAACAAGTTGTGGATGCTGTCGGCACGTAGTGGGTGTTACACTGTTAACGCATCGTGCAAAGTTGTTCAAAGTGATTACAAAGTTGTACAAAGTTATTGCAAATTTGGTAAATGCATTTACATATATGACCAAGTTGTTAGCATATAAAAATCCACATTTGTAAAGTAGGGAAATTTAATAAAAGCCCGTTAAAAGCAGCTTATAGATATATATTCACATGAGGTGACTGTAAAATGTTAGAAACCAGCGTGCAAAGTTTGAAAAAACGAAGGAAATGTTGGCGGAGTTGCTAGTTTATTTAGCCTAAGTCATTGTAATGACAAACCCGCAGTTAAATTTTGAAAGCATTCAGTAAATTTTCCGATGACGCCTCATATCTAAGCAGATTATCACAACAGCCAATCGAAATATCGACAACAAACTGTAGACAAAGTTGTAAAAAGCGGTTGCAAAGTAGGTAGTTTCATTCGGGATTGTTACCTGTGATATCATATTAACAAGTCCCGTAGTTGAACATTCGAAAATGTAAATAAATATTTCGTAACATGCTGTTAAATTACCGTAGTTTTATTCCAAGTATGTAGAGGTCATAGGTCAATCTAGAAGATACTTGTGCAAGCGATATCGATTTAAAACATCCAAAAACATGAAATAGCCGAAAAATTCGGAATAATAATCCATGCAGCTGTGGGGTTAGGTGCTCGACAAATGTTTAATGTAAAGCACAATCGGGCGTGGTTAGTACTTGCATGTGAGACTCCCTGACTAAACGACCTTTTGAAATTTGTTTTTCTTTCAACACGCACATGGAAAAGATTTAAGGCAACGTTCCGGCACTTTTTCTTACTGTGATGTCAATCATTTATAGTAGAAAATCGAGGCATTTTTGTAACTTTTTTTTAATTAATGGAAAATTTTCAAATTCGTTCTAATTTTCATGAACAAGTTGTGGATGATGTCTGCACGTAGTGGGTGTTACACTGTTAACGCATCGTGCAAAGTTGTTCAAAGTGATTACAAAGTTGTACAAAGTTATTGCAAATTTGGTAAATGCATTTACATATATGACCAAGTTGTTAGCATATAAAAATCCACATTTGTAAAGTAGGGAAATTTAATAAAAGCCCGTTAAAAGCAGCTTATAGATATTCATATGAGGTGACTGTAAAATGTTAGAAACCAGCGTGCAAAGTTTGAAAAAACGAAGGAAATCTTGGCGGAGTTGCTAGTTTATTTAGCCTAAGTCATTGTAATGACAAACCCGCAGTTAAATTTTGAAAGCATTGAGTAAATTTTCCGATAACGCCTCATATCTATGCAGATTATCCCAACAACCAATCGAAATATCGACAACAAACTGTAGACAAAGTTGTAAAAAGCGGTTGCAAAGTAGCTAGTTTCATTCGGGATTGTTACCTGTGATATCATATTAACAAGTCCCTTAGTTGAACATTCGAAAATGTGAATAAATATTTCGTAACATGCTGTTAAATTACCGTAGTTTTACTCCAAGTATGTAGAGGTCATAGGTCAATCTAGAAGATACTTGTGCAAGCGATATCGATTTAAAACATCCAAAAACATGAAATAGCCGCAAATTCGGAATAATAATCCATGCAGCTGTGGGGTTTGGTGCTCGACAAATGTTTAATGTAAAGCACAATCGGGCGTGGTTAATACTTGCATGGGAGACTCCCTGACTAAACGACCTTTTGAAATTTGTTTTTGTTTCAACACGCTCATGGAAAAGATTTAAGGCAACATTCCGGCACTTTTTCTTACTGTGATGTCAATCATTTATAGTAGAAAATCGAGGCATTTTTGTAACTTTTTTAATTAATGGAAAATTTTCAAATTCGTTCTAATTTTCATGAACAAGTTGTGGATGCTGTCGGCACGTAGTGGGTGTTACACTGTTGACGCATCGTGCAAAGTTGTTCAAAGTGATTACAAAGTTGTACAAAGTTATTGCAAATTTGGTAAATGCATTTACATATATGACCAAGTTGTTAGCATATAAAAATCCACATTTGTAAAGTAGGGAAATTTAATAAAAGCCCGTTAAAAGCAGCTTATAGATATATATTCACATGAGGTGACTGTAAAATGTTAGAAACCAGCGTGCAAAGTTTGAAAAAACGAAGGAAATGTTGGCGGAGTTGCTAGTTTATTTAGCCTAAGTCATTGTAATGACAAACCCGCAGTTAAATTTTGAAAGCATTCAGTAAATTTTCCGATAACGCCTCATATCTAAGCAGATTATCACAACAGCCAATCGAAATATCGACAACAAACTGTAGACAAAGTTGTAAAAAGCGGTTGCAAAGTAGGTAGTTTCATTCGGGATTGTTACCTGTGATATCATATTAACAAGTCCCGTAGTTGAACATTCGAAAATGTAAATAAATATTTCGTAACATGCTGTTAAATTACCGTAGTTTTATTCCAAGTATGTAGAGGTCATAGGTCAATCTAGAAGATACTTGTGCAAGCGATATCGATTTAAAACATCCAAAAACATGAAATAGCCGAAAAATTCGGAATAATAATCCATGCAGCTGTGGGGTTAGGTGCTCGACAAATGTTTAATGTAAAGCACAATCGGGCGTGGTTAGTACTTGCATGTGAGACTCCCTGACTAAACGACCTTTTGAAATTTGTTTTTCTTTCAACACGCACATGGAAAAGATTTAAGGCAACGTTCCGGCACTTTTTCTTACTGTGATGTCAATCATTTATAGTAGAAAATCGAGGCATTTTTGTAACTTTTTTTTAATTAATGGAAAATTTTCAAATTCGTTCTAATTTTCATGAACAAGTTGTGGATGCTGTCGGCACGTAGTGGGTGTTACACTGTTGACGCATCGTGCAAAGTTGTTCAAAGTGATTACAAAGTTGTACAAAGTTATTGCAAATTTGGTAAATGCATTTACATATATGACCAAGTTGTTAGCATATAAAAATCCACATTTGTAAAGTAGGGAAATTTAATAAAAGCCCGTTCAAAGCAGCTTATAGATATTCACATGAGGTGACTGTAAAATGTTAGAAAACAGTGTGCAAAGTTTGAAAAAATGAAGGAAATGTTGGCAGAGTTGCTAGTTTATTTAGCCTAAGTCATTGTAATGACAACCCCCCAGTTAAATTTTGAAAGCATTGAGTAAATTTTCCGATAACGCCTCATATCTAAGCAGATTATCACAACAGCCAATCGAAATATCGATAACAAACTGTAGACAAAGTTGTAAAAAGCGGTTGCATAGTAGCTAGTTTCATTCGGGATTGTTACCTGTGATATCATATTAACAAGTCCCGTAGTTGAACATTCAAAAATGTGAATAAATATTTCGTAACATGCTGTTAAATTACCGTAGTTTTACTCCAAGTATGTAGAGGTCATAGGTCAATCTAGAAGATACTTGTGCAAGCGATATCGATTTAAAACATCCAAAAACATGAAATAGCCGCAAATTCGGAATAATAATCCATGCAGCTGTAGGGTTAGGTGCTCGACAAATGTTTAAAGTAAAGCACAACCGGGCGAGGTTAGTACTTGCATGGGAGACTCCCAGACTAAACGACCTTTTGAAATTTGTTTTTGTTTCAACACGCACATGGAAAAGATTTAAGGCAACGTTCCGGCACTTTTTCTTACTGTGATGTCAATCATTTATAGTAGAAAATCGAGGCATTTTTGTAACTTTTTTAATTAATGGAAAATTTTCAAATTCGTTCTAATTTTCATGAACAAGTTGTGGATGCTGTCGGCACGTAGTGGATGTTACACTGTTAACGCATCGTGCAAAGTTGTTCAAAGTGATTACAAAGTTGTACAAAGTTATTGCAAATTTGGTAAATGCATTTACATATATGACCAAGTTGTTAGCATATAAAAATCCACATTTGTAAAGTAGGGAAATTTAATAAAAGCCCGTTAAAAGCAGCTTATAGATATATATTCACAGGAGGTGACTGTAAAATGTTAGAAACCAGCGTGCAAAATTTGAAAAAACGAAGGAAATGTTGGCGGACCTGCTAGTTTATTTAGCCTAAATCATTGTAATGACAAACCGGCAGTTAAATTTTGAAAGCATTCAGTAAATTTTCCGATAACGCCTCATATCTAAGCAGATTATCACAACAGCCAATCGAAATATCGACAACAAACTGTAGACAAAGTTGTAAAAAGCGGTTGCAAAGTAGCTAGTTTCATTCGGGATTGTTACCTGTGATATCATATTAACAAGTCCCGTAGTTGAACATTCGAAAATGTGAATAAATATTTCGTAACATGCTGTTAAATTACCGTAGTTTTACTCCAAGTATGTAGAGGTCATAGGTCAATCTAGAAGATACTTGTGCAAGCGATGTCGATTTAAAACATCCAAAAACATGAAATAGAAGCAAATTCGGAATAATAATCCATGCAGCTGTAGGGTTAGGTGCTCGACAAATGTTTAAAGTAAAGCACAATCGGGCGTGGTTAGTACTTGCATGGGAGACTCCCTGACTAAACGACCTTTTGAAATTTGTTTTTGTTTCAACACGCACATGGAAAAGATTTAAGGCAACGTTCCGGCACTTTTTCTTACTGTGATGTCAATCATTTATTGTAGAAAATCGAGGCATTTTTGTAACTTTTTTAATTAATGGAAAATTTTCAAATTCGTTCTAATTTTCATGAACAAGTTGTGGATGCTGTCGGCACGTAGTGGATGTTACACTGTTAACGCATCGTGCAAAGTTGTTCAAAGTGATTACAAAGTTGTACAAAGTTATTGCAAATTTGGTAAATGCATTTACATATATGACCAAGTTGTTAGCATATAAAAATCCACATTTGTAAAGTAGGGAAATTTAATAAAAGCCCGTTAAAAGCAGCTTATAGATATATATTCACAGGAGGTGACTGTAAAATGTTAGAAACCAGCGTGCAAAATTTGAAAAAACGAAGGAAATGTTGGCGGAGCTGCTAGTTTATTTAGCCTAAATCATTGTAATGACAAACCCGCAGTTAAATTTTGAAAGCATTCAGTAAATTTTCCGATAACGCCTCATATCTAAGCAGATTATCACAACAGCCAATCGAAATATCGACAACAAACTGTAGACAAAGTTGTAAAAAGCGGTTGCAAAGTAGCTAGTTTCATTCGGGATTGTTACCTGTGATATCATATTAACAAGTCCCGTAGTTGAACATTCGAAAATGTGAATAAATATTTCGTAACATGCTGTTAAATTACCGTAGTTTTACTCCAAGTATGTAGAGGTCATAGGTCAATGTAGAAGATACTTGTGCAAGCGATATCGATTTAAAACATCCAAAAACATGAAATAGCCGCAAATTCGGAATAATAATCCATGCAGCTGTGGGGTTAGATGCTCGACAAATGTTTAAAGTAAAGCACAATCGGGCGTGGTTAGTACTTGCATGGGAGACTTCCTGACTAATCGACCTTTTGAAATTTGTTTTTGTTTCAACACGCACATGGAAAAGATTTAAGGCAACGTTCCGGAACTTTTTCTTACTGTGATGTCAATCATTTATAGTAGAAAATCGAGGCATTTTTGTAACTTTTTTAATTAATGGAAAATTTTAAAATTCGTTCTAATTTTCACGAACAAGTTGTGGATGCTGTCGGCACGTAGTGGGTGTTACACTGTTGACGCATCGTGCAAAGTTGTTCAAAGTGATTACAAAGTTGTACAAAGTTATTGCAAATTTGGTAAATGCATTTGCATATATGACCAAGTTGTTATCATATAAAAATCCACATTTGTAAAGTAGGGAAATTTAATAAAAGCCCGTTAAAAGCAGATTATAGATATTCACATGAGGTGACTGTAAAATGTTAGAAAACAGTGTGCAAAGTTTGAAAAAATGAAGGAAATGTTGGCGGAGTTGCTAGTTTATTTATCCTAAGTCATTGTAATGACAACCCCGCAGTTAAATTTTGAAAGCATTGAGTAAATTTTCCGATAACGCCTCATATCTAAGCAGATTATCACAACAGCCAATCGAAATATCGACAACAAACTGTAGACAAAGTTGTAAAAAGCGGTTGCAAAGTAGCTAGTTTCATTCGAGATTGTTACCTGTGATATCATATTAACAAGTCCCGTAGTTGAACATTCGAAAATGTGAATAAATATTTCGTAACATGCTGTTAAATTTCCGTAGTTTTACTCCAAGTATGTAGAGGTCATAGGTCAATCTAGAAGATACTTGAGCAAGCAATATCGATTTAAAACATCCAAAAACATGAAATAGCCGCAAATTCGGAATAATAATCTGTGCTGCTGTAGGGTTAGGTGCTCGACGAATGTTTAAAGTAAAGCACAATCGGGCGTGGTTATTACTTGCATGGGAGACTCCCTGACTAAACGACCTTTTGAAATTTGTTTTTGTTTCAACACGCACATGGAAAAGATTTAAGGCAACGTTCCGGCACTTTTTATTACTGTGATGTCAATCATTTATAGTAGAAAATCGAGGCATTTTTGTAACTTTTTTAATTAATGGAAAATTTTCAAATTCTTTCTAATTTTCATGTACAAGTTGTGGATGCTGTCGGCACGTTGTGGGTGTTACACTGTTGACGCATCGTACAAAGTTGTTCAAAGTGATTACAAAGTTGTACAAAGTTATTGCATATTTGGTAAATGCATTTACATATATGACCAAGTTGTTAGCATATAAAAATCCACATTTGTAAAGTAGGGAAATTTAATAAAAGCCCGTTAAAAGCAGCTTATAGATATATATTCACATGAGGTGACTGTAAAATGTTAGAAACCAGCGTGCAAAGTTTGAAAAAACGAAGGAAATGTTGGCGGAGTTGCTAGTTTATTTAGCCTAAGTCATTGTAATGACAAACCCGCAGTTAAATTTTGAAAGCATTCAGTAAATTTTCCGATAACGCCTCATATCTAAGCAGATTATCACAACAGCCAATCGAAATATCGACAACAAACTGTAGACAAAGTTGTAAAAAGCGGTTGCAAAGTAGCTAGTTTCATTCGGGATTGTTACCTGTGATATCATATTAACAAGTCCCGTAGTTGAACATTCAAAAATGTGAATAAATATTTCGTAACATGTTGTTAAATTACCGTAGTTTTACTCCAAGTATGTAGAGGTCATAGGTCAATCTAGAAGATACTTGTGCAAGCGATGTCGATTTAAAACATCCAAAAACATGAAATAGCCGCAAATTCGGAATAATAATCCATGCAGCTGTAGGGTTAGGTGCTCGACAAATGTTTAAAGTAAAGCACAATCGGGCGTGGTTAGTACTTGCATGGGAGACTCCCTGACTAAACGACCTTTTGAAATTTGTTTTTGTTTCAACACGCACATGGAAAAGATTTAAGGCAACGTTCCGGCACTTTTTCTTACTGTGATGTCAATCATTTATAGTAGAAAATCGAGGCATTTTTGTAACTTTTTTAATTAAGGAAAATTTTCAAATTCGTTCTAATTTTCATGAACAAGTTGTGGATGTTGTCGGGACGTAGTGGGTGTTACACTGTTAACGCATCGTGCAAAGTTGTTCAAAGTGATTACAAAGTTGTACAAAGTTATTGCAAATTTGGTAAATGCATTTGCATATATGACCAAGTTGTTATCATATAACAATCCACATTTGTAAAGTAGGGAAATTTAATAAAAGCCCGTTAAAAGCAGCTTATAGATATATATTCACATGAGGTGACTGTAAAATGTTAGAAACCAGCGTGCAAAGTTTGAAAAAACGAAGGAAATGTTGGCGGAGTTGCTAGTTTATTTAGCCTAAGTCATTGTAATGACTAACCCGCAGTTAAATTTTGAAAGCATTCAGTAAATTTTCCGATAACGCCTCATATCTAAGCAGATTATCACAACAGCCAATCGAAATATCGACAACAAACTGTAGACAAAGTTGTAAAAAGCGGTTGCAAAGTAGCTAGTTTCATTCGGGATTGTTACCTGTGATATCATATTAACAAGTCCCGTAGTTGAACATTCAAAAATGTGAATAAATATTTCGTAACATGTTGTTAAATTACCGTAGTTTTACTCCAAGTATGTAGAGGTCATAGGTCAATCTAGAAGATACTTGTGCAAGCGATGTCGATTTAAAACATCCAAAAACATGAAATAGCCGCAAATTCGGAATAATAATCCATGCAGCTGTAGGGTTAGGTGCTCGACAAATGTTTAAAGTAAAGCACAATCGGGCGTGGTTAGTACTTGCATGGGAGACTCCCTGATTAAACGACCTTTTGAAATTTGTTTTTGTTTCAACACGCACATGGAAAAGATTTAAGGCAACGTTCCGGCACTTTTTCTTACTGTGATGTCAATCATTTATAGTAGAAAATCGAGGCATTTTTGTAACTTTTTTAATTAATGGACAATTTTCAAATTCGTTCTAATTTTCATGAACAAGTTGTGGATGCTGTCGGCACGTAGTGGGTGTTACACTGTTGACGCATCGTGCAAAGTTGTTCAAAGTGATTACAAAGTTGTACAAAGTTATTGCAAATTTGGTAAATGCATTTACATATATGACCAAGTTGTTGGCATATAAAAATCCACATTTGTAAAGTAGGGAAATTTAATAAAAGCCCGTTCAAAGCAGCTTATAGATATTCACATGAGGTGACTGTAAAATGTTAGAAAACAGTGTGCAAAGTTTGAAAAAATGAAGGAAATGTTGGCGGAGTTGCTAGTTTATTTATCCTAAGTCATTGTAATGACAACCCCGCAGTTAAATTTTGAAAGCATTGAGTAAATTTTCCGATAACGCCTCATATCTAAGCAGATTATCACAACAGCCAATCGAAATATCGACAACAAACTGTAGACAAAGTTGTAAAAAGCGGTTGCAAAGTAGCTAGTTTCATTCGAGATTGTTACCTGTGATATCATATTAACAAGTCCCGTAGTTGAACATTCGAAAATGTGAATAAATATTTCGTAACATGCTGTTAAATTTCCGTAGTTTTACTCCAAGTATGTAGAGGTCATAGGTCAATTTAGAAGATACTTGAGCAAGCGATATCGATTTCAAACATCCAAAAACATGAAATAGCCGCAAATTCGGAATAATAATCCGTGCAGCTGTAGGGTTAGGTGCTCGACGAATGTTTAAAGTAAAGCACAATCGGGCGTGGTTATTACTTGCATGGGAGACTCCCTGATTAAACGACCTTTTGAAATTTGTTTTTGTTTCAACACGCACATGGAAAAGATTTAAGGCAACGTTCCGGCACTTTTTCTTACTGTGATGTCAATCATTTATAGTAGAAAATCGAGGCATTTTTGTAACTTTTTTAATTAATGGACAATTTTCAAATTCGTTCTAATTTTCATGAACAAGTTGTGGATGCTGTCGGCACGTAGTGGGTGTTACACTGTTGACGCATCGTGCAAAGTTGTTCAAAGTGATTACAAAGTTGTACAAAGTTATTGCAAATTTGGTAAATGCATTTACATATATGACCAAGTTGTTAGCATATAAAAATCCACATTTGTAAAGTAGGGAAATTTAATAAAAGCCCGTTCAAAGCAACTTATAGATATTCACATGAGGTGACTGTAAAATGTTAGAAAACAGTGTGCAAAGTTTGAAAAAATGAAGGAAATGTTGGCGGAGTTGCTAGTTTATTTATCCTAAGTCATTGTAATGACAACCCCGCAGTTAAATTTTGAAAGCATTGAGTAAATTTTCCGATAACGCCTCATATCTAAGCAGATTATCACAACAGCCAATCGATATATCGACAACAAACTGTAGACAAAGTTGTAAAAAGCGGTTGCAAAGTAGCAAGTTTCATTCGAGATTGTTACCTGTGATATCATATTAACAAGTCCCGTAGTTGAACATTCGAAAATGTGAATAAATATTTCGTAACATGCTGTTAAATTTCCGTAGTTTTACTCCAAGTATGTAGAGGTCATAGGTCAATTTAGAAGATACTTGAGCAAGCGATATCGATTTCAAACATCCAAAAACATGAAATAGCCGCAAATTCGGAATAATAATCCGTGCAGCTGTAGGGTTAGGTGCTCGACGAATGTTTAAAGTAAAGCACAATCGGGCGTGGTTATTACTTGCATGGGAGACTCCCTGATTAAACGACCTTTTGAAATTTGTTTTTGTTTCAACACGCACATGGAAAAGATTTAAGGCAACGTTCCGGCACTTTTTCTTACTGTGATGTCAATCATTTATAGTAGAAAATCGAGGCATTTTTGTAACTTTTTTAATTAATGGACAATTTTCAAATTCGTTCTAATTTTCATGAACAAGTTGTGGATGCTGTCGGCACGTAGTGGGTGTTACACTGTTGACGCATCGTGCAAAGTTGTTCAAAGTGATTACAAAGTTGTACAAAGTTATTGCAAATTTGGTAAATGCATTTACATATATGACCAAGTTGTTAGCATATAACAATCCACATTTGTAAAGTAGGGAAATTTAATAAAAGCCCGTTCAAAGCAACTTATAGATATTCACATGAAGTGACTGTAAAATGTTAGAAAACAGTGTGCAAAGTTTGAAAAAATGAAGGAAATGTTGGCGGAGTTGCTAGTTTATTTATCCTAAGTCATTGTAATGACAACCCCGCAGTTAAATTTTGAAAGCATTGAGTAAATTTTCCGATAACGCCTCATATCTAAGCAGATTATCACAACAGCCAATCGAAATATCGACAACAAACTGTAGACAAAGTTGTAAAAAGCGGTTGCAAAGTAGCTAGTTTCATTCGAGATTGTTACCTGTGATATCATATTAACAAGTCCCGTAGTTGAACATTCGAAAATGTGAATAAATATTTCGTAACATGCTGTTAAATTTCCGTAGTTTTACTCCAAGTATGTAGAGGTCATAGGTCAATTTAGAAGATACTTGAGCAAGCGATATCGATTTCAAACATCCAAAAACATGAAATAGCCGCAAATTCGGAATAATAATCCGTGCAGCTGTAGGGTTAGGTGCTCGACGAATGTTTAAAGTAAAGCACAATCGGGCGTGGTTATTACTTGCATGGGAGACTCCCTGACTAAACGACCTTTTGAAATTTGTTTTTGTTTCAACACGCACATGGAAAAGATTTAAGGCAACGTTCCGGCACTTTTTCTTACTGTGATGTCAATCATTTATAGTAGAAAATCGAGGCATTTTTGTAACTTTTTTAATTAATGGACAATTTTCAAATTCGTTCTAGTTTTCATGAACAAGTTGTGGATGCTGTCGGCACGTAGTGGGTGTTACACTGTTGACGCATCGTGCAAAGTTGTTCAAAGTGATTACAAAGTTGTACAAAGTTATTGCAAATTTGGTAAATGCATTTACATATATGACCAAGTTGTTAGCATATAAAAATCCACATTTGTAAAGTAGGGAAATTTAATAAAAGCCCGTTCAAAGCAGCTTATAGATATTCACATGAGGTGACTGTAAAATGTTAGAAAACAGTGTGCAAAGTTTGAAAAAATGAAGGAAATGTTGGCGGAGTTGCTAGTTAATTTATCCTAAGTCATTGTAATGACAACCCCGCAGTTAAATTTTGAAAGCATTGAGTAAATTTTCCGATAACGCCTCATATCTAAGCAGATTATCACAACAGCCAATCGAAATATCGACAACAAACTGTAGACAAATTTGTAAAAAGCGGTTGCAAAGTAGCTAGTTTCATTCGAGATTGTTACCTGTGATATCATATTAACAAGTCCCGTAGTTGAACATTCGAAAATGTGAATAAATATTTCGTAACATGCTGTTAAATTTCCGTAGTTTTACTCCAAGTATGTAGAGGTCATAGGTCAATTTAGAAGATACTTGAGCAAGCGATATCGATTTAAAACATCCAAAAACATGAAATAGCCGCAAATTCGGAATAATAATCTGTGCAGCTGTAGGGTTAGGTGCTCGACGAATGTTTAAAGTAAAGCACAATCGGGCGTGGTTATTACTTGCATGGGAGACTCCCTGACTAAACGACCTTTTGAAATTTGTTTTTGTTTCAACACGCACATGGAAAAGATTTAAGGCAACGTTCCGGCACTTTTTCTTACTGTGATGTCAATCATTTATAGTAGAAAATCGAGGCATTTTTGTAACTTTTTTAATTAATGGACAATTTTCAAATTCGTTCTAGTTTTCATGAACAAGTTGTGGATGCTGTCGGCACGTAGTGGGTGTTACACTGTTGACGCATCGTGCAAAGTTGTTCAAAGTGATTACAAAGTTGTACAAAGTTATTGCAAATTTGGTAAATGCATTTGCATATATGACCAAGTTGTTAGTATATAAAAATCCACATTTGTAAAGTAGGGAAATTTAATAAAAGCCCGTTCAAAGCAGCTTATAGATATTCACATGAGGTGACTGTAAAATGTTAGAAAACAGTGTGCAAAGTTTGAAAAAATGAAGGAAATGTTGGCGGAGTTG
The DNA here is from genome assembly GCF_978046115.1 of Saccoglossus kowalevskii. Lineage (NCBI taxonomy): Eukaryota > Metazoa > Hemichordata > Enteropneusta > Harrimaniidae > Saccoglossus > Saccoglossus kowalevskii. Next base: position 6,809,167 of record NC_140662.1, read on the forward strand.
CTAGTTAATTTATCCTAAGTCATTGTAATGACAACCCCGCAGTTAAATTTTGAAAGCATTGAGTAAATTTTCCGATAACGCCTCATATCTAAGCAGATTATCACAACAGCCAATCGAAATATCGACAACAAACTGTAGACAAATTTGTAAAAAGCGGTTGCAAAGTAGCTAGTTTCATTCGAGATTGTTACCTGTGATATCATATTAACAAGTCCCGTAGTTGAACATTCGAAAATGTGAATAAATATTTCGTAACATGCTGTTAAATTTCCGTAGTTTTACTCCAAGTATGTAGAGGTCATAGGTCAATTTAGAAGATACTTGAGCAAGCGATATCGATTTAAAACATCCAAAAACATGAAATAGCCGCAAATTCGGAATAATAATCTGTGCAGCTGTAGGGTTAGGTGCTCGACGAATGTTTAAAGTAAAGCACAATCGGGCGTGGTTATTACTTGCATGGGAGACTCCCTGACTAAACGACCTTTTGAAATTTGTTTTTGTTTCAACACGCACATGGAAAAGATTTAAGGCAACGTTCCGGCACTTTTTCTTACTGTGATGTCAATCATTTATAGTAGAAAATCGAGGCATTTTTGTAACTTTTTTAATTAATGGAAAATTTTCAAATTCGTTCTAATTTTCATGTACAAGTTGTGAATGCTGTCGGCACGTAGTGGGTGTTACACTGTTGACGCATCGTACAAAGTTGTTCAAAGTGATTACAAAGTTGTACAAAGTTATTGCAAATTTGGTAAATGCATTTACATATATGACCAAGTTGTTAGCATATAAAAATCCACATTTGTAAAGTAGGGAAATTTAATAAAAGCCCGTTCAAAGCAGCTTATAGATATTCACATGAGGTGACTGTAAAATGTTAGAAAACAGTGTGCAAAGTTGAAAAAATGAAGGAAATGTTGGCGGAGTTGCTAGTTTATTTAGCCTAAGTCATTGTAATGACAACCCCGCAGTTAAATTTTGAAAGCATTGAGTAAATTTTCCGATAACGCCTCATATCTAAGCAGATTATCACAACAGCCAATCGAAATATCGACAACAAACTGTAGACAAATTTGTAAAAAGCGGTTGCAAAGTAGCTAGTTTCATTCGAGATTGTTACCTGTGATATCATATTAACAAGTCCCGTAGTTGAACATTCGAAAATGTGAATAAATATTTCGTAACATGCTGTTAAATTTCCGTAGTTTTACTCCAAGTATGTAGAGGTCATAGGTCAATTTAGAAGATACTTGAGCAAGCGATATCGATTTAAAACATCCAAAAACATGAAATAGCCGCAAATTCGGAATAATAATCTGTGCAGCTGTAGGGTTAGGTGCTCGACGAATGTTTAAAGTAAAGCACAATCGGGCGTGGTTATTACTTGCATGGGAGACTCCCTGACTAAACGACCTTTTGAAATTTGTTTTTGTTTCAACACGCACATGGAAAAGATTTAAGGCAACGTTCCGGCACTTTTTCTTACTGTGATGTCAATCATTTATAGTAGAAAATCGAGGCATTTTTGTAACTTTTTTAATTAATGGAAAATTTTCAAATTCGTTCTAATTTTCATGTACAAGTTGTGAATGCTGTCGGCACGTAGTGGGTGTTACACTGTTGACGCATCGTACAAAGTTGTTCAAAGTGATTACAAAGTTGTACAAAGTTATTGCAAATTTGGTAAATGCATTTACATATATGACCAAGTTGTTATCATATAAAAATCCACATTTGTAAAGTAGGGAAATTTAATAAAAGCCCGTTCAAAGCAGCTTATAGATATTCACATGAGGTGACTGTAAAATGTTAGAAAACAGTGTGCAAAGTTGAAAAAATGAAGGAAATATTGGCGGAGTTGCTAGTTTATTTAGCCTAAGTCATTGTAATGACAACCCCGCAGTTAAATTTTGAAAGCATTGAGTAAATTTTCCGATAACGCCTCATATCTAAGCAGATTATCACAACAGCCAATCGAAATATCGACAACAAACTGTAGACAAAATTGTAAAAAGCGGTTGCAAAGTAGCTAGTTTCATTCGGGATTGTTACCTGTGATATCATATTAACAAGTCCCGTAGTTGAACATTCGAAAATGTGAATAAATAATTCGTAACATGCTGTTAAATTACCGTAGTTTTACTCCAAGTATGTAGAGGTCATAGGTCAATCTAGAAGATACTTGTGCAAGCGATATCGATTTAAAACATCCAAAAACATGAAATAGCCGCAAATTCGGAATAATAATCCATGCAGCTGTAGGGTTAGGTGCTCGATAAATGTTTAAAGTAAAGCACAATCGGGCGTGGTTAGTACTTGCATGGGAGACTCCCTGACTAAACGACCTTTTGAAATTTGTTTTTGTTTCAACACGCACATGGAAAAGATTTAAGGCAACGTTCCGGCACTTTTTTTTACTGTGATGTCAATCATTTATAGTAGAAAATCGAGGCATTTTTGTAACTTTTTTAATTAATGGAAAATTTTCAAATTCGTTCTAATTTTCATGTACAAGTTGTGGATGCTGTCGGCACGTAGTGGGTGTTACACTGTTGACGCATCGTACAAAGTTGTTCAAAGTGATTACAAAGTTGTACAAAGTTATTGCAAATTTGGTAAATGCATTTACATATATGACCAAGTTGTTAGCATATAAAAATCCACATTTGTAAAGTAGGGAAATTTAATAAAAGCCCGTTCAAAGCAGCTTATAGATATTCACATGAGGTGACTGTAAAATGTTAGAAAACAGTGTGCAAAGTTTGAAAAAATGAAGGAAATGTTGGCGGAGTTGCTAGTTTATTTAGCCTAAGTCATTGTAATGACAACCCCGCAGTTAAATTTTGAAAGCATTGAGTAAATTTTCCGATAACGCCTCATATCTAAGCAGATTATCACAACAGCCAATCGAAATATCGACAACAAACTGTAGACAAAATTGTAAAAAGCGGTTGCAAAGTAGCTAGTTTCATTCGGGATTGTTACCTGTGATATCATATTAACAAGTCCCGTAGTTGAACATTCGAAAATGTGAATAAATATTTCGTAACATGCTGTTAAATTACCGTAGTTTTACTCCAAGTATGTAGAGGTCATAGGTCAATCTAGAAGATACTTGTGCAAGCGACATCGATTTAAAACATCCAAAAACATGAAATAGCTGCAAATTCGGAATAATAATCCATGCAGCTGTAGAGTAAGGTGCTCGACAAATGTTTATAGTAAAGCACAATCGGGCGTGGTTAGTACTTGCATGGGAGACTCCCTGACTAAACGACCTTTTGAAATTTGTTTTTGTTTCAACACGCACATGGAAAAGATTTAAGGCAACGTTCCAGCACTTTTTCTTACTGTGATGTCAATCATTTATAGTAGAAAATCGAGGCATTTTTGTAACATTTTTAATTAATGGAAAATTTTCTAATTCGTTCTAATTTTCATGAACAATTTGTGTATGCTGTCGGCACGTAGTGGGTGTTACACTGTTAACGCATCGTGCAAAGTTGTTCAAAGTGATTACAAAGTTGTACAAAGTTATTGCAAATTTGGTAAATGCATTTACATATATGACCAAGTTGTTAGCATATAAAAATCCACATTTGTAAAGTAGGGAAATTTAATAAAAGCCCGTTCAAAGCAGCTTATAGATATTCACATGGGGTGACTGTAAAATGTTAGAAAACAGTGTGCAAAGTTTGAAAAAATGAAGGAAATGTTGGCGGAGTTGCTAGTTTATTTATCCTAAGTCATTGTAATGACAAACCCGCAGTTAAATTTTGAAAGCATTGAGTAAATTTTCCGATAACGCCTCATATCTAAGCAGATTATCACAAAAGCCAATCGAAATATCGACAACAAACTGTAGACAAAGTTGTAAAAAGCGGTTGCAAAGTAGCTAGTTTCATTCGAGATTGTTACCTGTGATATCATATTAACAAGTCCCGTAGTTAAACATTCGAAAATGTGAATAAATATTTCGTAACATGCTGTTAAATTTCCGTAGTTTTACTCCAAGTATGTAGAGGTCATAGGTCAATTTAGAAGATACTTGAGCAAGCGATATCGATTTAAAACATCCGAAAACATGAAATAGCCGCAAATTCGGAATAATAATCTGTGCAGCTGTAGGGTTAGGTGCTCGACGAATGTTTAAAGTAAAGCACAATCGGGCGTGGTTATTACTTGCATGGGAGACTCCCTGACTAAACGATGTTTTGAAATTTGTTTTTGTTTCAACGCGCACATGGAAAAGATTTAAGGCAACGTTCCGGCACTTTTTCTTACTGTGATGTCAATCATTTATAGTAGAAAATCGAGGCATTTTTGTAACTTTTTTAATTAATGGACAATTTTCAAATTCGTTCTAATTTTCATGAACAAGTTGTGGATGCTGTTGGCACGTAGTGGGTGTTACACTGTTGACGCATCGTACAAAGTTGTTCAAAGTGATTACAAAGTTGTACAAAGTTATTGCAAATTTGGTAAATGCATTTACATATATGACCAAGTTGTTAGCATATAAAAATCCACATTTGTAAAGTAGGGAAATTTAATAAAAGCCCGTTCAAAGCAGCTTATAGATATTCACATGAGGTGACTGTAAAATGTTAGAAAACAGTGTGCAAAGTTGAAAAAATGAAGGAAATGTTGGCGGAGTTGCTAGTTTATTTAGCCTAAGTCATTGTAATGACAACCCCGCAGTTAAATTTTGAAAGCATTGAGTAAATTTTCCGATAACGCCTCATATCTAAGCAGATTATCACAACAGCCAATCGAAATATCGACAACAAACTGTAGACAAAATTGTAAAAAGCGGTTGCAAAGTAGCTAGTTTCATTCGGGATTGTTACCTGTGATATCATATTAACAAGTCCCGTAGTTGAACATTCGAAAATGTGAATAAATATTTCGTAACATGCTGTTAAATTACCGTAGTTTTACTCCAAGTATGTAGAGGTCATAGGTCAATCTAGAAGATACTTGTGCAAGCGATATCGATTTAAAACATCCAAAAACATGAAATAGCCGCAAATTCGGAATAATAATCCATGCAGCTGTAGGGTAAGGTGCTCGACAAATGTTTATAGTAAAGCACAATTGGGCGTGGTTAGTACTTGCATGGGAGACTCCCTGACTAAACGACCTTTTGAAATTTGTTTTTGTTTCAACACGCACATGGAAAAGATTTAAGGCAACGTTCCAGCACTTTTTCTTACTGTGATGTCAATCATTTATAGTAGAAAATCGAGGCATTTTTGTAACATTTTTAATTAATGGAAAATTTTCTAATTCGTTCTAATTTTCATGAACAATTTGTGTATGCTGTCGGCACGTAGTGGGTGTTACACTGTTAACGCATCGTGCAAAGTTGTTCAAAGTGATTACAAAGTTGTACAAAGTTATTGCAAATTTGGTAAATGCATTTACATATATGACCAAGTTGTTAGCATATAAGAATCCACATTTGTAAAGTAGGGAAATTTAATAAAAGCCCGTTAAAAGCAGCTTATAGATATTCACATGAGGTGACTGTAAAATGTTAGAAAACAGTGTGCAAAGTTTGAAAAAATGAAGGAAATGTTGGCGGAGTTGCTAGTTTATTTAGCCTAAGCCATTGTAATGACAACCCCGCAGTTAAATTTTGAAAGCATTGAGTAAATTTTCCGATAACGCCTCATATCTAAGCAGATTATCACAACAGCCAATCGAAATATCGACAACAAACTGTAGACAAAGTTGTAAAAAGCGGTTGCAAAGTAGCTAGTTTCATTCGGGATTGTTACCTGTGATATCATATTAACAAGTCCCGTAGTTGAACATTCGAAAATGTGAATAAATATTTTGTAACATGCTTTTAAATTACCGTAGTTTTACTCCAAGTATGTAGAGGTCATAGGTCAATGTAGAAGATACTTGTGCAAGCGATATCGATTAAAAACATTCAAAAACATGAAATAGCCGCAAATTCGGAATAATAATCCATGCAGCTGTGGGGTTAAGTGCTCGACAAATGTTTAAAGTAAAGCACAATCGTGCGTGGTTAGTACTTGCATGGGAGACTCCCTGACTAAACGACCTTTTGAAATTTGTTTTTGTTTCAACACGCACATGGAAAAGATTTAAGGCAACGTTGCGGCACTTTTTCTTACTGTGATGTCAATCATTTATAGTAGAAAATCGAGGCATTTTTGTAACTTTTTTAATTATTGGAAAATTTTCAAATTCGTTCTAATTTTCGTGAACAAGTTGTGGATGCTGTCGGCACGTTGTGGGTGTTACACTGTTAACGCATCGTGCAAAGTTGTTCAAAGTGATTACAAAGTTGTACAAAGTTATTGCAAATTTGGTAAATGCATTTACATATATGACCAAGTTGTTAGCATATAAAAATCCACATTTGTAAAGTAGGGAAATTTAATAAAAGCCCGTTCAAAGCAGCTTATAGATATTCACATGAGGTGACTGTAAAATGTTAGAAAACAGTGTGCAAAGTTTGAAAAAATGAAGGAAATGTTGGTGGAGTTGCTAGTTCATTTAGCCTAAGTCATTGTAATGACAACCCCGCAGTTAAATTTTGAAAGCATTGAGTAAATTTTCCGATAACGCCTCATATCTAAGCAGATTATCACAACAGCCAATCGAAATATCGACAACAAACTGTAGACAAAGTTGTAAAAAGCGGTTGCAAAGTAGCTAGTTTCATTCGGGATTGTTACCTGTGATATCATATTAACAAGTCCCGTAGTTGAACATTCGAAAATGTGAATAAATATTTCGTAACATGCTGTTAAATTTCCGTAGTTTTACTCCAAATATGTAGAGGACATAGGTCAATCTAGAAGATACTTGAGCAAGCGATATCGATTTAAAACATCCAAAAACATGAAATAGCCGCAAATTCGGAATAATAATCCGTGCAGCTGTAGGGTTAGGTGCTTGACGAATGTTTAATGTAAAGCACAGTCGGGCGTGGTTATTACTTGCATGGGAGACTCCCTGACTAAACGACCTTTTGAAATTTGTTTTTGTTTCAACACGCACATGGAAAAGATTTAAGGCAACGTTCCGGCACTTTTTTTACTGTGATGTCAATCATTTATAGTAGAAAATCGAGGCATTTTTGTAACTTTTTTAATTAATGGAAAATTTTCTAATTCGTTCTAATTTTGATGGACAAGTTGTGGATGCTGTCGGCACGTAGTGGGTGTTACACTGTTAACGCATCGTGCAAAGTTGTTCAAAGTGATTACAAAGTTGTACAAAGTTATTGCAAATTTGGTAAATGCATTTACATATATGACCAAGTTGTTAGCATATAAAAATCCACATTTGTAAAGTAGGGAAATTTAATAAAAGCTCGTTCAAAGCAGCTTATAGATATTCACATGAGGTGACTGTAAAATGTTAGAAAACAGTGTGCAAAGTTTGAAAAAATGAAGGAAATGTTGGCGGAGTTGCTAGTTTATTTAGCCTAAGTCATTGTAATGACAACCCCGCAGTTAAATTTTGAAAGCATTGAGTAAATTTTCCGATAACGCCTCATATCTAAGCAGATTATCACAACAGCCAATCGAAATATCGACAACAAACTGTAGACAAAGTTGTAAAAAGCGGTTGCAAAGTAGCTAGTTTCATTCGGGATTGTTACCTGTGATATCATATTAACAAGTCCCGTAGTTGAACATTCGAAAATGTGAATAAATATTTCGTAACATGCTGTTAAATTTCCGTAGTTTTACTCCAAGTATGTAGAGGACATAGGTCAATCTAGAAGATACTTGTGCAAGCGATATCGATTTAAAACATCCAAAAACATGAAATAGCCGCAAATTCGGAATAATAATCCATGCAGCTGTAGGGTTAGGTGCTCGACGAATGTTTAAAGTAAAGCACAATCGGGCGTGGTTATTACTTGCATGGGAGACTCCCTGACTAAACGACCTTTTGAAATTTGTTTTTGTTTCAACACGCACATGGAAAAGATTTAAGGCAACGTTCCGGCACTTTTTCTTACTGTGATGTCAATCATTTATAGTAGAAAATCGAGGCATTTTTGTAACATTTTTAATTAATGGAAAATTTTCTAATTCGTTCTAATTTTGATGAACAAGTTGTGGATGCTGTCGGCACTTAGTGGGTGTTACACTGTTAACGCATCGTGCAAAGTTGTTCAAAGTGATTACAAAGTGGTACAAAGTTATTGCAAATTTGGTAAATGCATTTACATATATGACCAAGTTGTTAGCATATAAAAATCCACATTTGTAAAGTAGGGAAATTTAATAAAAGCCCGTTCAAAGCAGCTTATAGATATTCACATGAGGTGACTGTAAAATGTTAGAAAACAGTGTGCAAAGTTTGAAAAAATGAAGGAAATGTTGGCGGAGTTGCTAGTTTATTTAGCCTAAGTCATTGTAATGACAACCCCGCAGTTAAATTTTGAAAGCATTGAGTAAATTTTCCGATAACGCCTCATATCTAAGCAGATTATCACAACAGCCAATCGAAATATCGACAACAAACTGTAGACAAAGTTGTAAAAAGCGGTTGCAAAGTAGCTAGTTTCATTCGGGATTGTTACCTGTGATATCATATTAACAAGTCCCGTAGTTGAACATTCGAAAATGTGAATAAATATTTCGTAACATGCTGTTAAATTTCCGTAGTTTTACTCCAAGTATGTAGAGGACATAGGTCAATCTAGAAGATACTTGTGCAAGCGATATCGATTTAAAACATCCAAAAACATGAAATAGCCGCAAATTCGGAATAATAATCCATGCAGCTGTAGGGTTAGGTGCTCGACGAATGTTTAAAGTAAAGCACAATCGGGCGTGGTTATTACTTGCATGGGAGACTCCCTGACTAAACGACCTTTTGAAATTTGTTTTTGTTTCAACACGCACATGGAAAAGATTTAAGGCAACGTTCCGGCACTTTTTCTTACTGTGATGTCAATCATTTATAGTAGAAAATCGAGGCATTTTTGTAACATTTTTAATTAATGGAAAATTTTCTAATTCGTTCTAATTTTGATGAACAAGTTGTGGATGCTGTCGGCACGTAGTGGGTGTTACACTGTTAACGCATCGTGCAAAGTTGTTCAAAGTGATTACAAAGTGGTACAAAGTTATTGCAAATTTGGTAAATGCATTTACATATATGACCAAGTTGTTAGCATATAAAAATCCACATTTGTAAAGTAGGGAAATTTAATAAAAGCCCGTTCAAAGCAGCTTATAGATATTCACATGAGGTGACTGTAAAATGTTAGAAAACAGTGTGCAAAGTTTGAAAAAATGAAGGAAATGTTGGCGGAGTTGCTAGTTTATTTAGCCTAAGTCATTGTAATGACAACCCCGCAGTTAAATTTTGAAAGCATTGAGTAAATTTTCCGATAACGCCTCATATCTAAGCAGATTATCACAACAGCCAATCGAAATATCGACAACAAACTGTAGACAAAGTTGTAAAAAGCGGTTGCAAAGTAGCTAGTTTCATTCGGGATTGTTACCTGTGATATCATATTAACAAGTCCCGTAGTTGAACATTCGAAAATGTGAATAAATATTTCGTAACATGCTGTTAAATTTCCGTAGTTTTACTCCAAGTATGTAGAGGACATAGGTCAATCTAGAAGATACTTGTGCAAGCGATATCGATTTAAAACATTCAAAAACATGAAATAGCCGCAAATTCGGAATAATAATCCATGCAGCTGTAGGGTTAGGTGCTCGACGAATGTTTAAAGTAAAGCACAATCGGGCGTGGTTATTACTTGCATGGGAGACTCCCTGACTAAACGACCTTTTGAAATTTGTTTTTGTTTCAACACGCACATGGAAAAGATTTAAGGCAACGTTCCGGCACTTTTTCTTACTGTGATGTCAATCATTTATAGTAGAAAATCGAGGCATTTTTGTAACATTTTTTATTAATGGAAAATTTTCTAATTCGTTCTAATTTTGATGAACAAGTTGTGGATGCTGTCGGCACGTAGTGGGTGTTACACTGTTAACGCATCGTGCAAAGTTGTTCAAAGTGATTACAAAGTTGTACAAAGTTATTGCAAATTTGGTAAATGCATTTACATATATGACCAAGTTGTTAGCATATAAAAATCCACATTTGTAAAGTAGGGAAATTTAATAAAAGCCCGTTCAAAGCAGCTTATAGATATTCACATGAGGTGACTGTAAAATGTTAGAAAACAGTGTGCAAAGTTTGAAAAAATGAAGGAAATGTTGGCGGAGTTGCTAGTTTATTTAGCCTAAGTCATTGTAATGACAACCCCGCAGTTAAATTTTGAAAGCATTGAGTAAATTTTCCGATAACGCCTCATATCTAAGCAGATTATCACAACAGCCAATCGAAATATCGACAACAAACTGTAGACAAAGTTGTAAAAAGCGGTTGCAAAGTAGCTAGTTTCATTCGGGACTGTTACCTGTGATATCATATTAACAAGTCCCGTAGTTGAACATTCGAAAATGTGAATAAATATTTCGTAACATGCTGTTAAATTTCCGTAGTTTTACTCCAAGTATGTAGAGGACATAGGTCAATCTAGAAGATACTTGTGCAAGCGATATCGATTTAAAACATTCAAAAACATGAAATAGCCGCAAATTTGGAATAATAATCCATGCAGCTGTAGGGTTAGGTGCTCGACGAATGTTTAAAGTAAAGCACAATCGGGCGTGGTTATTACTTGCATGGGAGACTCCCTGACTAAACGACCTTTTGAAATTTGTTTTTGTTTCAACACGCACATGGAAAAGATTTAAGGCAACGTTCCGGCACTTTTTCTTACTGTGATGTCAATCATTTATAGTAGAAAATCGAGGCATTTTTGTAACATTTTTTATTAATGGAAAATTTTCTAATTCGTTCTAATTTTGATGAACAAGTTGTGGATGCTGTCGGCACGTAGTGGGTGTTACACTGTTAACGCATCGTGCAAAGTTGTTCAAAGTGATTACAAAGTTGTACAAAGTTATTGCAAATTTGGTAAATGCATTTACATATATGACCAAGTTGTTAGCATATAAAAATCCACATTTGTAAAGTAGGGAAATTTAATAAAAGCCCGTTAAAAGCAGCTTATAGATATTCACATGAGGTGACTGTAAAATGTTAGAAAACAGTGTGCAAAGTTTGAAAAAATGAAGGAAATGTTGGCGGAGTTGCTAGTTTATTTAGCCTAAGTCATTGTAATGACAACCCCGCAGTTAAATTTTGAAAGCATTAAGTAAATTTTCCGATAACGCCTCATATCTAAGCAGATTATCACAACAGCCAATCGAAATATCGACAACAAACTGTAGACAAAGTTGTAAAAAGCGGTTGCAAAGTAGCTAGTTTCATTCGGGATTGTTACCTGTGATATCATATTAACAAGTCCCGTAGTTGAACATTCGAAAATGTGAATAAATATTTCGTAACATACTGTTAAATTACCGTAGTTTTACTCCAAGTATGTAGAGGTCATAGGTCAATCTAGAAGATACTTGTGCAAGCGATATCGATTTAAAACATCCAAAAACATGAAATAGCCTCAAATTCGGAATAATAAACCATGCAGCTGTGGGGTTAGGTGCTTGACAAATGTTTAAAGTAAAGCACAATCGGGCGTGGTTAGCACTTGCATGGGAGACTCCCTGACTAAACGACCTTTTGAAATTTGTTTTTGTTTCAACACGCACATGGAAAAGATGTAAGGCAACGTTCCGGCACTTTTTCTTACTGTGATGTCAATCATTTATAGTAGAAAATTGAGGCATTTTTGTAACTTTTTTAATTAATTGACAATTTTCAAATTCGTTCTAATTTTCATGAACAAGTTGTGGATGTTGTCGGCACGTAGTGGGTGTTACACTGTTAACGCATCGTGCAAAGTTGTTCAAAGTGATTACAAAGTTGTACAAAGTTATTGCAAATTTGGTAAATGCATTTACATATATGACCAAGTTGTTAGCATATAAAAATCCACATTTGTAAAGTAGGGAAATTTAATAAAAGCCCGTTCAAAGCAGCTTATAGATATTCACATGAGGTGACTGTAAAATGTTAGAAAACAGTGTGCAAAGTTTGAAAAAATGAAGGAAATGTTGGCGGAGTTGCTAGTTTATTTAGCCTAAGTCATTGTAATGACAACCCCGCAGTTAAATTTTGAAAGCATTGAGTAAATTTTCCGATAACGCCTCATATCTAAGCAGATTATCACAACAGCCAATCGAAATATCGACAACAAACTGTAGACAAAGTTGTAAAAAGCGGTTGCAAAGTAGCTAGTTTCATTCGGGATTGTTACCTGTGTTATCATATTAACAAGTCCCGTAGTTGAACATTCGAAAATGTGAATAAATATTTCGTAACATGCTGTTAAATTTCCGTAGTTTTACTCCAAGTATGTAGAGGACATAGGTCAATCTAGAAGATACATGTGCAAGCGATATCGATTTAAAACATCCAAAAACATGAAATAGCCGCAAATTTGGAATAATAATCCATGCAGCTGTAGGGTTAGGTGCTCGACGAATGTTTAAAGTAAAGCACAATCGGGCGTTGTTATTACTTGCATGGGAGACTCCCTGACTAAACGACCTTTTGAAATTTGTTTTTGTTTCAACACGCACATGGAAAAGATTTAAGGCAACGTTCCGGCACTTTTTCTTACTGTGATGTCAATCATTTATAGTAGAAAATCGAGGCATTTTTGTAACATTTTTAATTAATGGAAAATTTTCTAATTCGTTCTAATTTTCATGAAAAAGTTGTGGATGCTGTCGGCACGTAGTGGGTGTTACACTGTTGACGCATCGTGTAAAGTTGTTCAAAGTGATTACAAAGTTGTACAAAGTTATTGCAAATTTGGTAAATGCATTTACATATATGACCAAGTTGTTAGCATATAAAAATCCACATTTGTAAAGTAGGGAAATTTAATAAAAGCCCGTTCAAAGCAGCTTATAGATATTCACATGAGGTGACTGTAAAATGTTAGAAAACAGTGTGCAAAGTTTGAAAAAATGAAGGAAATGTTGGCGGAGTTGCTAGTTTATTTAGCCTAAGTCATTGTAATGACAACCCCGCAGTTAAATTTTGAAAGCATTGAGTAAATTTTCCGATAACGCCTCATATCTAAGCAGATTATCACAACAGCCAATCGAAATATCGACAACAAACTGTAGACAAAGTTGTAAAAAGCGGTTGCAAAGTAGCTAGTTTCATTCGGGACTGTTACCTGTGATATCATATTAACAAGTCCCGTAGTTGAACATTCGAAAATGTGAATAAATATTTCGTAACATGCTGTTAAATTACCGTAGTTTTACTCCAAGTATGTAGAGGTCGTAAGTCAATCTAGAAGATACTTGTGCAAGCGATATCGATTTAAAACATCCAAAAACATGAAATAGCCGCAAATTCGGAATAATAATCCATGCAGCTGTGGGGTTAGGTGCTCGACAAATGATTAAAGTAAAGCACAATCGGGCGTGGTTAGTACTTGCATGGGAGACTCCCTGACTAAACGACCTTTTGAAATTTGTTTTTGTTTCAACACGCACATGGAAAAGATTTAAGGCAACGTTCCGGCACTTTTTCTTACTGTGATGTCAATCATTTATAGTAGAAAATCGAGGCATTTTTGTAACTTTTTTAATTAATGGAAAATTTTCTAATTCGTTCTAATTTCCATGAACAAGTTGTGGATGCTTTCGGCACGTAGTGGGTGTTACACTGTTAACGCATCGTGCAAAGTTGTTCAAAGTGATTACAAAGTTGTACAAAGTTATTGCAAATTTGGTAAATGCATTTACATATATGACCAAGTTGTTAGCATATAAGAATCCACATTTGTAAAGTAGGGAAATTTAATAAAAGCCCGTTCAAAGCAGCGTATAGATATTCACATGAGGTGACTGTAAAATGTTAGAAAACAGTGTGCAAAGTTTGAAAAAATGAAGGAAATGTTGGCGGAGTTGCTAGTTTATTTAGCCTAAGTCATTGTAATGACAACCCCGCAGTTAAATTTTGAAAGCATTGAGTAAATTTTCCGATAACGCCTCATATCTAAGCAGATTATCACAACAGCCAATCGAAATATCGACAACAAACTGTAGACAAAGTTGTAAAAAGCGGTTGCAAAGTAGCTAGTTTCATTCGGGATTGTTACCTGTGATATCATATTAACAAGTCCCGTAGTTGAACATTCGAAAATGTGAATAAATATTTCGTAACATGCTGTTAAATTACCGTAGTTTTACTCCAAGTATGTAGAGGTCATAGGTCAATCTAGAAGATACTTGTGCAAGCGATATCGATTTAAAACATCCAAAAACATGAAATAGCCTCAAATTCGGAATAATAATCCATGCAGCTGTGGGGTTAGGTGCTCGACAAATGTTTAAAGTAAAGCACAATCGGGCGTGGTTAGTACTTGCATGGGAGACTCCCTGACTAAACGACCTTTTGAAATTTGTTTTTGTTTCAACACGCACATGGAAAAGATGTAAGGCAACGTTCCGGCACTTTTTCTTACTGTGATGTCAATCATTTATAGTAGAAAATTGAGGCATTTTTGTAACTTTTTTAATTAATGGAAAATTTTCAAATTCGTTCTAATTTTCATGAACAAGTTGTGGATGCTGTCGGCACGTAGTGGGTGTTACACTGTTGACGCATCGTGTAAAGTTGTTCAAAGTGATTACAAAGTTGTACAAAGTTATTGCAAATTTGGTAAATGCATTTACATATATGACCAAGTTGTTAGCATATAAAAATCCACATTTGTAAAGTAGGGAAATTTAATAAAAGCCCGTTCAAAGCAGCTTATAGATATTCACATGAGGTGACTGTAAAATGTTAGAAAACAGTGTGCAAAGTTTGAAAAAATGAAGGAAATGTTGGCGGAGTTGCTAGTTTATTTAGCCTAAGTCATTGTAATGACAACCCCGCAGTTAAATTTTGAAAGCATTGAGTAAATTTTCCGATAACGCCTCATATCTAAGCAGATTATCACAACAGCCAATCGAAATATCGACAACAAACTGTAGACAAAGTTGTAAAAAGCGGTTGCAAAGTAGCTAGTTTCATTCGGGACTGTTACCTGTGATATCATATTAACAAGTCCCGTAGTTGAACATTCGAAAATGTGAATAAATATTTCGTAACATGCTGTTAAATTACCGTAGTTTTACTCCAAGTATGTAGAGGTCGTAAGTCAATCTAGAAGATACTTGTGCAAGCGATATCGATTTAAAACATCCAAAAACATGAAATAGCCGCAAATTCGGAATAATAATCCATGCAGCTGTGGGGTTAGGTGCTCGACAAATGATTAAAGTAAAGCACAATCGGGCGTGGTTAGTACTTGCATGGGAGACTCCCTGACTAAACGACCTTTTGAAATTTGTTTTTGTTTCAACACGCACATGGAAAAGATTTAAGGCAACGTTCCGGCACTTTTTCTTACTGTGATGTCAATCATTTATAGTAGAAAATCGAGGCATTTTTGTAACTTTTTTAATTAATGGAAAATTTTCTAATTCGTTCTAATTTCCATGAACAAGTTGTGGATGCTTTCGGCACGTAGTGGGTGTTACACTGTTAACGCATCGTGCAAAGTTGTTCAAAGTGATTACAAAGTTGTACAAAGTTATTGCAAATTTGGTAAATGCATTTACATATATGACCAAGTTGTTAGCATATAAGAATCCACATTTGTAAAGTAGGGAAATTTAATAAAAGCCCGTTCAAAGCAGCGTATAGATATTCACATGAGGTGACTGTAAAATGTTAGAAAACAGTGTGCAAAGTTTGAAAAAATGAAGGAAATGTTGGCGGAGTTGCTAGTTTATTTAGCCTAAGTCATTGTAATGACAACCCCGCAGTTAAATTTTGAAAGCATTGAGTAAATTTTCCGATAACGCCTCATATCTAAGCAGATTATCACAACAGCCAATCGAAATATCGACAACAAACTGTAGACAAAGTTGTAAAAAGCGGTTGCAAAGTAGCTAGTTTCATTCGGGATTGTTACCTGTGATATCATATTAACAAGTCCCGTAGTTGAACATTCGAAAATGTGAATAAATATTTCGTAACATGCTGTTAAATTACCGTAGTTTTACTCCAAGTATGTAGAGGTCATAGGTCAATCTAGAAGATACTTGTGCAAGCGATATCGATTTAAAACATCCAAAAACATGAAATAGCCTCAAATTCGGAATAATAATCCATGCAGCTGTGGGGTTAGGTGCTCGACAAATGTTTAAAGTAAAGCACAATCGGGCGTGGTTAGTACTTGCATGGGAGACTCCCTGACTAAACGACCTTTTGAAATTTGTTTTTGTTTCAACACGCACATGGAAAAGATGTAAGGCAACGTTCCGGCACTTTTTCTTACTGTGATGTCAATCATTTATAGTAGAAAATTGAGGCATTTTTGTAACTTTTTTAATTAATGGAAAATTTTCAAATTCGTTCTAATTTTCATGAACAAGTTGTGGATGCTGTCGGCACGTAGTGGGTGTTACACTGTTGACGCATCGTGCATAGTTGTTCAAAGTGATTACAAAGTTGTACAAAGTTATTGCAAATTTGGTAAATGCATTTACATATATGACCAAGTTGTTAGCATATAAGAATCCACATTTGTAAAGTAGGGAAATTTAATAAAAGCCCGTTAAAAGCAGCTTATAGATATTCACATGAGGTGACTGTAAAATGTTAGAAAACAGTGTGCAAAGTTTGAAAAAATGAAGGAAATGTTGGCGGAGTTGCTAGTTTATTTAGCCTAAGTCATTGTAATGACAACCCCGCAGTTAAATTTTGAAAGCATTGAGTAAATTTTCCGATAACGCCTCATATCTAAGCAGATTATCACAACAGCCAATCGAAATATCGACAACAAACTGTAGACAAAGTTGTAAAAAGCGGTTGCAAAGTAGCTAGTTTCATTCGGGACTGTTACCTGTGATATCATATTAACAAGTCCCGTAGTTGAACATTCGAAAATGTGAATAAATATTTCGTAACATGCTGTTAAATTACCGTAGTTTTACTCCAAGTATGTAGAGGTCGTAAGTCAATCTAGAAGATACTTGTGCAAGCGATATCGATTTAAAACATCCAAAAACATGAAATAGCCGCAAATTCGGAATAATAATCCATGCAGCTGTGGGGTTAGGTGCTCGACAAATGATTAAAGTAAAGCACAATCGGGCGTGGTTAGTACTTGCATGGGAGACTCCCTGACTAAACGACCTTTTGAAATTTGTTTTTGTTTCAACACGCACATGGAAAAGATTTAAGGCAACGTTCCGGCACTTTTTCTTACTGTGATGTCAATCATTTATAGTAGAAAATCGAGGCATTTTTGTAACTTTTTTAATTAATGGAAAATTTTCTAATTCGTTCTAATTTCCATGAACAAGTTGTGGATGCTTTCGGCACGTAGTGGGTGTTACACTGTTAACGCATCGTGCAAAGTTGTTCAAAGTGATTACAAAGTTGTACAAAGTTATTGCAAATTTGGTAAATGCATTTACATATATGACCAAGTTGTTAGCATATAAGAATCCACATTTGTAAAGTAGGGAAATTTAATAAAAGCCCGTTCAAAGCAGCGTATAGATATTCACATGAGGTGACTGTAAAATGTTAGAAAACAGTGTGCAAAGTTTGAAAAAATGAAGGAAATGTTGGCGGAGTTGCTAGTTTATTTAGCCTAAGTCATTGTAATGACAACCCCGCAGTTAAATTTTGAAAGCATTGAGTAAATTTTCCGATAACGCCTCATATCTAAGCAGATTATCACAACAGCCAATCGAAATATCGACAACAAACTGTAGACAAAGTTGTAAAAAGCGGTTGCAAAGTAGCTAGTTTCATTCGGGATTGTTACCTGTGATATCATATTAACAAGTCCCGTAGTTGAACATTCGAAAATGTGAATAAATATTTCGTAACATGCTGTTAAATTACCGTAGTTTTACTCCAAGTATGTAGAGGTCATAGGTCAATCTAGAAGATACTTGTGCAAGCGATATCGATTTAAAACATCCAAAAACATGAAATAGCCTCAAATTCGGAATAATAATCCATGCAGCTGTGGGGTTAGGTGCTCGACAAATGTTTAAAGTAAAGCACAATCGGGCGTGGTTAGTACTTGCATGGGAGACTCCCTGACTAAACGACCTTTTGAAATTTGTTTTTGTTTCAACACGCACATGGAAAAGATGTAAGGCAACGTTCCGGCACTTTTTCTTACTGTGATGTCAATCATTTATAGTAGAAAATTGAGGCATTTTTGTAACTTTTTTAATTAATGGAAAATTTTCAAATTCGTTCTAATTTTCATGAACAAGTTGTGGATGCTGTCGGCACGTAGTGGGTGTTACACTGTTGACGCATCGTGCATAGTTGTTCAAAGTGATTACAAAGTTGTACAAAGTTATTGCAAATTTGGTAAATGCATTTAAATATATGACCAAGTTGTTAGCATATAAGAATCCACATTTGTAAAGTAGGGAAATTTAATAAAAGCCCGTTAAAAGCAGCTTATAGATATTCACATGAGGTGACTGTAAAATGTTAGAAAACAGTGTGCAAAGTTTGAAAAAATGAAGGAAATGTTGGCGGAGTTGCTAGTTTATTTAGCCTAAGTCATTGTAATGACAACCCCGCAGTTAAATTTTGAAAGCATTGAGTAAATTTTCCGATAACGCCTCATATCTAAGCAGATTATCACAACAGCCAATCGAAATATCGACAACAAACTGTAGACAAAGTTGTAAAAAGCGGTTGCAAAGTAGCTAGTTTCATTCGGGATTGTTACCTGTGATATCATATTAACAAGTCCCGTAGTTGAACATTCGAAAATGTGAATAAATATTTCGTAACATGCTGTTAAATTACCGTAGTTTTACTCCAAGTATGTAGAGGTCATAGGTCAATCTAGAAGATACTTGTGCAAGCGATATCGATTTAAAACATCCATAAACATGAAATAGCCTCAAATTAAGAATAATAATCCATGCAGCTGTAGGGTTAGGTGCTCGACAAATGTTTAAAGTAAAGCACAATCGGGCGTGGTTAATACTTGCATGGGAGACTCCCTGACTAAACGACCTTTTGAAATTTGTTTTTGTTTCAACACGCACATGGAAAAGATTTAAGGCAACGTTCCGGCACTTTTTCTTACTGTGATGTCAATCATTTATAGTAGAAAATCGAGGCATTTTTGTAACTGTTTTAATTAATGGAAAATTTTCTAATTCGTTCTAATTTTCATGAACAAGTTGTGGATGCTTTCGGCACGTAGTGGGTGTTACACTGTTAACGCATCGTTTAAAGTTTTTCAAAGTGATTACAAAGTTGTACAAAGTTATTGCAAATTTGGTAAATGCATTTACATATATGACCAAGTTGTTAGCATATAAGAATCCACATTTGTAAAGTAGGGAATTTATTAAAAGCCCGTTAAAAGCAGCTTATAGATATTCACATGAGGTGACTGTAAAATGTTAGAAAACAGTGTGCAAAGTTTGAAAAAATGAAGAAAATGTTGGCGGAGTTGCTAGTTTATTTAGCCTAAGTCATTGTAATGACAACCCCGCAGTTAAATTTTGAAAGCATTGAGTAAATTTTCCGATAACGCCTCATATCTAAGCAGATTATCACAACAGCCAATCGAAATATCGACAACAAACTGTAGACAAAGTTGTAAAAAGCGGTTGCAAAGTAGCTAGTTTCATTCGGGATTGTTACCTGTGTTATCATATTAACAAGTCCCGTAGTTGAACATTCGAAAATGTGAATAAATATTTCGTAACATGCTGTTAAATTTCCGTAGTTTTACTCCAAGTATGTAGAGGACATAGGTCAATCTAGAAGATACATGTGCAAGCGATATCGATTTAAAACATCCAAAAACATGAAATAGCCGCAAATTTGGAATAATAATCCATGCAGCTGTAGGGTTAGGTGCTCGACGAATGTTTAAAGTAAAGCACAATCGGGCGTTGTTATTACTTGCATGGGAGACTCCCTGACTAAACGACCTTTTGAAATTTGTTTTTGTTTCAACACGCACATGGAAAAGATTTAAGGCAACGTTCCGGCACTTTTTCTTACTGTGATGTCAATCATTTATAGTAGAAAATCGAGGCATTTTTGTAACATTTTTAATTAATGGAAAATTTTCTAATTCGTTCTAATTTTCATGAAAAAGTTGTGGATGCTGTCGGCACGTAGTGGGTGTTACACTGTTGACGCATCGTGTAAAGTTGTTCAAAGTGATTACAAAGTTGTACAAAGTTATTGCAAATTTGGTAAATGCATTTACATATATGACCAAGTTGTTAGCATATAAAAATCCACATTTGTAAAGTAGGGAAATTTAATAAAAGCCCGTTCAAAGCAGCTTATAGATATTCACATGAGGTGACTGTAAAATGTTAGAAAACAGTGTGCAAAGTTTGAAAAAATGAAGGAAATGTTGGCGGAGTTGCTAGTTTATTTAGCCTAAGTCATTGTAATGACAACCCCGCAGTTAAATTTTGAAAGCATTGAGTAAATTTTCCGATAACGCCTCATATCTAAGCAGATTATCACAACAGCCAATCGAAATATCGACAACAAACTGTAGACAAAGTTGTAAAAAGCGGTTGCAAAGTAGCTAGTTTCATTCGGGACTGTTACCTGTGATATCATATTAACAAGTCCCGTAGTTGAACATTCGAAAATGTGAATAAATATTTCGTAACATGCTGTTAAATTACCGTAGTTTTACTCCAAGTATGTAGAGGTCGTAAGTCAATCTAGAAGATACTTGTGCAAGCGATATCGATTTAAAACATCCAAAAACATGAAATAGCCGCAAATTCGGAATAATAATCCATGCAGCTGTGGGGTTAGGTGCTCGACAAATGATTAAAGTAAAGCACAATCGGGCGTGGTTAGTACTTGCATGGGAGACTCCCTGACTAAACGACCTTTTGAAATTTGTTTTTGTTTCAACACGCACATGGAAAAGATTTAAGGCAACGTTCCGGCACTTTTTCTTACTGTGATGTCAATCATTTATAGTAGAAAATCGAGGCATTTTTGTAACTTTTTTAATTAATGGAAAATTTTCTAATTCGTTCTAATTTCCATGAACAAGTTGTGGATGCTTTCGGCACGTAGTGGGTGTTACACTGTTAACGCATCGTGCAAAGTTGTTCAAAGTGATTACAAAGTTGTACAAAGTTATTGCAAATTTGGTAAATGCATTTACATATATGACCAAGTTGTTAGCATATAAGAATCCACATTTGTAAAGTAGGGAAATTTAATAAAAGCCCGTTCAAAGCAGCGTATAGATATTCACATGAGGTGACTGTAAAATGTTAGAAAACAGTGTGCAAAGTTTGAAAAAATGAAGGAAATGTTGGCGGAGTTGCTAGTTTATTTAGCCTAAGTCATTGTAATGACAACCCCGCAGTTAAATTTTGAAAGCATTGAGTAAATTTTCCGATAACGCCTCATATCTAAGCAGATTATCACAACAGCCAATCGAAATATCGACAACAAACTGTAGACAAAGTTGTAAAAAGCGGTTGCAAAGTAGCTAGTTTCATTCGGGATTGTTACCTGTGATATCATATTAACAAGTCCCGTAGTTGAACATTCGAAAATGTGAATAAATATTTCGTAACATGCTGTTAAATTACCGTAGTTTTACTCCAAGTATGTAGAGGTCATAGGTCAATCTAGAAGATACTTGTGCAAGCGATATCGATTTAAAACATCCAAAAACATGAAATAGCCTCAAATTCGGAATAATAATCCATGCAGCTGTGGGGTTAGGTGCTCGACAAATGTTTAAAGTAAAGCACAATCGGGCGTGGTTAGTACTTGCATGGGAGACTCCCTGACTAAACGACCTTTTGAAATTTGTTTTTGTTTCAACACGCACATGGAAAAGATGTAAGGCAACGTTCCGGCACTTTTTCTTACTGTGATGTCAATCATTTATAGTAGAAAATTGAGGCATTTTTGTAACTTTTTTAATTAATGGAAAATTTTCAAATTCGTTCTAATTTTCATGAACAAGTTGTGGATGCTGTCGGCACGTAGTGGGTGTTACACTGTTGACGCATCGTGCATAGTTGTTCAAAGTGATTACAAAGTTGTACAAAGTTATTGCAAATTTGGTAAATGCATTTACATATATGACCAAGTTGTTAGCATATAAAAATCCACATTTGTAAAGTAGGGAAATTTAATAAAAGCCCGTTCAAAGCAGCTTATAGATATTCACATGAGGTGACTGTAAAATGTTAGAAAACAGTGTGCAAAGTTTGAAAAAATGAAGGAAATGTTGGCGGAGTTGCTAGTTTATTTAGCCTAAGTCATTGTAATGACAACCCCGCAGTTAAATTTTGAAAGCATTGAGTAAATTTTCCGATAACGCCTCATATCTAAGCAGATTATCACAACAGCCAATCGAAATATCGACAACAAACTGTAGACAAAGTTGTAAAAAGCGGTTGCAAAGTAGCTAGTTTCATTCGGGATTGTTACCTGTGATATCATATTAACAAGTCCCGTAGTTGAACATTCGAAAATGTGAATAAATATTTCGTAACATGCTGTTAAATTACCGTAGTTTTACTCCAAGTATGTAGAGGTCATAGGTCAATCTAGAAGATACTTGTGCAAGCGATATCGATTTAAAACATCCATAAACATGAAATAGCCTCAAATTAAGAATAATAATCCATGCAGCTGTAGGGTTAGGTGCTCGACAAATGTTTAAAGTAAAGCACAATCGGGCGTGGTTAATACTTTCATGGGAGACTCCCTGACTAAACGACCTTTTGAAATTTGTTTTTGTTTCAACACGCACATGGAAAAGATTTAAGGCAACGTTCCGGCACTTTTTCTTACTGTGATGTCAATCATTTATAGTAGAAAATCGAGGCATTTTTGTAACTGTTTTAATTAATGGAAAATTTTCTAATTCGTTCTAATTTTCATGAACAAGTTGTGGATGCTTTCGGCACGTAGTGGGTGTTACACTGTTAACGCATCGTTTAAAGTTTTTCAAAGTGATTACAAAGTTGTACAAAGTTATTGCAAATTTGGTAAATGCATTTACATATATGACCAAGTTGTTAGCATATAAGAATCCACATTTGTAAAGTAGGGAATTTATTAAAAGCCCGTTAAAAGCAGCTTATAGATATTCACATGAGGTGACTGTAAAATGTTAGAAAACAGTGTGCAAAGTTTGAAAAAATGAAGGAAATGTTGGCGGAGTTGCTAGTTTATTTAGCCTAAGTCATTGTAATGACAACCCCGCAGTTAAATTTTGAAAGCATTGAGTAAATTTTCCGATAACGCCTCATATCTAAGCAGATTATCACAACAGCCAATCGAAATATCGACAACAAACTGTAGACAAAGTTGTAAAAAGTGGTTGCAAAGTAGCTAGTTTCATTCGGGATTGTTACCTGTGATATCATATTAACAAGTCCCGTAGTTGAACATTCGAAAATGTGAATAAATATTTCGTAACATGCTGTTAAATTACCGTAGTTTTACTCCAAGTATGTAGAGGTCATAGGTCAATCTAGAAGATACTTGTGCAAGCGATATCGATTTAAAACATCCAAAAAAATGAAATAGCCGCAAATTCGGAATAATAATCCATGCAGCTGTGGGGTTAGGTGCTCGACAAATGTTTAAAGTAAAGCACAATCGGGCGTGGTTAGTACTTGCATGGGAGACTCCCTGACTAAACGACCTTTTGAAATTTGTTTTTGTTTCAACACGCACATGGAAAAGATGTAAGGCAACGTTCCGGCACTTTTTCTTACTGTGATGTCAATCATTTATAGTAGAAAATTGAGGCATTTTTGTAACTTTTTTAATTAATGGAAAATTTTCAAATTCGTTCTAATTTTCATGAACAAGTTGTGGATGCTGTCGGCACGTAGTGGGTGTTACACTGTTGACGCATCGTGCAAAGTTGTTCAAAGTGATTACAAAGTTGTACAAAGTTATTGCAAATTTGGTAAATACATTTACATATATGACCAAGTTGTTAGCATATAAAAATCCACATTTGTAAAGTAGGGAAATTTAATAAAAGCCCGTTCAAAGCAGCTTATAGATATTCACATGAGGTGACTGTAAAATGTTAGAAAACAGTGTGCAAAGTTTGAAAAAATGAAGGAAATGTTGGCGGAGTTGCTAGTTTATTTAGCCTAAGTCATTGTAATGACAACCCCGCAGTTAAATTTTGAAAGCATTGAGTAAATTTTCCGATAACGCCTCATATCTAAGCAGATTATCACAACAGCCAATCGAAATATCGACAACAAACTGTAGACAAAGTTGTAAAAAGCGGTTGCAAAGTAGCTAGTTTCATTCGGGATTGTTACCTGTGATATCATATTAACAAGTCCCGTAGTTGAACATTCGAAAATGTGAATAAATATTTCGTAACATGCTGTTAAATTACCGTAGTTTTACTCCAAGTATGTAGAGGTCATAGGTCAATCTAGAAGATACTTGTGCAAGCGATATCGATTTAAAACATCCATAAACATGAAATAGCCTCAAATTAAGAATAATAATCCATGCAGCTGTAGGGTTAGGTGCTCGACAAATGTTTAAAGTAAAGCACAATCGGGCGTGGTTAATACTTGCATGGGAGACTCCCTGACTAAACGACCTTTTGAAATTTGTTTTTGTTTCAACACGCACATGGAAAAGATTTAAGGCAACGTTCCGGCACTTTTTCTTACTGTGATGTCAATCATTTATAGTAGAAAATCGAGGCATTTTTGTAACTGTTTTAATTAATGGAAAATTTTCTAATTCGTTCTAATTTTCATGAACAAGTTGTGGATGCTTTCGGCACGTAGTGGGTGTTACACTGTTAACGCATCGTTTAAAGTTTTTCAAAGTGATTACAAAGTTGTACAAAGTTATTGCAAATTTGGTAAATGCATTTACATATATGACCAAGTTGTTATCATATAACAATCCACATTTGTAAAGTAGGGAAATTTATTAAAAGCCCGTTAAAAGCAGCTTATAGATATTCACATGAGGTGACTGTAAAATGTTAGAAAACAGTGTGCAAAGTTTGAAAAAATGAAGGAAATGTTGGCGGAGTTGCTAGTTTATTTAGCCTAAGTCATTGTAATGACAACCCCGCAGTTAAATTTTGAAAGCATTGAGTAAATTTTCCGATAACGCCTCATATCTAAGCAGATTATCACAACAGCCAATCGAAATATCGACAACAAACTGTAGACAAAGTTGTAAAAAGCGGTTGCAAAGTAGCTAGTTTCATTCGGGATTGTTACCTGTGATATCATATTAACAAGTCCCGTAGTTGAACATTCGAAAATGTGAATAAATATTTCGTAACATGCTGTTAAATTACCGTAGTTTTACTCCAAGTATGTAGAGGTCATAGGTCAATCTAGAAGATACTTGTGCAAGCGATATCGATTTAAAACATCCAAAAACATGAAATAGCCTCAAATTTGGAATAATAATCCATGCTGCTGTGGGGTTAGGTGCTCGACAAATGTTTAAAGTAAAGCACAATCGGGCGTGGTTAGTACTTGCATGGGAGACTCCCTGACTAAACGACCTTTTGAAATTTGTTTTTGTTTCAACACGCACATGGAAAAGATGTAAGGCAACGTTCCGGCACTTTTTCTTACTGTGATGTCAATCATTTATAGTAGAAAATTGAGGCATTTTTGTAACTTTTTTAATTAATGGAAAATTTTCAAATTCGTTCTAATTTTCATGAACAAGTTGTGGATGCTGTCGGCACGTAGTGGGTGTTACACTGTTGACGCATCGTGCAAAGTTGTTCAAAGTGATTACAAAGTTGTACAAAGTTATTGCAAATTTGGTAAATGCATTTACATATATGACCAAGTTGTTAGCATATAAAAATCCACATTTGTAAAGTAGGGAAATTTAATAAAAGCCCGTTCAAAGCAGCTTATAGATATTCACATGAGGTGACTGTAAAATGTTAGAAAACAGTGTGCAAAGTTTGAAAAAATGAAGGAAATGTTGGCGGAGTTGCTAGTTTATTTAGCCTAAGTCATTGTAATGACAACCCCGCAGTTAAATTTTGAAAGCATTGAGTAAATTTTCCGATAACGCCTCATATCTAAGCAGATTATCACAACAGCCAATCGAAATATCGACAACAAACTGTAGACAAAGTTGTAAAAAGCGGTTGCAAAGTAGCTAGTTTCATTCGGGATTGTTACCTGTGATATCATATTAACAAGTCCCGTAGTTGAACATTCGAAAATGTGAATAAATATTTCGTAACATGCTGTTAAATTCCCGTAGTTTTACTCCAAGTATGTAGAGGTCATAGGTCAATCTAGAAGATACTTGTGCAAGCGATATCGATTTAAAACATCCATAAACATGAAATAGCCTCAAATTAAGAATAATAATCCATGCAGCTGTAGGGTTAGGTGCTCGACAAATGTTTAAAGTAAAGCACAATCGGGCGTGGTTAGTACTTGCATGGGAGACTCCCTGACTAAACGACCTTTTGAAATTTGTTTTTGTTTCAACACGCACATGGAAAAGATGTAAGGCAACGTTCCGGCACTTTTTCTTACTGTGATGTCAATCATTTATAGTAGAAAATTGAGGCATTTTTGTAACTTTTTTAATTAATGGAAAATTTTCAAATTCGTTCTAATTTTCATGAACAAGTTGTGGATGCTGTCGGCACGTAGTGGGTGTTACACTGTTGACGCATCGTGCAAAGTTGTTCAAAGTGATTACAAAGTTGTACAAAGTTATTGCAAATTTGGTAAATGCATTTACATATATGACCAAGTTGTTAGCATATAAAAATCCACATTTGTAAAGTAGGGAAATTTAATAAAAGCCCGTTCAAAGCAGCTTATAGATATTCACATGAGGTGACTGTAAAATATTAGAAAACAGTGTGCAAAGTTTGAAAAAATGAAGGAAATGTTGGCGGAGTTGCTAGTTTATTTAGCCTAAGTCATTGTAATGACAACCCCGCAGTTAAATTTTGAAAGCATTGAGTAAATTTTCCGATAACGCCTCATATCTAAGCAGATTATCACAATAGCCAATCGAAATATCGACAACAAACTGTAGACAAAGTTGTAAAAAGCGGTTGCAAAGTAGCTAGTTTCATTCGGGATTGTTACCTGTGATATCATATTAACAAGTCCCGTAGTTGAACATTCGAAAATGTGAATAAATATTTCGTAACATGCTGTTAAATTACCGTAGTTTTACTCCAAGTATGTAGAGGTCATAGGTCAATCTAGAAGATACTTGTGCAAGCGATATCGATTTAAAACATCCATAAACATGAAATAGCCTCAAATTAAGAATAATAATCCATGCAGCTGTAGGGTTAGGTGCTCGACAAATGTTTAAAGTAAAGCACAATCGGGCGTGGTTAATACTTGCATGGGAGACTCCCTGACTAAACGACCTTTTGAAATTTGTTTTTGTTTCAACACGCACATGGAAAAGATTTAAGGCAACGTTCCGGCACTTTTTCTTACTGTGATGTCAATCATTTATAGTAGAAAATCGAGGCATTTTTGTAACTGTTTTAATTAATGGAAAATTTTCTAATTCGTTCTAATTTTCATGAACAAGTTGTGGATGCTTTCGGCACGTAGTGGGTGTTACACTGTTAACGCATCGTTTAAAGTTTTTCAAAGTGATTACAAAGTTGTACAAAGTTATTGCAAATTTGGTAAATGCATTTACATATATGACCAAGTTGTTAGCATATAAGAATCCACATTTGTAAAGTAGGGAAATTTATTAAAAGCCCGTTAAAAGCAGCTTATAGATATTCACATGAGGTGACTGTAAAATGTTAGAAAACAGTGTGCAAAGTTTGAAAAAATGAAGGAAATGTTGGCGGAGTTGCTAGTTTATTTAGCCTAAGTCATTGTAATGACAACCCCGCAGTTAAATTTTGAAAGCATTGAGTAAATTTTCCGATAACGCCTCATATCTAAGCAGATTATCACAACAGCCAATCGAAATATCGACAACAAACTGTAGACAAACTTGTAAAAAGCGGTTGCAAAGTAGCTAGTTTCATTCGGGATTGTTACCTGTGATATCATATTAACAAGTCCCGTAGTTGAACATTCGAAAATGTGAATAAATATTTCGTAACATGCTGTTAAATTACCGTAGTTTTACTCCAAGTATGTAGAGGTCATAGGTCAATCTAGAAGATACTTGTGCAAGCGATATCGATTTAAAACATCCAAAAACATGAAATAGCCGCAAATTCGGAATAATAATCCATGCAGCTGTGGGGTTAGGTGCTCGACAAATGTTTAAAGTAAAGCACAATCGGGCGTGGTTAGTACTTGCATGGGAGACTCCCTGACTAAACGACCTTTTGAAATTTGTTTTTGTTTCAACACGCACATGGAAAAGATGTAAGGCAACGTTCCGGCACTTTTTCTTACTGTGATGTCAATCATTTATAGTAGAAAATTGAGGCATTTTTGTAACTTTTTTAATTAATGGAAAATTTTCAAATTCGTTCTAATTTTCATGAACAAGTTGTGGATGCTGTCGGCACGTAGTGGGTGTTACACTGTTGACCCATCGTGCAAAGTTGTTCAAAGTGATTACAAAGTTGTACAAAGTTATTGCAAATTTGGTAAATGCATTTACATATATGACCAAGTTGTTAGCATATAAGAATCCACATTTGTAAAGTAGGGAAATTTATTAAAAGCCCGTTAAAAGCAGCTTATAGATATTCACATGAGGTGACTGTAAAATGTTAGAAAACAGTGTGCAAAGTTTGAAAAAATGAAGGAAATGTTGGCGGAGTTGCTAGTTTATTTAGCCTAAGTCATTGTAATGACAACCCCGCAGTTAAATTTTGAAAGCATTGAGTAAATTTTCCGATAACGCCTCATATCTAAGCAGATTATCACAACAGCCAATCGAAATATCAACAACAAACTGTAGACAAAGTTGTAAAAAGTGGTTGCAAAGTAGCTAGTTTCATTCGGGATTGTTACCTGTGATATCATATTAACAAGTCCCGTAGTTGAACATTCGAAAATGTGAATAAATATTTCGTAACATGCTGTTAAATTACCGTAGTTTTACTCCAAGTATGTAGAGGTCATAGGTCAATCTAGAAGATACTTGTGCAAGCGATATCGATTTAAAACATCCAAAAAAATGAAATAGCCGCAAATTCGGAATAATAATCCATGCAGCTGTGGGGTTAGGTGCTCGACAAATGATTAAAGTAAAGCACAATCGGGCGTGGTTAGTACTTGCATGGGAGACTCCCTGACTAAACGACCTTTTGAAATTTGTTTTTGTTTCAACACGCACATGGAAAAGATTTAAGGCAACGTTCCGGCACTTTTTTTTACTGTGATGTCAATCATTTATAGTAGAAAATCGAGGCATTTTTGTAACTTTTTTAATTAATGGAAAATTTTCTAATTCGTTCTAATTTTCATGAACAAGTTGTGGATGCTGTCGGCACGTAGTGGGTGTTACACTGTTAACGCATCGTGTAAAGTTGTTCAAAGTGATTACAAAGTTGTACAAAGTTATTGCAAATTTGGTAAATGCATTTACATATATGACCAAGTTGTTAGCATATAAGAATCCACATTTGTAAAGTAGGGAAATTTAATAAAAGCCCGTTAAAAGCAGCTTATAGATATTCACATGAGGTGACTGTAAAATGTTAGAAAACAGTGTGCAAAGTTTGAAAAAATGAAGGAAATGTTGGCGGAGTTGCTAGTTTATTTAGCCTAAGTCATTGTAATGACAACCCCGCAGTTAAATTTTGAAAGCATTGAGTACATTTTCCGATAACGCCTCATATCTAAGCAGATTATCACAACAGCCAATCGAAATATCGACAACAAACTGTAGACAAAGTTGTAAAAAGCGGTTGCAAAGTAGCTAGTTTCATTCGGGATTGTTACCTGTGATATCATATTAACAAGTCCCGTAGTTGAACATTCGAAAATGTGAATAAATATTTCGTAACATGCTGTTAAATTACCGTAGTTTTACTCCAAGTATGTAGAGGTCATAGGCCAATCTAGAAGATACTTGTGCAAGCGATATCGATTTAAAACATCCAAAAACATGAAATAGCCTCAAATTTGGAATAATAATCCATGCAGCTGTGGGGTTAGGTGCTCGACAAATGTTTAAAGTAAAGCACAATCGGGCGTGGTTAGTACTTGCATGGGAGACTCCCTGACTAAACGACCTTTTGAAATTTGTTTTTGTTTCAACACGCACATGGAAAAGATGTAAGGCAACGTTCCGGCACTTTTTCTTACTGTGATGTCAATCATTTATAGTAGAAAATTGAGGCATTTTTGTAACTTTTTTAATTAATGGAAAATTTTCAAATTCGTTCTAATTTTCATGAACAAGTTGTGGATGCTGTCGGCACGTAGTGGGTGTTACACTGTTGACGCATCGTGCAAAGTTGTTCAAAGTGATTACAAAGTTGTACAAAGTTATTGCAAATTTGGTAAATGCATTTACATATATGACCAAGTTGTTAGCATATAAAAATCCACATTTGTAAAGTAGGGAAATTTAATAAAAGCCCGTTCAAAGCAGCTTATAGATATTCACATGAGGTGACTGTAAAATGTTAGAAAACAGTGTGCAAAGTTTGAAAAAATGAAGGAAATGTTGGCGGAGTTGCTAGTTTATTTAGCCTAAGTCATTGTAATGACAACCCCGCAGTTAAATTTTGAAAGCATTGAGTACATTTTCCGATAACGCCTCATATCTAAGCAGATTATCACAACAGCCAATCGAAATATCGACAACAAACTGTAGACAAAGTTGTAAAAAGCGGTTGCAAAGTAGCTAGTTTCATTCGGGATTGTTACCTGTGATATCATATTAACAAGTCCCGTAGTTGAACATTCGAAAATGTGAATAAATATTTCGTAACATGCTGTTAAATTACCGTAGTTTTACTCCAAGTATGTAGAGGTCATAGGCCAATCTAGAAGATACTTGTGCAAGCGATATCGATTTAAAACATCCAAAAACATGAAATAGCCTCAAATTTGGAATAATAATCCATGCAGCTGTGGGGTTAGGTGCTCGACAAATGTTTAAAGTAAAGCACAATCGGGCGTGGTTAGTACTTGCATGGGAGACTCCCTGACTAAACGACCTTTTGAAATTTGTTTTTGTTTCAACACGCACATGGAAAAGATGTAAGGCAACGTTCCGGCACTTTTTCTTACTGTGATGTCAATCATTTATAGTAGAAAATTGAGGCATTTTTGTAACTTTTTTAATTAATGGAAAATTTTCAAATTCGTTCTAATTTTCATGAACAAGTTGTGGATGCTGTCGGCACGTAGTGGGTGTTACACTGTTGACGCATCGTGCAAAGTTGTTCAAAGTGATTACAAAGTTGTACAAAGTTATTGCAAATTTGGTAAATGCATTTACATATATGACCAAGTTGTTAGCATATAAAAATCCACATTTGTAAAGTAGGGAAATTTAATAAAAGCCCGTTCAAAGCAGCTTATAGATATTCACATGAGGTGACTGTAAAATGTTACAAAACAGTGTGCAAAGTTTGAAAAAATGAAGGAAATGTTGGCGGAGTTGCTAGTTTATTTAGCCTAAGTCATTGTAATGACAACCCCGCAGTTAAATTTTGAAAGCATTGAGTAAATTTTCCGATAACGCCTCATATCTAAGCAGATTATCACAACAGTCAATCGAAATATCGACAACAAACTGTATGCAAAGTTGTAAAAAGCGGTTGCAAAGTAGCTAGTTTCATTCGGGATTGTTACCTGTGATATCATATTAACAAGTCCCGTAGTTGAACATTCGAAAATGTGAATAAATATTTCGTAACATGCTGTTAAATTACCGTAGTTTTACTCCAAGTATGTAGAGGTCATAGGTCAATCTAGAAGATACTTGTGCAAGCGATATCGATTTAAAACATCCAAAAACATGAAATAGCCTCAAATTTGGAATAATAATCCATGCAGCTGTGGGGTTAGGTGCTCGACAAATGTTTAAAGTAAAGCACAATCGGGCGTGGTTAGTACTTGCATGGGAGACTCCCTGACTAAACGACCTTTTGAAATTTGTTTTTGTTTCAACACGCACATGGAAAAGATGTAAGGCAACGTTCCGGCACTTTTTCTTACTGTGATGTCAATCATTTATAGTAGAAAATTGAGGCATTTTTGTAACTTTTTTAATTAATGGAAAATTTTCAAATTCGTTCTAATTTTCATGAACAAGTTGTGGATGCTGTCGGCACGTAGTGGGTGTTACACTGTTGACGCATCGTGCAAAGTTGTTCAAAGTGATTACAAAGTTGTACAAAGTTATTGCAAATTTGGTAAATGCATTTACATATATGACCAAGTTGTTAGCATATAAAAATCCACATTTGTAAAGTAGGGAAATTTAATAAAAGCCCGTTCAAAGCAGCTTATAGATATTCACATGAGGTGACTGTAAAATGTTAGAAAACAGTGTGCAAAGTTTGAAAAAATGAAGGAAATGTTGGCGGAGTTGCTAGTTTATTTAGCCTAAGTCATTGTAATGACAACCCCGCAGTTAAATTTTGAAAGCATTGAGTAAATTTTCCGATAACGCCTCATATCTAAGCAGATTATCACAACAGCCAATCGAAATATCGACAACAAACTGTAGACAAAGTTGTAAAAAGCGGTTGCAAAGTAGCTAGTTTCATTCGGGATTGTTACCTGTGATATCATATTAACAAGTCCCGTAGTTGAACATTCGAAAATGTGAATAAATATTTCGTAACATGCTGTTAAATTACCGTAGTTTTACTCCAAGTATGTAGAGGTCATAGGTCAATCTAGAAGATACTTGTGCAAGCGATATCGATTTAAAACATCCATAAACATGAAATAGCCTCAAATTAAGAATAATAATCCATGCAGCTGTAGGGTTAGGTGCTCGACAAATGTTTAAAGTAAAGCACAATCGGGCGTGGTTAATACTTGCATGGGAGACTCCCTGACTAAACGACCTTTTGAAATTTGTTTTTGTTTCAACACGCACATGGAAAAGATTTAAGGCAACGTTCCGGCACTTTTTCTTACTGTGATGTCAATCATTTATAGTAGAAAATCGAGGCATTTTTGTAACTGTTTTAATTAATGGAAAATTTTCTAATTCGTTCTAATTTTCATGAACAAGTTGTGGATGCTTTCGGCACGTAGTGGGTGTTACACTGTTAACGCATCGTTTAAAGTTTTTCAAAGTGATTACAAAGTTGTACCAATTTATTGCAAATTTGGTAAATGCATTTACATATATGACCAAGTTGTTAGCATATAAGAATCCACATTTGTAAAGTAGGGAAATTTATTAAAAGCCCGTTAAAAGCAGCTTATAGATATTCACATGAGGTGACTGTAAAATGTTAGAAAACAGTGTGCAAAGTTTGAAAAAATGAAGGAAATGTTGGCGGAGTTGCTAGTTTATTTAGCCTAAGTCATTGTAATGACAACCCCGCAGTTAAATTTTGAAAGCATTGAGTAAATTTTCCGATAACGCCTCATATCTAAGCAGATTATCACAACAGCCAATCGAAATATCGACAACAAACTGTAGACAAAGTTGTAAAAAGTGGTTGCAAAGTAGCTAGTTTCATTCGGGATTGTTACCTGTGATATCATATTAACAAGTCCCGTAGTTGAACATTCGAAAATGTGAATAAATATTTCGTAACATGCTGTTAAATTAACGTAGTTTTACTCCAAGTATGTAGAGGTCATAGGTCAATCTAGAAGATACTTGTGCAAGCGATATCGATTTAAAACATCCAAAAAAATGAAATAGCCGCAAATTCGGAATAATAATCCATGCAGCTGTGGGGTTAGGTGCTCGACAAATGATTAAAGTAAAGCACAATCGGGCGTGGTTAGTACTTGCATGGGAGACTCCCTGACTAAACGACCTTTTGAAATTTGTTTTTGTTTCAACACGCACATGGAAAAGATTTAAGGCAACGTTCCGGCACTTTTTTTTACTGTGATGTCAATCATTTATAGTAGAAAATCGAGGCATTTTTGTAACTTTTTTAATTAATGGAAAATTTTCTAATTCGTTCTAATTTTCATGAACAAGTTGTGGATGCTGTCGGCACGTAGTGGGTGTTACACTGTTAACGCATCGTGTAAAGTTGTTCAAAGTGATTACAAAGTTGTACAAAGTTATTGCAAATTTGGTAAATGCATTTACATATATGACCAAGTTGTTAGCATATAAGAATCCACATTTGTAAAGTAGGGAAATTTAATAAAAGCCCGTTAAAAGCAGCTT
The DNA here is from genome assembly GCF_978046115.1 of Saccoglossus kowalevskii. Lineage (NCBI taxonomy): Eukaryota > Metazoa > Hemichordata > Enteropneusta > Harrimaniidae > Saccoglossus > Saccoglossus kowalevskii. The sequence continues at coordinate 6,843,598 of NC_140662.1, forward strand.
ATAGATATTCACATGAGGTGACTGTAAAATGTTAGAAAACAGTGTGCAAAGTTTGAAAAAATGAAGGAAATGTTGGCGGAGTTGCTAGTTTATTTAGCCTAAGTCATTGTAATGACAACCCCGCAGTTAAATTTTGAAAGCATTGAGTACATTTTCCGATAACGCCTCATATCTAAGCAGATTATCACAACAGCCAATCGAAATATCGACAACAAACTGTAGACAAAGTTGTAAAAAGCGGTTGCAAAGTAGCTAGTTTCATTCGGGATTGTTACCTGTGATATCATATTAACAAGTCCCGTAGTTGAACATTCGAAAATGTGAATAAATATTTCGTAACATGCTGTTAAATTACCGTAGTTTTACTCCAAGTATGTAGAGGTCATAGGCCAATCTAGAAGATACTTGTGCAAGCGATATCGATTTAAAACATCCAAAAACATGAAATAGCCGCAAATTTGGAATAATAATCCATGCAGCTGTAGGGTTAGGTGCTCGACAAATGTTTAAAGTAAAGCACAATCGTGCGTGGTTAGTACTTGCATGGGAGACTCCCTGACTAACCGACCTTTTGAAATTTGTTTTTGTTTCAACACGCACATGGAAAAGATTTAAGGCAACGTTCCGGCACTTTTTCTTACTGTGATGTCAATCATTTATAGTAGAAAATCGAGGCATTTTTGTAACTTTTTTAATTAATGGAAAATTTTCAAATTCGTCCTAATTTTCATGAACAAGTTGTGGATGCTGTCGGCACGTAGTGGGTGTTACACTGTTGACGCATCGTGCAAAGTTGTTCAAAGTGATTACAAAGTTGTACAAAGTTATTGCAAATTTGGTAAATGCATTTACATATATGACCAAGTTGTTAGCATATAAAAATCCACATTTGTAAAGTAGGAAAATTTAATAAAAGCCCGTTCAAAGCAGCTTATAGATATTCACATGAGGTGACTGTAAAATGTTAGAAAACAGTGTGCAAAGTTTGAAAAAATGAAGGAAATGTTGGCGGAGTTGCTAGTTTATTTAGCCTAAGTCATTGTAATGACAACCCCGCAGTTAAATTTTGAAAGCATTGAGTACATTTTCCGATAACGCCTCATATCTAAGCAGATTATCACAACAGCCAATCGAAATATCGACAACAAACTGTAGACAAAGTGGTAAAAAGTGGTTGCAAAGTAGCTAGTTTCATTCGGGATTGTTACCTGTGATATCATATTAACAAGTCCCGTAGTTGAACATTCGAAAATGTGAATAAATATTTCGTAACATGCTGTTAAATTACCGTAGTTTTACTCCAAGTATGTAGAGGTCATAGGTCAATCTAGAAGATACTTGTGCAAGCGATATCGATTTAAAACATCCAAAAACATGAAATAGCCGCAAATTCGGAATAATAATCCATGCAGCTGTGGGGTTAGGTGCTCGACAAATGATTAAAGTAAAGCACAATCGGGCGTGGTTAGTACTTGCATGGGAGACTCCCTGACTAAACGACCTTTTGAAATTTGTTTTTGTTTCAACACGCACATGGAAAAGATTGAAGGCAACGTTCCGGCACTTTTTCTACTGTGATGTCAATCATTTATAGTAGAAAGTCGAGGCATTTTTGTAACTTTTTTAATTAATGGAAAATTTTCAAATTCGTTCTAATTTTCATGAACAAGTTGTGGATGCTGTCGGCACGTAGTGGGTGTTACGCTGTTGACGCATCGTGCAAAGTTGTTCAAAGTGATTACAAAGTTGTACAAAGTTATTGCAAATTTGGTAAATGCATTTACATATATGACCAAGTTGTTAGCATATAAAAATCCACATTTGTAAAGTAGGGAAATTTAATAAAAGCCCGTTCAAAGCAGCTTATAGATATTCACATGAGGTGACTGTAAAATGTTAGAAAACAGTGTGCAAAGTTTGAAAAAATGAAGGAAATGTTGGCGGAGTTGCTAGTTTATTTAGCCTAAGTCATTGTAATGACAACCCCGCAGTTAAATTTTGAAAGCATTGAGTAAATTTTCCGATAACGCCTCATATCTAAGCAGATTATCACAACAGCCAATCGAAATATCGACAACAAACTGTATACAAAGTTGTAAAAAGCGGTTGCAAAGTAGCTAGTTTCATTCGGGATTGTTACCTGTGATATCACATTAACAAGTCCCGTAGTTGAACATTCGAAAATGTGAATAAATATTTCGTAACATGCTGTTAAATTACCGTAGTTTTACTCCAAGTATGTAGAGGTCATAGGTCAATCTAGAAGATACTTGTGCAAGCGATATCGATTTAAAACATCCAAAAACATGAAATAACCGCAAATTTGGAATAATAATCCATGCAGCTGTAGGGTTAGGTGCTCGACAAATGTTTAAAGTAAAGCACAATCGGGCGTGGTTAGTACTTGCATGGGAGACTCCCTGACTAAACGACCTTTTGTAATTTGTTTTTGTTTCAACACGCACATGGAAAAGATTTAAGGCAACGTTCCGGCACTTTTTCTTACTGTGATGTCAATCATTTATAGTAGAAAATCGAGGCATTTTTGTAACTTTTTTAATTAATGGAAAATTTTCAAATTCGTTCTAATTTTCACGAACAAGTTGTGGATGCTGTCGGCACGTAGTGGGTGTTACACTGTTAACGCATCGTGCAAAGTTGTTCAAAGTGATTACAAAGTTGTACAAAGTTATTGCAAATTTGGTAAATGCATTTACATATATGACCAAGTTGTTAGCATATAAAAATCCACATTTGTAAAGTAGGGAAATTTAATAAAAGCCCGTTCAAAGCAGCTTATAGATATTCACATGAGGTGACTGTAAAATGTTAGAAAACAGTGTGCAAAGTTTGAAAAAATGAAGAAAATGTTGGCGGAGTTGCTAGTTTATTTAGCCTAAGTCATTGTAATGACAACCCCGCAGTTAAATTTTGAAAGCATTGAGTAAATTTTCCGATAACGCCTCATATCTAAGCAGATTATCACAACAGCCAATCGAAATATCGACAACAAACTGTAGACAAACTTGTAAAAAGCGGTTGCAAAGTAGCTAGTTTCATTCGGGATTGTTACCTGTGATATCATATTAACAAGTCCCGTAGTTGAACATTCGAAAATGTGAATAAATATTTCGTAACATGCTGTTAAATTACCGTAGTTTTACTCCAAGTATGTAGAGGTCATAGGTCAATCTAGAAGATACTTGTGCAAGCGATATCGATTTAAAACATCCAAAAACATGAAATAGCCGCAAATTCGGAATAATAATCCATGCAGCTGTAGGGTTAGGTGCTCGACAAATGTTTAAAGTAAAGCACAATCGGGCGTGGTTAGTACTTGCATGGGAGACTCCCTGACTAAACGACCTTTTGAAATTTGTTTTTGTTTCAACACGCACATGGAAAAGATTTAAGGCAACGTTCCGGCACTTTTTTTTTACTGTGATGTCAATCATTTATAGTAGAAAATCGAGGCATTTTTGTAACTTTTTTAATTAATGGAAAATTTTCAAATTCGTTCTAATTTTCATGTACAAGTTGTGGATGCTGTCGGCACGTAGTGGGTGTTACACTGTTGACGCATCGTACAAAGTTGTTCAAAGTGATTACAAAGTTGTACAAAGTTATTGCAAATTTGGTAAATGCATTTACATATATGACCAAGTTGTTAGCATATAAAAATCCACATTTGTAAAGTAGGGAAATTTAATAAAAGCCCGTTCAAAGCAGCTTATAGATATTCACATGAGGTGACTGTAAAATGTTAGAAAACAGTGTGCAAAGTTTGAAAAAATGAAGGAAATGTTGGCGGAGTTGCTAGTTTATTTAGCCTAAGTCATTGTAATGACAACCCCGCAGTTAAATTTTGAAAGCATTGAGTAAATTTTCCGATAACGCCTCATATCTAAGCAGATTATCACAACAGCCAATCGAAATATCGACAACAAACTGTAGACAAAGTTGTAAAAAGCGGTTGCAAAGTAGCTAGTTTCATTCGGGATTGTTACCTGTGATATCATATTAACAAGTCCCGTAGTTGAACATTCGAAAATGTGAATAAATATTTCGTAACATGCTGTTAAATTAACGTAGTTTTACTCCAAGTATGTAGAGCTCATAGGTCAATCTAGAAGATACTTGTGCAAGCGATATCGATTTAAAACATCCATAAACATGAAATAGCCTCAAATTAAGAATAATAATCCATGCAGCTGTAGGGTTAGGTGCTCGACAAATGTTTAAAGTAAAGCACAATCGGGCGTGGTTAATACTTGCATGGGAGACTCCCTGACTAAACGACCTTTTGAAATTTGTTTTTGTTTCAACACGCACATGGAAAAGATTTAAGGCAACGTTCCGGCACTTTTTCTTACTGTGATGTCAATCATTTAAAGTAGAAAATCGAGGCATTTTTGTAACTGTTTTAATTAATGGAAAATTTTCTAATTCGTTCTAATTTTCATGAACAAGTTGTGGATGCTTTCGGCACGTAGTGGGTGTTACACTGTTAACGCATCGTTTAAAGTTTTTCAAAGTGATTACAAAGTTGTACCAATTTATTGCAAATTTGGTAAATGCATTTACATATATGACCAAGTTGTTAGCATATAAAAATCCACATTTGTAAAGTAGGGAAATTTATTAAAAGCCCGTTAAAAGCAGCTTATAGATATTCACATGAGGTGACTGTAAAATGTTAGAAAACAGTGTGCAAAGTTTGAAAAAATGAAGGAAATGTTGGCGGAGTTGCTAGTTTATTTAGCCTAAGTCATTGTAATGACAACCCCGCAGTTAAATTTTGAAAGCATTGAGTAAATTTTCCGATAACGCCTCATATCTAAGCAGATTATCACAACAGCCAATCGAAATATCGACAACAAACTGTAGACAAAGTTGTAAAAAGTGGTTGCAAAGTAGCTAGTTTCATTCGGGATTGTTACCTGTGATATCATATTAACAAGTCCCGTAGTTGAACATTCGAAAATGTGAATAAATATTTCGTAACATGCTGTTAAATTAACGTAGTTTTACTCCAAGTATGTAGAGGTCATAGGTCAATCTAGAAGATACTTGTGCAAGCGATATCGATTTAAAACATCCAAAAAAATGAAATAGCCGCAAATTCGGAATAATAATCCATGCAGCTGTGGGGTTAGGTGCTCGACAAATGATTAAAGTAAAGCACAATCGGGCGTGGTTAGTACTTGCATGGGAGACTCCCTGACTAAACGACCTTTTGAAATTTGTTTTTGTTTCAACACGCACATGGAAAAGATTTAAGGCAACGTTCCGGCACTTTTTTTTACTGTGATGTCAATCATTTATAGTAGAAAATCGAGGCATTTTTGTAACTTTTTTAATTAATGGAAAATTTTCTAATTCGTTCTAATTTTCATGAACAAGTTGTGGATGCTGTCGGCACGTAGTGGGTGTTACACTGTTAACGCATCGTGTAAAGTTGTTCAAAGTGATTACAAAGTTGTACAAAGTTATTGCAAATTTGGTAAATGCATTTACATATATGACCAAGTTGTTAGCATATAAGAATCCACATTTGTAAAGTAGGGAAATTTAATAAAAGCCCGTTAAAAGCAGCTTATAGATATTCACATGAGGTGACTGTAAAATGTTAGAAAACAGTGTGCAAAGTTTGAAAAAATGAAGGAAATGTTGGCGGAGTTGCTAGTTTATTTAGCCTAAGTCATTGTAATGACAACCCCGCAGTTAAATTTTGAAAGCATTGAGTACATTTTCCGATAACGCCTCATATCTAAGCAGATTATCACAACAGCCAATCGAAATATCGACAACAAACTGTAGACAAAGTTGTAAAAAGCGGTTGCAAAGTAGCTAGTTTCATTCGGGATTGTTACCTGTGATATCATATTAACAAGTCCCGTAGTTGAACATTCGAAAATGTGAATAAATATTTCGTAACATGCTGTTAAATTACCGTAGTTTTACTCCAAGTATGTAGAGGTCATAGGCCAATCTAGAAGATACTTGTGCAAGCGATATCGATTTAAAACATCCAAAAACATGAAATAGCCGCAAATTTGGAATAATAATCCATGCAGCTGTAGGGTTAGGTGCTCGACAAATGTTTAAAGTAAAGCACAATCGTGCGTGGTTAGTACTTGCATGGGAGACTCCCTGACTAACCGACCTTTTGAAATTTGTTTTTGTTTCAACACGCACATGGAAAAGATTTAAGGCAACGTTCCGGCACTTTTTCTTACTGTGATGTCAATCATTTATAGTAGAAAATCGAGGCATTTTTGTAACTTTTTTAATTAATGGAAAATTTTCAAATTCGTCCTAATTTTCATGAACAAGTTGTGGATGCTGTCGGCACGTAGTGGGTGTTACACTGTTGACGCATCGTGCAAAGTTGTTCAAAGTGATTACAAAGTTGTACAAAGTTATTGCAAATTTGGTAAATGCATTTACATATATGACCAAGTTGTTAGCATATAAAAATCCACATTTGTAAAGTAGGAAAATTTAATAAAAGCCCGTTCAAAGCAGCTTATAGATATTCACATGAGGTGACTGTAAAATGTTAGAAAACAGTGTGCAAAGTTTGAAAAAATGAAGGAAATGTTGGCGGAGTTGCTAGTTTATTTAGCCTAAGTCATTGTAATGACAACCCCGCAGTTAAATTTTGAAAGCATTGAGTACATTTTCCGATAACGCCTCATATCTAAGCAGATTATCACAACAGCCAATCGAAATATCGACAACAAACTGTAGACAAAGTTGTAAAAAGTGGTTGCAAAGTAGCTAGTTTCATTCGGGATTGTTACCTGTGATATCATATTAACAAGTCCCGTAGTTGAACATTCGAAAATGTGAATAAATATTTCGTAACATGCTGTTAAATTACCGTAGTTTTACTCCAAGTATGTAGAGGTCATAGGTCAATCTAGAAGATACTTGTGCAAGCGATATCGATTTAAAACATCCAAAAACATGAAATAGCCGCAAATTCGGAATAATAATCCATGCAGCTGTGGGGTTAGGTGCTCGACAAATGATTAAAGTAAAGCACAATCGGGCGTGGTTAGTACTTGCATGGGAGACTCCCTGACTAAACGACCTTTTGAAATTTGTTTTTGTTTCAACACGCACATGGAAAAGATTTAAGGCAACGTTCCGGCACTTTTTTTTTACTGTGATGTCAATCATTTATAGTAGAAAATCGAGGCATTTTTGTAACTTTTTTAATTAATGGAAAATTTTCAAATTCGTTCTAATTTTCATGTACAAGTTGTGGATGCTGTCGGCACGTAGTGGGTGTTACACTGTTGACGCATCGTACAAAGTTGTTCAAAGTGATTACAAAGTTGTACAAAGTTATTGCAAATTTGGTAAATGCATTTACATATATGACCAAGTTGTTAGCATATAAAAATCCACATTTGTAAAGTAGGGAAATTTAATAAAAGCCCGTTCAAAGCAGCTTATAGATATTCACATGAGGTGACTGTAAAATGTTAGAAAACAGTGTGCAAAGTTTGAAAAAATGAAGGAAATGTTGGCGGAGTTGCTAGTTTATTTAGCCTAAGTCATTGTAATGACAACCCCGCAGTTAAATTTTGAAAGCATTGAGTAAATTTTCCGATAACGCCTCATATCTAAGCAGATTATCACAACAGCCAATCGAAATATCGACAACAAACTGTAGACAAAGTTGTAAAAAGCGGTTGCAAAGTAGCTAGTTTCATTCGGGATTGTTACCTGTGATATCATATTAACAAGTCCCGTAGTTGAACATTCGAAAATGTGAATAAATATTTCGTAACATGCTGTTAAATTAACGTAGTTTTACTCCAAGTATGTAGAGCTCATAGGTCAATCTAGAAGACACTTGTGCAAGCGATATCGATTTAAAACATCCAAAAACATGAAATAGCCGCAAACTTTGAATAATAATCCATGCAGCTGTAGGGTTAGGTGCTCGACAAATGTTTAAAGTAAAGCACAATCGGTCGTGGTTAGTACTTGCATGGGAGACTCCCTGACTAAACGACCTTTTGAAATTTGTTTTTGTTTCAACACGCACATGGAAAAGGTTTAAGGCAACGTTCCGGCACTTTTTCTTACTGTGATGTCAATCATTTATAGTAGAAAATCGAGGCATTTTTGTAACTTTTTTAATTAATGGAAAATTTTCTAATTCGTTCTAATTTTCATGAACAAGTTGTGGATGCTGTCGGCACGTAGTGGGTGTTACACTGTTAACGCATCGTGTAAAGTTGTTCAAAGTGATTACAAAGTTGTACAAAGTTATTGCAAATTTGGTAAATGCATTTACATATATGACCAAGTTGTTAGCATATAAAAATCCACATTTGTAAAGTAGGGAAATTTAATAAAAGCCCGTTAAAAGCAGCTTATAGATATTCACATGAGGTGACTGTAAAATGTTAGGAAACAGTGTGCAAAGTTTGAAAAAATGAAGAAAATGTTGGCGGAGTTGCTAGTTTATTTAGCCTAAGTCATTGTAATGACAACCCCGCAGTTAAATTTTGAAAGCATTGAGTAAATTTTCCGATAACGCCTCATATCTAAGCAGATTATCACAACAGCCAATCGAAATATCGACAACAAACTGTAGACAAAGTTGTAAAAAGCGGTTGCAAAGTAGCTAGTTTCATTCGGGATTGTTACCTGTGATATCATATTAACAAGTCCCGTAGTTGAACATTCGAAAATGTGAATAAATATTTCGTAACATGCTGTTAAATTACCGTAGTTTTACTCCAAGTATGTAGAGGTCATAGGTCAATCTAGAAGATACTTGTGCAAGCGATATCGATTTAAAACATCCAAAAACATGAAATAGCCGCAAATTCGGAATAATAATCCATGCAGCTGTAGGGTTAGGTGCTCGACAAATGTTTAAAGTAAATCACAATCGGGCGTGGTTAGTACTTGCATGGGAGACTCCCTGACTAAACGACCTTTTGAAATTTGTTTTTGTTTCAACACGCACATGGAAAAGATTTAAGGCAACGTTCCGGCACTTTTTCTTACTGTGATGTCAATCATTTATAGTAGAAAATCGAGGCATTTTTGTAACTTTTTTAATTAATGGAAAATTTTCTAATTCGTTCTAATTTTCATGAACAAGTTGTGGATGCTGTCGGCACGTAGTGGGTGTTACACTGTTAACGCATCGTGTAAAGTTGTTCAAAGTGATTACAAAGTTGTACAAAGTTATTGCAAATTTGGTAAATGCATTTACATATATGACCAAGTTGTTAGCATATAAAAATCCACATTTGTAAAGTAGGGAAATTTAATAAAAGCCCGTTCAAAGCAGCTTATAGATATTCACATGAGGTGACTGTAAAATGTTAGAAAACAGTGTGCAAAGTTTGAAAAAATGAAGGAAATGTTGGCGGAGTTGCTAGTTTATTTAGCCTAAGTCATTGTAATGACAACCCCGCAGTTAAATTTTGAAAGCATTGAGTAAATTTTCCGATAACGCCTCATATCTAAGCAGATTATCACAACAGCCAATCGAAATATCGACAACAAACTGTAGACAAAGTTGTAAAAAGCGGTTGCAAAGTAGCTAGTTTCATTCGGGATTGTTACCTGTGATATCATATTAACAAGTCCCGTAGTTGAACATTCGAAAATGTGAATAAATATTTCGTAACATGCTGTTAAATTACCGTAGTTTTACTCCAAGTATGTAGAGGTCATAGGTCAATCTAGAAGATACTTGTGCAAGCGATATCGATTTAAAACATCCAAAAACATGAAATAACCGCAAATTTGGAATAATAATCCATGCAGCTGTAGGGTTAGGTGCTCGACAAATGTTTAAAGTAAAGCACAATCGGGCGTGGTTAGTACTTGCATGGGAGACTCCCTGACTAAACGACCTTTTGTAATTTGTTTTTGTTTCAACACGCACATGGAAAAGATTTAAGGCAACGTTCCGGCACTTTTTCTTACTGTGATGTCAATCATTTATAGTAGAAAATAGAGGCATTTTTGTAACTTTTTTAATTAATGGATAATTTTCTAATTCGTTCTAATTTTCATGAACAAGTTGTGGATGCTGTCGGCACGTAGTGGGTGTTACACTGTTGACGCATCGTGCAAAGTTGTTCAAAGTGATTACAAAGTTGTACAAAGTTATTGCAAATTTGGTAAATGCATTTACATATATGACCAAGTTGTTAGCATATAAGAATCCACATTTGTAAAGTAGGGAAATTTAATAAAAGCCCGTTAAAATCAGCTTATAGATATTCACATGAGGTGACTGTAAAATGTTAGAAAACAGTGTGCAAAGTTTGAAAAAATGAAGGAAATGTTGGCGGAGTTGCTAGTTTATTTAGCCTAAGTCATTGTAATGACAACCCCGCAGTTAAATTTTGAAAGCATTGAGTAAATTTTCCGATAACTCCTCATATCTAAGCAGATTATCACAACAGCCAATCGAAATATCGACAACAAACTGTAGACAAAGTTGTAAAAAGCGGTTGCAAAGTAGCTAGTTTCATTCGGGATTGTTACCTGTGATATCATATTAACAAGTCCCGTAGTTGAACATTCGAAAATGTGAATAAATATTTCGTAACATGCTGTTAAATTACCGTAGTTTTACTCCAAGTATGTAGAGGTCATAGGTCAATCTAGAAGACACTTGTGCAAGCGATATCGATTTAAAACATCCAAAAACATGAAATAGCCGTAAATATGGAATAATAATCCATGCAGCTGTAGGGTTAGGTGCTCGACAAATGTTTAAAGTAAAGCACAATCGGTCGTGGTTAGTACTTGCATGGGAGACTCCCTGACTAAACGACCTTTTGAAATTTGTTTTTGTTTCAACACGCACATGGAAAAGGTTTAAGGCAACGTTCCGGCACTTTTTCTTACTGTGATGTCAATCATTTATAGTAGAAAATCGAGGCATTTTTGTAACTTTTTTAATTAATGGAAAATTTTCAAATTCGTTCTAATTTTCACGAACAAGTTGTGGATGCTGTCGGCACGTAGTGGGTGTTACACTGTTGACGCATCGTGCAAAGTTGTTCAAAGTGATTACAAAGTTGTACAAAGTTATTGCAAATTTGGTAAATGCATTTACATATATGACCAAGTTGTTAGCATATAAAAATCCACATTTGTAAAGTAGGGAAATTTAATAAAAGCCCGTTCAAAGCAGCTTATAGATATTCACATGAGGTGACTGTAAAATGTTATAAAACAGTGTGCAAAGTTTGAAAAAATGAAGAAAATGTTGGCGGAGTTGCTAGTTTATTTAGTCTAAGTCATTGTAATGACAACCCCGCAGTTAAATTTTGAAAGCATTGAGTAAATTTTCCGATAACGCCTCATATTTAAGCAGATTATCACAACAGCCAATCGAAATATCGACAACAAACTGTAGACAAAGTTGTAAAAAGCGGTTGCAAAGTAGCTAGTTTCATTCGGGATTGTTACCTGTGATATCATATTAACAAGTCCCGTAGTTGAACATTCGAAAATGTGAATAAATATTTCGTAACATGCTGTTAAATTACCGTAGTTTTACTCCAAGTATGTAGAGGTCATAGGTCAATCTAGAAGATACTTGTGCAAGCGATATCGATTTAAAACATCCAAAAACATGAAATAGCCGCAAATTCGGAATAAAAATCCATGCAGCTGTAGGGTTAGGTGCTCGACAAATGTTTAAAGTAAAGCACAATCGGTCGTGGTTAGTACTTGCATGGGAGCCTCCCTGACTAAACGACCTTTTGAAATTTGTTTTTGTTTCAACACGCACATAGAAAAGGTTTAAGGCAACGTTCCGGCACTTTTTCTTACTGTGATGTCAATCATTTATAGTAGAAAATCGAGGCATTTTTGTAACTTATTTAATTAATGGAAAATTTTCAAATTCGTTCTAATTTTCACGAACAAGTTGTGGATGCTGTCGGCACGTAGTGGGTGTTACACTGTTAACGCATCGTGCAAAGTTGTTCAAAGTGATTACAAAGTTGTACAAAGTTATTGCAAATTTGGTAAATGCATTTACATATATGACCAAGTTGTTAGCATATAAGAATCCACATTTGTAAAGTAGGGAAATTTAATAAAAGCCCGTTAAAATCAGCTTATAGATATTCACATGAGGTGACTGTAAAATGTTAGAAAACAGTGTGCAAAGTTTGAAAAAATGAAGGAAATGTTGGCGGAGTTGCTAGTTTATTTAGCCTAAGTCATTGTAATGACAACCCCGCAGTTAAATTTTGAAAGCATTGAGTAAATTTTCCGATAACTCCTCATATCTAAGCAGATTATCACAACAGCCAATCGAAATATCGACAACAAACTGTAGACAAAGTTGTAAAAAGCGGTTGCAAAGTAGCTAGTTTCATTCGGGATTGTTACCTGTGATATCATATTAACAAGTCCCGTAGTTGAACATTCGAAAATGTGAATAAATATTTCGTAACATGCTGTTAAATTACCGTAGTTTTACTCCAAGTATGTAGAGGTCATAGGTCAATCTAGAAGACACTTGTGCAAGCGATATCGATTTAAAACATCCAAAAACATGAAATAGCCGTAAATATGGAATAATAATCCATGCAGCTGTAGGGTTAGGTGCTCGACAAATGTTTAAAGTAAAGCACAATCGGTCGTGGTTAGTACTTGCATGGGAGACTCCCTGACTAAACGACCTTTTGAAATTTGTTTTTGTTTCAACACGCACATGGAAAAGGTTTAAGGCAACGTTCCGGCACTTTTTCTTACTGTGATGTCAATCATTTATAGTAGAAAATCGAGGCATTTTTGTAACTTTTTTAATTAATGGAAAATTTTCAAATTCGTTCTAATTTTCACGAACAAGTTGTGGATGCTGTCGGCACGTAGTGGGTGTTACACTGTTGACGCATCGTGCAAAGTTGTTCAAAGTGATTACAAAGATGTACAAAGTTATTGCAAATTTGGTAAATGCATTTACATATATGACCAAGTTGTTAGCATATAAAAATCCACATTTGTAAAGTAGGGAAATTTAATAAAAGCCCGTTCAAAGCAGCTTATAGATATTCACATGAGGTGACTGTAAAATGTTAGAAAACAGTGTGCAAAGTTTGAAAAAATGAAGAAAATGTTGGCGGAGTTGCTAGTTTATTTAGCCTAAGTCATTGTAATGACAACCCCGCAGTTAAATTTTGAAAGCATTGAGTAAATTTTCCGATAACGCCTCATATCTAAGCAGATTATCACAACAGCCAATCGAAATATCGACAACAAACTGTAGACAAAGTTGTAAAAAGCGGTTGCAAAGTAGCTAGTTTCATTCGGGATTGTTACCTGTGATATCATATTAACAAGTCCCGTAGTTGAACATTCGAAAATGTGAATAAATATTTCGTAACATGCTGTTAAATTACCGTAGTTTTACTCCAAGTATGTAGAGGTCATAGGTCAATCTAGAAGATACTTGTGCAAGCGATATCGATTTAAAACATCCAAAAACATGAAATAGCCGCAAATTCGGAATAAAAATCCATGCAGCTGTAGGGTTAGGTGCTCGACAAATGTTTAAAGTAAAGCACAATCGGTCGTGGTTAGTACTTGCATGGGTGACTCCCTGACTAAACGACCTTTTGAAATTTGTTTTTGTTTCAACACGCACATGGAAAAGGTTTAAGGCAACGTTCCGGCACTTTTTCTTACTGTGATGTCAATCATTTATAGTAGAAAATCGAGGCATTTTTGTAACTTTTTTAATTAATGGAAAATTTTCAAATTCGTTCTAATTTTCACGAACAAGTTGTGGATGCTGTCGGCACGTAGTGGGTGTTACACTATTAACGCATCGTGCAAAGTTGTTCAAAGTGATTACAAAGTTGTACAAAGTTATTGCAAATTTGGTAAATGCATTTACATATATGACCAAGTTGTTAGCATATAAAAATCCACATTTGTAAAGTAGGGAAATTTAATAAAAGCCCGTTCAAAGCAGCTTATAGATATTCACATGAGGTGACTGTAAAATGTTAGAAAACAGTGTGCAAAGTTTGAAAAAATGAAGAAAATGTTGGCGGAGTTGCTAGTTTATTTAGCCTAAGTCATTGTAATGACAACCCCGCAGTTAAATTTTGAAAGCATTGAGTAAATTTTCCGATAACGCCTCATATCTAAGCAGATTATCACAACAGCCAATCGAAATATCGACAACAAACTGTAGAAAAAGTTGTAAAAAGCGGTTGCAAAGTAGCTAGTTTCATTCGGGATTGTTACCTGTGATATCATATTAACAAGTCCCGTAGTTGAACATTCGAAAATGTGAATAAATATTTCGTAACATGCTGTTAAATTACCGTAGTTTTACTCCAAGTATGTAGAGGTCATAGGTCAATCTAGAAGATACTTGTGCAAGCGATATCGATTTAAAACATCCAAAAACATGAAATAGCCGCAAATTCGGAATAATAATCCATGCAGCTGTAGGGTTAGGTGCTCGACAAATGTTTAAAGTAAAGCACAATCGGGCGTGGTTAGTACTTGCATGGGAGACTCCCTGACTAAACGACCTTTTAAAATTTGTTTTTGTTTCAACACGCACATGGAAAAGATTTAAGGCAACGTTCCGGCACTTTTTCTTACTGTGATGTCAATCATTTATAGTAGAAAATCGAGGCATTTTTGTAACTTTTTTAATTAATGGAAAATTTTCAAATTCGTTCTAATTTTCATGAACAAGTTGTGGATGCTGTCGGCACGTAGTGGGTGTTACACTGTTGACGCATCGTGCAAAGTTGTTCAAAGTGATTACAAAGTTGTACAAAGTTATTGCAAATTTGGTAAATGCATTTACATATATGACCAAGTTGTTAGCATATAAAAATCCACATTTGTAAAGTAGGGAAATTTAATAAAAGCCCGTTCAAAGCAGCTTATAGATATTCACATGAGGTGACTGTAAAATGTTAGAAAACAGTGTGCAAAGTTTGAAAAAATGAAGGAAATGTTGGTGGAGTTGCTAGTTTATTTAGCCTAAGTCATTGTAATGACAACCCCGCAGTTAAATTTTGAAAGCATTTAGTAAATTTTCCGATAACGCCTCATATCTAAGCAGATTATCACAACAGCCAATCGAAATATCGACAACAAACTGTAGACAAAGTTGTAAAAAGCGGTTGCAAAGTAGCTAGTTTCATTCGGGATTGTTACCTGTGATATCATATTAACAAGTCCCGTAGTTGAACATTCGAAAATGTGAATAAATATTTCGTAACATGCTGTTAAATTACCGTAGTTTTACTCCAAGTATGTATAGGTCATAGGCCAATCTAGAAGATACTTGTGCAAGCGATATCGATTTAAAACATCCAAAAACATGAAATAGCCGCAAATTCGTAATAATAATCCATGCAGCTGTGGGGTTAGGTGCTCGACAAATGTTTAAAGTAAAGCACAATCGGGCGTGGTTAGTACTTGCATGTGAGACTCCCTGACTAAACGACCCTTTGAAATTTGTTTTTGTTTCAACACGCACATGGAAAAGATTTAAGGCAACGTTCCGGCACTTTTTCTTACTGTGATGTCAATCATTTATGGTAGAAAATCGAGGCATTTTTGTAACTTTTTTAATTAATGGAAAATGTTCTAATTCGTTCTAATTTTCATGAACAAGTTGTGGATGCTGTCGGCACGTAGTGGGTGTTACACTGTTAACGCATCGTGTAAAGTTGTTCAAAGTGATTACAAAGTTGTACAAAGTTATTGCAAATTTGGTAAATGCATTTACATATATGACCAAGTTGTTAGCATATAAGAATCCACATTTGTAAAGTAGGGAAATTTAATAAAAGCCCGTTCAAAGCAGCTTATAGATATTCACATGAGGTGACTGTAAAATGTTAGAAAACAGTGTGCAAAGTTTGAAAAAATGAAGAAAATGTTGGCGGAGTTGCTAGTTTATTTAGCCTAAGTCATTGTAATGACAACCCCGCAGTTAAATTTTGAAAGCATTGAGTAAATTTTCCGATAACGCCTCATATCTAAGCAGATTATCACAACAGCCAATCGAAATATCGACAACAAACTGTCGATAAAGTTGTAAAAAGTGGTTGCAAGGTAGGTAGTTTCATTCGGGATTGTTACCTGTGATATCATATTAACAAGTCCCGTAGTTGAACATTCGAAAATGTGAATAAATATTTCGTAACATGCTGTTAAATTACCGTAGTTTTACTCCAAGTAGGTATAGGTCATAGGCCAATCTAGAAGATACTTGTGCAAGCGATATCGATTTAAAACATCCAAAAACATGAAATAGCCGCAAATTCGGAATAATAATCCATGCAGCTGTGGGGTTAGGTGCTCGACAAATGTTTAAAGTAAAGCACAATCGGGCGTGGTTAGTACTTGCATGTGAGACTCCCTGACTAAACGACCCTTTGAAATTTGTTTTTGTTTCAACACGCACATGGAAAAGGTTTAAGGCAACGTTCCGGCACTTTTTCTTACTGTGATGTCAATCATTTATAGTAGAAAATCGAGGCATTTTTGTAACTTTTTTAATTAATGGAAAATTTTCAAATTCGTTCTAATTTTCATGAACAAATTGTGGATGCTGTCGCACGTAGTGGGTGTTACACTGTTAACGCATCGTGCAAAGTTGTTCAAAGTGATTACAAAGTTGTACAAAGTTATTGCAAATTTGGTAAATGCATTTACATATATGACCAAGTTGTTAGCATATAAAAATCCACATTTGTAAAGTAGGGAAATTTAATAAAAAAACCCGTTAAAAGCAGCTTATAGATATTCACATGATGTGACTGTAAAATGTTAGAAAACAGCGTGCAAAGTTTGAAAAAACGAAGGAAATGTTGGCGGAGTTGCTAGTTTATTTAGCCTAAGTCATTGTAATGACAACCCCGCAGTTAAATTTTGAAAGCATTCAGTAAATTTTCCGATAACGCCTCATATCTAAGCAGATTATCACAACAGCCAATCGAAATATCGACAACAAACTGTAGACAAAGTTGTAAAAAGTGGTTGCAAGGTAGGTAGTTTCATTCGGGATTGTTACCTGTGATATCATATTAACAAGTCCCGTAGTTGAACATTCGAAAATGTGAATAAATATTTCGTAACATGCTGTTAAATTACCGTAGTTTTACTCCAAGTATGTAGAGGTCATAGGTCAATCTAGAAGATACTTGTGCAAGCGATATCGATTTAAAACATCCAAAAACATGAAATAGCCGCAAATTCGGAATAATAATCCATGCAGCTGTGGGGTTAGGTGCTCGACAAATGTTTAAAGTAAAGCACAATCGGGCGTGGTTAGTACTTGCATGTGAGACTCCCTGACTAAACGACCCTTTGAAATTTGTTTTTGTTTCAACACGCACATGGAAAAGATTTAAGGCAACGTTCCGGCACTTTTTCTTACTGTGATGTCAATCATTTATGGTAGAAAATCGAGGCATTTTTGTAACTTTTTTAATTAATGGAAAATTTTCTAATTCGTTCTAATTTTCATGAACAAGTTGTGGATGCTGTCGGCACGTAGTGGGTGTTACACTGTTAACGCATCGTGTAAAGTTGTTCAAAGTGATTACAAAGTTGTACAAAGTTATTGCAAATTTGGTAAATGCATTTACATATATGACCAAGTTGTTAGCATATAAAAATCCACATTTGTAAAGTAGGGAAATTTAATAAAAGCCCGTTCAAAGCAGCTTATAGATATTCACATGAGGTGACTGTAAAATGTTAGAAAACAGTGTGCAAAGTTTGAAAAAATGAAGAAAATGTTGGCGGAGTTGCTAGTTTATTTAGCCTAAGTCATTGTAATGACAACCCCGCAGTTAAATTTTGAAAGCATTGAGTAAATTTTCCGATAACGCCTCATATCTAAGCAGATTATCACAACAGCCAATCGAAATATCGACAACAAACTGTAGAAAAAGTTGTAAAAAGCGGTTGCAAAGTAGCTAGTTTCATTCGGGATTGTTACCTGTGATATCATATTAACAAGTCCCGTAGTTGAACATTCGAAAATGTGAATAAATATTTCGTAACATGCTGTTAAATTACCGTAGTTTTACTCCAACTTTGTAGAGGTCATAGGTCAATCTAGAAGATACTTGTGCAAGCGATATCGATTTAAAACATCCAAAAACATGAAATAGCCGCAAATTCGGAATAATAATCCATGCAGCTGTAGGGTTAGGTGCTCGACAAATGTTTAAAGTAAAGCACAATCGGGCGTGGTTAGTACTTGCATGGGAGACTCCCTGACTAAACGACCTTTTAAAATTTGTTTTTGTTTCAACACGCACATGGAAAAGATTTAAGGCAACGTTCCGGCACTTTTTCTTACTGTGATGTCAATCATTTATAGTAGAAAATCGAGGCATTTTTGTAACTTTTTTAATTAATGGAAAATTTTCAAATTCGTTCTAATTTTCATGAACAAGTTGTGGATGCTGTCGGCACGTAGTGGGTGTTACACTGTTGACGCATCGTGCAAAGTTGTTCAAAGTGATTACAAAGTTGTACAAAGTTATTGCAAATTTGGTAAATGCATTTACATATATGACCAAGTTGTTAGCATATAAAAATCCACATTTGTAAAGTAGGGAAATTTAATAAAAGCCCGTTCAAAGCAGCTTATAGATATTCACATGATGTGACTGTAAAATGTTAGAAAACAGCGTGCAAAGTTTGAAAAAACGAAGGAAATGTTGGCGGAGTTGCTAGTTTATTTAGCCTAAGTCATTGTAATGACAACCCCGCAGTTAAATTTTGAAAGCATTCAGTTAATTTTCCGATAACGCCTCATATCTAAGCAGATTATCACAACAGCCAATCGAAATATCGACAACAAACTGTAGACAAAGTTGTAAAAAGTGGTTGCAAGGTAGGTAGTTTCATTCGGGATTGTTACCTGTGATATCATATTAACAAGTCCCGTAGTTGAACATTCGAAAATGTGAATAAATATTTCGTAACATGCTGTTAAATTACCGTAGTTTTACTCCAAGTATGTAGAGGTCATAGGCCAATCTAGAAGATACTTGTGCAAGCGATATCGATTTAAAACATCCAAAAACATGAAATAGCCGCAAATTCGGAATAATAATCCATGCAGCTGTGGGGTTAGGTGCTCGACAAATGTTTAAAGTAAAGCACAATCGGGCGTGGTTAGTACTTGCATGTGAGACTCCCTGACTAAACCACCCTTTGAAATTTGTTTTTGTTTCAACACGCACATGGAAAAGATTTAAGGCAACGTTCCGGCACTTTTTCTTACTGTGATGTCAATCATTTATAGTAGAAAATCGAGGCATTTTTGTAACTTTTTTAATTAATGGAAAATTTTCTAATTCGTTCTAATTTTCATGAACAAGTTGTGGATGCTGTCGGCACGTAGTGGGTGTTACACTGTTAACGCATCGTGTAAAGTTGTTCAAAGTGATTACAAAGTTGTACAAAGTTATTGCAAATTTGGTAAATGCATTTACATATATGACCAAGTTGTTAGCATATAAGAATCCACATTTGTAAAGTAGGGAAATTTAATAAAAGCCCGTTCAAAGCAGCTTATAGATATTCACATGAGGTGACTGTAAAATGTTAGAAAACAGTGTGCAAAGTTTGAAAAAATGAAGAAAATGTTGGCGGAGTTGCTATTTTATTTAGCCTAAGTCATTGTAATGACAACCCCGCAGTTAAATTTTGAAAGCATTGAGTAAATTTTCCGATAACGCCTCATATCTAAGCAGATTATCACAACAGCCAATCGAAATATCGACAACAAACTGTAGACAAAGTTGTAAAAAGCGGTTGCAAAGTAGCTAGTTTCATTCGGGATTGTTACCTGTGATATCATATTAACAAGTCCCGTAGTTGAACATTCGAAAATGTGAATAAATATTTCGTAACATGCTGTTAAATTACCGTAGTTTTACTCCAAGTATGTAGAGGTCATAGGTCAATCTAGAAGATACTTGTGCAAGCGATATCGATTTAAAACATCCAAAAACATGAAACAGCCGCAAATTCGGAATAATAATCCATACAGCTGTGGGGTTATGTGCTCGACAAATTTTTAAAGTAAAGCACAATCGGGCGTGGTTATTACTTGCATGGGAGACTCCCTGACTAAACGACCTTTTGAAATTTGTTTTTGTTTCAACACGCACATGGAAAAAAATTAAGGCAACGTTCCGGCACTTTTTCTTACTGTGATGTCAATCATTTATAGTAGAAAATCGAGGCATTTTTGTAACTTCTTTAATTAATGGAAAATTTTCAAATTCGTTCTAATTTTAACGAACAAGTTGTGGATGCTGTCGGCACGTAGTGGGTGTTACACAGTTAACGCATCGTGCAAAGTTGTTCAAAGTGATTACAAAGTTGTACAAAGTTATTGCAAATTTGGTAAATGCATTTACATATATGACCAAGTTGTTAGCATATAAAAATCCACATTTGTAAAGTAGGGAAATTTAATAAAAAACCCGTTAAAAGCAGCTTATAGATATTCACATGATGTGACTGTAAAATGTTACAAAACAGCGTGCAAAGTTTGAAAAAACGAAGGAAATGTTGGCGGAGTTGCTAGTTTATTTAGCCTAAGTCATTGTAATGACAACCCCGCAGTTAAATTTTGAAAGCATTCAGTAAATTTTCCGATAACGCCTCATATCTAAGCAGATTATCACAACAGCCAATCGAAATATCGACAACAAACTGTAGACAAAGTTGTAAAAAGTGGTTGCAAGGTAGGTAGTTTCATTCGGGATTGTTACCTGTGATATCATATTAACAAGTCCCGTAGTTGAACATTCGAAAATGTGAATAAATATTTCGTAACATGCTGTTAAATTACCGTAGTTTTACTCCAAGTAGGTATAGGTCATAGGCCAATCTAGAAGATACTTGTGCAAGCGATATCGATTTAAAACATCCAAAAACATGAAATAGCCGCAAATTCGGAATAATAATCCATGCAGCTGTGGGGTTAGGTGCTCGACAAATGTTTAAAGTAAAGCACAATCGGGCGTGGTTAGTACTTGCATGTGAGACTCCCAGACTAAACGACCCTTTGAAATTTGTTTTTGTTTCAACACGCACATGGAAAAGATTTAAGGCAACGTTCCGGCACTTTTTCTTACTGTGATGTCAATCATTTATAGTAGAAAATCGAGGCATTTTTGTAACTTTTTTAATTAATGGAAAATTTTCAAATTCGTTCTAATTTTCATGAACAAATTGTGGATGCTGTCGCACGTAGTGGGTGTTACACTGTTAACGCATCGTGCAAAGTTGTTCAAAGTGATTACAAAGTTGTACAAAGTTATTGCAAATTTGGTAAATGCATTTACATATATGACCAAGTTGTTAGCATATAAAAATCCACATTTGTAAAGTAGGGAAATTTAATAAAAAACCCGTTAAAAGCAGCTTATAGATATTCACATGATGTGACTGTAAAATGTTAGAAAACAGCGTGCAAAGTTTGAAAAAACGAAGGAAATGTTGGCGGAGTTGCTAGTTTATTTAGCCTAAGTCATTGTAATGACAACCCCGCAGTTAAATTTTGAAAGCATTCAGTAAATTTTCCGATAACGCCTCATATCTAAGCAGATTATCACAACAGCCAATGGAAATATCGACAACAAACTGTAGACAAAGTTGTAAAAAGTGGTTGCAAGGTAGGTAGTTTCATTCGGGATTGTTACCTGTGATATCATATTAACAAGTCCCGTAGTTGAACATTCGAAAATGTGAATAAATATTTCGTAACATGCTGTTAAATTACCGTAGTTTTACTCCAAGTAGGTATAGGTCATAGGCCAATCTAGAAGATACTTGTGCAAGCGATATCGATTTAAAACATCCAAAAACATGAAATAGCCGCAAATTCGGAATAATAATCCATGCAGCTGTGGGGTTAGGTGCTCGACAAATGTTTAAAGTAAAGCACAATCGGGCGTGGTTAGTACTTGCATGTGAGACTCCCTGACTAAACCACCCTTTGAAATTTGTTTTTGTTTCAACACGCACATGGAAAAGATGTAAGGCAACGTTCCGGCACTTTTTCTTACTGTGATGTCAATCATTTATAGTAGAAAATCGAGGCATTTTTGTAACTTTTTTAATTAATGGAAAATTTTCTAATTCGTTCTAATTTTCATGAACAAGTTGTGGATGCTGTCGGCACGTAGTGGGTGTTACACTGTTAACGCATCGTGTAAAGTTGTTCAAAGTGATTACAAAGTTGTACAAAGTTATTGCAAATTTGGTAAATGCATTTACATATATGACCAAGTTGTTAGCATATAAAAATCCACATTTGTAAAGTAGGGAAATTTAATAAAAAACCCGTTAAAAGCAGCTTATAGATATTCACATGAGGTGACTGTAAAATGTTAGAAAACAGTGTGCAAAGTTTGAAAAAATGAAGAAAATGTTGGCGGAGTTGCTATTTTATTTAGCCTAAGTCATTGTAATGACAACCCCGCAGTTAAATTTTGAAAGCATTGAGTAAATTTTCCGATAACGCCTCATATCTAAGCAGATTATCACAACAGCCAATCGAAATATCGACAACAAACTGTAGACAAAGTTGTAAAAAGCGGTTGCAAAGTAGCTAGTTTCATTCGGGATTGTTACCTGTGATATCATATTAACAAGTCCCGTAGTTGAACATTCGAAAATGTGAATAAATATTTCGTAACATGCTGTTAAATTACCGTAGTTTTACTCCAAGTATGTAGAGGTCATAGGTCAATCTAGAAGATACTTGTGCAAGCGATATCGATTTAAAACATCCAAAAACATGAAACAGCCGCAAATTCGGAATAATAATCCATACAGCTGTGGGGTTATGTGCTCGACAAATTTTTAAAGTAAAGCACAATCGGGCGTGGTTATTACTTGCATGGGAGACTCCCTGACTAAACGACCTTTTGAAATTTGTTTTTGTTTCAACACGCACATGGAAAAAAATTAAGGCAACGTTCCGGCACTTTTTCTTACTGTGATGTCAATCATTTATAGTAGAAAATCGAGGCATTTTTGTAACTTCTTTAATTAATGGAAAATTTTCAAATTCGTTCTAATTTTAACGAACAAGTTGTGGATGCTGTCGGCACGTAGTGGGTGTTACACAGTTAACGCATCGTGCAAAGTTGTTCAAAGTAATTACAAAGTTGTACAAAGTTATTGCAAATTTGGTAAATGCATTTACATATATGACCAAGTTGTTAGCATATAAAAATCCACATTTGTAAAGTAGGGAAATTTAATAAAAAACCCGTTAAAAGCAGCTTATAGATATTCACATGATGTGACTGTAAAATGTTAGAAAACAGCGTGCAAAGTTTGAAAAAACGAAGGAAATGTTGGCGGAGTTGCTAGTTTATTTAGCCTAAGTCATTGTAATGACAACCCCGCAGTTAAATTTTGAAAGCATTCAGTAAATTTTCCGATAACGCCTCATATCTAAGCAGATTATCACAACAGCCAATCGAAATATCGACAACAAACTGTAGACAAAGTTGTAAAAAGTGGTTGCAAGGTAGGTAGTTTCATTCGGGATTGTTACCTGTGATATCATATTAACAAGTCCCGTAGTTGAACATTCGAAAATGTGAATAAATATTTCGTAACATGCTGTTAAATTACCGTAGTTTTACTCCAAGTAGGTATAGGTCATAGGCCAATCTAGAAGATACTTGTGCAAGCGATATCGATTTAAAACATCCAAAAACATGAAATAGCCGCAAATTCGGAATAATAATCCATGCAGCTGTGGGGTTAGGTGCTCGACAAATGTTTAAAGTAAAGCACAATCGGGCGTGGTTAGTACTTGCATGTGAGACTCCCTGACTAAACGACCCTTTGAAATTTGTTTTTGTTTCAACACGCACATGGAAAAGATTTAAGGCAACGTTCCGGCACTTTTTCTTACTGTGATGTCAATCATTTATAGTAGAAAATCGAGGCATTTTTGTAACTTTTTTAATTAATGGAAAATTTTCAAATTCGTTCTAATTTTCATGAACAAATTGTGGATGCTGTCGCACGTAGTGGGTGTTACACTGTTAACGCATCGTGCAAAGTTGTTCAAAGTGATTACAAAGTTGTACAAAGTTATTGCAAATTTGGTAAATGCATTTACATATATGACCAAGTTGTTAGCATATAAAAATCCACATTTGTAAAGTAGGGAAATTTAATAAAAAACCCGTTAAAAGCAGCTTATAGATATTCACATGATGTGACTGTAAAATGTTAGAAAACAGCGTGCAAAGTTTGAAAAAACGAAGGAAATGTTGGCGGAGTTGCTAGTTTATTTAGCCTAAGTCATTGTAATGACAACCCCGCAGTTAAATTTTGAAAGCATTCAGTAAATTTTCCGATAACGCCTCATATCTAAGCAGATTATCACAACAGCCAATGGAAATATCGACAACAAACTGTAGACAAAGTTGTAAAAAGTGGTTGCAAGGTAGGTAGTTTCATTCGGGATTGTTACCTGTGATATCATATTAACAAGTCCCGTAGTTGAACATTCGAAAATGTGAATAAATATTTCGTAACATGCTGTTAAATTACCGTAGTTTTACTCCAAGTAGGTATAGGTCATAGGCCAATCTAGAAGATACTTGTGCAAGCGATATCGATTTAAAACATCCAAAAACATGAAATAGCCGCAAATTCGGAATAATAATCCATGCAGCTGTGGGGTTAGGTGCTCGACAAATGTTTAAAGTAAAGCACAATCGGGCGTGGTGAGTACTTGCATGTGAGACTCCCTGACTAAACGACCCTTTGAAATTTGTTTTTGTTTCAACACGCACATGGAAAAGATTTAAGGCAACGTTCCGGCACTTTTTCTTACTGTGATGTCAATCATTTATAGTAGAAAATCGAGGCATTTTTGTAACTTTTTTAATTAATGGAAAATTTTCAAATTCGTTCTAATTTTCATGAACAAATTGTGGATGCTGTCGCACGTAGTGGGTGTTACACTGTTAACGCATCGTGCAAAGTTGTTCAAAGTGATTACAAAGTTGTACAAAGTTATTGCAAATTTGGTAAATGCATTTACATATATGACCAAGTTGTTAGCATATAAAAATCCACATTTGTAAAGTAGGGAAATTTAATAAAAAACCCGTTAAAAGCAGCTTATAGATATTCACATGATGTGACTGTAAAATGTTAGAAAACAGCGTGCAAAGTTTGAAAAAACGAAGGAAATGTTGGCGGAGTTGCTAGTTTATTTAGCCTAAGTCATTGTAATGACAACCCCGCAGTTAAATTTTGAAAGCATTCAGTAAATTTTCCGATAACGCCTCATATCTAAGCAGATTATCACAACAGCCAATCGAAATATCGACAACAAACTGTAGACAAAGTTGTAAAAAGTGGTTGCAAGGTAGGTAGTTTCATTCGGGATTGTTACCTGTGATATCATATTAACAAGTCCCGTAGTTGAACATTCGAAAATGTGAATAAATATTTCGTAACATGCTGTTAAATTACCGTAGTTTTACTCCAAGTAGGTATAGGTCATAGGCCAATCTAGAAGATACTTGTGCAAGCGATATCGATTTAAAACATCCAAAAACATGAAATAGCCGCAAATTCGGAATAATAATCCATGCAGCTGTGGGGTTAGGTGCTCGACAAATGTTTAAAGTAAAGCACAATCGGGCGTGGTTAGTACTTGCATGTGAGACTCCCAGACTAAACGACCCTTTGAAATTTGTTTTTGTTTCAACACGCACATGGAAAAGATTTAAGGCAACGTTCCGGCACTTTTTCTTACTGTGATGTCAATCATTTATAGTAGAAAATCGAGGCATTTTTGTAACTTTTTTAATTAATGGAAAATTTTCAAATTCGTTCTAATTTTCATGAACAAATTGTGGATGCTGTCGCACGTAGTGGGTGTTACACTGTTAACGCATCGTGCAAAGTTGTTCAAATTGATTACAAAGTTGTACAAAGTTATTGCAAATTTGGTAAATGCATTTACATATATGACCAAGTTGTTAGCATATAAAAATCCACATTTGTAAAGTAGGGAAATTTAATAAAAAACCCGTTAAAAGCAGCTTATAGATATTCACATGATGTGACTGTAAAATGTTAGAAAACAGCGTGCAAAGTTTGAAAAAACGAAGGAAATGTTGGCGGAGTTGCTAGTTTATTTAGCCTAAGTCATTGTAATGACAACCCCGCAGTTAAATTTTGAAAGCATTCAGTTAATTTTCCGATAACGCCTCATATCTAAGCAGATTATCACAACAGCCAATCGAAATATCGACAACAAACTGTAGACAAAGTTGTAAAAAGTGGTTGCAAGGTAGGTAGTTTCATTCGGGATTGTTACCTGTGATATCATATTAACAAGTCCCGTAGTTGAACATTCGAAAATGTGAATAAATATTTCGTAACATGCTGTTAAATTACCGTAGTTTTACTCCAAGTATGTAGAGGTCATAGGCCAATCTAGAAGATACTTGTGCAAGCGATATCGATTTAAAACATCCAAAAACATGAAATAGCCGCAAATTCGGAATAATAATCCATGCAGCTGTGGGGTTAGGTGCTCGACAAATGTTTAAAGTAAAGCACAATCGGGCGTGGTTAGTACTTGCATGTGAGACTCCCTGACTAAACCACCCTTTGAAATTTGTTTTTGTTTCAACACGCACATGGAAAAGATTTAAGGCAACGTTCCGGCACTTTTTCTTACTGTGATGTCAATCATTTATAGTAGAAAATCGAGGCATTTTTGTAACTTTTTTAATTAATGGAAAATTTTCTAATTCGTTCTAATTTTCATGAACAAGTTGTGGATGCTGTCGGCACGTAGTGGGTGTTACACTGTTAACGCATCGTGTAAAGTTGTTCAAAGTGATTACAAAGTTGTACAAAGTTATTGCAAATTTGGTAAATGCATTTACATATATGACCAAGTTGTTAGCATATAAGAATCCACATTTGTAAAGTAGGGAAATTTAATAAAAGCCCTTTAAATGCAGCTTATAGATATTCACATGAGGTGACTGTAAAATGTTAGAAAACAGCGTGCAAAGTTTGAAAAAACGAAGGAAATGTTGGCGGAGTTGCTAGTTTATTTAGCCTAAGTCATTGTAATGACAACCCCGCAGTTAAATTTTGAAAGCATTGAGTAAATTTTCCGATAACGCCTCATATCTAAGCAGATTATCACAACAGCCAATCGAAATATCGACAACAAACTGTAGACAAAGTTGTAAAAAGCGGTTGCAAAGTAGCTAGTTTCATTCGGGATTGTTACCTGTGATATCATATTAACAAGTCCCGTAGTTGAACATTCGAAAATGTGAATAAATATTTCGTAACATGCTGTTAAATTACCATAGTTTTACTCCAAGTACGTAGAGGTCATAGGTCAATCTAGAAGACACTTGTGCAAGCGATATCGATTTAAAACATCCAAAAACATGAAATAGCCGCAAATTCGGAATAATAATCCATGCAGCTGTGGGGTTAGGTGCTCGACAAATGTTTAAAGTAAAGCACAATCGGGCGTGGTTAGTACTTGCATGGGAGACTCCCTGACTAAACGACCTTTTGAAATTTGTTTTTGTTTCAACACGCACATGGAAAAGATTTAAGGCAACGTTCCGGCACTTTTTCGTACTGTGATGTCAATCATTTACAGTAGAAAATCGAGGCATTTTTGTAACTTTTTTAATTAATGGAAAATTTTCAAATTCGTTCTAATTTTCATGAACAAGTTGTGGATGCTGTCGGCACGTAGTGGGTTTTATACTGTTGACGCATCGTGCAAAGTTGTTCAAAGTGATTACAAAGTTGTACAAAGTTATTGCAAATTTGGTAAATGCATTTACATATATGACCAAGTTGTTAGCATATAAAAATCCACATTTGTAAAGTAGGGAAATTTAATAAAAACCCGTTAAAAGCAGCTTATAGATAATCACATGATGTGACTGTAAAATGTTAGAAAACAGCGTGCAAAGTTTGAAAAAACGAAGGAAATGTTGGCGGAGTTGCTAGTTTATTTAGCCTAAGTCATTGTAATGACAACCCCGCAGTTAAATTTTGAAAGCATTCAGTAAATTTTCCGATAACGCCTCATATCTAAGCAGATTATCACAACAGCCAATCGAAATATCGACAACAAACTGTAGACAAAGTTGTAAAAAGTGGTTGCAAGGTAGGTAGTTTCATTCGGGATTGTTACCTGTGATATCATATTAACAAGTCCCGTAGTTGAACATTCGAAAATGTGAATAAATATTTCGTAACATGCTGTTAAATTACCGTAGTTTTACTCCAAGTATGTATAGGTCATAGGCCAATCTAGAAGATACTTGTGCAAGCGATATCGATTTAAAACATCCAAAAACATGAAATAGCCGCAAATTCGGAATAATAATCCATGCAGCTGTGGGGTTAGGTGCTCGACAAATGTTTAAAGTAAAGCACAATCGGGCGTGGTTAGTACTTGCATGTGAGACTCCCTGACTAAACGACCCTTTGAAATTTGTTTTTGTTTCAACACGCACATGGAAAAGATTTAAGGCAACGTTCCGGCACTTTTTCTTACTGTGATGTCAATCATTTATAGTAGAAAATCGAGGCATTTTTGTAACTTTTTTAATTAATGGAAAATTTTCAAATTCGTTCTAATTTTCATGAACAAATTGTGGATGCTGTCGCACGTAGTGGGTGTTACACTGATAACGCATCGTGCAAAGTTGTTCAAAGTGATTACAAAGTTGTACAAAGTTATTGCAAATTTGGTAAATGCATTTGCATATATGACCAAGTTGTTATCATATAACAATCCACATTTGTAAAGTAGGGAAATTTAATAAAAAACCCGTTAAAAGCAGCTTATAGATATTCACATGATGTGACTGTAAAATGTTAGAAAACAGCGTGCAAAGTTTGAAAAAACGAAGGAAATGTTGGCGGAGTTGCTAGTTTATTTAGCCTAAGTCATTGTAATGACAACCCCGCAGTTAAATTTTGAAAGCATTCAGTAAATTTTCCGATAACGCCTCATATCTAAGCAGATTATCACAACAGCCAATCGAAATATCGACAACAAACTGTAGACAAAGTTGTAAAAAGTGGTTGCAAGGTAGGTAGTTTCATTCGGGATTGTTACCTGTGATATCATATTAACAAGTCCCGTAGTTGAACATTCGAAAATGTGAATAAATATTTCGTAACATGCTGTTAAATTACCGTAGTTTTACTCCAAGTATGTAGAGGTCATAGGTCAATCTAGAAGATACTTGTGCAAGCGATATCGATTTAAAACATCCAAAAACATGAAATAGCCGCAAATTCGGAATAAATTCATATAAACCGTGCAGCTGTGGGGTCAGGTGATCGACAAATGTTTAAAGTGAAGCACAATCGGGCGTGGTTAGTTCTTGCATGAGAGACTCCCTGACTAAACGACCTTTTGAAATTTGTTTTTGTCTCAACTCGCACATGGAAAAGATTTAAGGCAACGTTCCGGCACTTTTTCTTACTGTGATGTCAATCATTTATAGTAGAAAATCGAGGCATTTTTGGAACTTTTTTAATTAATGGAATATTTTCAAATTCGTTCTAATTTTCACGAACAAGTTGTGGATGCTGTCGGCACGTAGTGGGTGTTACACTGTTGACGCACCGTGCAACGTTGTTCAAAGTGTTACAAAGTTGTACAAAGCTATTTCAAATTTGGTAAATGCATTTGCATATATGACCAAGTTGTTAGCATATAAAATCCACATATGTAAAGTAGGGAAATTTAATAAAAGCCCGTTAAAAGCAGCTTATAGATATTCACATGAGGTGGCTGTAAAATGTTAGAAAACAGCGTCCAAAGTTTGAAAAAACGAAGGAAATGTTGGCGGAGTTGCTAGTTTATTTAGCCTAAGTCATTGTAATGACAATCCCGCAGTGAAAGCAATGAGTACATTTTCCGATAACGCCTCATATCTAAGCAGATTATCACAACAGACAATCGAAATATCGACAACAAAGTGTATGCAAAGTTGTAAAAAGCGGTTGCGAAGTTGGTAGTTTCATTCGGGATTGTTACCTGCGATATCATATTAACAAGTCCTTTAGTTGAACATTCGAAAATGTGACTAAATATTTCTTCACATGCTGTTAAATTACCGTAGTTTTACTCCAAGTATGTAGAGGTCATATGTCAATCTAGAAGATACTTGTGCAAGCGATATCGATTTAAAACATCCAAAAGCATGAAATAGCCGTAAATTCGGAATAAATTCATATAACCCATGCGGCTGTGGGGTTAGGTGATCGACAAATGTTTAAAGTAAAGCCTAATCGGGCGTGGTTAGTACTTGCATGGGAGACTCCCTGACTAAACGACCTTTTGAAATTTGTTTTTGTTTCAACACGCACATGGAAAAGATTTAAGGCAACGTTCCGGCACTTTTTCTTTCTGTGATGTCAATCATTTATAGAAATAAATCGAGGCATTTTTGGAACTATTTTAATTAATGGAAAATTTTCAAATTCGTTCTAATTTTCACGAACAAGTTGTGGATGCTGTCGGCACGTAGTGGGTGTTACACTGTTAACGCACCGTGCAAAGTTGTTCACAGTGTTTACAAAGTTGTACAAAGTTATTGCAAATTTGGTAAATGCATTTGCATATATGACCAAGTTGTTAGCATATAAAAATCCACATTTGTAAAGTAGGGAAATTTAATAAAAGCCCGTTAAAAACAGCTTATAGATATTCACATGAGGTGACTGTAAAATGTTAGAAAACAGCGTGCAAAGTTTGCAAAAACGAAGGAAATGTTGGCGGAGTTGCTACTTTATTTAGCCTAAGTCATTGTTAAGTCAACCCCGCAGTTAAATTGTGAAAGCATTGAGTAAATTTTCCGATAACGCCTCATATCTAAGCAGATTATCACGACAGTCAAACGAAATATCGACAACAAACTGTAGACAAAGTTGTATAAAAAGGTTGCAAAGTTGGTACTTTCATTCGGGATTGTTACCTGTGATATCATATTAACAAGTCCTTTAGTTGAACATTCGAAAATGTGAATAAATATTTCCTAACATGCTGTTAAATTACCGTAGTTTCACTCCATGTATGTAGAGGTCATAGGTCAATCTAGAAGATACTTGTGCAAGCGATATCGATTTAAAACATCTAAAAACATGAAATAGCCGCAAATTCGGAGTAATTTCATATAACCCATGCAGCTGTGGTGTTAGGTGCTCGACAAATGTTTAAAGTAAAGCAAAATCGGGCGTGGTTAGTACTTGCATGGAAATGAAGGAAATGTTTGCGGAGTTGCTAGTTGCTAGTTGCTAGTTTATTTGGCCTAAGTCATTGTAATGACAACCCCGCAGTTAAATTTTGAAAGGATTCAGTAAATTTTCCGATAACGCCTCATATCTAAGCAGATTATCACAACAGCCAATCGAAATATCGACAACAAACTGTAGACAAAGTTGTAAAAAGCGGTTGCAAAGTAGGTAGTTCCATTCGGGATTGTTACCTGTGATATCATATTAACAAGTCCCGTAGTTGAACATTCGAAAATGTGAATAAATATTTCGTAGCATGCTGTTAAATTACCGTAGTTTTACTCCAAGTATGTAGAGGTCATAGGTCAATCTAGAAGATACTTGTGCAAGCGATATCGATTTAAAACATCCAAAAACATGAAATAGCCGCAAATTCGGAATAATAATTCATACAGCTGTGGGGTTAGGTGCTCGACAAATGTTTAAAGTAAAGCACAATCGGGCGTTGTTAGTACTTGCATGGGAGACTCCCTGACTAAACGATCTTTTGAAATTTTTTTTTGTTTCAACACGCACATGGAAAAGATTTAAGGCAACGTTCCGGCACTTTTTCTTACTGTGATGTCAATCATTTATAGTAAAAAATCGAGGCAATTTTGTAACTTTTTTAATTAATGGCAAATTTTCAAATTCGTTCTTATTTTCACGAACAAGTTGTGGATGCTGTCGGCGCGTAGTGTGTGTTACACTGTTAACGCACCGTGCAAAGCTGTTCAAATTGATTACAAAGTTGTACAAAGTTATTTCAAATTTGGTAAATGCATTTGCATATATGACCAAGTTGTTAGCATATAAAAATCCACATTTGTAAAGTAGGGAAATTTAATAAAAGCCCGTTCAAAGCAGCTTATAGATATTCACATGAGGTGACTGTAAAATGTTAGAAAACATCGTGCAAAGTTTGAAAAACGAAGGAAATGTTGGCGGAGTTGCTAGTTTATTTAGCCTAAGTCATTGTAATGACAAACCCGCAGTTAAATTTTGAGAGCATTGAGTACATTTTCCGATAACGCCTCATATCTAAGCAGATTATCACAACAGCCAATCGAAATATCGACAAAAAACTGTAGACAAAGTTGTAAAAAGCAGTTGCAAAGTTGGTAGTTTCACTCGGTATTGTTACCTGTGATATACTATTAACAAGTACCTTAGTTGAACATTCGAAGATGTGAATAAATATTTCGTAACATGCTGTTAAATTACCGTAGTTTTACGCCATGGATGTAGAGGTCATAGGTCAATCTAGAAGATACTTGTGCAAGCGATATCGATTTAAAACATCCAAAAACATGAAATAGCCGTAAATTCGGAATCATTTCATATAACCCATGCAGTTGTGGGGATAGGTGCTCGACAAATGTTTAAAGTAAAGCACAATTGGGCGTGGTTAGTACTTGCATGGTAGACTCCCTGACTAAACGGCCTTTTGAAAAAAAAATGTTGTTTTAACACGCACATGGAAAAGATGTAAGGCAACGTTCCGGCACTTTTTCTTACTGTGATGTCAATCATTTATAGTAGAAAATCGAGGCAATATTGTAACTTTTTTAAATAATGGAAAATTTTCAAATTCGTTCTAATTTTCACGAACAAGTTGTGGATGCTGTCGGCACGTTTTGGGTGTTACACTGTTAACGCACCGTGCAAAGTTGTTCAAAGTGATTACAAAGTTGTTCAAAGTGATTACAAAGTTGTACAAAGTTATTGCAAATTTGGTAAATGCATTTGCATATATGACCAAGTTGTTAGCATATAAAAATCCACATTTGTAAAGTAGGGAAATTTAATAAAAGCCTGTTAAAAGCAGCTTATAGATATTCACATGAGGTGACTGTAAAATGTTAGAAAACAGCGTGCAAATATTGAAAAAACGAAGGAAATGTTGGCGGAGTTGCTAGTTTATTTAGCCTAAGTCATTATATATTGTAATGACAACCCCGCAGTTAAATTTTGAAAGCATTGAGTACATTTTCCGATAACGCCTCATATCTAAGCAGATTATCAAAACAGCCAATCGAAATATCGACAACAAACTGTAGACAAA
Source organism: Saccoglossus kowalevskii (assembly GCF_978046115.1). Taxonomy (NCBI): domain Eukaryota; kingdom Metazoa; phylum Hemichordata; class Enteropneusta; family Harrimaniidae; genus Saccoglossus; species Saccoglossus kowalevskii. The sequence continues at coordinate 6,877,034 of NC_140662.1, forward strand.
GTTGTAAAAAGCGGTTGCAAAGTTGGTAGTTTAATTCGGGATTGTTACCTGTGATATACTATTAACAAGTACCGTAGTTGAACATTCGAAAATATGAATAAATATTTCGTAACATGCTGTTAAATTACCGTAGTTTTACTCCAAGTATGTAGAGGTCATAGGTCAATGTTTAAAGTAAAGCACAATCGGGCGTGGTTCGTTCTTGCATGGGAGACTCCCCGACTAAACGGCCTTTTGAATTTTTTTTTTGTTTCAACACGCACAAGGAAAAGATGTAATGCATCGTTCCGGCACTTTTTCTTACTGTGATGTCAATCATTTATAGTAGAAAATCGAGGCAATTTTGTAACTTTTTTTATTAATGGAAAATTTTCAAATTCGTTCTAATTTTCACGAACAAGTTGTGGATGCTGTCGGCACGTAGTGGGTGTTACACTGTTAACGCACCGTGCAAAGTTGTTCAAAGTGATTACAAAGTTGTACAAACTTATTGCAAATTTGGTAAATACATTTGCATATATGACCAAGTTGTTAGCATATGAAAAACCACATTTGTAAAGTAGGGAAATTTAATAAAAGCCCGTTAAAAGCAGCTTATAGATATTCACATGAGGTGACTGTAAAATGTTAGAAAACAGCGTGCAAAGTTTGAAAAAACGAAGGAAATGTTGGCGGAGTTGCTAGTTTATTTAGCCTAAGTCATTGTAAAGACAACCCCGCAGTTAAATTGTGAAAGCATTGAGTAAATTTTCCGATAACGCCTCATATCTAAGCAGATTATCAAAACAGCCAATCGAAATATCGACAACAAACTGTAGACAAAGTTGTAAAAACCGGTTGCAACGTTGGTAGTTTCATTCGGGATTGTTACCTGTTATAAACTATTAACAAGTACCGTAGTTGAACATTCGAAAATGTGAATAAATATTTCGTAACATGCTGTTAAATTACCGTAGTTTTACTCCAAGTATGTAGAGGTCATAGGTCAATCTAGAAGATACTTGTGCAAGCGATATCGATTTAAAACATCCAAAAACATGAAATAGCCGCAAATTCGGAATAATTTCATATAACCCACGCAGCTGTCGGGTTAGGTGCTCGACAAATGTTTAAAGTAAAGCACAATCGGGCGTGGTTAATACTTGCATGGGAGATTCCCTGTCTAAACGACCTTTTGTAATATTTGTTTGTTTCAACACGCACATGGAAAAGATTTAAGGCAACATTCCGGCACTTTTTCTTACTGTGATGTCAATCATTTATAGTAGAAAATCTTGGCATTTTTGTAACTTTTTTGATTAATGGAACATTTTCAAATTCGTTCTAATTTTCACGAACAAGTTGTGGATGCTGTCGGCACGTTGTGGGTGTAACACTGTTAACGAACCGTGCAAAGATGTTCAAAGTGATTACAAAGTTGTACAAAGTTATTGCAAATTTGGTAAATGCATTTGCATATATGACCCAGTTGTAAGCAAATGAAAATCCACAATTGTTAAGTAGGGAAATTTAATAAAAGCCCGTTAAAAGCAGCTTATAGATATTCACATGAGGTGACTGTAAAATGTTAGAAAACAGCGTGCAAAGTTTAAAAAACGAAGGAAATGTTGGCGGAGCGGCTAGTTTATTTAGCCTAAGTCATTGTAATGACAACCCCGCAGCCAAATTGTGAAAGCATTGAATAAATTTTCCGATAACGCCTCATATCTAAGCAGATTATCAAAACAGCAAATCGAAATTTCGACAACAAACTGTAGACAAAGTTGTAAAAAGCGGTTGCAAAGTTGGTAGTTTCATTCGGGATTGTTACCTGTGATATACTATTAACAAGTACCGTAGTTGAACATTCGAAAATGTGAATAAATATTTCGTTACATGCTGTTTAATTCCCGTAGTTTTACGCCATGTATGTAGAGGTCATAGGTCAATCTAGAAGATAATTGTGCAAGCGATATCGATTTAAAACATCCAAAAACATGAAATAGCCGCAAATTCGGAAAAATTTCATATAAGCCATGTAGCTGTGGGGTTAGGTGCTCGACAAATGTTTAAAGTAAAGAACAATCGGGCGTGGTTAGAACTTACATGGGAGACTCTCTGACTAAACGACATTTTGTAATTTTTTTTGTTTCAACACGCACATGGAACAGATTTAAGGCAACGTTCCGGCACTTTTTCTTACTGTGATGTCAATCATTTATAGTAGAAAATCGTGGCATTTTTGTAACTTTTTTGATTAATGGAAAATTTTCAAATTCGTTCAAATTTTCACAAACAAGTTGTGGATGCTGTCGGCACATAGTGGGTGTTACACTGATAACGCATCGTGCAAAGTTGTTGAAAGTGATTACAAAGTTTTGCAAAGTTATTGCAAATTTGGTAAATGCATTTGCATATATGACCAAGTTGTTAGCAAATGAAAATCCACATTTGTAAAGTAGGGAAATTTAATAAAAGCCTGTTAAAAGCAGCTTATAGATATTCACATGAGGTGACTGTAAAATGTTAGAAAACAGCGTGCAAAGTTTGAAAAAACGAAGGAAATGTTTGCGGAGTTGCTAGTTTATGTAGCCTAAGTCATTGTAATGACAACCCCGCAGTTAAATTTTGAAAGCATTGAGTACATTTTCCGATAACGCTTCATATCTAAGCAGATTATCAAAACAGCCAATCGAAATATCGACAACAAACTGTAGACAAAGTTGTAAAAACCGGTTGCAACGTTGGTAGTTTCATTCGGAATTGTTACCTGTTATAAACTATTAACAAGTACCGTAGTTGAACATTCGAAAATGTGAATAAATATTTCGTAACATGCTGTTAAATTACCGTAGTTTTACTCCAAGTATGTAGAGGTCATAGGTCAATCTAGAAGATACTTGTGCAAGCAATATCGATTTAAAACATCCAAAAACATGAAATAGCCGCAAATTCGGAATAATTTCATATAACCCACGCAGCTGTCGGGTTAGGTGCTCGACAAATGTTTAAAGTAAAGCACAATCGGGCGTGGTTAATACTTGCATGGGAGATTCCCTGTCTAAACGACCTTTTGTAATATTTGTTTGTTTCAACACGCACATGGAAAAGATTTAAGGCAACATTCCGGCACTTTTTCTTACTGTGATGTCAATCATTTATAGTAGAAAATCGTGGCATTTTTGTAACTTTTTTGATTAATGGAACATTTTCAAATTCGTTCTAATTTTCACGAACAAGTTGTGGATGCTGTCGGCACGTTGTGGGTGTAACACTGTTAACGAACCGTGCAAAGTTGTTCAAAGTGATTACAAAGTTGTACAAAGTTATTGCAAATTTGGTAAATGCATTTGCATATATGACCCAGTTGTAAGCAAATGAAAATCCACAATTGTTAAGTAGGGAAATTTAATAAAAGCCCGTTAAAAGCAGCTTATAGATATTCACATGAGGTGACTGTAAAATGTTAGAAAACAACGTGCAAAGTTTAAAAAACGAAGGAAATGTTGGCGGAGCGGCTAGTTTATTTAGCCTAAGTCATTGTAATGACAACCCCGCAGCCAAATTGTGAAAGCATTGAATAAATTTTCCGATAACGCCTCATATCTAAGCAGATTATCAAAACAGCCAATCGAAATATCGACAACAGACTGTAGACAAAGTTGTAAAAAGCGGTTGCAAAGTTGGTAGTTTCATTCGGGATTGTTACCTGTGATATACTATTAACAATTACCGTAGTTGAACATTCGAAAATGTGAATAAATATTTCGTAACATCCTTTTAAATTACCGTAGTTTTACGCCAAGTATGTAGAGGTCATAGGTCAATCTAGAAGATACTTGTGCATGCGATATCAATTTAAAACATCCAAAAACATGAAATAGCCGCAAATTCGGAATAATTTCATGTAATCCATGCAGCTGTGGGCTTAGGTGCTCGACAAATGTTTAATGTAAAGCACAATCGGGCGTGGTTAGTACTTGCATGGGAGACTCCCTGACTAAATGACCTTTTGAAATTTTTTTTTGTTTCAACACGCACATGGAAAAGATGTAAGGCAACGTTCCGGCACTTTTTCCTACTGTGATGTCAATCATTTATAGTAGAAAATCGAGGCAATTTTGTAACTTTTTTGATTAATGGAAAATTTTCAAATTCGTTCAAATTTTCACGAACAAGTTGTGGATGCTGTCGGCACATAGTGGGTGTTACACTGATAACGCACCGTGCAAAGTTGTTGAAAGTGATTACAAAGTTTTGCAAAGTTATTGCAAATTTGGTAAATGCATTTGCATATATGACCAAGTTGTTAGCATATAAAAATCCACATTTGTAAAGTAGGGAAATTTAATAAAAGCCCGTTAAAAGCAGCTTATAGATATTCACATGAGGTGACTGTAAAATGTTAGAAAACAGCGTGCAAAGTTTGAAAAAACGAAGGAAATGTTTGCGGAGTTGCTAGTTTATGTAGCCTAAGTCATTGTAATGACAACCCCGCAGTTAAATTTTGAAAGCATTGAGTACATTTTCCGATAACGCTTCATATCTAAGCAGATTATCAAAACAGCCAATCGAAATATCGACAACAAACTGTAGACAAAGTTGTAAAAACCGGTTGCAACGTTGGTAGTTTCATTCGGGATTGTTACCTGTTATAAACTATTAACAAGTACCGTAGTTGAACATTCGAAAATGTGAATAAATATTTCGTAACATGCTGTTAAATTACCGTAGTTTTACTCCAAGTATGTAGAGGTCATAGGTCAATCTAGAAGATACTTGTGCAAGCAATATCGATTTAAAACATCCAAAAACATGAAATAGCCGCAAATTCGGAATAATTTCATATAACCCACGCAGCTGTCGGGTTAGGTGCTCGTCAAATGTTTAAAGTAAAGCACAATCGGGCGTGGTTAATACTTGCATGGGAGATTCCCTGTCTAAACGACCTTTTGTAATATTTGTTTGTTTCAACACGCACATGGAAAAGATTTAAGGCAACATTCCGGCACTTTTTCTTACTGTGATGTCAATCATTTATAGTAGAAAATCGTGGCATTTTTGTAACTTTTTTGATTAATGGAACATTTTCAAATTCGTTCTAATTTTCACGAACAAGTTGTGGATGCTGTCGGCACGTTGTGGGTGTAACACTGTTAACGAACCGTGCAAAGTTGTTCAAAGTGATTACAAAGTTGTACAAAGTTATTGCAAATTTGGTAAATGCATTTGCATATATGACCCAGTTGTAAGCAAATGAAAATCCACAATTGTTAAGTAGGGAAATTTAATAAAAGCCCGTTAAAAGCAGCTTATAGATATTCACATGAGGTGACTGTAAAATGTTAGAAAACAACGTGCAAAGTTTAAAAAACGAAGGAAATGTTGGCGGAGCGGCTAGTTTATTTAGCCTAAGTCATTGTAATGACAACCCCGCAGCCAAATTGTGAAAGCATTGAATAAATTTTCCGATAACGCCTCATATCTAAGCAGATTATCAAAACAGCCAATCGAAATATCGACAACAGACTGTAGACAAAGTTGTAAAAAGCGGTTGCAAAGTTGGTAGTTTCATTCGGGATTGTTACCTGTGATATACTATTAACAATTACCGTAGTTGAACATTCGAAAATGTGAATAAATATTTCGTAACATCCTGTTAAATTACCGTAGTTTTACGCCAAGTATGTAGAGGTCATAGGTCAATCTAGAAGATACTTGTGCAAGCGATATCAATTTAAAACATCCAAAAACATGAAATAGCCGCAAATTCGGAATAATTTCATGCAATCCATGCAGCTGTGGAGTTAGGTGCTCGACAAATGTTTAATGTAAAGCACAATCGGGCGTGGTTAGTACTTGCATGGGAGACTCCCTGACTAAACGACCTTTTGAATTTTTTTTTTGTTTCAACACGCACATGGAAAAGATGTAAGGCAACGTTCCGGCACTTTTTCGTACTGTGATGTCAATCATTTATAGTAGGAAATCGAGGCAATTTGTAACTTTTTTAATTAATGGAAAATTTTCAAATTCGTTCTAATTTTCACGAACAAGTTGTAGATGCTGTCGGCACGTAGTGGGTGTTACACTGTTAACGCACCGTGCAAAGTTGTTCAAAGTGATTACAAAGTTGTACAAAGTTATTGCAAATTTGGTAAATGCATTTGCATATACGACCAAGTTGTTAGCATATAAAAATCCACATTTGTAAAGTAGGGAAATTTAATAAAAGCCCGTTAAAAGCAGCTTATAGATATTCACATGAGGTGACTGTAAAATGTTAGAAAACAGCGTGCAAAGTTTGAAAAAACGAAGGATATTTTGGCGGAGTTGCTAGTTTATTTAGCCTAAGTCACTGTAATGACAACCCCGCAGTTCAATTTTGAAAGCATTGAGTAAATTTTCCGATAACGCCTCGTATCTAGGCTGATTATCAAAACAGCCAATCGAAATATCGACAACAGACTGTAGACAAAGTTGTAAAAAGCGGTTGCAAAGTTGGTAGTTTCATTCGGGATTGTTACCTGTGATATACTATTAACAATTACCGTAGTTGAACATTCGAAAATGTGAATAAATATTTCGTAACATCCTGTTAAATTACCGTAGTTTTACGCCAAGTATGTAGAGGTCATAGGTCAATCTAGAAGATACTTGTGCAAGCGATATCAATATAAAACATCCAAAATCATGAAATAGCCGCAAATTCGGAATAATTTCATGTAATCCATGCAGCTGTGGGGTTAGGTGCTCGACAAATGTTTAATGTAAAGCACAATCGGGCGTGGTTAGTACTTGCATGGGAGATTCCCTGACTAAACGACCTTTTGAAATTTTTTTTTGTTTCAACACGCACATGGAAAAGATGTAAGGCAACGTTCCGGCACTTTTTCCTACTGTGATGTCAATCATTTATAGTAGAAAATCGTGGCATTTTTGTATTTTTTTTTAATTAATGGAAAATTTTCAAATTCGTTCTAATTTTCACGAACAAGTTGTAGATGCTGTCGGCACGTAGTGGGTGTTACACTGTTAACGCACCGTGCAAAGTTGTTCAAAGTGATTACAAAGTTGTACAAAGTTATTGCAAATTTGGTAAATGCATTTGCATATATGACCAAGTTGTTAGCATATAAAAATCCACATTTGTAAAGTAGGGAAATTTAATAAAAGCCCGTTAAAAGCAGCTTATAGATATTCACATGAGGTGACTGTAAAATGTTAGAAAACAGCGTGCAAAGTTTGAAAAAACGAAGGAAATGTTTGCGGAGTTGCTAGTTTATGTAGCCTAAGTCATTGTAATGACAACCCCGCAGTTAAATTTTGAAAGCATTGAGTACATTTTCCGATAACGCTTCATATCTAAGCAGATTATCAAAACAGCCAATCGAAATATCGACAACAAACTGTAGACAAAGTTGTAAAAACCGGTTGCAACGTTGGTAGTTTCATTCGGGATTGTTACCTGTTATAAACTATTAACAAGTACCGTAGTTGAACATTCGAAAATGTGAATAAATATTTCGTAACATGCTGTTAAATTACCGTAGTTTTACTCCAAGTATGTAGAGGTCATAGGTCAATCTAGAAGATACTTGTGCAAGCAATATCGATTTAAAACATCCAAAAACATGAAATAGCCGCAAATTCGGAATAATTTCATATAACCCACGCAGCTGTCGGGTTAGGTGCTCGACAAATGTTTAAAGTAAAGCACAATCGGGCGTGGTTAATACTTGCATGGGAGATTCCCTGTCTAAACGACCTTTTGTAATATTTGTTTGTTTCAACACGCACATGGAAAAGATTTAAGGCAACATTCCGGCACTTTTTCTTACTGTGATGTCAATCATTTATAGTAGAAAATTGTGTCATTTTTGTAACTTTTTTGATTAATGGAACATTTTCAAATTCGTTCTAATTTTCACGAACAAGTTGTGGATGCTGTCGGCACGTTGTGGGTGTAACACTGTTAACGAACCGTGCAAAGTTGTTCAAAGTGATTACAAAGTTGTACAAAGTTATTGCAAATTTGGTAAATGCATTTGCATATATGACCCAGTTGTAAGCAAATGAAAATCTACAATTGTTAAGTAGGGAAATTTAATAAAAGCCCGTTAAAAGCAGCTTATAGATATTCACATGAGGTGACTGTAAAATGTTAGAAAACAACGTGCAAAGTTTAAAAAACGAAGGAAATGTTGGCGGAGCGGCTAGTTTATTTAGCCTAAGTCATTGTAATGACAACCCCGCAGCCAAATTGTGAAAGCATTGAATAAATTTTCCGATAACGCCTCATATCTAAGCAGATTATCAAAACAGCCAATCGAAATATCGACAACAGACTGTAGACAAAGTTGTAAAAAGCGGTTGCAAAGTTGGTAGTTTCATTCGGGATTGTTACCTGTGATATACTATTAACAATTACCGTAGTTGAACATTCGAAAATGTGAATAAATATTTCGTAACATCCTTTTAAATTACCGTAGTTTTACGCCAAGTATGTATAGGTCATAGGTCAATCTAGAAGATACTTGTGCAAGCGATATCAATTTAAAACATCCAAAAACATGAAATAGCCGCAAATTCGGAATAATTTCATGTAATCCATGCAGCTGTGGGCTTAGGTGCTCGACAAATGTTTAATGTAAAGCACAATCGGGCGTGGTTAGTACTTGCATGGGAGACTCCCTGACTAAACGACCTTTTGAAATTTTTTTTTGTTTCAACACGCACATGGAAAAGATGTAAGGCAACGTTCCGGCACTTTTTCCTACTGTGATGTCAATCATTTATAGTAGAAAATCGAGGCAATTTTGTAACTTTTTTGATTAATGGAAAATTTTCAAATTCGTTCAAATTTTCACGAACAAGTTGTGGATGCTGTCGGCACATAGTGGGTGTTACACTGATAACGCACCGTGCAAAGTTGTTGAAAGTGATTACAAAGTTTTGCAAAGTTATTGCAAATTTGGTAAATGCATTTGCATATATGACCAAGTTGTTAGCAAATGAAAATCCACATTTGTAAAGTAGGGAAATTTAATAAAAGCCTGTTAAAAGCAGCTTATGGATATTCACATGAGGTGACTGTAAAATGTTAGAAAACAGCGTGCAAAGTTTAAAAAACGAAGGAAATGTTGGCGGAGTTGCTAGTTTATTTAGCCTAAGTCACTGTAATGACAACCCCGCAGTTAAATTTTGAAAGCATTAAGTAAATTTTCCGATAACGCCTCGTATCTAGGCTGATTATCAAAACAGCCAATCGAAATATCGACAACAGACTGTAGACAAAGTTGTAAAAAGCGGTTGCAAAGTTGGTAGTTTCATTCGGGATTGTTACCTGTGCTATACTATTAACAATTACCATAGTTGAACATTCGAAAATGTGAATAAATATTTCGTAACATCCTGTTAAATTACCGTAGTTTTACGCCAAGTATGTAGAGGTCATAGGTCAATCTAGAAGATACTTGTGCAAGCGATATCAATTTAAAACATCCAAAAACATGAAATAGCCGCAAATTCGGAATAATTTTATGCAATCCATGCAGCTGTGGAGTTAGGTGCTCGACAAATGTTTAATGTAAAGCACAATCGGGCGTGGTTAGTACGTGCATGGGAGACTCCCTGACTAAACGACCTTTTGAAATTTTTTTTTGTTTCAACACGCACATGGAAAAGATGTAAGGCAACGTTCCGGCACTTTTTCGTACTGTGATGTCAATCATTTATAGTAGGAAATCGAGGCAATTTGTAACTTTTTTAATTAATGGAAAATTTTCAAATTCGTTCTAATTTTCACGAACAAGTTGTAGATGCTGTCGGCACGTAGTGGGTGTTACACTGTTAACGCACCGTGCAAAGTTGTTCAAAGTGATTACAAAGTTGTACAAAGTTATTGTAAATTTGGTAAATGCATTTACATATATGACCAAGTTGTTATCATATAAAAATCCACATTTGTAAAGTAGGGAAATTTAATAAAAGCCGGTTAAAAGCAGCTTATAGATATTCACATGAGGTGACTGTAAAATGTTAGAAAACAGCGTGCAAAGTTTGAAAAAACGAAGGAAATTTTGGCGGAGTTGCTAGTTTATTTAGCCTAAGTCACTGTAATGACAACCCCGCAGTTCAATTTTGAAAGCATTGAGTAAATTTTCCGATAACGCCTCGTATCTAGGCTGATTATCAAAACAGCCAATCGAAATATCGACAACAGACTGTAGACAAAGTTGTAAAAAGCGGTTGCAAAGTTGGTAGTTTCATTCGGGATTGTTACCTGTGATATACTATTAACAATTACCGTAGTTGAACATTCGAAAATGTGAATAAATATTTCGTAACATCCTGTTAAATTACCGTAGTTTTACGCCAAGTATGTAGAGGTCATAGGTCAATCTAGAAGATACTTGTGCAAGCGATATCAATATAAAACATCCAAAAACATGAAATAGCCGCAAATTCGGAATAATTTCATGTAATCCATGCAGCTGTGGGGTTAGGTGCTCGACAAATGTTTAATGTAAAGCACAATCGGGCGTGGTTAGTACTTGCATGGGAGATTCCCTGACTAAACGACCTCTTGAAATTTTTTTTTGTTTCAACACGCACATGGAAAAGATGTAAGGCAACGTTCCGGCACTTTTTCCTACTGTGATGTCAATCATTTATAGTAGAAAATCGTGGCATTTTTGTATTTTTTTTTAATTAATGGAAAATTTTCAAATTCGTTCTAATTTTCACGAACAAGTTGTAGATGCTGTCGGCACGTAGTGGGTGTTACACTGTTAACGCACCGTGCAAAGTTGTTCAAAGTGATTACAAAGTTGTACAAAGTTATTGCAAATTTGGTAAATGCATTTGCATATATGACCAAGTTGTTAGCATATAAAAATCCACATTTGTAAAGTAGGGAAATTTAATAAAAGCCCGTTAAAAGCAGCTTATAGATATTCACATGAGGTGACTGTAAAATGTTAGAAAACAGCGTGCAAAGTTTGAAAAAACGAAGGAAATGTTGGCGGAGTTGCTAGTTTATTTAGCCTAAGTCATTGTAATGACAACCCCGCAGTTAAATTTTGAAAGCATTGAGTAAATTTTCCGATAACGCCTCGTATCTAGGCTGATTATCAATTCAGCCAATCGAAATATCGACAACAAACTGTAGACAAAGTTGTAAAAAGCGGTTGCAAAGTAGGTAGTTTCATTCGGGATTGTTACCTGTGATATACTATTAACAATTACCTTAGTTGAACATTCGAAAATGTGAATAAATATTTCGTAACATGCTGTTAAATTACCGTAGTTTTACTCCAAGTATGTAGAAGTAATAGGTCAATCTAGAAGATACTTGTGCAAGCGATATCGATTTAAAACATCCAAAAACATGAAACAGCCGCAAATTCGGAATAATTTCATATAATCCATGCAGCTGTGGGGTTAGGTGCTCGACAAATGTTTAATGTAAAGCACAATCGGGCGAGGTTAGTACTTGCATGGGAGACTCCCTGACTAAACGACCTTTTGTAATTTTTTTTTGTTTCAACACGCACATGGAAAAGATTTAAGGCAACGTTCCGGCACTTTTTCTTACTGTGATGTCAATCATTTATAGTAGAAAATCGTGTCAATTTTGTAACTTTTTTGATTAATGGAACATTTTCAAATTCGTTCTAATTTTCACGAACAAGTTGTGGATGCTGTCGGCACGTTGTGGGTGTAACACTGTTAACGAACCGTGCAAAGTTGTTCAAAGTGATTACAAAGTTGTACAAAGTTATTGCAAATTTGGTAAATGCATTTGCATATATGACCCAGTTGTAAGCAAATGAAAATCTACAATTGTTAAGTAGGGAAATTTAATAAAAGCCCGTTAAAAGCAGCTTATAGATATTCACATGAGGTGACTGTAAAATGTTAGAAAACAACGTGCAAAGTTTAAAAAACGAAGGAAATGTTGGCGGAGCGGCTAGTTTATTTAGCCTAAGTCATTGTAATGACAACCCCGCAGCCAAATTGTGAAAGCATTGAATAAATTTTCCGATAACGCCTCATATCTAAGCAGATTATCAAAACAGCCAATCGAAATATCGACAACAGACTGTAGACAAAGTTGTAAAAAGCGGTTGCAAAGTTGGTAGTTTCATTCGGGATTGTTACCTGTGATATACTATTAACAATTACCGTAGTTGAACATTCGAAAATGTGAATAAATATTTCGTAACATCCTTTTAAATTACCGTAGTTTTACGCCAAGTATGTATAGGTCATAGGTCAATCTAGAAGATACTTGTGCAAGCGATATCAATTTAAAACATCCAAAAACATGAAATAGCCGCAAATTCGGAATAATTTCATGTAATCCATGCAGCTGTGGGCTTAGGTGCTCGACAAATGTTTAATGTAAAGCACAATCGGGCGTGGTTAGTACTTGCATGGGAGACTCCCTGACTAAACGACCTTTTGAAATTTTTTTTTGTTTCAACACGCACATGGAAAAGATGTAAGGCAACGTTCCGGCACTTTTTCCTACTGTGATGTCAATCATTTATAGTAGAAAATCGAGGCAATTTTGTAACTTTTTTGATTAATGGAAAATTTTCAAATTCGTTCAAATTTTCACGAACAAGTTGTGGATGCTGTCGGCACATAGTGGGTGTTACACTGATAACGCACCGTGCAAAGTTGTTGAAAGTGATTACAAAGTTTTGCAAAGTTATTGCAAATTTGGTAAATGCATTTGCATATATGAACAAGTTGTTAGCATATGAAAATCCACATTTGTAAAGTAGGGAAATTTAATAAAAGCCTGTTAAAAGCAGCTTATGGATATTCACATGAGGTGACTGTAAAATGTTAGAAAACAGCGTGCAAAGTTTAAAAAACGAAGGAAATGTTGGCGGAGTTGCTAGTTTATTTAGCCTAAGTCACTGTAATGACAACCCCGCAGTTAAATTTTGAAAGCATTAAGTAAATTTTCCGATAACGCCTCGTATCTAGGCTGATTATCAAAACAGCCAATCGAAATATCGACAACAGACTGTAGACAAAGTTGTAAAAAGCGGTTGCAAAGTTGGTAGTTTCATTCGGGATTGTTACCTGTGCTATACTATTAACAATTACCGTAGTTGAACATTCGAAAATGTGAATAAATATTTCGTAACATCCTGTTAAATTACCGTAGTTTTACGCCAAGTATGTAGAGGTCATAGGTCAATCTAGAAGATACTTGTGCAAGCGATATCAATTTAAAACATCCAAAAACATGAAATAGCCGCAAATTCGGAATAATTTTATGCAATCCATGCAGCTGTGGAGTTAGGTGCTCGACAAATGTTTAATGTAAAGCACAATCGGGCGTGGTTAGTACGTGCATGGGAGACTCCCTGACTAAACGACCTTTTGAAATTTTTTTTTGTTTCAACACGCACATGGAAAAGATGTAAGGCAACGTTCCGGCACTTTTTCGTACTGTGATGTCAATCATTTATAGTAGGAAATCGAGGCAATTTGTAACTTTTTTAATTAATGGAAAATTTTCAAATTCGTTCTAATTTTCACGAACAAGTTGTAGATGCTGTCGGCACGTAGTGGGTGTTACACTGTTAACGCACCGTGCAAAGTTGTTCAAAGTGATTACAAAGTTGTACAAAGTTATTGCAAATTTGGTAAATGCATTTGCATATACGACCAAGTTGTTATCATATAAAAATCCACATTTGTAAAGTAGGGAAATTTAATAAAAGCCGGTTAAAAGCAGCTTATAGATATTCACATGAGGTGACTGTAAAATGTTAGAAAACAGCGTGCAAAGTTTGAAAAAACGAAGGAAATTTTGGCGGAGTTGCTAGTTTATTTAGCCTAAGTCACTGTAATGACAACCCCGCAGTTCAATTTTGAAAGCATTGAGTAAATTTTCCGATAACGCCTCGTATCTAGGCTGATTATCAAAACAGCCAATCGAAATATCGACAACAGACTGTAGACAAAGTTGTAAAAAGCGGTTGCAAAGTTGGTAGTTTCATTCGGGATTGTTACCTGTGATATACTATTAACAATTACCGTAGTTGAACATTCGAAAATGTGAATAAATATTTCGTAACATCCTGTTAAATTACCGTAGTTTTACGCCAAGTATGTAGAGGTCATAGGTCAATCTAGAAGATACTTGTGCAAGCGATATCAATATAAAACATCCAAAAACATGAAATAGCCGCAAATTCGGAATAATTTCATGTAATCCATGCAGCTGTGGGGTTAGGTGCTCGACAAATGTTTAATGTAAAGCACAATCGGGCGTGGTTAGTACTTGCATGGGAGATTCCCTGACTAAACGACCTCTTGAAATTTTTTTTGGTTTCAACACGCACATGGAAAAGATGTAAGGCAACGTTCCGGCACTTTTTCCTACTGTGATGTCAATCATTTATAGTAGAAAATCGTGGCATTTTTGTATTTTTTTTTAATTAATGGAAAATTTTCAAATTCGTTCTAATTTTCACGAACAAGTTGTAGATGCTGTCGGCACGTAGTGGGTGTTACACTGTTAACGCACCGTGCAAAGTTGTTCAAAGTGATTACAAAGTTGTACAAAGTTATTGCAAATTTGGTAAATGCATTTGCATATATGACCAAGTTGTTAGCATATAAAAATCCACATTTGTAAAGTAGGGAAATTTAATAAAAGCCCGTTAAAAGCAGCTTATAGATATTCACATGAGGTGACTGTAAAATGTTAGAAAACAGCGTGCAAAGTTTGAAAAAACGAAGGAAATGTTGGCGGAGTTGCTAGTTTATTTAGCCTAAGTCATTGTAATGACAACCCCGCAGTTAAATTTTGAAAGCATTGAGTAAATTTTCCGATAACGCCTCGTATCTAGGCTGATTATCAATTCAGCCAATCGAAATATCGACAACAAACTGTAGACAAAGTTGTAAAAAGCGGTTGCAAAGTAGGTAGTTTCATTCGGGATTGTTACCTGTGATATACTATTAACAATTACCTTAGTTGAACATTCGAAAATGTGAATAAATATTTCGTAACATGCTGTTAAATTACCGTAGTTTTACTCCAAGTATGTAGAAGTCATAGGTCAATCTAGAAGATACTTGTGCAAGCGATATCGATTTAAAACATCCAAAAACATGAAACAGCCGCAAATTCGGAATAATTTCATATAATCCATGCAGCTGTGGGGTTAGGTGCTCGACAAATGTTTAATGTAAAGCACAATCGGGCGAGGTTAGTACTTGCATGGGAGACTCCCTGACTAAACGACCTTTTGTAATTTTTTTTTGTTTCAACACGCACATGGAAAAGATTTAAGGCAACGTTCCGGCACTTTTTCTTACTGTGATGTCAATCATTTATAGTAGAAAATCGTGGCATTTTTGTAACTTTTTTGATTAATGGAACATTTTCAAATTCGTTCTAATTTTCACGAACAAGTTTGTGTGTTTTCTTGATGCTTCCAAACCCTTCGATAGAGTAAACCATTGGACATTATTTAAAAAAACTTGTGCACCGTAAAATCCCCCCATATATTACTCGGCTGTTAGTGAACTGGTATCGACACCAACATTACTGTGTTAGATGGGGAAACAACCTGTCACGTTTCTTTGAGGTCACTAACGGAGTTCGTCAAGGAGGTATTATGTCTCCGGCCCTGTTCAACCTTTATGTAGATGACCTAGGTCGTGAATTAAATAAGCTTGTATGTGGTTGTCAGGTTGGTGCTAAAACTGTAAATAATTTAAGCTATGCAGACGACATGTGCCCCATTGCGCCCTCTATCAATGGCTTGCGCAAACTTTTGCATACATGTGAGCTATATGCTAACGATCATGATATTACTTATAACACTACGAAAACAAAGTCTATGTATTTTCCAAGTCGTCATGAACTGAGTAATACACCACCGGTTTATCTATGTAGTCATAAATTAGAATTTGTTGAATTGTTTAACTACCTCGGTCACAAAATTACTTACGATCTTAAAGACAATATTGACATTGATCACCAGAGACGTTTATTTTGTGTTCGTGTTAATCTCTTGTTGCGAAAATTTGTGAACTGTAGCACTGAGGTTAAGCAATTGCTTTTCAAAACTTACTGTTCTAGTTTTTATTGCTGTCAATTATGGTGTTGTTTTCGAAAGTCTACGACAAAAGCCATGAGGGTTTCCTATAACAATGCTTTCAGGAAATTTTTCGGATATCCACATGATTGTAGTGTCAGTACAATGTGTGTTGTTAATAGAGTACAAACATTTCCTTGTCTTAATATAAAGCTAGTATCTTTATTTACTGAACGCATTTATATATCAACAAATGGCATTGTCTCTGTAATATATAGTAGTGACATACGTTGAAACTCACAGTTGGTGTGGTACTGGAATAATTTGATTTTTTGATTTTGTAGCATAAACCTAATGTCTGATTTTTTTATTATAAACAGTAACTCTATTTCATTTTCTCTTTTTGTTCTGTAATTTACTTTATATGGACTCTGTCTGAAATAAATAATAATAATATATGACCAAGTTGTTAGTATATAAAAATACACATTTGTAAAGTAGGGAAATTTAATAAAAGCCCGTTAAAAGCAGCTTATAGATATTCACATGAGGTGACTGTAAAATGTTAGAAAACAGCGTGCAAAGTTTGAAAAAACGAAGGAAATGTTGGCGGAGTTGCTAGTTTATTTAGCCTAAGTCATTGTAATGACAACCCCGCAGTTAAATTTTGAAAGCATTGAGTAAATTTTCCGATAACGCCTCATATCTAGGCTGATTATCAAAACAGCCAATCGAAATATCGACAACAGACTGTAGACAAAGTTGTAAAAAGCGGTTGCAAAGTTGGTAGTTTCATTCGGGATTGTTACCTGTGATATACTATTAACAATTACCGTAGTTGAACATTCGAAAATGTGAATAAATATTTCGTTACATGCTGTTAAATTACCGTAGTTTTACGCCAAGGATGTAGAGGTCATATAGTCCATGAGCCAAGTGACTTTTCATTACCATTCGTGGTGGCAAAGGCTATCATATATCAAATTAAAGCTTATTTTGTGTAGATTCCAAAAATATATGATAGCAATGCTGTCATGGTAGCTTAAAGTTGTCATGTGACCTCAACGTTCGCGTAGTATGCATAATGAGATTGTTCACTGGTTGAAAGTATAACGTGAGTTACTGTCTAAATACAACGTCCACTCTTTCCCAAGCTTCTGGAACATGCTCTGATACTCTTTCTTGTTTCGCATTATAGTTAGAGACTTCAACTTGCCAATGCCAGCAAAAGCGCTGACTGTGTCACACCCAGTAAAAGCGTGTAATCCTGGTAGGGCTTCACACATGTGCTGTCCAATTGCATTAGCAATTTTGTGTATGTCTATATACCGTGCATGGAGTTGTGAAACACTACGCTGATAGATAGGTATGTTGATGGAAAACGAAAATGCAAGACAAAGGATTCTGACATCAGTGTCTTCTGTGGAAATGATGATAGCACTGAACCGTTGCTCTTTTGCAGCATGGTCAGCATGAAAGAGTAGTCGAGTGTCAGCCTCTTCTTGTTCTGAGTTTAGTTCTTCAATTTCTATGACTCTCTCTTTTGTCAGCTTGTAACAACGTTTCCCACATGTTGCATACAGCTCCTTATCCCGCAGTTTTTCACGATTGCATGCTTTCCTCCAGTGCTCAACAACAAATCTTACAAGACTGTTCTTGTTTTCGCCATTGTGCAAAAAGCTTCGGAACTGCCTCACCTTCTGGCCAGCTGCAAGGTTCTTGAAGTTGATGGCATCTCTCTCACCTCTAGCTTCTCTCTCAATTGACTTAATGGACTGTTCTCTGTACACATCAAACACAACATCTATTCTAGAACTATCTTCTCCTTCACGCAAAACTCTAGATAAGATCATATCTGCGATCTCACCAAAAGAAAGATAGTCAACCTTCAGCTTCTGGACCAGTGCCATGCCATCAATAAGGTAAACAGTAGGTCTTGGGACTTCAATTGTCGGCTGAACCAACTTTTCCAATTCTCTCCCAAGTTGTGCTTTGTTGGTTTTGCGGGCAAAACCATTGCTGCAAGCCAGTGATGTCGGAAGAGGACCTAGCGGATGCTTCAAGACATCTTGCATCTGTAAATCCCGACTTTCAGCTATTATAATCATTCCTGCAAATAGATTTCGTTCTGAACGGAGAACAGTCTCTATGCCTTTGCTCTTGATTACTGTCTTTGTCTTTGACAAATGGCTGAAGGTTTTCAGCTTTTGTTTCTTTAACGTGTCATGAAACTTGACTTTTGCTGGCTCTGATTCCAGACGGTTCCTTTTGAAATCATGATAGGCTGCCTCACCAACAAGATATGCACATTTAAGATCATGTGCAATGTCTGCTGAGGCCATAGCCCCGGTAGAGACACTGGAAAGCTGCATATGCCCAGCAAATGGATTCGTCCAGTTCTTGATGAGTTCTACCATTGTGGCAGCATCTTTCTCATCTCTAGCAATATGAGTTGACTGGAGATCAGCATGGCCTTTATTACCTTTGGCACAGCCTACCATTTCACGCAAATTACCAAGAAACAAGGCCCTGAACTCGGCTGTCATATAATATCTCTGTACAGCTCCAGGTTTCAAGCTGAATCCCTTTGTTCCACCGGGTGTTTGAGTGTCCTTATTAATTGTTTCTTCAATAGTCTGGTCAACAGGGATTCTACCGAATGGGTTGTTATCACTCATCTGTACTGAGAATCCACCAGCTTTCATAAACTCATATACTTCATGGTGTTCGTTGGGCAGACTTGCCATGTCACTGTAATAAACTGACATGTATCTAGCGTAGTTAATTGCATCATATGCAAAGCACCAGGGAAGCATCTGTCGAACACATGAAAGGTGAAGCATTCAGTCTCCTTCCCTTGAGGCACGAATCATGTCAAGCATTAGTTCAATCATGTCTATGTACGAAATCCATAGTGCTGAAAAGGGGCCATTGTTGTTACGGAGATGATGTGTGTACTCTGTGTACAGATGAAACAAATGCTGGAAGGATCGGCTCTGGATAACTTCATCATGACTTTCTTTTGATGGGCATTCAGTAAAGTGTCCAACTTCATCTAGGCACCATGTTACTTGCTGGATGTCTCCAGGATATGATTCTTGCAGCCATGGCAGGAAACCTTCAAAGGCTATCCGCATAGAAGCCTCATATGCAAGTTTGTGGTACCTAATACCTCTATTATAGTTCCTGCCTTCTAGCACTGCTGCTACAGATCCTTCTGCGACCACTCCTGATTCAATACACAAGTCCTTAAGCCCCCCATCTTGAAACTGCTTTCCAATTATGGATATCAAAGTACACAGAGTATGAAATGTACCAAGACGCAGAACTACTGGTTTGTACAAGTCACAACCCTTCGACTTAATCTCAAGGGCTTTACAATAGATTGCTTGATCAAACACACACACAATGCTGGTAAGATCAAGGGTGTGCATAATTGAAAGTGCACGGTTTAATACTTCATTAACAGTAGACATGTTGGTGGCAGGGGCATTAATGGTGGGTAAATATCCTATGTTACTGTTGATGATGTTGTCTTTGTCATGAACAAAGATGTTAAATCCAGTCCAGCTACTAACCACCTGTTTGTTGGCTGCATAATGTAGACGGGATAGAACAAACAAAAGATTTTTCCTTCTGGCCTCTTTTTGAATGCTATTCCCATCAACGTCATTTAATTTCCTTGGCTGTGGTCCGACACGATTGCTGACATTGTAAATGGGAAGAGGTTCTTCTGGAGCTGCATACGTCCTTTGTTTGGATTTCTCAACTCTGGGTAGGATTTTCTCCAGATGTGGACCAAATGTTACTGGCTGTACAGCAATACTGTTCACTCGATGTGATGTGCCACTTCCTGATAAAGTCCCCTCAAGCCTGTCAATGTTGTCAAAAGCAAGAACAGTATTTACACATGGATGTACATTGCTGGGGAGAGGAATACCATCTTCAGGTGTCATAGCAAGCTTCTGTAAGCAGAGGGATGTGTCAAACTCTTCAAGCTGAGAATATGAGATTCCATGTCCAAGGCGGTTGAGAAATCCAATGAGCTCGATGTTACCTGTTAGAGATTTAACAGCAGATGGAAGCAGGATATGTTTAGCAGGTTTGTATCTGCCATGGGTTATACCATACAATAAATCCTGGCCAAGGGAATTTATAATCCAATTCATTCGTTCACTTGGACCTTCTTCATTGTTACCGAACAAGTGCTGTAGAAAGGTATTTACAACAGGGGGTACGTCACCATATTTCTTGACAATGTTAGAGGGATCTGGTGGCCACTCTTGCAAGGAGCAGTGTTTTTTGACGGACTGTCTTATCTCATTGGCAACATCTTTTAGACTTTCAGAGATGTTACAACAAGAGGCCCTTAGAAGACAAACTTCCTTTTGAAGTGTGTGGTTTATTAGAACTAATTGATCATGTGTTAGATTGTCTGGGTATAAAAGAACTTCGTTTGAATAATTTTGAATTATATGCAACGACTCTCCAAATTCAGTACAGAGTTTCCTTCTAATGTGAGTTAGGGTTGACAGTTTAATTTCTTTCACGCCAGTCTCTAGTATCTATTCATTGAGCATTTCAGTGAGTTGCACAAGTTCTATTATGTGATTGTACTCAAATGCCTCATTTCTCATATAATCGCACAATCTACAAAATGCGCTCTGTTCAGCATCTGCATAAGCATTACTGTCATCAATGCTGTCTGTGGAGTCTACATAAGCACTGTGTTTACTTGGCTTTGTGTATATTCTGTAGCAGGAGCGGTTATAGTGGGCTTCAGCTGCTACAAGCTCACGGCTAACAATAGCAAGAACTCTTGTATCGTGTTTCTTTTCTGCAGCTTTTTTTACTGCTTCATCAACTCGTAACTGTCTGGCTTGTATCAAACTCTCCCTAGATTTTGCACCTGGAAGGTACTTTTGTTTTTTCTCACAAAAGATGCATACTTTCTCATACACACGTGAAGTACTGGGCCTACATTTTCTTAAAGAGGTTCGTCTTTCTGATCTCCATCTTCGGCAGTTTCGTCCATTTTCTTTTCATTACCAGCACGCTCCAAGTCGCGTTTCATTATAAAAATACTTCTGCATTTTCGATGATAATAAATACCAGGCGGTATCTGGTCATCGGCAACTTGTATACTTAAAATGCCTTCATGCCGTCTTATCTCGCCTGCTCTTTTTAGTGTTGCCCATGATTCTAGGCTATTTGGGCTAACTAGCTTGCCATCATAGTCACTACAGTGTATTATACAACATGGCTCGGTCTTCTGCACTTTACTAGGTCTGATGTATTCCATGGCTAATCTAAAATTATAGATCCTCCTAATGAGGAATGTTCTCTGTTCTTTCTGAAATAGTTGCTCTTTTCCTTTTCCTAACTGCTGACTAGTTTTCAAGATTTAAGCACCAAGAAATAATCTTCTGCCACACTGCCACTGTGAATCTTTATCTTCCTTGGATATTGAAATGAGAAAGAAATAGAAATAAATATATATGACTTTCTAACTTGCGTTAATCTGTAAACTCATAATAATCTCAATTCATTATTACGACAATTTGCTGTATATTACTGACAAAATGTTCCACAACACACAGAAATACTTTGAGAATTGTTAATTGGTTATCCGCACTTCCTGAAAGAGCCTTGTTATTGTGGCAAAATTGAAGCACAATCCCAAGCTTTAACTACGTACGTAAAAATAAGATGGCAGATTAGAAAAAAGGTCAAACCTTCTACAAAGTCGCCAAAGTCCAAAATCTGCAAATTTGATCAAACCATTGAAAAATATCCTATATTTACGGAACTAACGTTAAACGAGTGCTTATTTACATACAAATCTAAACATGTATTCAAAGGTAAACAACTCAATTTAAACCTTATTTGCGTGCACCACACGCAACAAAAATTACCTTTACATTCATTCAAATATTAATGCAGTGCATAATTAAATGCATCTGTGTTGAATGAACAAGATCTGTTTGATTTCAGCAGACAGTCATAATACTTTTGTAGCGTCACCATTTTCGAAATTGTTCATTATGACGTCATTATCGCATCATTTTTTCAAATAATAAAAAATTCCGAAATCTAAAAATCGGATAATAACCATTCAACAAGTATCTTATCGTTAAAGAACTGACCGCAGAAAAGTGCTTACTCACAAGTCGAAACATGTTTTGAAAAGCAACCAACTCAATTTAAACCTTGTTTGCATGCACAAACGGCACTTCCGATATATATAGATAATATATTTCTAGCGTCACATTTTTAGATTTTTCGTAATGACGTCATTGTCACGTGATTTTTTCAAATAATTTCAAAGTTAAATTATACTTGCAAAAATATACATCAAAGTACCAACATGTCACAGCAGGGGCTATGTTAGCTGATTAAATTTTGGGAACGTAATGGCCAAAAAACACAATTCAATGAGTTTTATGAATATGCATGGTGGTTTAACTTCAAGGTCACGTGACCGTTTTAAGCTACCAAAATAACATTGCTATCATATTTTTTCGGACTCTACACAAAATAAGCTTTAATTTGATATACGATAACCTTTGCCACCCCGAGTGGTAATGATCCGCCATTTTTAGCCACTTGGCTCATGGACAATAGGTCAATCTAGAAGATACTTGTGCAAGCGATATCGATTTAAAACATCCAAAAACATGAAATAGCCGCAAATTCGGAATGATTTCATATAATCCATGCAGCTGTGGGGTTAGGTGCTCGACAAATGTTTAAAGTAAAGCACAATCGGGCGAGGTTAGTACTTGAAATTTTCTTTTGTTTCAACACGCACATGGAAAAGATGTAAGGCAACGTTCCGGCACTTTTTCTTAGCCTAAGTCATTGTAATGACAACCCCGCAGTTAAATTTTGAAAGCATTGAGTAAATTTTCCGATAACGCCTCATATCTAGGCTGATTATCAAAACAGCCAATCGAAATATCGACAACAGACTGTAGACAAAGTTGTAAAAAGCGGTTGCAAAGTTGATAGTTTCATTCGGGATTGTTACCTGTGATATCATATTAACAAGTTGAACATTCGAAAATGTAAATAAATAATTCATAAAATGCTGTTAAATTACCACAGTGTTACTCCAAGTATGTAGAGGTCATAGGTCAATCTAGAAGGAACTTGTGCAAGCGATATCGATTTCAAACATCCAAAAACGTGAAGTAGCCGCAAATTAGAAATAATTTTATATAACCCATGCAGCTGTGGGGTTAGGTGCTCGACAAATGTTTAAAGTGAAGCACAATCGGGCGTGGTTAGTTCTTGCATGGGAGACTCCCTGACTAAACGACCTTTTGAATTTTTTTTTGGTTTCAACACGCACATGGAAAAGATTCACGGCAACGTTCCGGCATTTTTTGTTTCTGTGATGTCAATCATTTATAGTAGAAAATTGTGGCATGTTTGTAACTTGTTTAATTAAAGGAAAGTTTTCAAATTCGTTCTAATTTTCACAAACAAGTTGTTGATGCTGTCGTCACGTAGTGGGTGTTACAATGTTGACACACCGTGCAAAGTTGTTCAAAGTGATTACAAAGTTGTACAAAGTTATTGCAAATTTGGTAAATGCATTTGTATATATAACAAAGTTGTTAGCATATAAAAATCCACAGTTGTAAAGTAGGGAAATTTAATAAAAGCCCGTTAAAAGCAGTTTATAGATATTCACATGAGGTGACTGTAAAATGTTAGAAAACAGCGTGCAAAGTTTGAAAAAACGAAGGAAATACTGACGGAGTTGCTTGTTTATTTAGCCTAAGTCATTGTAATGACAAGCCCGCAGTTAAATTTTGAAAGCATTGAGTAAATGTTCCGATAACGCCTCATATCTAAGCAGATTATTACAACAGCCAATCGAAATATCGACAACAAACTGTAGACAAAGTTGTAAAAAGCGGTTGCAAAGTTGGTAGTTTCATTCGGGATTGTTACCTGTGATATACTATTAACAAGTACCGTAGTTGAACATTCGAAAATGTGAATAAATATTTCGTAAAATGCTGTTAAATTACCGTAGTGTTACTCCAAGTATGTAGAGGTCATAGGTCAATCTAGAAGATACTTGTGCAAGAGATATCAATTTCAAACATCCAAAAACGTGAAATAGCCGCAAATTCGGAATAATTTCATATAATCCATGCAGCTGTGGGGTTAGGTGCTCGACAATTGTTTAAAGTAAAGCACAATCGGGCCTGGTTAGTACTTGCATGGGTAACGACCCATTGAATTTATTTTTTTGTTTCAACATACACATGGGAAATATATAAGGCAACGTTGCAACATTTTTTCTTACTGTGATGTCAATCATATATAGTAGAAAATCGTGGCATTTTTGTAACTATTTTTAATAAATGGAAAGTTTTCAAATTCGTTCTAATTTTCACAAACAAGTTGTTGGTGCTGTCGGCACGTAGTGTATGTTACACTGTTAACGCATCGTGCAAAGTTGTTCAAAGTGATTACAAAGTTGTACAAAGTTAATGCAAATTTGGTAAATGCATTTGCATATATGACCAAGTTGTTATCATATAACAATCCACATTTGTAAAGTAGGGAAATTTAATAAAAGCCCGTTAAAAGCAGCTTATAGATATTCACATGAGGTGACTGTATAATGTTAGAAAACAGCGTGCAAAATTTGAAAACACGAAGGAAATGTTGGTGTAGTTGCTTGTATGTTTAGCCTAAGCCATTATCGTGACAAACCTGCAGTTTAATTTTGGAAACATTAAGTAAATGTTACGATAACGCCTCATATCTAAGAAGTCAACCGAAAAAATCGACAACAAACAATTGCGATTTGAAAAGCGATTGCAAAGTTGGTAGCTTCATTCGGGATTGTTACCTGTGATATACTATTAACAAGTACCGTATTTGAACATTCGAAAATGTGAATAAATATTTTGTAAAATGCTGTTAAATTTCCGTAGTGTTATTACAAGTATGTAGAGGTCATACGTCAATCTAGAATATACTTGTGCAACCGATATCGATTTCAAACATCCAAAAACATGAAATAGCCGCAAATTTGGCGTAATTTCAAATAATACATCCAACTGTATGGTTTGGTGCTCGACAAATGTTTAAGGTAAAGCACAAAATTGTGAAAACCGATTGCCAATTTGGTAGTTTCATTCGGGATTGATACCTGTGAATTCATATTAACATGTGTGATAGTTAAAAGTTCGAAAATGTGAATAAATATTTCGTAAATTACCGTAGTGTTACTCCAAGTATGTAGAGGTCATAGGTCAATTCTAGAAGGTACTTGTGCAAACGATATCGATTTTAAAACTACCAAAAACATGAAATGGTCGCCAATTTGGAGTAATTCCAAAAAATCCATGCAGCTGTGTGGTTAGGTGACCGGCACATGTTTAAAGTAAAGCGCAATCGGTCGTGGTTCGTGGCAACGCTCCTGCATTGTTTGTTACTGTGATGTCAATCATTGATAGTGGAAAATCGTGGCATTTTTGTAACTTTTTTAATTAATGGAAAGTATTTAAATTCGTTCTAATTTTCACGAACAAGTTGTTGATGCTGTCGGCACGTGGTGGGTTTTACGCTGTTAACGCACCGTGCAAAGTTGTTCAAGTGAGTGCAAAGTTGTGCAAAGTTATTGCAAAGTTGGTAGATGTATTTGTATATATGACCTAAGTTGTTGCCGTATAGAAAGGCGCAGTTGTAAGTCGGCAAATTTAATGAAAGTCAGTTGAAATTAGCCTATAAATGTTCACATGAGGTTGCTGTACAATGTTAGAAAACAGCGTGCAAAGTTGTAAAAATACAATGGAAATGTTGGCAAAGTTGCTTGTATATTTAACCTAAGTCATTATCATGACAACCTGGCAGTTAATTTGTAATCTTACAATAGTAAGTTGAAGTACACGTGGTAATTAAAGTTACGTGATCGATAGTAAGCCGACCGGGTTGTCTCATTATTGAGTGGAGATTCAAGATGGCTGTTCCATATAGTAAATAATTATACGTTATTAGTAAATTCATTTTTTTCATTATATTATCAGATGACGTAATACAAATAATAAGAAACATACCATATTTAGAAGTAGAATCAATTTTAGTTAATCCAGCAAGTAACAGTGACACTGCACTTGGACCCATTTTCTTCTCGCTTCAAGTCTTTGATCAAACTTCTTGTGAACTCGATCAATATATACCAAGTAGTGAGTGACATGCAGTGGAGGAGGCGTTGCTGTATTGGACTAGGTGAACTTCCCTGTTCTTGTTTTTCATTCACCAGGTTTGCTAAATTCGTCTCTGTGGAAAGCAATTAGAAAAAGCAGTACGTCATTACAAATCACCCTTTTGTCTTTCATATTTACAGCACGATTTCAAACCAAGATATAATTTCACATTTCATCTTGTGAGATTCAATCAAAGGCGGACCCGATTTGAAATCTGGAAGATTTTGTGAAGAATATGTATGTGAAATAGAGAAAATAAAAGGAGACATCATAATTGTATATTGACAGGGTTAGAATCTACAATATTGTCTTTCATGTGTTCGCTCTCTGTATTTCTATGTGAATGAAATAATATTGTAGATTACTGTGAATGTATTGTTGTCATTTTATAAACACAAAGTTGTTTACCTTTTGACAGAAAGGGTGTCAATTCCGATGAAATTCTTGGTGTTACAGGCATTGGAGAAACCTGAAATGGTAACATTATAATCGTTACTAACGACGTAATCCTTTCACCTGTAACTGTGCTGTTGAGGTATACCTAGAAAAAAATACCACCCCTCCTTATTTTGTGCACTCGTTAACTAATAAAATATGCACGTGTTGTCGAAGTTTGTTGAACCAAAATTCAACGTAAATCTAAGTTACCTCATCAACACATGCGACTGAGCCGTGCACCGTAATCTCCAAAACAACCGTTGAATCCACAGATTTAGCACAATCACACGAACTCTGTTATGATAGTACCTTGTTGTTGCTGCGTAAATACCAGAATGGGTTACACATCTCGCCGGGTTTTGAAAATAAGAGAGAGTTTTGTTAAAAGCTTGAATATTATGCTTTCAAATTAAAGAAGATTCGACTGAAACAAGTAAATATTGTGCTAAAAGACTTATTTTGCTTGTTTGTGGAATTGTTATTACCCATTTTATGTAAAAGTTGTGAGGAATATATTGAGACACGATATGTTTTACAAACAGTCTTTCTTCGCTCGTCGTCTGTAAACGAATGACCACTAAGCGAGGATTCCAAACATATAGAACGCGTCTCGAGATGACGTCACAAAGACCGTAGAATTTCTTTTCTCTCAGCAACGACAGATGGCGCCGCATTACTTCAGATGATTCGTTCGGGCATTCTACAAATGGCATTTGATTACTATAATGTTGCGGGAAAAATAAAATACTTTAAGGCCAGAAACGCCGACAATTTGCATCAGCTCAATCTCAACACTAACATCTCTACATTTCAAGGGAACATCGAATTAACGGTTACAATAAAATAGGGATATCGTAATTTCTCTTCCTTGTATCGAAAATCAACAATGGCGCTAACGATGTCAAGCACAGCAACCAAAAAATACGAGCTGATAAAATATCACAATGTGACCTCTCATTATATTTCGCTGATATCAATTATGTACTCAACAGAGTATACTAGACTGTCTATACTTATATTGGCAACAGTCTTCCCTTAATACATAGATTTAAACAATAACAAACTATTAACCGATCACAGATACAGATACATAATAGTTGAAATCTAATCTAAATAGTAATATTGTCAAATTCTGGGTTGTCTCATTGCAATTGTGAATTTCGAGTCATTTATCATATTTAAACGGCGAAACTGTAGGTAAACTAATTTATAAAACATCACGTCCTGTATGAAGTCAGTGACCCCCAATGCAAAGCAAATGTATACATGTCAAAGTACGTCCGATTTGAAACACACTGGAGGTTGGATAAGGCGCAGTCAACGAAAGTGTTCTTTCAAAAAAGCTATTCGAGGGAGTAGCATGAAAAGGCGGGAAAATACCGGAAAGACAAGAGAGCGGAGAAAATTCGTATTTCCGTTAAATGTATTTAAGGATTTTTACTGGTATCATATGGGAATTTAGACGTAAAAAATAGCCTTAATATTTGGATACTAACGAATTCCAACTTATGGTCCAGTTAGACTTAAAATACACCACGAATATTCACTTTTGAGATATCATTTTTGGTATGTGTTGGTTCTTGGATTTCTAAGCTTAGTCGTCCTGTACTTCGTTTAGTAATTCGAACTTCCCAGTTTGCGTAATAAGGGAGAGTTCCGCGATTTTGACATCGAAAATACCTTTGCTTCATTATTTGCTGAGGGACGACCGCTTAGGTACGTGCTCTGTAACTTACAGCACATGAACATAAAAACGTTAGGTAATCAAACAAAAATGACGTTGTACTAAAGTCCAAGAAGTACGTTCAAGGTCTTCATTTTTTTCGTAGCATAAAAACGATTTACTCGGGATATAGTCAATATAGGAATCTGAATCAGTTAGGCCCTGAAAATAGCGTCATCCCACAGTACTCCATTACTGAACGTAGTTCACATAACAATCTTATGCCTACAAATCATCCCTTAATTATTGACATGTTGTTACTAGCTTATACTAAAACAAGCCAGTAGGCTGGTTGGCGATCGGCTTCGCTCACGGTGCACGGTAGGCACCAAGCACCATATACGAAGTTCGCCAAAAAAACACTCAAGTATTTAGAAGTCATTATATTTTATTGCTAGGACGTATTCTGCTGTTAAATTTAGTATTTTCAACCGTTTTGCGATAGTATTTTCTAGATTGAAGGCAGCATTTACAGTTCATTCAAAGTTCAAAAGTTGCGTTGGGACTACGTTGATACAGTTTAACAATGTCGGCGCCGGTGATCAGTGTGCAACGTAGCCAAAATAAAAAGCATGATCATTTGAACTCGGCTATAATTACAACACTGGTAGGAGGTATCAAATTTGGGGCGAAAGTATTCAGTTTTTGACTGTTGCAATAACAGTGGTGGGCCAGGATATTTTTCCAATTAGTGACGGTACGACCTACCTGTCAAGTTTGAACAAAATCAGCCAAGCCAAAAAAATCACAGAAGAGTTAAAAGTCGTTGCTGATGAAAAATTACCTCCAATTTGAGGTAAATTTTCTCGGTAATGAAAATAGACATGAGAAAAACAAACAGTATATTTTTGCCTAAACCAAAGCGGAGTATAATGAGCTCCGTGCTTTTTAATCGTAGAAATGTAGGATGAGATACATTTGGCGCGAATGTATTAAAAAAAGAATATGTGTTCAGATTTTACAACCTAACTACAGTGAAGGTGTGATTTGCCTGCCAAGTTTGAACCAAATCGGCTCAGCCCAAAAAAATCACAGAAGAGTTAAAAGGTCATTCCTAGTGAACAGTTACCCCAACTTTGGGGTCAAATTTCACGGTAATGAAAAATAATAAATTCAAATAGTAACTTTGTGCCCACACCCAAGCTGAGTAGATGAGCTATGTCAGGGGTGTTTTATCCCAAATTTGTAGAAGATGCATTTGGCGCGAAGCTATACAAAAACAGTTTTTTTTTGGCTGTTGCTATGGCAACGGTGGGCCAAATTTATTTTCAGATTTTTTCCATCAACTAGAGTGAAGGTGTGACCTACCTGCCAATTTTGAGCAAAATCGGCCAAGCCAAAAAAATCACAGAAGAAATAATACGTCAAAACACTGGAAATCACACACACACATACAAGCCGGTAGGCTGGTTGGCGATCCCCTCCGCTCAAAAACAAGCAACATGTTGTTGGCTGCTTCCATGGTGTGGCATAAACGTGAAGCTAACGTCGGTTTATAACTAATACGAAGTTCGCAAACACCATTCAGTCTTTAGAAGTCACTTAGTTTATTACTAGGACCACAGTAGAGTAGTAGAGTGACTGTGCTAGGAAGTATTCTGTTGTTACATTTTTGATTTCCAACCGTTTTGCGATAGCATTTTCTAGAATGAAGCGTTTCCTGTAAATGCTGGAAAGGGAATAACGAAATGGTAAATATTTACCTAAATTGCAGTGTGTTGACCTTCATAAGAATATACTTCATAATGCAAAACACTAGTCATGGTGAGTTATTTAAATATACGACTCCTGATCGAAAAATATGACCACAGTCCAGAATTTCAGACGGATATTAAGCAACCTAAGAGCATATCAGAAGCATTTACTTTCAAATATAAATCAAAGAAAGCTTAGAAAGAACTCCCATGTGCTGAGAGTATTGGAGACACATTAAATATAATTTGAAATTACTTAGCTGAAAACTAATTATGCAAATCAGAAAATTAACATGAACAGATTTGATTGTAAAACTAATGAGGTCTGCGCAATGTAACAAAAACTCTATGTACCAAGTTTAATTGAAATGTGATTAGAACCAAAAAATTATGAATTATTATGCTAATTGGGGAAATAATATGAACAGAGTTTTACCCCAAACTAATTAGGTTTGTACATTGTCCTAGAGCATCTTTGTACTAAGTTTCATTAAAATGGAAATTAGTACTTTAGATATCAGTGTGAAAGCTTAAAATTGGTTAATTATGCAAATTGGGTAATTAATATGTACAGATTTTAACCCACAATTATCCAGGTCTGTCTATTGTCCTACAGCATCCATGTATAAACATTCATTGATATGTGATGATTACCGGTAGTACCTGAGATATCAGTGTGAAAGTTGGAAATTGGTTAATTATGCAAATTAGGTGATTAATATGCACAAATATTTACCAAAAACTAATTGGGTCTCTGCATAATTTTAGATTCATTGAAATGTGATGATTAGTACTTTAGATATCAGTAGAAAAGCTGAAAATTAATTATGCAAATTAGGTAATTAATATGCACAATTATTTACCCTGAAACTAATCAGGTCTCTGCATAGTCCTAAAGGATCTATGTACCAAGTTTCATTGAAATGCAATGATTAGTACTTGAGATACCTGTGGAAAAGCTGAAAATTAACTAATTATGCAAATTAGGTGATTAATATGCACAAATATTTATCCGAAACAATCAATCTCTGCATAGTCCTTGAGTATGTAAGTACCAAGTTTCATTGAAATGTAATGCTCACTACTTATATTAAAAGCTGAAAATTAATTAATTATGCAAATTAGGTAATTACATGTACTGATATTACCATAAAAACTATCAGTGTCATATGACATCTATGTACCAAGTTTCATTGAAATGTGATGATTAGTACTTGAGATATCAGTGGAAAAACCGAAAATTGACTAATCATTATGCAAATTAGGTAATTAGTATCCACGGATTATTACCAAAAACTAATCAAAACCTAGCATTAGTTCAGAAAATCTATGTACCAAGTTTCATCAAAATCCAATGGGTGGTTCTTTAGATATCAGTGGAACAGTCATAGAACAGCTAAAAATTAGCTAATTATCATGCAAATTAGGTAATTAACGAGCATGGATTTTAACCAAAACCTAATCAAAACCTAGCATTAGTTCAGAGCATCTATGTACCAAGTTTCATCAAAATCCAATGAGTGGTTCTTTAGATATCAGTGGAACAGTCATAGAACAGCTAAAAATTAGCTAATTATCATGCAAATTAGGTAATTAACGAGCATGGATTTTTACCAAAACCTAATCAAATCTGCGCATTGGCCCAGAGCATCTATGCACCAAGTTTCATCAAAAACCGATGTATGGTTCTTGAGATAGCAGTGGAACAGTCGGACACACATACACACATACACACACATACACACATACAGACACACTAACTGCAAAGACTCCCATTTTGTGCTTCGCACATGGTAGTCAAAAAAGAACTGCAGTCAAAAGTCAAGAATGCCAGCAAATAAAGGACTCTGTCCCACAATCCTTTGCGTGCGTTATTACGGACACGCGCAAAAAACTGTACCACGCTTGTCAAATCTGGGTCAAATATAAGTACGCTGCTATCTTGCCACAGATTGTTTAGTAGTGGAGTGTTCGGTGACCATTGAATTAGCCCGTGATTCATATTTTATGTGTATTAATTTATTCATCAATTTTCGTAACTGACAGTACTGCCCAAATTTTAGTCAAAAAAAACGCAACTGGTGAAACGGAAGAGCATCGCCTGGCGATGGACGCAGGGCTCTTTGGCAACGACCGCATAGAGGTCAAAATACGCGTTCTATTTTTACGCGTTAAATTTGGCTCTTCCGTTTCGCCCCCACCGGAATGTTCTACTTTCGCAGCCTAATCGCAGGTTTTTCGAAAAACGTCGAAAAAACACAAGAATTAGTAGAAATGTGTCTGTTTTGGGCGGATTATTGATAGAGAATAATGTCTTTATTACAAAAATGCTGAAAAACCGTGAGTTGTTGCCTTAGTTATTTTTTTATTGGCGAAAAACTGCGAACTCGGCAAATTTGGTTGCACAACTTCCCTTTATCATATACACCCAGCGACACCGATGCCAGCTGACTGTGTACAAAACTGGTAGGAGGTAATACATTTGGGGCGAAAGTATTCAAAAATCAGTCTTTGGATGTTGCAATGGCAGTGGTGGGCCAGGATTTTTTCCCAATTAGTGACGGCACGACCTACCTGTGAAGTATGAACAAAACCAGCGGAGCCGTTGCTGGTGAAAAGTTAAATTTCTCGGTAATGAAAACAGATATCAAAAATTAAAATAGTAACTTTGTGCCCACACTCAAGCTGAGTAGAATGAGCTATGTCTGAAGTGTTTTATCCCAAATTTGTAGGAGGAGATACATTTGGCGCGAAGCTATCCAAAAATCAGTTTTTTTGCTGTTGCTATGGCAATGGTGGGCCAAACATTTTTTTCAGATTTTTCCTTATAACTAGGGTTAAGGTGTGACCTACCTGCCAAGTTTGAAAGAAATCGGCCAAGCCAAAAAAATCACAGAAGAAATCATAAGTGAAAACACTGGAAATGTACACACACAGACACACAAAACGACAAAAGTGATTATAAGGGCAATCCTAGCGGAGCGGATCGCAAACAAAAGTGATTATAAGGGCAATCCTAGCGGAGCGGATCGCCAACAAAAGTGATTATAAGGGCAATCCTAGCGGAGCGGATCGCCAACAAAAGTGATTATAAGGGCAATCCTAGCGGAGCGGATCGCCAACAAAAGTGATTATAAGGGCAATCCTAGCGGAGCAGATCGCCAACAAACCTACAAAAGTGACTATAAAGGCAATCCTAGCGGAGCGGAACCACAAAAAGTGATTTTAAAGGAAATCCTAGCTGAGCGGGTCGCCAATATGTTATTTACAGTACTAACAAATTCCCACTTCCGGTCCGATTAGAATTAAAATACACCACGAATATTCACCTTTGAGATTTTTGGAATGTGTTGGTTCTTGGATACTTCAGCTTCGTCGTTCTGTACTTCATTTAGTAATTCGAACTTCCCAGATTGTGTCAAATCAGAGAGTTTCTTGGTTTCGATATCGAAACCGCCATGGCTTAATTATTTGCTGGGGCGGCCGCTTAGATACGTGCTCTGCAACTTGCAGCGCATGAACCTAAACATGTTAGGTAATCAAATTCAGGGGAAGTTGACAATCCATAATACTGCTAAATCACCAGTTGTGAACTTTATCAGGATTCCCGTATGGAGTTACACATCATTCTAGCAAGGAAAAATATTGATTTACTGTTGTGCAGGTTATATAATAAAATATGAAATAATCAATATTTCATTTTTGTTAGTATATCTTTATTTATTAAAATATGTGCACATTATATCTAATTGGGGTGGGTTTCGCCAAGCAAGTTTATAAAATTATAAACAAATATTTTCGTAAATAACACTGACCACGAAATACGCCTTTGAGAAGTATTACTGAATACTTTATATTGCAATTTCTTTCAATTTGAATTAGTTGTATTGCAATGCATTAGTAATAATAATAATACGCAAAATTACGGCACGCTGTAACGTATGGCGTTATTATTATTATTATTATTATTATTATTATTATTATTATTATTATTATTATTATTATTATTATTATTATTTTTATTTATATCAGTACAGTAGCAATAACAGTATACCGGTAATAAATAAGTATAACTAATGTAAATATATACATTCCTTTATTTCATTGTTGAGACTGAGTTATACAGTTTGTTACGTGCTACAATTTATCTATATTGGAAAACGGTTATGGGGATTATTAATTTCAATAAACTATATTCAACTATCCTTTGCAACACCAATAAGATCATAATGGTAATGTTTATTGGTCTTTGAAACTAGAAGCATTATCAGAGCATGGGTCTTATTTTGGAACTCCTGCTAGGAGGGTATTCCCAGAATAGTGCCAGTTGTTAAAGAAACATAAAACTTTAATTCTCAACAAGGATGAAAGGACCAGTCACAGAGACAAAGCCCTACTCCACGCGAAACCCTACAGACACGAAACCCAATTACCGCGAAAGCCACTCACCGCGAAGCTACTAGTAAAATCAGTAAAATGTACCGAAGAAGTAATCGTTGTTAAAACCATTAAATTTAAATCGGGTACCAGCGAGATCGATTTATCTTTTTTCACACCAGAGTCGCGGCAGTCAAAATTATACATTCTTCATTTTCGTCGCGTATTTTGCCTCTGTTTTTTCAGACGTTACTATTGTAAATAACATATGTTATGAAACATAATATAATGTGTTTGTGGATTTGACATAACAGGAACTATTATTAAAAGTCGCATTTTTTTCTGTTTTATTTTTTGGATAATATTCAGAAAAGGTGTTCACATTTACTTAATGTTATATTGGCAGCGTCATCGTAGACTTGCGTCATTTGGCCCTCTTCACCCCCATGACTAACGAAAGTAAATACGTATAATAGCCAAATAGTTCGTTGATCGTCAGTGTCAAGTCATGCACACCTACTATTGTTTATTTCATTCTTACATAGCGTGACAGTTTATAGAAGTGTTTGTTTGACAATGGTTTGACCTCTAAACATGTTAACAATAACACTAGCAAAATGGGCGACCTCCCTATTTGCATTTGTAATAAATACTAGTGACCTCAGGTAAGTAATAAAAAATACCATAACTCAATTGAACATGTACACGATTATAGTTGACAGACGTCACGAGTTGAAGAAACGTCCACTAGGCTGGGGGATCCGATTATAAAAGAGTCGATTCGTTTATATACTGGCAGTTCGGAAACTGGTTGATATGTGTTGGTGAAAACAGCGAATGGGGCGAGCCATCCACGAAACAAACCACAGTAGAATTCGACTTGTGAATTCACGCACATAGTGACGTAGTCGGGACTTTCAACAAGACCCAAAATACATTTTAGTAGGACGGAGCTGAGCAACAGCGGAGAGAACAACGCAGTTTGTTATCGGTATTTGGTTTGTTTGCTCATATATAGTATACGCAGGTATGGAAACCCTTGACAATAAGGAGCAGCTTGGGCTCGGCGTGGGTCCTGTGCCAGTGACTGACAACTACATTATGAACAACTCGCCAGTGTGTGTATCGCAGTGTAGCGTTGAAAATGCTCCAACAACTTTAGTGAAAGGTACAGTGGAGTCTATATTTATGCAGGTCAGAGACGCGTCCGGTGATCGAATCAGATCGCCCCAGGAGATAAAGGCGAGGATAAGGAAACCGGATACAGCTTGGGTAGAAATTGAAGTGGAGGAAAAAAACGACAAGACGTTTATAAACGTGCTTGGGTGTATTGAGGGCGTACATCAAGGAGAAATCACTGTCGCCGGTCAGCATTTTCCTGGTTCGCCCTTCGAGTTTAGTGTCGTGCGGGGAATGGTGAGAACATTCGGTGCTCCGGGAAGAGGGGAAGGACAGTTCCGTTACCCATGGGGCATTACTGTTGATAGGAACGGTGACGTCATAACAGCGGATCGGTACAATGACCGGCTACAGATCCTAGATAAAAACGGCAACTGTAAAAAGTTAATAACGTTTTCGCAGTTTCAGCATCCGTTTAAACCTGGTGACATTACAATATCTGACGATAATCATTACTTCAGCTTAGATTATATAAATAAACAAGTTGTTGTTAGTGACGATGAGGGGACCTTTATAAGAAGCTTCGGAAAAGAAGAGCTAAAAGATCCTTACGGTATCGCAATCAGTCCGATAGATGGCGCTGTTTACGTCTCGGATTGGGAAGGATACAGCATTCGTATTTATAACCAGTTTGGCATTTACACAAAGTCATTCGGTGGAAAAGGAAAGAAAGAAGGACAGTTTTTGTATCCTTCTGGCATCGCTTTTAATGGTGACGGTTTGTTATTTGTATCTGACAATTGTAACCACCGTGTCCAGGTATTTGATGTCTGTAACCAATTTCTCTACTCCTTTGGTTGCTATGGAAGTAACAACGGAGAATTCAATTGCCCTAAAGGATTAGCAATAGACGCGGAAGGACACATATATGTGAGTGACTATAACAGGATACAGAAATTCACCTCAAGTGGTCGCTTTTTATCTCGGGTTGATCGCGACAGTGATGGTATTAGTCTTCCAACATGCATTGCGGTTACTTCCGATGACCCGCAAAAAGTTCTTGTCGTTGACAGCAGCAACCATTGCATCAAAGTGTTTGTAGAATAGCCCGGATGTAA
The DNA here is from genome assembly GCF_978046115.1 of Saccoglossus kowalevskii. Lineage (NCBI taxonomy): Eukaryota > Metazoa > Hemichordata > Enteropneusta > Harrimaniidae > Saccoglossus > Saccoglossus kowalevskii. The sequence continues at coordinate 6,913,799 of NC_140662.1, forward strand.
AACAAGAAAGCGCGAGGATTTGGGATCTCAAATTTAATTAACATCCGGAATTCGAAAGCATGTCGTCAATATAACCATTAAATAAAGGAAGGCAGTTACGACAGACATCATTGTTTCGTTCATACTTAATATTTAATTTAATTTATTGTTACGTTCGTCTCACACAGGGTATGGTAGGGTGCATTTTATTTTTGTTCAGTTGCTTGTATACATATTACACATATTATTTTACTGGATGTATATATTATTAACTTTTAGTTGCAAATAATACTTGACCAGAAATTATATCTGTGGTCTGTCTGGTCCCCAGGTCACCGTGGCAAAACATTAGTTTCACATCAGAACATTATACATATAAACAAATTATAATATAATTTACAGTTATGATGAAATTAATAAATGTATATATTATTAACTTTTTGTTGCAAATAATACTTGACCAGAAATTAAATCTGTGGTCTGTCTGGTCCCCAGGTCACCGTGGCAAAACATTAGTTTCACATCAGAACATTATACATATAAACAAATTATAATATAATTTACAGTTATGATGAAATTAATAAAATTCAAGTTACCGACCAATCATTAATTTGTTTTGTGTTTCTAATGAATTGTGACTAATTAATTAAATTTTTAGTTATTGCTGATCGTTGTATTTTCGTGCTTTTAGGTTATATGTTAAGAAATGAAGCCCGCCCCACACGTCCGACTTGTGTTTCTGTCAAACTCAACTATTGACCATGTGGCATTACAAATCAGAAAATTTGTCATAATTTAGAGATATATTGTCACGTGACGCACCAGACTACCAGTTATTGAATCTATAAAGGTAGAAACTCACTGTTCATAACTATAGACAGTAGTGGCCGCATTTTTTGTTTCACTTTACCAAATACAACTTAATTGAAAAACAAATGCACCACTTTCGAGTAGTATTATAAGATCTTGGTGGTTCAGAAAAAAATGTTCACAAAGAAGTGAAATCAAAAACATAAATAACTAAACTAAATAAAAAAAAAAAACAACTGCGGGAATTAAAAAAACAGCCTGAGTGCCCATTTAAAGTAAAACCCCTGGACCACAGTTTCCAGGCGGGTTATGTGACTCAGAACACGTACATCTTTCCTGCGGCGCCCGCCACATTTCCTAAAATAATAGGGTCGATCGCGTAAGGCAATGTTCCTTACTGGTGCGTCCAAAGTGAAACAATCATAGAAGGGCCAACATCACGGTTTTGTATAGTTAATTTCCCGACCATAAGCGTGGCTGTTACACGACTACTATTTATACCACGATTCATAACACGACGAAAACTTGAAATAAATGTACGCACTGCTTCGTATGTTGTATAATGCAAAAAAACTATTCAGTGCATTATGGAGCATATCATTTGAAGACGAATCAAACGAATCCTTCATAGAATAGAGGGTTATATGTAATAGAAGCAATGTGATGTAACTAGCAATCTGAATACGGAAGTCATGGTTCGAACGCGCCCTGGTCAACACTTACGTTAGTTCATTCTCTTTCATCTCCAAACTTTCAAACATTGACGCCTGGCCAAGCCGAAATACACGAAGATTTAGTAAATCGTTATTACGAAGGTTCTGGCGTAATTATGGATGTATATGTTGAAACTGTGTTTATTACTAATATGCATATGTCGTGTTCGTCGTACTTTCATTAGTATGAGGTCATACAATCAGAATACCGAAAATGTAAAAAAAAAATATGGTATATTGTTATTGATATGATAGTATCGTTAAAATGTTATGCCTTGTTATCCCGTGTTAAGCTGGCGTGTTTTAATCGGGGGGGGGGGGGGTTACTCACATATTTAAAGTATACATGTATGCGCCGATTTTCACGGTCGAGTCAATTTTTAGGCAAAAAACGCTCAGATGCGCCCTCAACGTCGAAATATGTCGTAACATGTTCGGTAGTGAAAACTTTGAATTCTTATCATCCTTACATCCAGATTTGCTAGAAAGTACCAAAACAAAAATGGTAGTAAGAATTTTGATAAGAAGTAAGAACATTAAGAATTCTCTAGAATCCGAATGCCATGACTACTGGTAGCAATTCAGTCTTGGACAGTGTCAACCCCGGATCCACCCTCGTTAAGTAATTTAAACGAGCTTGTGGACATGTAAAGTTTAAAAACGATGTTTCGATTTTCACTGTGTTTATTTTACATTGGAATTAGTATTTGTATCAAGGTACGCAGTGTCCCTATTTTGATAGCATAACTTATATTTCAAACTATTTAGGGGTCATGTACATGAATGAGTTTTTTAACATGTTTAAACCATTTTGTCTGATGTCACATCTTGATGAAAACAGTAGGATACGATTTATCACATAATAAAAACGTTGTTTTGCTCAAACATAGCAGTATTCGTTCGATAGTTAAATGAAAATACCACTGCGCATGCGCTTTAAATTACCTATACGTACATGTACAGGTAAATGGCCATAAATACAGGACGCATTAGCGTTTTCATTGGTTCAAATAACGAATACGTTTGTTTCCCAAACATCTCTATAATTTTAATGATACTCTACAGGTTTTATCAGAAAACTAACTTGTATAATTATCAGTGGAATATTAGCGCATACAACCATAGACCCTCCAATAGATACAACCCGGTTTTATTTTAAATGGCGGACTGGCACATTTAAAGGGATTACTCAGCTGTGTGTCGTTGTGACGTCACAGGACGCGCTGTCTCAGCACTCCTTGCGCGATATGCGTTGGATCAGCTTGGAGAGGGAGCCAATCTGCAGTGTCAATGAGCTGGGTGTATTTATGCAATATTCACTGTTTACTGTTTTCCACAACTAGACCAACCCGCACTTTTTATTTTTATTTAAAAAAAGATAGAGTTGCTTAATCGTAGGCTTTATGTGTTTGCAAGAGTTTACATTGTCATTTATCGCGTTTATCGCGAGTTTACTCTAACAATGAGTCTAGAATCGTAACGCGAACTTAGAAAATACCCCTGGATACTTGATAGAAATGTCGATGGAAAATCAGGAAACAAATAATGATAATAAACAGTACTGATCGATCGATTTATTTGGATTTTCACCCCTCAAGTGATTGTGCCTTTCGGGTATAGTGATAGTGAGAATTCTGTCATAAAGAAATAAATGTTGACTAAAATTAAGCGACAAAGCACAACACTTAACTGACATACACTTTTAGTGTAATAAATGGGTACACCCACTCATTGAATAGTATGTGTTGAAGAGATATTTTTCTTGAGATTAATACAATACCTAAAGCTGACTATACAATGAATCCTCAAAAAATGTTATCGCTTTATAACAGTTTCAGAATTACCCGTATTTACTATTTAGATAGTTGTAATCGTGTTATCCAGTTTAGACTTTAGCTCTTCCCTCCCCCGCATTAGACGTTCATTGGTTCGACCCAGATCCGAACTCATTACGTATTCAATATGGCGCGAATGTTGTGATCGCTAACCTTTTGTGTTCGCCCTGAACACGGCTGTGATCACCGGACAAATTCCGGATAAGCTCCAAGCTACCCGTGTACACGAGCTGTGCGAGCTATGGTGGATCGACTGAGGACCATATTACAAGCAGATCATAGTTTTCACGGCGCCGATTTTATTTTATTACGACAGAACCGTACTGGCGAAAATGCCCCTGACGCTGGAACGTCGAAGGTATGTATCCCATATCGCTCTAGGCATGTATGTGGCAATAGCTTTTGTAAGATTTAAATAGGACCATGTTTACTCTTCCGGGCGATCAAGCCCATACCCTTATGTTTATGCACTTTCCTGTATATGTCTACCGTTATATAGAAGACCTATCAGCCCCCCGTGGAGCGCCGGCACGTTGCGACCACTGACTGATCAACCTGTTCCATAGAAAGTTCATCCGAGTCAATGATAAATAAAAGTTTGTTTCAGGAGGATAAACCGACTGAACGACACACTTGTTATAGTAGTATATTCGCACATGTACGTCCATGGTTATCGATATATTTTGAATTAAAGTTTTTTTCATTCATTGATTTTATTTCGATTTGATCGTGAGTGAGTCACCCATTCCACCAATCAGCTGTGGATAGGCTGTACGATGACTATACACTTTCTTATATTATTTCCGTTCACCTATAAATCACCGGTATTTAAATCAATAATGAGAAGTAACGGGCATCCCGGAACATATGACACCTAATAAAATAGATCATTTAATATAAACGTGCTACTGTATTAGTTTCATGTCCTTTTTTTCGCTTATTTTGGTATCGCCTGGATCTCTCACGTGAGTTCACCTGATTTGCGTTTCTCAGTAAACAGGAAGCAAAAGCCCCTCCCCTAATTTAATAATGTAACTTTTCCAAAAAAACACAAAAGATCAGGAACAGTTGCAAAAAATTGGTTAGTGAATTCGGCCGTGCTGGTTCCTCGCCCTGCATAGTAATTTGCTGTAAATATAGAAAGCTTATGGTTTTATCCAGTTGAGTGGTATCCATTGTACAATTGCATGGTTGAAAGAATGTCATTATTTCGTTTTCAAATTGTTGAGTTATACTGGTATGGCATTCTCAGTCAATTCTCAGTATGAAAATACTTTACTTCAAACTTTCTACAAATCCTATAATGGCATACTGATATTATTTTCTCTGGTTTGATTATTGTAACAGTTAGCAACAGTTCCATAAATCGTTATATTTTCCACAATATTAATTAACTTGTGGTTTGTTTTCCATTGCCTTTGCTGGAATAGATGGAAAATGAAAAAAATGTCTGTCATTATGGTCATTGTCGTCGTTGTTAACATTACTTTTTTGATTACAAACAATCCTGCCAGATTTGGGTGCACTACAAAATCATGATTTCATGGTATTGAGAAAAAATTTACATAATGATTCCATTCTTGGGGCAATCCTAAATTTTCATTTAGATAAGCTCCACACTTCATGTTTACTTGATGTTTAAAATTAACTTTTCTTAGAATAATTAGTTTTAAACTACCGGTACTGTTTGTTATTGGTGGCAATAGTGACACAATCTTAATGTAAGTTGCCATGACAACTAGCAGGGCTAGTGAAAGCCTAGCCATTGATGACTGATATAAAATTATATTTTCATGAAAAATATATAAAAATATTAACAACACACATTTATTGATTTAGAAAATCAAATATAATTTCTTTTTTTCATGATGATCATTTTAAAATTTCACAATTCTCAAAAAAATTATTTTGAGTCTAAGATTCTGTAATCTGTTAGAAAAAATAATCCTTTTTTAAATTTGACAAGTATTCACTATGTCAGTTTCAGATGTGAAATCTAACTATACTCTCTTGTCATCAAAGCTTTGTACATTGTTGAATTGCATTGATTTTGTTCTTCTATTAGAAATGACCTAAATATAAAATGGTGTGTGAAAAAAATCACAATCAAACAACATGTACAGACAAGATTGATGCATTGTTTTTCATATGAACTTAGTATTCTCAAAAGTTTTTCACAACTACAACACAAATCTGTGACTGTATCATTTTTGTGCTTGCTTTTATGATCGTCCATATCAAATTACCTCATGAATATTTGATGGGTGATGTAATGTATTATGACACTATTCACTCAACTCAAAGAAGAGGTGTGACCAATCAGATTCACCTTCTATTTTTTGCAATGGAAAAGATGATATATCTTAGAGGATTCTTGCTATAAGAGTACATGTATCTTACAAATATTGATCTGATAGTGATGAACGTGTTAAACTTGACACTGGCCCCAATAAATCGTTTGTTCTTTTATGTATTGTACATTTCTATTCACATTGTTATACCATTTTCAGGCTATTTGTCGAGTGAATGTATACTTTTGTAAACCTTTACTGCTTGGTTCATTGTGTGTCTGTGTGGTAGCGGTGTAGTGTTGAAAACACGGGTTTAGATCACCGACAATGATCATAATCCGATCTGAGTTTATTGTAACTAAATGTATATACATGTAAGTAAATAATTGTGTGATTAGAGAAAGCTGCAAAACTTACCAATCCAACTATTTTCGTAGGTGTTATTTTGGATTTAGTCTTTTGGACTCAGACTCATTTCCGCTTCACAAATTGCAATAAAAGCTAAGACTAAATCATTTTATCAACTTGTCAGATAAGTCCTACAGCGATTAAGACGATTTATGTTGGATACATTTGTGTAGTCCTATATATATACTATTTTATGTTCCCATAAATTGGCATTGTAGGAAGAATCTTATCAGTAATTTGGTAAAATAATATCTCAATTAGTACCACATGTTTTTTTGGTGGCTGTGAATAAATGTTTGACTTGACCTCAGAAGAAAATATTGACATACCAAATTTACTGTAATAGAAGCGCATCTTGAATAAAAGCGCCTAAAAACGAAAAAATACAATTTGTTTTATACAAATGTACTAAATCATTAATATATTACTTATTTTGACCATAAAAACACTTCAGTAATTTGCATAAATGCATGCATGTTACAAATAGAGCAAATATTATATACATATTATTTTTTCTACTTACGAAGAGCTATAGATTTACATACATGTACACATGTTAAAAACCCAACCGCTGAGACTTTCGACATATGTTACATTACATCGTAGTAATCTTTGAACAAGCATCTCTTAAAATCAGAATTATGTATATTTTGCCCATACTTGTGTTCGCCACTCGTACACCCACATCACGGTATTCAAAAATACATGAAGGTGGGTCTCTGAGCTGAGGGTTAATGAAGTTTATTTAATCCATTCAGATAGCCTGACTAATCATAATCTCTCCAGTATTAGATTACAGCTAGTAGCAATGGAGTAATGTTTAATGATTTGTGCAGTATGGTTCTTGCTGGGAATGTTTAGATAAAAGCTTCTGTAAGTTCAGCAAGCGCTCAACCATTTCATCGATTGTTAACAGTTTTGTTGTCGTCTGGTTAAATTCTCTGCGAATTCTTTGCCAATTTAGATGTTTTTGTGTTGGTCAATTTGTCTCACAAAGTGAAACCATACATTTATTTCTTGTATATGATGATGAAAGATTTGTTTTACTGAAAGAGTAAATTCAATTCATGTGTTAATTTGTATCACCTGTTTACTGCTGTCTGGAGAATGCTGTATAATAGTCATTATGGCATGTCTGGCGTAAAAAAGATTTATTGATCGTATGGTATTGAATGCATGTGTAGGTTGTGCATGCAACAGCTGAGGAATCATGACGGCATTCCCCTCCCCGGTAATTTCAATCAATATTGTTATTGTCTAAAAATAGAATTGATACAATCATATAACATTGTTCAGTTCGAAAAACTGATCAAATACGAATTTACGAACACAGGTGATAAAATTGTTTGAATCTTAACTGCGTTGATTTGTTGAAAAATCATAAGAAAGTTTACCAGCCAAACAAATTCTTTGCCATTAATTCAGCATCACAAAATATATTTTAGTTCTTATTGATTTGTTTATTTGTTTGTATAGAACAAACATCTTCATCAATAATTTATCATATTACCTAATGCTTATTTATTTTATTTGGGGAGGTGATCATTTTACAAATAAATGTAATGTCAATGTCATGTATTCTTGAGGTATTTTGTTCAATACTTTATAATTGGTTACTATAGTAACCATCTTTATGAGGAGATAAAAATGAGATAATTCAAATATGATAATGTTTAATCCTCTTCATAGTCTGAGTTTTCTCACGTTGGGTCTGTTAGGCAAATGTTTGAATTTTTCTCTAAATTTTGGTTGTTTCAGATTACTTTTAGACCAAATTTGATATTTTGAGAAGATTACGTTCAGGCATTATGAATATGTCTGGAATGGCTGCAGATTTTTTTTATAAAGTCTAAGTTAATACATGTACATGTATGTAGGGTGCATTGGCCTATTTGTTGTACTGAGTATGCTGGAGCTCGTTAGTAGATTATAGCTTTAATTACTATTGATTAATTTTCATATTTAGATATTTTTACGCAGTACAGCTGTAACATGGCTTTGTTCAGAAGTCTTAATTTAGTTTTATCAAATTTTTAAGGTGTCAGCTGGTATGTCGTTATGACATTGGTGACAGAATGTAATTTATCTGTCAGATAAAGTTATTTTGATACTAACATGCTCTATATCTCATTGTTGCTAGATATTTACATGATTTCGTATTTTGTTTGCGACTGTAGAGGTTGTCAAAAATATTTGCCAGTTTTACTGTTGTTACGTTTCTAATAGTGAAGAGAGATTTCATAGCCTGTCATTTGTGAGCTTGTTTGCCTGTTTCAAAAGTAAAATACTGTATTTGCTCTATTAATAAAAATGCATTTAAACCTAAAATCATTTTTATTGTATTCTGAAATATTACTTATTTTTTGATCGTAGAAACACCTCAAAGTCAATTTGTTGTAACTCGGCTTTCGTCATTTATACACTCCCATAACATTTTATTTTATTGAGAAAACAACAACAAATAGACAAGAGATTGCATGCAAGTTGTACGTATATTAGAATATATTATCAATTTTCTCAAGCTTCATTTCAAGATTATAAGTGAAAAACATGTTTTTAAAAATTTGTTGTACATTTCGTTAATATTAAAATGTAACCAACGTGGCCACCGATAATACAGAATCAACATGATGAGAACAAAACTGAAGCATATTTATGCTGAATGTGAATGAATCAATGTCCATTGGTTACAGAATACCTAAGCAACAATGGAACCCACAACTGAGCTATGTGTAACAAATATAAATGAGGTTACTTAGGATTACTTCAAAGTTGAGTTTGTGTTGTTTCTTCAATTTGAGCTGTTTTCACCGGCTCCTCAACCGGAGTTCCACAGCAGCTCACGCAGAAATGCATGGCACAGTGGTGCAAACCGTAGCAATGTAGAACATTCATGGCACAGTGGTGCAAACCGTAGCAATGTAGAACATTCATGGCACAGTGGTGCAAACCGTAGCAATGTAGAACATTCATGGCACAGTGGTGCAAACCGTAGCAATGTAGAACATTCATGGCACAGTGGTGCAAACCGTAGCAATGTAGAACATTCATGGCACAGTGGTGCAAACCGTAGCAATGTAGAACATTCATGGCACAGTGGTGCAAACCGTAGCAATGTAGAACATTCATGGCACAGTGGTGCAAACCGTAGCAATGTAGAACATTCATGGCACAGTGGTGCAAACCGTAGCAATGTAGAACATTCATGGCACAGTGGTGCAAACTGTAGCAATGTAGAACATTCATGGCACAGTGGTGCAAACCGTAGCAATGTAGAACATTCATGGCACAGTGGTGCAAACCGTAGCAATGTAGAACATTCATGGCACAGTGGTGCAAACCGTAGCAATGTAGAACATTCATGGCACAGTGGTGCAAACCGTAGCAATGTAGAACATTCATGGCACAGTGGTGCAAACCGTAGCAATGTAGAACATTCATGGCACAGTGGTGCAAACCGTAGCAATGTAGAACATTCATGGCACAGTGGTGCAAACCGTAGCAATGTAGAACATTCATGGCACAGTGGTGCAAACCGTAGCAATGTAGAACATTCATGGCACAGTGGTGCAAACCATAGCAATGTAGAACATTCATGGCACAGTGGTGCAAACCGTAGCAATGTAGAACATTCATGGCACAGTGGTGCAAACCATAGCAATGTAGAACATTCATGGCACAGTGGTGCAAACCGTAGCAATGTAGAACATTCATGGCACAGTGGTGCAAACCGTAGCAATGTAGAACATTCATGGCACAGTGGTGCAAACCATAGCAATGTAGAACATTCATGGCACAGTGGTGCAAACCATAGCAATGTAGAACATTCATGGCACAGTGGTGCAAACCGTAGCAATGTAGAACATTCATGGCACAGTGGTGCAAACCGTAGCAATGTAGAACATTCATGGCACAGTGGTGCAAACCGTAGCAATGTAGAACATTCATGGCACAGTGGTGCAAACCGTAGCAATGTAGAACATTCATGGCACAGTGGTGCAAACCGTAGCAATGTAGAACATTCATGGCACAGTGGTGCAAACTGTAGCAATGTAGAACATTCATGGCACAGTGGTGCAAACCGTAGCAATGTAGAACATTCATGGCACAGTGGTGCAAACCGTAGCAATGTAGAACATTCATGGCACAGTGGTGCAAACCATAGCAATGTAGAACATTCATGGCACAGTGGTGCAAACCGTAGCAATGTAGAACATTCATGGCACAGTGGTGCAAACCGTAGCAATGTAGAACATTCATGGCACAGTGGTGCAAACCGTAGCAATGTAGAACATTCATGGCACAGTGGTGCAAACCGTAGCAATGTAGAACATTCATGGCACAGTGGTGCAAACCGTAGCAATGTAGAACATTCATGGCACAGTGGTACAAACCGTAGCAATGTAGAACATTCATGGCACAGTGGTGCAAACCGTAGCAATGTAGAACATTCATGGCACAGTGGTGCAAACCATAGCAATGTAGAACATTCATGGCACAGTGGTGCAAACCGTAGCAATGTAGAACATTCTGTGACAAAGCTACACCCCCAAGAATAAAACGAAACTCACTGTAATATTATCACTGGTGCATGATTTGAAGATTTTGCCGTTAACTTTGAAATTCACGTTTTTTTCACTTGGGAACTGAACTTAAAGGCCATTCACAGTGAATGGTATAAAGCGGTATTTATATCTGATAGTTGTATATTTATTGTACTAGCAGTGTGAAACCGTTTATGTAAACAGTAGACACTGAGTACTGCATGATGTCAGTCAGTGGTGTTTATATAAACACACTACAATTGAAATAAACTGTGAAATAGCATGCGCTTAACTCCTGATATCACTTGTTGTAAAGCCAGTTGATTAAGAGTGACATTATTATTAATGAACTGAAAGTTATGTCACATTATGACAGAAGTATCGAATAACTTTACAAATAAGTGATATAAATATTAACTTTTTTATAACATGACCAACTCCATTAGTCAAAATGACAAAGAAATCTTGATTTCATATAAATATGTATATGAATCGTATGATAATTTATGCTAATCAGGCATGACATCTGAGCATGCCGAATGTATATTTGCCATTATTATGACCACCGATAGTTTTCAATAATTGACAGAAATATTACTCTTTAATTAAACATTTATTACGAGTTATTGTTATTGCACCATGTGAGTACATTTGTAACTGTTTTTATTGAAATTTTCAAATCTCTGTGATAAAAACGACGCAATTATATGATCAATATAACACATAAAAACTGACGTTTATTGTATATCATGTTTCCCGCTATATGTCATATTTTATAACCAATGAAATCCAAGAATTCACAAGTAAATGAATGTTAATAAATAATTAAATTTGAAAAAAAGACAGGGATTTTTTTTAACAAGGGAACAAGGGCCCTCATGCCATGGCCATGCACCCCCTTACCCTGGGGGGCAGATCTTCTGGCAACCATAAAATTATGAATGACCAGTGATCACATGTGGACACAGTCTTCAACTGTGACCTGTCTAATAATAATTTTGACCCAAGGAAGCCATAGAACGCTCCATTTTAACTGGTAGCACCCAATCTCCCCCACTTAGTGGTGCTGCTGAATTGCAGTGCTCCCTCTTGTATTTCTTTTCAAGAAAAAACCCTGTATATGATTTATATAACACATAAAACTGATGTTTATTGTACCATAGTATCATGTACCTCGCTATGGGTCATATGTGATAACCAATGAAATCCAAGAATTCATCGGTATATGAACGTTAATAAATAAGTGAATTTGAAAAAAGAGATAAAAGTTCAGTACATTTTTAGTGCATCTTTTCTTCAATTTATGCGCATTCAGATCTCACCATACATTTCACATCATAGCTCTAAGATCCCAATAAAGCTTATGTCTGCTCATGAGTGCAACTTGAAATTTGAATGAGTGTGATCGGAACTTGTGCTCAAATCACTTATTCAACTCACAATTTGGTTTGACATATGGCACTCCCGTAATGGGCCGCGTAATTACATTCTATTCACTGAACAGAATACAATTTTCAATTGCAAGAATACCGTCTGATATAAAAATGGGGCTTTTGCGATCATGAAAAAAGAAACTATTGAGTCTCGCCTACCAAACATATAAAGTGATATATATTTGACCCAGAATTTTTTTTATTTCAATTTGTTACAGTTTTTTGATATTAACCTCTTAATGGCAAAGTTAACTTTTCTTATCTTTCACCAAAAAAAACATTTTATTTATCTGAAATTTTAAAAAGCCATTGTAAAATTAATTTCATTTTGTTTAAAATTAACAATGAAAGGGGTTAACATTTAATTCTTAGCAATGTACATGTACGTGTTTTGATCGTTCCAATTATCCGACATGTATATACATACTTGTACAATTGAAGAAAGCTTAGGATGGTCTAATTCCACGATTTGTTTTAACCGCAAACTGATTTGCTGTAAACACTCTGAATTTAAATTGGTTCTCTGATTGGTTCACATTAAACTACATAATGAGTTACTGCCAACTGATTTTGTTATTTCTCAAAGTTATTCTTTCTGAAAATACTTGTATAAAAATATTTATATACTTATCTTAAGTACATGTATGTCAGCTGACTTCGTTGCAAGGTTTTCAAAACTACCATGTTATATTGAGGCCACTCTGATTGAATTTTATGTTTTACAAAAACCTTGATGTTGAGAAGGAGGAATATCTTTTTCTTTTAACGATTTCAAATTCTAGAAAAATGATGCCATTATATCTTCTTTTCTTTTTTGTCAGTTTCTACAAGATCCAGTTTGAAACCTTTGATCAAAATCACTCAATTTTTATCTATTTTCAAAATTTGGAAAATAGCGGGTATTGCACAAAAATGACAAAAGTATTACCAAAATGTTGAAAAAAATGATTTTGTTTTTGATATGATTGAAAAAATAAAATTTTTGTTTTGTTGAAATTAAATGTTATAAACCAAGATTATTTAAAAAAAATATTGAAATATTTTGCTTAATTTCTAAATTCGAGATAATTTATGTGACTTTACGTTTTTTTATTATGGGAATTAACAAATAGGAAACATAATTTTCAAAAAATATTAGATATTTTGTTTAATTTCTAAATTCTAGATAATTTATGTGACTTTTTTTATTATGGCAATCAACAGATAGAAAACATAATTTTTGTTTTATGTGTCTGCCAGAAAACAACAATTGAACAACATGCGGTTCTAAGAGGATTACCTCGTGAAATAAAAAAGAATTGCTAAATATAAATAGAATCTGTCAATGTAAATGTGATATTGATCCCATATTTCCATTGTAGTGATTTTTGACCTATTTTTTGTGAATTTCCCCTTGGAGTTGTTTTTTGTTCTCTGATTAACACAACAATATTTGTCAATGCCAAAAATGTTTAAATTGTGAGAGAATATATCTGATTCAGAATGACTTTGATGGTGACGATTTCAGCTTTTATTTTTTGTACAAAAAGTAGAATACAAGTCCAATATGTTGAAATAATGTGATTCACAAACCAAATGATATTAAATGCCAATCTCATTAAATTATGAATTTTAAAATTAAAAAATTAATGGAAACATGTGACTTGACATTTGACATCACAAACCAATGAATATGCAAATATTCATCTTCCTGAATACCAGAATGTCTTCCACCAAATTTATTACATTTTTCAAATTTTTTGGGGGATGATAGGTGATTTTGTAATCAAAAGTTGAATTTTTAGAATTCAAAATTACATTGACCTTTTGAACTGTTTGATATTTAAAAAAAAAGTAAAAATCAGTAATTACAAATGTATTAGACAGCATACATAGTAGTGCAGGAAACAACATTTTCATCCAAAAAACAAAACAGAATACAAATATAACTTTTTTTGATATGAGTTATTGTCATAGAAAAAATCCTTTTAATTTATTGCGCTAATAAGTAAAATATATTTCATTATTATCATGAAAGCTGTTAAAACTTCTAACGTAACAGTTGCTATAGTTACTGTTATGCCAAGCTGGAAATGTGTGACACTGTCTGCGAAATTATGACGTTTTTGTGCTTTTTGAAGTTTTCGTTGTTGCATTTCTTCAAAGAGGTCATGACATTATAAACTTACATGTTGATACGTTACTAGTACTGTAGACTACTTTATTTTCTCTTGGAATTTATTTTCGCTATTTTCGCTGGAGGGATGATTCCGTGAAAATAAAATCCAGTGAATATACTTTTTTTCCTATATTTCACATTAAACTGATCAAAAATCAGTGAAAATAAATTCCATACAAAACACCCAAAAAGTCTTTTCAGCAAAAATTAATTCCAGCAAAAATAAAGTATTCCACAGTATGTCAACTGATTCCATAACCTGAGGATGGTTGGACATTTTAAATAATGAACAAAATAATTTTGTTGATCACCAAACTTTTTAAGTGCATTGTAGGATATCAACAAACATGTGTTATCTGTGATAAAAATCAAAATTGTGAAAAAAAAATATACTTTGAACAGAAGTTATGGGATGCAGAAATAGTTTTGATTCTTTACTGCAATCTCAATTGAATTATAAATTGTAGCTACATATGTAGTATAGAATATACGCTACATTTCATGTGTAATTCTGTACAATCAGAGGTACATTACTCGGGGTTTGCATAGTACTGTATGGTGACATCATGTCAAGATCCCATTCAAGTCTCATCTCGTAGATAGCGAGACTGATGCTATGAGCTTCTGACATGACATAGGCGGTTTGTAATAAAACAATAAAACATGTATTACCACATTCATATTGAAAAAATGTAATACATCGAAATTGTACAGAAAATATAGTTATCGTTATCAGTCATATCGTGAGCAGCTATTTTGATCTACCTGGACATCCCAGTATCCTAGTTACCTCGGGCATGCGTATTCAAATTTTTCTGAGTTCGAACGCTTATGCGAGAGGGAGATTGAAACGGGATCTTGGTATCATGTCACCGTAGTTGCAAACCCCAAGTAATGTACCTCTAGTACAATTCATTAGTAATTGTTTTCATTATTTGATGGTGAATGGTCTTGAACCTAAGTGGTTTCCTTAAGATGTTTTATTGAATTGAATCAAACTGAACTACCTGGTAATAACATTCTCAAGTGGATATGGATTTCCACTAAGCCCCTAATCTCTCAAGATTAATTGTATATAATGAAGCATACAAATAAACAAAATTCTAAAAAACACTGAAGACGACTAATCGCGTGAATATTAACTGCACTCTGATATTGTTTCACTGAATGACAAGTAGGGGAGTCCAGGGAATATTTACTGATTTGAAATACATGTAGATACTTGTATCAGAAAATTGGTTCACTTTTTTTTTGGTTGCATTAGTTCTAATTGCTGTGGATATGATTTGTTATTAATGTAATTTTCTCTTCACTGTCTGTACTCTGCTTTTTTGTTGTTGTTGATAGTTGCTGAAAATTCTGGTGATTACATCATGGTTTATTTAAAATATTGGTATGAATTTTCATTTTCATATATGGTGAAATGCGATGAAGATGCCATTTTATGTACGTTTCATGGCAGTATCGATTGACCAATGGTGTAAAGGATCATCGATGCACACCACTTTCAGATTGGATTAAAATGGCAAACTGTCGGCCATTTAATTTGTTTTAACACATACATCACACATCATATTATACGCATTTGTTTCATGATCCAATTTGAGATGGTTGAATGATGACCATTTTACAAAAGTAGTTCTAAAATTTTACTAAATCAAGCATTTCTGCAGTTTTGAAACCAGATCTTTCTTTGTATCAACATAATTTATTCACATTTTGTACTCAATTGAACATGATGAAATTTTGATACTTGTCCTTTATTCAGATCAGTTTCAATATGGCTGACTGGCGGACATTTTGTTTTAATGAATGCTGTTCAAGACTTGCAACTTGCCTTGAACAATCTCATTCAACACAAAAATTGAAAAATAAATTTGCTTTGTAGCATATCTGTCATAATAGATAATGAAGACATAAATGTCTTGTATCTGCCATCATACAAGCAACAAAAACTGAAATACCACTATGTTGATGTAATCTAACAACAGACTCTTTCAGATGTTTGATGTTTAGCTCATAAGACATCACTTTGAAAAAATAACCAACAGGGACTGTGTCATTTTCAGTGACTTGTAAATCTTTGTCATCATTAACATTTTTTTAAAAATAAAAAAAAAATAAGAAAATATGCACTTTTTGATCAGTCCAATGTTTAGACCAAAGTTGGTCTATAAATTGTAGAAACTTCCAAATTCAAACATTAGATTGGTAGAACATTAGGGTGACCTCATTATCTGAATACATTCATTATAACTATCTATTAATAACCATTATTTTATGAGAATAATATATCATATAAAGGTCAAAGGAGATAAATTTAGTTCTATTAATTAGGGTATCATTTATCAACCGGTTTGTCCTCGTTTATTTAATGAATTTGATGACCAAAGTGCTTGTAAAAGTATTTTAATATATTTAGCAATGTTGTAAATAAAGTTAGCAATGCAGAGGTATTCACGTTACTTAATTCCATAATTACAATCAGCTTTTTAACTTCTTAGACGGTAGATGTACATATTACAAGTGGTTTTTTGGTAATATTTTTCGACAATGCCTGAATTCAACTTTTAATGAGTATTTTCTCTTGTTTTGTTGAATCTGTTGCTATAGATACAAGTACTTGCATTCAGCTTATGGAATACAATACAATTTATTTGCGATAATTAATCTAATTTCACTTGTGAGTGACTGGTTGATGAGAACCATTCATAAGCATTTAAAGATAGATAAAATGGCATTGTGCCCGGCTGCTGTTATAAAATATACATGTATGCGTCCTTGTTAACTAAACAACTTATGTATGGGCGACTCTGTTCAAACAGATCGTGAACTCGTGTTGATCAGTGAGTGGCATTTGTTATTTGGGGTTCACATGCTGGTTGGTACAAACGTAAACAAATGGTGGCACATTGCAATGGCTATACCGGTGATAATACTCATACTGTGTGGATCTCAGCAGTGCTGTATCAGTCAATGAAGTGTTTGTATATTTACGTGACAGGCTGTGGTGCTTACAAACATACATGTACTATATCCGGTATATCTATCATCTGGCTCTCGGATATGCATATGCATTAATCAGCTGGGACAGACCAAGGCACACAGAAATCTAATCACTGAGTTATCAACATAATAACAAGTTACACACATCACTAGGCAAACTAGACTGATAATAGAAAGTGAACAATTTCCAAATGCTGAACTGAAAAACCTTCAATATTTTAGTGTGAAACACACTAGTTTTTTTCTCACTTTTTTTCTGACTTTAAAACAGTATTACGTTGTCATATACATATAATTCACTTTGAACACGATCTGTTCCATTTAACTATCACAAACAGTTGGACATAAAACAAAACAAAACAGTTTTTGCCTGTAGAGGTTTGTCATAATGTTTTGTAACCCATATTAAAGGTCCTGTAATCATTCCTGTACAATTAAAAGCCCTGTAGTTACTGTGGAATACTTTATTTTCGCTGGAACTAATTTTCGCTGAAAAGGCTTTTTAGGCGTTTTGTATGGAATTTATTTTCACTGATTTTTGATGGGTTTAATGTGAAATATAGGAAAGAAAGTATATTCGCTGGTTTTTATTTTCACGGAATCATCCCTTCAGCGAAAATAGCGAAAATAAATTCCAAGCGAAAATAAAGTATTCTACAGTATTTCTGTACAATAGAAGGCCCTTTAGTCATCCCTGTATAATTTATTGCCCTGTAGTTATTCCTGTACAATTAAAGGCCCTGTAGTCATCCCTGTATAATTAAAGGCCTTTTAGTAAATCCTGTATAATTAAAGGCCCTTTAGTCATCCCTGTATAATTAAATGCCCTGTAGTAATCCCTGTATAATTAAAGGCCTTTTAGTAATTCCTGTATAATTAAAGGCCCTTTAGTCATCCCTGTGTAATTAAATGCCCTGTAGTAATCCCTGTATAATTAAAGGCCCTTTAGTCATTCCTGTATAATTAAATGACCTTTAGTCATCTCTGTATAATTAAATGCCCTATAGTCATTCCTGTACAATTAAAGGCCTTGCAGTCATTCCTGTATAATTAAATGACCTTTAGTCATCTCTGTATAATTAAATGCCCTATAGTCATTCCTGTACAATTAAACGCCTTGCAGTCATTCCTGTACAATCAAAGGCCCTTTAGTCATCCCTGTATAATTAAATGCCCTGTAGTAATTCCTGTACAATTAAATGCCCTATAGTCATTCCTGTATAATTAAAGGCCCTTTAGTCATTCCTGTATAATTAAAGGCCTTTTAGTCATTCCTGTATAATTAAAGGCCCTTTAGTCATCCCTGTATATTTAAATGCCCTATAATCATTCCTGTATAATTAAAGGCCCTTTAGTCATTCCTGTATAATTAAATGACCTTTAGTCATCTCTGTATAATTAAATGCCCTATAGTCATTCCTGTACAATTAAAGGCCTTGCAGTCATTCCTGTACAATCAAAGGCCCTTTAGTCATCTCTGTACAATTAAAGGCCCTTTAGTCATCTCTGTATAATTAAATGTCCTATAGTCATTCCTGTACAATTAAAGGCCCTGCAGTCATTCCTGTACAATCAAAGGCCCTGTAGTCATCCCTGTATAATTAAAGGCCTTTTAGTCATTCCTGTATAATTAAAGGCCCTTTAGTCATCCCTGTATAATTAAATGCCCTGTAGTAATCCCTGTATAATTAAAGGCCCTTTAGTCATTCCTGTATAATTAAATGACCTTTAGTCACCTCTGTATAATTAAATGCCCTGTCGTAATCCCTGTATAATTAAAGGCCCTTTAGTCATTCCTGTATAATTAAATGACCTTTAGTCATCTCTGTATAATTAAATGCCCTATAGTCATTCCTGTACAATTAAACGCCTTGCAGTCATTCCTGTACAATCAAAGGCCATTTAGTCATCCCTGTATAATTAAATGCCCTGTAGTCATTCCTGTACAATTAAATGCCCTATAGTCATTCCTGTATAATTAAAGGCCCTTTAGTCATTCCTGTATAATTAAATGACCTTTAGTCATCTCTGTATAATTAAATGCCCTATAGTCATTCCTGTACAATTAAAGGCCTTGCAGTCATTCCTGTATAATTAAATGACCTTTAGTCATCTCTGTATAATTAAATGCCCTATAGTCATTCCTGTACAATTAAACGCCTTGCAGTCATTCCTGTACAATCAAAGGCCCTTTAGTCATCCCTGTATAATTAAATGCCCTGTAGTAATTCCTGTACAATTAAATGCCCTATAGTCATTCCTGTATAATTAAAGGCCCTTTAGTCATTCCTGTATAATTAAAGGCCTTTTAGTCATTCCTGTATAATTAAAGGCCCTTTAGTCATCCCTGTATATTTAAATGCCCTATAATCATTCCTGTATAATTAAAGGCCCTTTAGTCATTCCTGTATAATTAAATGACCTTTAGTCATCTCTGTATAATTAAATGCCCTATAGTCATTCCTGTACAATTAAAGGCCTTGCAGTCATTCCTGTACAATCAAAGGCCCTTTAGTCATCTCTGTACAATTAAAGGCCCTTTAGTCATCTCTGTATAATTAAATGTCCTATAGTCATTCCTGTACAATTAAAGGCCCTGCAGTCATTCCTGTACAATCAAAGGCCCTGTAGTCATCCCTGTATAATTAAAGGCCTTTTAGTCATTCCTGTATAATTAAAGGCCCTTTAGTCATCCCTGTATAATTAAATGCCCTGTAGTAATCCCTGTATAATTAAAGGCCCTTTAGTCATTCCTGTATAATTAAATGACCTTTAGTCACCTCTGTATAATTAAATGCCCTGTCGTAATCCCTGTATAATTAAAGGCCCTTTAGTCATTCCTGTATAATTAAATGACCTTTAGTCATCTCTGTATAATTAAATGCCCTATAGTCATTCCTGTACAATTAAACGCCTTGCAGTCATTCCTGTACAATCAAAGGCCATTTAGTCATCCCTGTATAATTAAATGCCCTGTAGTCATTCCTGTACAATTAAATGCCCTATAGTCATTCCTGTATAATTAAAGGCCCTTTAGTCATTCCTGTATAATTAAAGGCCTTTTAGTCATTCCTGTATAATTAAAGGCCCTTTAGTCATCCCTGTATATTTAAATGCCCTATAATCATTCCTGTATAATTAAAGGCCCTTTAGTCATCTCTGTACAATTAAAGGCCCTTTAGTCATCTCTGTATAATTAAATGTCCTATAGTCATTCCTGTACAATTAAAGGCCCTGCAGTCATTCCTGTACAATCAAAGGCCCTGTAGTCATCCCTGTATAATTAAAGGCCTTTTAGTCATTCCTGTATAATTAAAGGCCCTTTAGTCATCCCTGTATAATTAAATGCCCTGTAGTAATCCCTGTATAATTAAAGGCCCTTTAGTCATTCCTGTATAATTAAATGACCTTTAGTCACCTCTGTATAATTAAATGCCCTGTCGTAATCCCTGTATAATTAAAGGCCCTTTAGTCATTCCTGTATAATTAAATGACCTTTAGTCATCTCTGTATAATTAAATGCCCTATAGTCATTCCTGTACAATTAAACGCCTTGCAGTCATTCCTGTACAATCAAAGGCCATTTAGTCATCCCTGTATAATTAAATGCCCTGTAGTCATTCCTGTACAATTAAATGCCCTATAGTCATTCCTGTATAATTAAAGGCCCTTTAGTCATTCCTGTATAATTAAATGACCTTTAGTCATCTCTGTATAATTAAATGCCCTATAGTCATTCCTGTACAATTAAAGGCCTTGCAGTCATTCCTGTATAATTAAATGACCTTTAGTCATCTCTGTATAATTAAATGCCCTATAGTCATTCCTGTACAATTAAACGCCTTGCAGTCATTCCTGTACAATCAAAGGCCCTTTAGTCATCCCTGTATAATTAAATGCCCTGTAGTAATTCCTGTACAATTAAATGCCCTATAGTCATTCCTGTATAATTAAAGGCCCTTTAGTCATTCCTGTATAATTAAAGGCCTTTTAGTCATTCCTGTATAATTAAAGGCCCTTTAGTCATCCCTGTATATTTAAATGCCCTATAATCATTCCTGTATAATTAAAGGCCCTTTAGTCATTCCTGTATAATTAAATGACCTTTAGTCATCTCTGTATAATTAAATGCCCTATAGTCATTCCTGTACAATTAAAGGCCTTGCAGTCATTCCTGTACAATCAAAGGCCCTTTAGTCATCTCTGTACAATTAAAGGCCCTTTAGTCATCTCTGTATAATTAAATGTCCTATAGTCATTCCTGTACAATTAAAGGCCCTGCAGTCATTCCTGTACAATCAAAGGCCCTGTAGTCATCCCTGTATAATTAAAGGCCTTTTAGTCATTCCTGTATAATTAAAGGCCCTTTAGTCATCCCTGTATAATTAAATGCCCTGTAGTAATCCCTGTATAATTAAAGGCCCTTTAGTCATTCCTGTATAATTAAATGACCTTTAGTCACCTCTGTATAATTAAATGCCCTGTCGTAATCCCTGTATAATTAAAGGCCCTTTAGTCATTCCTGTATAATTAAATGACCTTTAGTCATCTCTGTATAATTAAATGCCCTATAGTCATTCCTGTACAATTAAACGCCTTGCAGTCATTCCTGTACAATCAAAGGCCATTTAGTCATCCCTGTATAATTAAATGCCCTGTAGTCATTCCTGTACAATTAAATGCCCTATAGTCATTCCTGTATAATTAAAGGCCCTTTAGTCATTCCTGTATAATTAAAGGCCTTTTAGTCATTCCTGTATAATTAAAGGCCCTTTAGTCATCCCTGTATATTTAAATGCCCTATAATCATTCCTGTATAATTAAAGGCCCTTTAGTCATTCCTGTATAATTAAATGACCTTTAGTCATCTCTGTATAATTAAATGCCCTATAGTCATTCCTGTACAATTAAAGGCCCTGCAGTCATTCCTGTACAATCAAAGGCCCTGTAGTCATCCCTGTATAATTAAAGGCCTTTTAGTCATTCCTGTATAATTAAAGGCCCTTTAGTCATCCCTGTATAATTAAATGCCCTGTAGTAATCCCTGTATAATTAAAGGCCCTTTAGTCATTCCTGTATAATTAAATGACCTTTAGTCATCTCTGTATAATTAAATGCCCTGTAGTAATCCCTGTATAATTAAAGGCCCTTTAGTCATTCCTGTATAATTAAATGACCTTTAGTCATCTCTGTATAATTAAATGCCCTATAGTCATTCCTGTACAATTAAAGGCCTTGCAGTCATTCCTGTACAATCAAAGGCCCTTTAGTCATTCCTGTATAATTAAATGCCCTGTAGTCATTCCTGTACAATTAAATGCCCTATAGTCATTCCTGTATAATTAAAGGCC
This sequence comes from Saccoglossus kowalevskii, assembly GCF_978046115.1. Taxonomy (NCBI): domain Eukaryota; kingdom Metazoa; phylum Hemichordata; class Enteropneusta; family Harrimaniidae; genus Saccoglossus; species Saccoglossus kowalevskii. The sequence continues at coordinate 6,936,327 of NC_140662.1, forward strand.
CTTTAGTCATTCCTGTATAATTAAAGGCCTTTTAGTCATTCCTGTATAATTAAAGGCCCTTTAGTCATCCCTGTATATTTAAATGCCCTATAATCATTCCTGTATAATTAAAGGCCCTTTAGTCATTCCTGTATAATTAAATGACCTTTAGTCATCTCTGTATAATTAAATGCCCTATAGTCATTCCTGTATAATTAAAGGCCCTTTAGTCATTCCTGTATAATTAAAGACCTTTTAGTCATTCCTGTATAATTAAATGCCCTTTAGTCATCCCTGTATATTTAAATGCCCTATAATCATTCCTGTATAATTAAAGGCCCTTTAGTCATTCCTGTATAATTAAATGACCTTTAGTCATCTCTGTATAATTAAATGCCCTATAGTCATTCCTGTACAATTAAAGGCCCTGCAGTCATTCCTGTACAATCAAAGGCCCTGTAGTCATCCCTGTATAATTAAAGGCCTTTTAGTCATTCCTGTATAATTAAAGGCCCTTTAGTCATCCCTGTATAATTAAATGCCCTGTAGTAATCCCTGTATAATTAAAGGCCCTTTAGTCATTCCTGTATAATTAAATGACCTTTAGTCATCTCTGTATAATTAAATGCCCTGTAGTAATCCCTGTATAATTAAAGGCCCTTTAGTCATTCCTGTATAATTAAATGCCCTGTAGTCATTCCTGTACAATTAAATGCCCTATAGTCATTCCTGTATAATTAAAGGCCCTTTAGTCATTCCTGTATAATTAAAGGCCCTTTAGTCATCCCTGTATAATTAAATGCCCTGTAGTAATCCCTGTATAATTAAAGGCCTTTTAGTAATTCCTGTATAATTAAAGGCCCTTTAGTCATCCCTGTGTAATTAAATGCCCTGTAGTAATCCCTGTATAATTAAAGGCCCTTTAGTCATTCCTGTATAATTAAATGACCTTTAGTCATCTCTGTATAATTAAATGCCCTATAGTCATTCCTGTACAATTAAAGGCCTTGCAGTCATTCCTGTATAATTAAATGACCTTTAGTCATCTCTGTATAATTAAATGCCCTATAGTCATTCCTGTACAATTAAACGCCTTGCAGTCATTCCTGTACAATCAAAGGCCCTTTAGTCATCCCTGTATAATTAAATGCCCTGTAGTAATTCCTGTACAATTAAATGCCCTATAGTCATTCCTGTATAATTAAAGGCCCTTTAGTCATTCCTGTATAATTAAAGGCCTTTTAGTCATTCCTGTATAATTAAAGGCCCTTTAGTCATCCCTGTATATTTAAATGCCCTATAATCATTCCTGTATAATTAAAGGCCCTTTAGTCATTCCTGTATAATTAAATGACCTTTAGTCATCTCTGTATAATTAAATGCCCTATAGTCATTCCTGTACAATTAAAGGCCTTGCAGTCATTCCTGTACAATCAAAGGCCCTTTAGTCATCTCTGTACAATTAAAGGCCCTTTAGTCATCTCTGTATAATTAAATGTCCTATAGTCATTCCTGTACAATTAAAGGCCCTGCAGTCATTCCTGTACAATCAAAGGCCCTGTAGTCATCCCTGTATAATTAAAGGCCTTTTAGTCATTCCTGTATAATTAAAGGCCCTTTAGTCATCCCTGTATAATTAAATGCCCTGTAGTAATCCCTGTATAATTAAAGGCCCTTTAGTCATTCCTGTATAATTAAATGGCCTTTAGTCACCTCTGTATAATTAAATGCCCTGTAGTAATCCCTGTATAATTAAAGGCCCTTTAGTCATTCCTGTATAATTAAATGACCTTTAGTCATCTCTGTATAATTAAATGCCCTATAGTCATTCCTGTACAATTAAACGCCTTGCAGTCATTCCTGTACAATCAAAGGCCATTTAGTCATCCCTGTATAATTAAATGCCCTGTAGTCATTCCTGTACAATTAAATGCCCTATAGTCATTCCTGTATAATTAAAGGCCCTTTAGTCATTCCTGTATAATTAAAGGCCTTTTAGTCATTCCTGTATAATTAAAGGCCCTTTAGTCATCCCTGTATATTTAAATGCCCTATAATCATTCCTGTATAATTAAAGGCCCTTTAGTCATTCCTGTATAATTAAATGACCTTTAGTCATCTCTGTATAATTAAATGCCCTATAGTCATTCCTGTACAATTAAAGGCCCTGCAGTCATTCCTGTACAATCAAAGGCCCTGTAGTCATCCCTGTATAATTAAAGGCCTTTTAGTCATTCCTGTATAATTAAAGGCCCTTTAGTCATCCCTGTATAATTAAATGCCCTGTAGTAATCCCTGTATAATTAAAGGCCCTTTAGTCATTCCTGTATAATTAAATGACCTTTAGTCATCTCTGTATAATTAAATGCCCTGTAGTAATCCCTGTATAATTAAAGGCCCTTTAGTCATTCCTGTATAATTAAATGACCTTTAGTCATCTCTGTATAATTAAATGCCCTATAGTCATTCCTGTACAATTAAAGGCCTTGCAGTCATTCCTGTACAATCAAAGGCCCTTTAGTCATTCCTGTATAATTAAATGCCCTGTAGTCATTCCTGTACAATTAAATGCCCTATAGTCATTCCTGTATAATTAAAGGCCCTTTAGTCATTCCTGTATAATTAAAGGCCTTTTAGTCATTCCTGTATAATTAAAGGCCCTTTAGTCATCCCTGTATATTTAAATGCCCTATAATCATTCCTGTATAATTAAAGGCCCTTTAGTCATTCCTGTATAATTAAATGACCTTTAGTCATCTCTGTATAATTAAATGCCCTATAGTCATTCCTGTATAATTAAAGGCCCTTTAGTCATTCCTGTATAATTAAAGGCCTTTTAGTCATTCCTGTATAATTAAAGGCCCTTTAGTCATCCCTGTATATTTAAATGCCCTATAATCATTCCTGTATAATTAAAGGCCCTTTAGTCATTCCTGTATAATTAAATGACCTTTAGTCATCTCTGTATAATTAAATGCCATATAGTCATTCCTGTACAATTAAAGGCCCTGCAGTCATTCCTGTACAATCAAAGGCCCTGTAGTCATCCCTGTATAATTAAAGGCCTTTTAGTCATTCCTGTATAATTAAAGGCCCTTTAGTCATCCCTGTATAATTAAATGCCCTGTAGTAATCCCTGTATAATTAAAGGCCCTTTAGTCATTCCTGTATAATTAAATGACCTTTAGTCATCTCTGTATAATTAAATGCCCTGTAGTAATCCCTGTATAATTAAAGGCCCTTTAGTCATTCCTGTATAATTAAATGCCCTGTAGTCATTCCTGTACAATTAAATGCCCTATAGTCATTCCTGTATAATTAAAGGCCCTTTAGTCATTCCTGTATAATTAAAGGCCTTTTAGTCATTCCTGTATAATTAAAGGCCCTTTAGTCATCCCTGTATATTTAAATGCCCTATAATCATTCCTGTATAATTAAAGGCCCTTTAGTCATTCCTGTATAATTAAATGACCTTTAGTCATCTCTGTATAATTAAATGCCCTATAGTCATTCCTGTATAATTAAAGGCCCTTTAGTCATTCCTGTATAATTAAAGGCCTTTTAGTCATTCCTGTATAATTAAAGGCCCTTTAGTCATCCCTGTATATTTAAATGCCCTATAATCATTCCTGTATAATTAAAGGCCCTTTAGTCATTCCTGTATAATTAAATGACCTTTAGTCATCTCTGTATAATTAAATGCCCTATAGTCATTCCTGTACAATTAAAGGCCCTGCAGTCATTCCTGTACAATCAAAGGCCCTGTAGTCATCCCTGTATAATTAAAGGCCTTTTAGTCATTCCTGTATAATTAAAGGCCCTTTAGTCATCCCTGTATAATTAAATGCCCTGTAGTAATCCCTGTATAATTAAAGGCCCTTTAGTCATTCCTGTATAATTAAATGACCTTTAGTCATCTCTGTATAATTAAATGCCCTGTAGTAATCCCTGTATAATTAAAGGCCCTTTAGTCATTCCTGTATAATTAAATGACCTTTAGTCATCTCTGTATAATTAAATGCCCTATAGTCATTCCTGTACAATTAAAGGCCTTGCAGTCATTCCTGTACAATCAAAGGCCCTTTAGTCATTCCTGTATAATTAAATGCCCTGTAGTCATTCCTGTACAATTAAATGCCCTATAGTCATTCCTGTATAATTAAAGGCCCTTTAGTCATTCCTGTATAATTAAAGGCCTTTTAGTCATTCCTGTATAATTAAAGGCCCTTTAGTCATCCCTGTATATTTAAATGCCCTATAATCATTCCTGTATAATTAAAGGCCCTTTAGTCATTCCTGTATAATTAAATGACCTTTAGTCATCTCTGTATAATTAAATGCCCTATAGTCATTCCTGTACAATTAAAGGCCTTGCAGTCATTCCTGTACAATCAAAGGCCCTTTAGTCATCTCTGTACAATTAAATGCCCTGTAGTCATTCCTGTACAATTAAATGTCCTATAGTCATTCCTGTATAATTAAAGGCCCTTTAGTCATCCCTGTATAATTAAATGCCCTATAGTCATTCCTGTACAATTAAATGCCCTATAGTCATTCCTGTACAATTAAAGGCCCTGCAGTCATTCCTGTACAATCAAAGGCCCTGCAGTCATCCCTGTATAATTAAATGCCCTGTAGTCATTCCTGTACAATTAAATGCCCTGTAGTTATTCCTGTATAATTAAATGCCCTTTAGTCATTCCTGTATAATTAAATGATCTGTAGTAATCCTTGTACAATTAAAGGCCCTGCAGTCATCAGAAATTGAATACTTGTCCCATCTCTGAAATCATTGGCCTTATCATCTGTGTATATACTTATAGCAAACACTGACATTATAAACGTGACCATCATTATGGTATTAGCTTTTCCAGGTTTTTTGTACCAGTGAATGTGCTCACCAACATCGCTGCTTGTGCTCATTGCTACTCACCCTAATTGCTGGTTACCCTTATCACTACTCATCCTCATCGCTACTCACCCTCATCACTGCTCACCCTCATCACTGCTCACCCTCATCACTGCTCACCCTCATCACTGCTCACCCTCATCACTGCTCACCTTCATCACTGCTCACACTCATCGCTACTCACCCTCATTGCTACTCACACTCATCGCTGCTCACCCTTATTGCTACTCCCCCTCATCCCTGCTCACCCTCATCCCTGCTCACCCTCATTGCTACTCACACTCATCGCTGCTCACCCTTATTGCTACTCCCCCTCATCCCTGCTCACCCTCATCCCTCCTCATCCCTGCTCACCCTCATCCCTGCTCACCTCCATCACTACTCACCCTCATCGCTGCTCACCATCATCACTGCTCACCTTCATCGCTGCTCACACTCATCGCTGCTCACCCTTATTGCTACTCCCCCTCATCCCTGCTCACCCTCATCCCTGCTCACCCTCATCCCTCCTCATCCCTGCTCACCCTCATCCCTGCTCACCTCCATCACTACTCACCCTCATCGCTGCTCACCCTCATCACTGCTCACCTTCATCGCTGCTCACACTCATCGCTGCTCACCCTTATTGCTACTCCCCCTCATCCCTGCTCACCCTCATCCCTGCTCACCCTCATCCCTGCTCACCCTCATTGCTACTCACCCTCATCGCAGCTCACCCTCATCGATACTCACCCTCATCGCTGCTTACCCAGGCAGCAGTTTATGCCTAACAAGGGGGAAAATGTTTTTGTTTCCTCATTAATCACTTTGAATGTTTTCTTGTCCTGGCATTACAGGAGACTGGGGGTCACTTTATGGGTCAGCTGCTGTTACATGTACAATAAACAGGTCATGCAAGTCATATATATCCCACCCAACATGCAACTCAATTAAATGGTGCATGTCCTGTCGGCTCTCTGTACTTAAACGGTCAGCCGTCAACCTGCAAGTAGTGATTCTAACACAATGAGAATGAATGTGTGCAAAGAATTAAAATTACCGGTATAGAAGGTTGCGTTAAATATGCAGATAAAAAAAAAAATGGACAAAACCAACGTGTATCCTGGGGCAAATGTATAGCGACGATAATGTACTTGATATGATCATGAGCTACGACCTTCATTTACTGCCCTTCTGCATTGAAGTGAAATATGTAGTGTGCGTGATGTAGAACGAATAAAAGATGTCTCTAACACTTACATAAACCTGTATAGTGTCCTGTGAAGTGAATACAATTTTTTAACCTTTTGAAAACCACTATTTTTTTGCTAATTTTTTTTTTATAATTTATGGTTAATTTAAGATGAAAATAATTTCCCCTTGATTACATGTCTTGATAACAATTATTGAAAATTTGAAAATAATAATAATGCGAGTTTGATTTTGTAAAAGTTCAAAGCGGCTACAGAATAAAACTTCTTTATTTTGTTCCTGATTTTTTTCAAAAATTTTGTTCATGACATTATGGCCAAAGTTAAATTTTTGGGTCTATTTTTTGTATAGTTCAAAATTAACAAAAAAATTAGTGAAAAATGCAAAAATATGCATGGAATGTTGAAGTAGATTTTTGGCAGGAAAGAGTTGGCTGTTTTTCTGCAATCTGGTAAAAAAGGTAATGTATGTATTGGTATGGAACTTAAATTTTAAAATTGATGGTCCATATCCTATGTCTGCAAATATGACTGTACTAAATTTTCAAAATAGATTGAAAATAAAAATTAAAAAGAATGGGTAGATGTAGTGCAATGCCTTCTATTTTGAGACTGAAATATGGTAACACTTGTAAATTTGTTAATTTAATAATATGTTGATATTACTTGTTTGTATTGACTACATCAGTATGAATATACTGGTAGTATTGTCACATGTGATACAGTATACAATATTTGCCATTGAGAGAAACATGTGAATAAAATACCATTATATTCAACCATATTTCATCAAACATGCTGTAAAACAATTTTTTTCACTTACATTTAATTTCACTATTTTGATGTTTTGAGCAATTTCACTGGTTTTCTATTTCATGAACTCAACATACATGTATGTTCACATGGATTTAATTTTAAATTAGCATATTATTGGTGAAAATAGCAAAAATAAAAACCTATGAATAATTACTGCAATTTACAGTAGAATAAGTATTTCTGGTAACATGCATTCAAAGAATCTGCAGCAACACAATGTCACTACACCATGAAGTAAAGCTCTCATTGTTTCAAGACAAAATTTTGTATAATGATAAATTCTCTATCAGGATGTTTAATGCCCCACATACATGTATCACTGAAATGGTGACATACTGGTATGTACTGTACAACAAAAGCAACAGCTATGGTATTTGCAAATATCTAGAGTTTCTTATCAATAGCTGAGCATCACCGATTTTGTGGATTTGTTTGTGATTGAATTTGCATATGGGATTCACCAATCAAAGATGGACTATATTAAACAATCCATATTCCATGTTAAGTATTTTTCATTAAGATTAATCTGAGATGTACTTGTGTTGTTTCCTGTTTCTCGGGGTGGCCATTCAGGCATTTTTGAATGCCTGGCAACCATTCCTGGTGATAACAATGGTTGAAAACTCCCAGGAAACGGTACTTTAAGCTAGTTGTTGAGACTCCCCTAAACAGTGTAACAAGACAAATGTACATATAAATCACATGTATAAGTTTGGTTGTTAAGGATTGTCCTAAAGTTGAGTTTGTACTGTTTTCTCAACTTTAGGCCCATAGAAATACATGGTAGAGTGGTGCGCGTCTTAGCAACATACTAGTAGAATGTTCTGTGACATAGCTCCGCCTCCAGGAGTAGTCTTTAGGTTCTTCCCATTCAAAGTTATCATGTTCTTTCCCTTCAAAAATGTTAAATTATGGTTGATTTAGGCAAGTCATCAACTTTATTTTGTTGTTGCCAGTACAAACTATTTTCTTAGAGAAAGACTGTCAGAAAACATATACATGTACAAATGGTACTTTTTGGAACTATTCCTATAGAAATTTCTAAAAAAATATTATTTGTCAGAATTTCACATTTATTCGGGCAACCATCTTCTCCATGTAACTACATACATTTTCTTTTATGCTATCGATAAAGAGCCATTGCTCGAAACGTCTAGCTATTTTTAATAGTTATTTAGGACTACGATTACCAAATATTATCTTCTATATATCATGTTTATCAGTCCGAGCAGCGTTTATTAATTTATATACTACATACATTTATGATTTTTTTTCGTGCCATACATGGTATGCACCTGAACAAAACTATTTTATGACAAAAATTTTACTGTAAGAACAGTAAATGGTTCTAAAATTATCATTTTTATGCATATTTGTTCTTTGTGCGAAAAGTATTTTGATGGGCTTACTTTTTTATCTGCATTTTGTGAGCACCAGCATAAAATAAATTCATATGGTAAAAGTCAAGGAGATCTGGCGATAAGTTTTTATGGTATTCAACTAGTGTACATTTGTAATCAATAAATGATGCAATATGTTCAGTTTCAATCATAAACTCAAGAATGCTTTAAGTTTCAGATTTGATTCTTGGCATAGTTGCACACAATTGAAAGGGCTTTCAACTCAGTTTATTAACAAATGAACAAATATTATTTTGGGAGATAGCTGAATTGTTTGAAGAAAGATGTTGTGAGTTGTTGAATTGTTTGAAGAAAGATGTTGTGAGTTGTTGAATTGTTTGAAGAAAGATGTTGTGAGTTGTTGAATTGTTTGAAGAAAGATGTTGTGAGTTGTTGAATTGTTTGAAGAAAGATGTTGTGAGTTGTTGAATTGTTTGAAGAAAATGTTGTGAGTTGTTGAATTGTTTGAAGAAAGATGTTGTGAGTTGTTGAATTGTTTGAAGAAAGATGTTGTGAGTTGTTGAATTGTTTGAAGAAAATGTTGTGAGTTGTTGAATTGTTTGAAGAAAGATGTGAGTTGTTGAATTGTTTGAAGAAAGATGTTGTGAGTTGTTGAATTGTTTGAAGAAAGATGTTGTGAGTTGTTGAATTGTTTGAAGAAAGATGTTGTGAGTTGTTGAATTGTTTGAAGAAGGATGTTGTGAGTTGTTGAATTGTTTGAAGAAAGATGTTGTGAGTTGTTGAATTGTTGAAAGTGTGGATTAGTCAGTGGTGACAAACAACAACATAGAAACACAGATGATTTTATTTTGTTGTCAATAAGAAGAAACATCTAGATTTGGATTGACTGAAAATTGATAAATAAAATATTGTTTTAGTGAAAATTAGGTAGAGTAACTACGGTAATAAAATAATTAGGTACATGGTTAAAGAGGCAGTGATGGGTGTTGTCATTGAACATGGGTGTTGTCATTGAACATGGGTGTTGTCATTGAACATGGGTGTTGTCATTGAACATGGGTGTTGACATTGATCATGGGTGTTGACATTGATCATGGGTGTTGTCATTGATCATGGGTGTTGTCATTGAACATGGGTGTTGTCATTGAACATGGGTGTTGTCATTGAACATGGGTGTTGTCATTGAACATGGGTGTTGTCATTGATCATGGGTGTTGACATTGATCATGGGTGTTGCCATTGATCATGGGTGTTGTCATTGATCATGGGTGTTGTCATTGAACATGGGTGTTGTCATTGATCATGGGTGTTGTCATTGAACATGGGTGTTGTCATTGAACATGGGTGTTGTCATTGAACATGGGTGTTGTCATTGAACATGGGTGTTGTCATTGATCATGGGTGTTGACATTGATCATGGGTGTTGCCATTGATCATGGGTGTTGTCATTGATCATGGGTGTTGTCATTGAACATGGGTGTTGTCATTGATCATGGGTGTTGTCATTGAACATGGGTGTTGTCATTGAACATGGGCGTTGTCATTGATCATGGGTGTCGCCATTGAACATGGGTGTCGTCATTGAACATGGGTGTCGTCATTGATCATGGGTGTTATCATTGATCATGGGTGTTGTCATTGATCATGGGTGTTGTCATTGATCATGGGTGTTGTCATTGAACACGGGTGTTGTCATTGATCATGGGTGTTGTCATTGATCATGGTGTTGTCATTGATCATGGGTGTTGTCATTGATCATGGTTGTTGCCATTGAACATGGGTGTTGTCATTGATCATGGGTGTTGTCATTGATCATGGGTGTTGTCATTGAACATGGGTGTTGTCATTGAATATGGGTGTTGTCATTGAACATGGGTGTTGTCATTGAACATGGGTGTTGCCATTGATCATGGGTGTTGTCATTGATCATGGGTGTTGTCATTGAACATGGGTGTTGTCATTGATCATGGGTGTTGTCATTGAACATGGGTGTTGTCATTGATCATGGGTGTTGTCATTGAACATGGGTGTTGTCATTGATCATGGTTGTTGACATTGATCATGGGTGTTGTCATTGATCATGGGTGTTGTCATTGATCATGGGTGTTGTCATTGAACATGGGTGTTGTCATTGATCATGGGTGTTGACATTGATCATGGGTGTTGTCATTGATCATGGTGTTGTCATTGATCATGGGTGTTGCCATTGAACATGGGTGTTGTCATAGATCATGGGTGTTGTCATTGAACATGGGTGTTGCCATTGAACATGGGTGTTGTCATTGATCATGGGTGTTGCCATTGAACATGGGTGTTGTCATTGAACATGGGTGTTATCATTGATCATGGGTGTTGTCATTGATCATGGGTGTTGTCATTGATCATGGGTGTTGTCGTTGATCATGGGTGTTGTCGTTGAATATGGGTGTTGTCATTGATCATGGGTGTTGACATTGATCATGGGTGTTGTCATTGATCATGGGTGTTGTCATTGAACATGGGTGTTGTCATTGATCATGGGTGTTGTCATTGATCATGGGTGTTGTCATTGAACATGGGTGTTGTCAATGAACATGGGTGTTGTCATTGATCATGGGTGTTGCCATTGAACATGGGTGTTGTCATTGAACATGGGTGTTGTCATTGATCATGGGTGTTGTCATTGGACATGGGTGTTGTCATTGGACATGGGTGTTGTCATTGATCATGGGTGTTGTCATTGTTCATGGGTGTTGTCATTGATCATGGGTGTTGTCATTGATCATGGGTGTTGTCATTGATCATGGGTGTTGTCATTAATCATGGGTGTTGTCATTGGTCATGGGTGTTGTCATTGATCATGGGTGTTGTCATTGATCATGGGTGTTGTCATTGATCATGGGTGTTGTCATTGAACATGGGTGTTGTCATTGTTCATGGGTGTTGTCATTGAACATGGGTGTTGTCATTGAATATGGGTGTTGTCATTGAACATGGGTGTTGTCATTGAACATGGGTGTTGCCATTGATCATGGGTGTTGTCATTGATCATGGGTGTTGTCATTGAACATGGGTGTTGTCATTGATCATGGGTGTTGTCATTGAACATGGGTGTTGTCATTGATCATGGGTGTTGTCACTGAACATGGGTGTTGTCATTGAACATGGGTGTTGTCATTGAACATGGGTGTTGTCATTGAACATGGGTGTTGTCATTGAACATGGGTGTTGTCATTGATCATGGGTGTTGTCATCACTGTATTGTGTGTGTTTGTTTTCCCAACATGTTGTCCTTGATATTACTTGCCAAACCCATTAAAATGCTGGTCAAATGACAGTTTTAATACTTTCATGTACTGTGAAGAACTAAACACTGTAAAATTGAAAGATTAAATAAAAAATGAATATTAGGTATAGCATATACAAGATACATGTAAGGTTATGCAACTTTTCTGTATATGTACTGTGATATTGTGAGGACATCCAATTTGAATTATAGGCCATAATTCGTGAAAATGTCTTGAGAAATTGAAATTGTGAAGAAAATATTGGAATATTTGAAGGATATCAAAGCATCCAAGATCTAGGCAATTGACAATAGATTTGGGGTTGAAATAGCACCCAAGCGTATACGTAGGGGACATAAACCTGTTCTGATCCTGTCATCGGCGCACAGAAAAAATCCCATCCTTGTCGTAGTGAGTAGCAGATTACACAATGTATGTGGGATGACTGGAACTTACTCTAATTCAGAGTCTGTAGATGGCCGCCATGAATTATGGAGACAATACTATTAATATGAGCTTACAGATGGATGGATGGATGGATGGATGGATGGATGAATGTGCTTATCAAGTAAGAAATCCATGTATGGCTTGTATAACAATCACAGAACTTGTTTAACCTTTTACCCTTTGAGCACCAAATTCAACTTATGTCACCATTCAAAATAAATATATATATAATTTTTCCAATAATTTGTTCAAATATTTTGATCAATATCTGTTGCCAATAGAGAATTATGTCTACTGGACCCAAAATTATCGATAAAATTATAGAAAAAAAAATAAAAATGGGCAACATTCTGCAACAACATTTTGTTGGAAATAATCATGGCATTAAAATGATTCAACTTAGTGTCCAGATGATATGGGTTACTATGGATACCAGTGCATGTCCATATATGTACAGTAACTGAATGATCAAACATAAAAAATTAATAAATTTTTTTTATTGCAGTGTTTTTACAAATTCAGTAAATAAATCATGTACATTACAAGTATATATCTCTAGTTCTTGGCTGACCTTTGACCTGAGTACTTAACTAGCAACCTGGTAACTATGTGTTAATGATTATATCTAATGAACAACATGACACTAATGTTGTTAAATATCGTGGTTACCTAGCAACCAGTACTCAGACTTAATAAGTCAGACATATTCCCGTACAAATAGTTTAGCTCAAACTTAACCCCAATCACACATATGCTCGGTGATTGAGTCTGTGCTCAGATTTAACTTCTTAAATTGTGTAAATGTTGTTGTTGAAAATATGTGATAAAATATTAGACGTTCAATTTTCTCAGCAGGAATTATTAAAATTGTTCCATCAATTTAGAAACTACATAAACACATGTATGATACAATTATTCATCTACTGTAGAATACTTTATTTTAGCTGGAATTAATTTTTGCTGAAAGGACTTTTTGGGTTTTTTTTGTGAGTTGAATGTAAGATATAGGAAAAAAGGTATATTCACTGGATTTTATTTTCACTAAATCACTCCTTCAGCGAAAATAGCGAAAATTTATTCCAAGCAAAAATAAAGTATTTTACAGTACGTGGATCTAAAGATAGAGATTAAGTAATTTGTTCTTCTTAGTGTACTCAAATGTTTATTATGTTTGAAGCAATTTTACAATTACAAATTATCACTTATATTTCCCTACATTTTTGGAGAGACAATATTTCCAAAAAACCCTGGGAAAAAAACTAAACAGTGAGGCAAATGTTTCACATCTCATAGTGAGAAAATTAGGGGTTGAGTTACATGTCAAAATCAAATTTAATTTGATTTACTGAAAACTCATTGATATTTCTTCATTATGAATGAATGAATGATGTATTTGTTGAAACTTTTTCCTTCATGAAGCACGTACCTTTACATACCTGAGACAAGTACGGTATCTCTCAAATATTGTGTTCATATCCACAATTTTCTCTGCTTAAATTGAGTATATATGGTGCAAATTCATATTTACATGAACTTATATCGAATATAATTATTTCATTATAATTTTTGGAAGTGATTTACAAAAATGTTTGAATTTAACGTTATACCAGGGTGAGCAAGCCAATTGTCAGACCCAATTCACTCAAAATATATTGCCAAGGATGAATAATTGTTTGACCTTTGACCCAGCTGACTTAAAATCGTTTGCTTATGCCTTGGATAATGGAATAGGCTGGAGTTTCCAATAAACTGATTAGGTTTGGAATTAATTTGGGGAATGCAGGAATCTGGATCAAACTATTACTTTCTAGGGGTGTTATAGCAGGGGGAGGAGAGGTGTAGTCTAAAAACGAATATCTAAAGGAAAGCATTCTGGAATAATTTAAGTTTAACTTGACAGTAATAGCAATAAATTGGGTCCAGTTGCCTGCACATGTATGTAAAAAATCCCTCTACCTGCACTTGCTTCTACCCCCTTATCTGGAATGAATTCTTCCACAGTAAATTTGAATGTAAAATATGTTATTTGGTTCAGAAATTGAAGGCATATCATGACTAGCCATAAGATAATCCTCATTTAATAATAGAGATGTGTTTTCTGACATTTTATCCACTAAATTATAACATATAAAAAAGTGATATAATAATTGCGTCATAAAATGTGTGATGTGATACAAATGTATATTCACAAGAAATCACCTAGTGACCTAAAAGCTGCCGAAAAATGTTCTGACCTGAGCTTGGCAGAGAGATGTTTACTACAGCTAAACTTACAGAAAACTGGCATTGTTTAGAATCTCTTATACATACACCTTTAATACATACCTTAAATTCTTTGGAGACTTTGTGTGTTTTAAATCTCAGGTGTCTGGAACAATAATATTCTTACACTTTGACCTTTGAAATTGTGAAATATTTGTGGGTCTTACTTAAAATATTTTGTTTTCTGATCAAGATTGTAATTTTTTACTAACAGAATACTGAATAATATTCAAAGTTCATATCATTGAGAAGAATACAGTGAAGGGCAGAAAGTTGGGGTTGTTACAATGTTTTATAAAAAGACATTTTTATAAATCAAAATGGATGTTAGAATTCAGATGGTAGAATCATATGTTTTAATTAATATTAGTTCAAAAGTTAGTTCAAAATTAAAATTAAATACTTGAATTTGAATGAGAGCTGATAATTGGTATTTATAATTTTTTATATATACATACAAATGTATATAAACTAAAGCACAGCTTTATGCCATTCACTGTACTTTACTTTCACTTGGAAATTATTTTTCACCGTTTTCACTGAAATAATTTTTCACCAGTGAAAATGCTTCTTCCACAATAGATTGCATATGTTTTATGACCAATCAGTGACAGTAGACTGTAAATCACACAATTCAAGCCATGGAATCTATGGTCTATGTTCAAGAAAAAATGCTTTGTTTAGCAAAACTTCTAGCTCAATCTAAAGTAATCGTATTTAAGTTTTTTACTCTTAATGCATTTGTGTTTATGCTCAATTTGAATGTCACGTTGCACCAAATGATTGTGTTCTCTTGTTTTATTTCTATGAACGCCGAACAAAAGTTGAATTAGTTGCGTGGGATCTGGGGCAGGGACAGGAGGTTAAGGGTAATGTTTGTTTAGAATGACCCATCGTGCTGAAAACTGTCTGTGTGAAGTTTCATGTGTAACTCTATACAAAAACACGAACATACTAAAATCGTTAATCGCTATGATTTGGGTTTAGAGGGCATGAGGTGACGCTCGACAGTATTACGTTTACTGAATGTCCCCAGGCATTGTTATGATGTGCTTTTCATCTCAATGTAGTGTTGTGTTTCTTGTGGTTGAGTGGTTAGTTAAAGATACCTCATCATAGATGGAAGATACCATTAATTCATAGGGGGGATGTGTTTCTCAGATGGAAAGCGCAAGAACAATTATATGTTTTCCTAAAGTGAAAAAGCAAATTATGTAAGAAATAGAATGTTCTATATCGCTACTTGTGCCAGTTTCTCTGGGGCTGGTATAATTTGGGAAAACTATGATGAAACTACAATCAATACCAATTAAATAGTTTGATTGATGATGACCCACACAAAATATTGGTAAAACCCTTAAAAATAGATGAAATAAACATGGGAAACTTTTTTATGGGGTAGGGGTTGAAAAAGAAATGGTTTTCTGCCACTCACAAAATTATCATAATAAAAGAAACCAGACATTCAATTGCTTAAGTGATATGAGTATTGGCAGATTTCATTCATCTGTGGACATGGAGATGTACTCGACTTTGCAACAAGAGCTGTTGTTGAAGCAGGTCCAACTCCAATAATTTATTATCATGTTTATCCTGGTACTGTAAAAAAATGGAATTCATTTTTGCTCAAAAATCTTTTTGGGTGTTTTGTATGGAATTTATTCTCACTAATTTTCAATGTTGAATGTAAAATATCAGAAAAGGAATATTCACTCGATTTTAATCATCACTACAGTGAAAATAGCAAAAATAAAAGTATTTTACAGTACTATAGTTGTTTTAAAATTTTAAAAAAATTATGAGAAAATTGTGTGGGTTTAAAATTTGTGAATGGTGAAAACAAATAAAGGGTTTAATATTTGCGCTGATGCAAGAGCTTTTATTCTGACGTATTGTACATATTGGTAATCCATAGTTTATATAATAGTGTGTATTTTAATACAAAATAAAACTTAGTACTCAGTAATAATGTATCTGGAAATCAATTCAGATTTCATTATACCGGGGGTATATTGATTTTGTAAATACATGCACTACTGACAAACAGATTCTAGTTGTTTTTATTTACAATATATACATAAAGAAATATTGTTTATATTGAAGCTACATGTATGAAAATTATTGGACGTAGGAAATGGAACGGCGCCCTCTATCATGTGTGAATGCCCTCTGTGGTCAAATTTGTGGCTGATGGTGGAAAGCACAATTTAGATCTTTCAATGGAAAGAATAAAATCCAAATACTATATTCATGTCACTTCATGCAATCACTAAAGTTTTCAAAATGAGCAACATTCTGTAAAAAAAAATTTCAATAAATTCTTCATTGCTTTTATCTCAAATAGACATTCTTTTCTGGGTACATGTTGTGAACAGAATATTTGAAAACAAAAGTAAATAAACCCCCACAATATTTGTTTTAAATTCTGTAGTCAATACATTAGAGATATCCCTCGCTTTAGTAAGAAAGAAAAGTCGCATTTGGGATAAAGATACATAAAGTAAATTGAATCAATTTTTCTGCTCTTAGTGATTTGAGTGCATTACTCTACACCTATGCAGGAAGTACATGTATCATAAAAACACCACCAAATTTGAGCATACCAGTAACTTAACCTTTTCACCACCAGACCCCCCTCCCCCAAATGTTTCTGCATTTTTTTCTTGTATTCCTCAATATTTCTGGAAATAAACCTTAAATTTGGAGCCAACAGGCAAAATTTGGGTCAATTTTCATTTTTTACTCAAAAAATTGGACTATTTTTGTCTCTATCTTCTGAAGGAAAGTGCAGACTATAAACAGGACTATCTTTGAATGCGTGATGAAAATAGGAAACTGGTGGTGAAAAAGTTAACATTTGGTTAGTTTTAATCTGGCTTATCCTTAGCTCAGCTTGCTTTTCAATCTGCCAGATATCTAAATTGTTTAGAGTAATCTGCCTGAATATGTTTTTAATAATAATTTTTGTGTGAAAAGGAGAAGCCTGTCGATAGCTTAAGTTAGAAGTTTAACTGTATTTTAGCATACCATATTTAAAGTTGATCAATGACCTTTGACCTCTGCATCTTATATGAAAGCCACTATAATTGTTATGAAATGATTGCTGACCCAATAAGGTATGTAATGTCCCACGGCTAAAGGCATAAACCGATAAAACTACATTATTTAAGCGATGATCCCATCGGCACCAGTCTTCCTGTCTGCTCCAATTATAATCTACAAAGCTATGTTTCAGTGCTCACATCACGAGAATATGATGTAAGAAAAGATTCACGTAGTCATGCGTATTCCTGTCAGTTTTTGTCAACGACAACCGAAACAATTTTGCATTTCAGTACATGTTGAAACATTTAGGCTCCCGTTTAGGTTCTGAAAAATTAATCTAAAAAAAGGGAAAGTGAACCTTTCCTGTTGTCATGGTAATTGCATTTCTGCATACTCCCTATAGATCACCATGTGCCAGTGAGCATTGTGAGATTAGATGTGGAGATTTTGATTCTTGATTTATTATATGCAATCATTGTATAAATATTATCTCACCATTTTACCTCAGCATTAAAGTGCTCTGTGTATTGCCACTACCTGTGCATGATAACAAGATATATAAATTGCTAAAAATGTCTAATTTCTATTTTATTGCTAACTTCTCCTTTAGGAAAAATGTTTATGCACTTCTTTTCTCGCAGACCCAGCAAATTAGGCAATGTTTGCCTGTTTGCACATTAGTTACTCGAGTGAATAATCACTCTGTAAATGGAAAACTTTTTAAACACATGTCAGTTTTCATTATTCATCCAGTGCTTTAGTTTTGAGAAAAATAAATTGAAAACGATCTTGACTTTTGTAGAATGTAGCAAAAGTTATGGGTTTCACATGTGGTTTAGCTACCAAATATTGACAATCATATGAAAATTAGCATCAAAATATGCAAAATATTATGTAAATTAGCTTCCAAATATGAATTACCATATGTAAATTAGCTGCCAAATATGGATTACTACATGTAAATTAGCTGCCAAATATGGATTTCTACATTAAATTAGCTGCTAAATACGGGCAATTATATGCAAATTAGCATAAAAATATGCACAATCTTATGTGAATTAGCTTCCAAATATGGGGTGCCATATGTAAACTAGTTGCCAAATATTGACAATTATATGCTTATTGCTACCAAATATGGATGTTCAGCTCAGGAGAACAGTACAATGCTACCAATTTTCCAGAACTTTTCTAATTTTGAAACATTTAATTAAAGATGAGCTCTTATTTATTGATGCATTGTCTTCACATGCAATATTCATGCCTTGCGAAAATAATTAAGAAAAAAATTGGCATAATCTCGCCTAAAGGTGTAACATATTGATAATCGAGAGTGATTCTGACACTGATGTCATTTGATAATGAATAATTGAAATGCGAGAAAAATTAAAAGTGACATCATACAATGCGTTCGAGATGTGAAACATTTATCATGTTAGTAAAGTGCCAACAATCTGAACAGATGGGACAGTAAATTATACCGACAGTTCAATCAGATTTCAAGGAGCCCGCGTAATGGTTTGCACATCAATATTTTGGATCATTTTTCACGCACCAGCGTATTATATCACTGCGTGCGATTCATTTTATTGCATTGTGAAACGCTGGTGTGTTTGGACTTGCTGTGTTTGAAATTTAAGTTTTTTTGTAATAATGACGTGTTGGCTGTAGGTCTTCTAAGTTTGTCACTTTTGTGATAAAGTGTTTTTTTCATTTTTCGGCTGGTATAAATTTGTTATTTTTCGAGGTTGATGACTACGTGATAAACAATGGCTACACCAAGAAGTACGTATATGCGAATGCGTTCTTTTACAGGGAATGCTGGTTTCTATAATGTTAGCAGGTAGGACGATGACATTT
This sequence comes from Saccoglossus kowalevskii, assembly GCF_978046115.1. Classification (NCBI taxonomy): domain Eukaryota; kingdom Metazoa; phylum Hemichordata; class Enteropneusta; family Harrimaniidae; genus Saccoglossus; species Saccoglossus kowalevskii. The sequence continues at coordinate 6,955,459 of NC_140662.1, forward strand.
ATGAATTTTCATTCTTTTAATTCAAAATATTTAAATTTTACCATTTTCATACTGTATTCTTTTTAAAAAAAAACTTCAGTATTTTTTTTTCTGTTTCAAACCATGATAACAAAAAATGTCAGAAAAGGTATTTTTGAACATTTTAATAAAATGAAAAATAATTGAAATTTATAGTGTCTTCTCATCAGTTAAAACAATAACATTTTAATATTCTGTTTATGAATAACAAAAATAGAAATTCAGAATAAGGTAATTTCTGTATTTTTACTTCAATTTTGAGAATGAACTTTTTTATTCACAATTTTTTCTTCGCAATAGGACTTTACATTTGCACATGTTCATATTGTGTTAGTGAAACTAGTCACGATTTACAAAGTTTTTGAAATCAAAATATTTTCAATACACATAAATGAACCAACAATGAAATTGTATTTTCTGATTTGTGTCAATTTTATTTAAAAGTTACTCTTGAATTCTAATCAAAATTTATAGCAGTTTGTACTTCTGGCACACCAGATTCATTCTTAATTTTCAAAACATGTTTTCTGATATTCTGGAAAAAAACGTTGGGGTGGAATTTAAAAAACTACCGATTGGTGTAAAAATAATAAAAGTGTGCTTATAAAATTAATACTAAAAATTATTAGAATTAAATCAATATTGTATGTGAATGTTTTCTCAGTTACTACCAAATCACGAACTGTAAAATTCACTTGCATTATCCATATGATGGGTGTAAGGGGGAATATTTGCATTTAATCTATTATCAGAATGCTTTGATCTCCTTTGTGTTTGGAACAGTTAATGAGAGAGGTTACGCTGTCTGTCCATCTGTCCATTTGTCTGTGCATAAAATGTAGTTAGATCAAGTGACTTGTTCATTTATTATTTCAATTTTGTGTGTATTTTTTGTCGTATTCCTGCTCAAAATACAGCTGTTGCCATGACTACATGTAATGGCAGAGCTCTATGATGTAATTGCTCTTCTGTCATCAACCAGACCCCGTCAAACACATGTATGGACAAAGTAAATTTGACTGCAATTTCATGTATTTTTATATAATTTCTTTGTTAATTCAGAACAAATGGACATACAGTAGTTCCGCATTCTTCCACATCAAAATTCAATGTTTTAATTTTTCGGATAGTATTTCAGGCCCCCCCAAATTTGCATACAGATTACTACATGGGTGTTCATGTTACAGATCTTGACATGGCTGAGCCTGAGTTGGTACATGCTGAAAAAAACGACACAGAAATTAGTTAGGTTTTCCGATTATGATACAATCACAACCTGTATACCATTTATTCCAAAACGACTCCAGTAAAATACAGCAGCAAGAATATGTTCGACTGGAACAGTAACGCGGTAAAAAACAGAAATTGAACTGCACGCGAGCAGAAGTTATACAAACACTGATTGGTCAATACCGACCACGTGCGGACGTAGACTGACCCTAATTAACATAATTTATGCATTTCAATTGGATATCAGCAGTATCACTGTAACATCGAATATGACAATAATAACAATATTATTGTTCGCAACAAAAATTGCACGTGTCGAGATCTGCAGCCTGGACGCTTGACGCCAACTGAAATCACACCCTAGGTGTTGAATTTAATAGAATATGTACTTATTCATACTAGTATGACATGTCAATGGATGGAAGTCCAGCTAAATATGGTTGGATGCTGTAGTATTGAATGAAATTAATGCAAATTGCCGTCAGCTACATGTATTTAAATGCTGCTGCTTCAACAAGAAAAAATAATTGTTTTTTGAATCTCTTTGCTGTTCATGTGTACGATGACTCGTAATGAATACCATATCAACAAATGGATATAATTTCAATATAGCAATTATTATTATTGTTTTTTTATGTTTGGGTCAAATAACACATTAACAAATGAGGGCGTGATTTCGGCACGAGCCGAGTGTGTCCGGACTAATGTGAACGCACTGCTGTAATCCAAACGTGAAGGATTACAAATTTAGGCACGTTCCATGATCCCTTAATGTGAACGTAGAAGATATGTTAATTACCTGTAGTGTATTTATTGTCAGTGTAATGGTGTTGTATTGTAATAGCCCAAATTAGCATGCCCCTAAACATCTATGCTCTGAAGAGAAACACTACTGAGTTTGTTTTATCACCTGTATACCCTAATTATGTTGTTGATGACTAAGACCATGAGTCAATATCATCTTGAATTTCCCACTTGGTTACTGATCTGTTGCCAAGGACAGAGACTCAATGTCACTCACCTTTGAGGGACAGACCAATGATATCTATGGGGTGATCAACATCTTGTCTGTATTCCATATACACATCTTATTTTTACGTTTTTGACTGTCATTTTCATAAACAGTAACAATTTTACTAAATTTCATTTTAAAAGAAAGATAAACACACCAACAATTCCACTTGAGTAAATAATTAACAAACACACTCATGTTGTTTGATCACTGTATATCAGAGAGAATTTTTACATAATGTTGTTCTTACTTGATGTGCATATTAATTAGTCAGAGTTCACTGACCTTCTTAAATGGTGTTTGAAGGTGAAGGGCTTTCACAATAATGAAGTTGCTAAATTATTAATATCTAAAGTGAATAACCCATATCATATACTGATTAAATTAATTATTTACTAAGTGTGCATCATAGATTTAGTAGTAACAGTGTAGCAAAGTTTGATCATGACATTTTCTGTAGAATACTTTATTTTTGCTTGGAATTTATTTTCATTATTTTCGCTGAAGGGATGATAATAAAATCCAGCGAATATACTTTTTTTCCTGTATTTCACTTTAAACTCATCAAAAAACTGAAAATAAATTCCATACAAAACGACCAAAAAGCCTTTTCAGTGAAAATTAATTCCAGCGAAAATTAAGTATTCCACAGTATCTAACAAACTTTAAATATTTATTTATATCTATTTATTTATTTATTTATTATTCAAACATTTTCTTTTGACCATAATGATTTGACCCAGACATTTTCTGTGTCAAAATCGCAGAACTATCCATTTTTACGCAATCTGGGAAGTTCGAATCACTAAACAAATTACAGGACAACTAAGCTGATATATAAAGCTGAACCAACACAAACAAAAATTATATCTGAAAATTAAATATTCGTGGTAATTTTAAGTGTAACCGGACTGGAGAATTTGTTATTACTCTAAATATCCAAACATATTTTAGTATACGATAGTAGTATGAATAATGATAGTATGAATGAACTTTGACCTAACATGATTCTCCACCCTGAGTGAACATGGGTGGGTAAAATGTAGCTAATCTAAGTGAATTTGATGGAAAGAGTTTTGTACCCCCATTCCTAGGACGCAAAACACTTTGTATATGCCCTTATAAGGACACCTATAGTTATCTAGAGAGGACGTGTACAATCGAATTGGAGGGCTGGGGTGAGAGTTGGTGTTAAGGGTGGAGGGTACAAAAAAAACTCTTTCCAACTTGACCAACCTGAGTGAACTTGATGGAAACAGTTCGTTTTGCACCCCTAACCCTAACCCCTAACCCTAACCCTACCCTAACCCCACCCTACCCTCCAGTGCTTCCAAACTTAATTGTATATGCCCCTCCTAAGGACAACTAGCTTTCTAGAGGAGACAATTGAATAGAGGGACTCGGGTGTGGGTGAGGGTTAGACCTCAGGGTGGGGTGCAAAAGGAACTCTTTTTAACTTGACCTAAATTGAGTGGGTAATATACAGCTACCCTGAGTGAATTTGATCTAACCTGGGTGAGTAGGCAAGATGCAGGTGCCTACAGCAAGCTTTGATTGATATTGGATGGCTTAATTTTGAGCTGCGAGGCATAAGCGAGGAAGACTTTGTCATTTTATTGTTGAAATTTGACATACATGGGACATCTTGTTATAAGCGATGAGAGAAATATCAACCTGGAGCTTCAGGCTATATAGACCACTGTGGGTGGTGAAAATAAACCAACCATGTCTAGTATTGTTTGCTTATTCATGATGCATACATCAACGAGCTATTCGAAAGTTACCAACTGTGACTCAGCAAAAGCTGTTGTCATGTAGAAGTGGTGGGACAATTGTCTAGTCTGGTTGTCTGTAATTTATAATCAAAATAGATGAACATGATAAATACATTTTACAGTATTTTTGGTGGAATTATTAATATTTTTTTTATTTTGTATATATATTGCAGCAGTTCTTACCTCCTACGTGTTAGCATCCGCAGTTATGGCAAATATTTGCTGCTATCAAACTTTCTCGTTTTTCATCTCTTATTGATTGGCCAAGCCTATAGTGACACTAATAGTCTGACTTCTATTTGGTATGGAATGAAACCAAACGATTTCCACTTTCACTTTCCAACGAGAATTCATGTCATTCTGTGTTTCTATTGGTCAGAACAAGAAATACACATTAAAGCATGTACTTTACATTTAGTGTACACATTTAATCACCAAACATCGTTACAACAGTTTCTCACCCTTATCTCTAACTTGATATCTATTTTTGTTTGAACACATATACATGTATATATGCATGTTCAGTTAGATTAATAGTGCCTAATAATTTGTACTTTGATAACTGATTGGTTTCATTAATTATTTTGATAACAAATGTCTCCCTGGGGATACATGAAACAGTTCAAATTTTTGTGATATGTAATGATCGACTGAAGATACCCCGCTAGAATAAAGAGGATGGTCTCCATGTAATGCATTCTAACAGTTGGGTGTCTTTTTACTTGTGAATATGTTGCCGTGGGCTATAGCTGTAGAAACCTACTTCTAATTACCTTAAATATGTGCCATTACCCATAATCCTTTGTGCTTCCCATGATTCAACAGTGCACTTTACCATTACCACCTAAAATACATTAATACCTCGCTGACATTACTCTATCATATTATGTTTTGTGTTTAGTTTCTTGACCACTTATGTCATACTCAAAATTTGCGTATTAACTGCAAAATAACACAGTAAGCTTTGATATTAACATAAAATAACTGAAGAAAACCTGCCAGCAAAGCTGAAAATTACAACTTTGTGCAAGTTAGATGTACACATTGCTCCACACTATTAACTAGTCGAAGGTTCCATACCTCGTTGGCATCATGTGGCTGTTCTGTATGGCATATATCGCTAAATAAACTCTTGACATTTTACCTGAAACTTTTTTTTTTGATTCAACGTTTCAATTAAATAACTTTTTTGGGAACTTACATGAAACAGATATTTTGTTTTGTGTCTCAATATCTTGGGTATATATCTACATGTAGTTCTAAAAAAAGCTGAGCGAGAGAGAGAGACGGTATTTTATGATAAACAGTATTATAGCAGGAATATAAAGGCAACTCAGTTGATTATTTAATAAGACTGTGTTTATCTATAGTTGGATGTGATGTGCTTTTAATCCCAAAAATAGCTTTTTGTTGATTGTTACAAATTTGTAACGATGGAATGTACTGTAAATAATTTTTATAATTAGACACATAAATGTAAGTTGCGGACAATAATCATTAAAATCGATCGATAACCAAATTAAATATTGTGCAATGTTTGAATTTTGCTTCCAGTTTTTATGACTCATGTTTTGGGGGCATTTCACGAAAATTTAAAAAAATAATATAATTCTCACTACTTCAAAATGTGGCAGTTTCCTCTGATACACCGAATTGTATTGATGAACTATCATGCACAGAGTTATTCTGATATTTAGAATTTGAAATACCAGCATTAGGTTCTTATAGTGAGATGGTCATCATGCTGCACTTGTTTGAATTTCATATAGTGTATGTATCTGTTGTATACATTGCTATTGAAACACACATTGAACACAACATAGCGCAATGATAACAGCTTTTCTCAGAAAAATGTGTTTGAAATTAATTTAGAATTACATGTATTGCATCATGCTATTTATATTGCATAGTTATTATTAGATCTCTAACATAAATGCCATATTTTACTTTGCTCTATGACAAGCCCTTCTTCAATAAATATAATTTATTCCAAAATGTTAATTTTAGTAGGATTTTGAAATTGTACCAAATTACACTGATCTATTTCGCTACCTGTAAATGTGGTTATAATTTTAAAATAATTTAGAGATCTCAGTTTCTAAAGAATTCAGACATTCAGAAAATATCCTTGCAAATTTGTAAAGAGATTCCATGTCAATGTAGATATAACTTTGTTTGCTTTGGTTTCCTTGGTAGGCTAATGAATAACCACTCATCACATGAATGATACAGTTTGCATTTACAAATGATTTAAAATATTAATAGTTGGAAATTTATTCCACTGAATGAATTAAAGTCAAGTATTAAAAAACATTTGACATGTACCAGTATTGTGTGTTCTGTCGTTTCATGTTGTTACCTGTTTAAAACGTTTTTTTTTGTCATTTGTGTGCCTGTCAGTGCAGATGTCACTCACGCCACTTTCAGGCGCTATTGTGTATTTAAATCCCGTAGAGTAGAAGCCACTTGAAGTATAACAATTTCTGAAAATCATAAATCTGACAGCCAAATAATGTGCACTTGTCAGTATATTCTGGGTTTTCAATATCCGATGTTTAGAGATTATTAGTTTTGTTTATGGTTTAGAATGGATGGCTATTGATGGGTTGCTATGCAACCACTTGCGATGTATTGCCGTGGGAACATATCTGACATGCTGATGTCATGATTTCTACTTCATCCTATTCACCCAGCAGCATCACTTGAAAAACTTGCACCAATGTAAATTGTGATTGGTAATTAAAAAGATAATCTCACAATCTTTTGTTTGTATCAGCATTTCTTATGAGAGACTTAAATATGTCAGCCACTAGATAACAGCGACAATGGCACTGACGAGAGGTGTAAATATGCCAGCCACTATTCAACACGCACAATGGCGCTGAAGAGAGACGTAAATATGCCGGCCGCTAGATAACAGCGACAATGGCACTAACAAGAAGTGTAAATATGCTGGCCACTATTCAACACGCACAATAGTGCTGAAGAGAGACGTATATATGCTGGCCACTAGATAACAGCAACAATAGCACTGACGAGAGGCATAAATATGCTGGCCACTAGTTAACACGCACAATGGCACTGAAGAGAGGCGTAAATATGCTGGCCACTAGTTAACACGCACAATAGCGCTGACGAGAGGCGTAAATATGCTGGCCACTAGTTAACATGCACAATGGCGCTGACGAGAGGCGTAAATATGCCGGCCACTAGTTAACACGCACAATGGGGCTGACGAGAAGCGTAAATATGCCGGCCACTAGTTAACACGCACAATGGGGCTGACGAGAAGCGTAAATATGCCGGCCACTATTCAACACAAACATTGGCGCGGAAGAGAGGCGTAAACATGCTGGCCACTAGTTAACACACACAATGGCGCTGACAAGAGGCGTAAACATGCCGGCCACTAGTTAACACGCACAATGGCGCTGACGAGAAGCGTAAATATGCTGGCCACTATTCAACTTGCACAATGGCACTGACGAGAGACGTAAATATGCCGGCCATTATTCAACACGCTCAACAGCGCTGACAAGAAGCGTAAATATGCTGGCCACTAGTTAACATGCACAATGGGGCTGACGAGAAGCGTAAATATGCCGGCCACTATTCAACACAAACATTGGCGCGGAAGAGAGGCATAAACATGCTGGCCACTAGTTAACACACACAATGGCGCTGACAAGAGGCGTAAATATGCCGGCCACTATTCAACTTGCACAATGGCACTGACGAGAGACGTAAATATGCCGGCAACTAGATAACAGCAACAATGGCACTGACGAGAGACGTAAATATGCCGGCAACTAGATAACAGCAACAATGGCACTGACGAGAGGTGTAAACATGCCGGCCATTATTCAACACGCACAACGGCGCGGAAGAGAGGTGTAAATATGCTGACCACTAGTTAACACGCACAATGGCACTGACAAAAGGCATAAATATGACGGCCACTATTCATCATGCACAATATCGCTGACGAGAGGCATAAATATGCAGGCCATGCACAATGGCATTGACTCAAAATTACTGAGATAGTTAATTGTGGCACTTACATGTACAACACCTGTTGAGTTGGCGGCCGGTACTGCAGTATGGAGCTAAAAGTGTTATATTGAATATATCATCAATAATGACGAATATATCAAGTTTATCAATTTGGACAATATGTATCAAAGAAGACTGGGCTTGCAAGGTCAGCTTCAGGAATGTTTGTGAGGATGGGCTGAATATACAAACAAAACATGAAAATGATATTCATATTTCTGAATTTGCTTCTCTGATATGTGAATATTCACAAATGCATTTCCATGAAATTAATATTAAATATCATCATCAACAATGGACTGTTCATACTTAAACAGCCATGGCCCTCTTCACAAATAGGCTCCAGTGATCTCGACCCTGTGCCACTTTGTGCTCTAACCATTGTAAGCCCACACATTTCCTTTATATTGCCACTCAGTAGCGTCTTCGGCCTTCCCCTTCCTCTGTTTGCCATTCCCATGCCCATCAACAATCTCTTGTCCAAACTATCACTCCTTAACCATTTGAAGGAAGGCTAGTTTCCTTTTATTCTTGATGTTGAGCAGTATGTTTACACAATTTATTCTTTGCAGTACTTCTTCATTAGTTATCTTTTCTGTCCAGCTTATACGTAGTATCCGCCTATAGCAAAGTCCAAAGCTCTGTGTTTTCTTTTTTCTAATATAGTAGGATGAAAATACCCAGTGCAATGCCGCAAAATTACAGCACACTTTAACCTATGACATTATGGTGACATATGTATAATAATAATTAATATGTGTCTCATGTGAAATATGCTGTGGGAAAACTAGTCGTCTTTTTATTTCATCTGGCAAGCCAATAACGCTGCATGAAATGTGTTTAGAATGGAAAGAAGCGAGTAGACCAGAGCCTATTATTGGAATATTAACATTATTCTAAATGAGTTAACGTTTGTGAAATGGTAAATTTTGTTTTCAACCAACAACCTGTGTTGACCTATACTGTAGCCTCATCTTTATGTAATGTCTCTTCTTTTGAATCAAGGAAAGAGGACAAAGAGGACAAAAAGAAGGAAAAAGAACGGAAAAAGGAAGAAAAGAAAGAAAAGAAGAAATACAAAACAAAGAATGAGGTAGGACACTTACAAATGATTACTTGTATGAATTAGACTTGTTATTTCGAAACTTGAGATGCGAGAGACTCTAGTACTGTTGGTAGGGTTGAATGACCAAGATGAGTGAAATCCAACTAACTTTTCAAATCCATTTGTCAGAAATGTTCATATCTGCTTCTTAGTATACGTGTAGTATTCACACAGCTCTATGTGTTGATAGTTATAAACCGTATTTAGCTTTGTATGCTATGTTCCAAATTAGAATTTTCTGAGACTGCTTTGAATTTAACCTGATCAGGGTTGTGATAAAATATTATCTGCTTTGACAACGGACACTTGTTTAATGACATACTTTATAGATAGCGTCATTTCCAATTTTCTGACCACCTACTCAAAATCCTGCCAGTCAAGTTATAGAAGTTTGTAATACTGTGCATGACCCCTGAAGGTCACACATCCTGGTGTTTTTAGTGGAACAATTTCATCATCAATTATAATTTTTTGATTTTTCATTTAGGACATTTATAAATTATTGCCACCTGAAAATTTGAGAATATGTTTCAATAAAAACAAAGGCATTGAAATGTTGGCCACTGAGGGTGCTATGTATATGTGTTGCACAGTCGAGTGATCTCAGTATGTTGATCATGTTTTGTATTTTTCCTCATTTTTTGGTTAAATTTTGACCAAATGGATGTGAAAAGTAACAAAACTCAACTTTGCCATCAAAACGGTTATTGGATAAGACATTAACACTACTTGGGGTACTCACTATTCCAAGTCTAAAGATCAGTACAAATGTTTTGAATAAAGTCTAATAATTCTAGTTATTTTTTTGTACATTCAACCACAATAAAGGTAATCATACATTTTTACAAACCATTGCATTCACTGAACGTCATAACTCAGGAACCAATCAAAGACTGCTTTGAAGTTGAATGACAATTTGGGATTTAAATATCCTGAAAAACTGTTCTATGTTCTTCTTGAAATGAAGTGTTCATATGCAAGAAAATTTCCACACAAAAATGATGTTTGCGTTCAAATTTAAATAGTTAAGTAGTTGGTTTAATGTGATTCCAATAGATTGTTTGGTAAACAGAAAATTTGGTAAACCCTCCTAAATAAACCTGCTTCTTAACTTCGTAATCATAATCAAGATGACTGCCTCATATAGTAAACATTTATTTTTATTTATCAGTTTGTACAGCTGATTGTGTGTTTCTAGACTGTATCAAAGCTTGTACGCTATGCAGTGTTTGATATAGATAGGTTTAGTACATGTTCACTAGTTTTTTTATAACAAGTAATTTTATGATATTTTTTCCAAAAAAAATTGCTCACTTTGTTTTAGATTAAATTTTGAAAACTTTTTGACAAACAAAAATTAATACGATAGATTTTATTAATGATATTTGGCTATCATTGATTAAAGCCACATTTCAAATGTATTTGTATCAAAAAATTTATTTTTTTACATCTAACCTATTTCACTTTTAATAAAAAATCTTGTAGATAAACATAAGCATTATTGTAATTCCCTGCGCATTAAATCTCAAATTTTGCCAGCAAATATAGAAGATAATATCAAAATAAAAATGAAACAATTATCGTTTTCCTAATCTGTTAAAAATGTGGAACAAATTTTGAAGATTACACTAGAAGGACTGGGATTGTCATTACTAAAAACAGAACCCACATTGACACCCCCCAAAACAAAATTGACAATCCCCTAATTTTGTCTTTCAAAGTTTATGCAGCAGATGAGACAAAACCTTCCGAATATTAATAAGGACCCCTTAGTTGATGTCTAGGAAAACTACTAACTGGAACCCTTTAGCTTACGTCTAGTAATACTCTAACTGGCATGAAACATATATGTAACTATGTTATGTCCTGTGAATTACGGACTAGCTGGCAGGGAGGCTAGCTAATATACTGTAGCAGTAATAACAGTCTGCTGGCTATATTTATTACGGCACACGTTTTTGTTGCGTCTGACTTGGATACCCATTAGTAAATGAGGACATATGTTTCGATGTGGGATAGTATTTCGCCAAGCACTGGGATGCTTTTTTTAAGTCTTCAGTTTCAGTATCCAGTGCGTGCTGTGATCTGTCTGCGTTCACTTTCTCAACTACTAAACTTGTTTTGATACACTGTATCACTATCAAGGTAGGTGCATGTAGTCAGACTTTTCATGCTGGAGTTTGGTTTTGTTGTTTCATTTATTTCTTTATCGACTTTAAATTACTTGGTTCAACTTAATGCAAAATGTGCTGAATATCAACATGTATATGAATTATTAAAACTTGGGTTGTAGTAGAATTGAAAATCTATTGAAAAACCTAAGAATGCAAAATGTCTGGTTAAGAATTTAATTTTAGATTCAAATGTACAGCCATGCAAGTGTAACATTTAGTGTGTAATGTTGTTCCCGATCTCTTCACTACTAAATGGAAGATTATTTTTAAGGCAGTTTGGACTGAATTGATGATTGATTATTAAACATAATTAGAGTTTTTGTAGAAAATTATTTTCGTCTTTTTTCATTGGTTTGTATGGTGCAAGTATTTCTATATTATATCTACAAAAGTCTATGGTAACATGGGCTAAGTATTGTGGTTATGATATGAATCTGGAAGTTGTTAACCAATTTGGTTAGTTTCTAATAAGATGTCACCAGGCTATAATTTGAGATATGGCGTAATATCTCTGTCATATGAACCTATGGTAAAAGCATTATAATACTGATAAAATGGCCAGTGTCCACTAAAATACAACCATCATTTTCTCAAAAATTAAGCTGGTGACCCCCAACTTTTTTTAGTCAATATTTTCATATTGTCCAGAAGTGCAGTTTATTAAAAAATGAATACATTCTGGGTATTTGAATTCATGAGTAGGTTTCTACCTTAAACACTGTTAAATTTAATATCATAATTATATTACTTATGAATAATAACACACAGATGTACCTGCTGCATGTCAGTGAATCCACTTGGATGACTTTGTAACTTTGTAACAAGTGTATTGGTCATTGGTAGCATAGTGGTTGTCGCATCAGACTCATGATTGATAGACCCTAGTTCAAATCCTACCTTAGGCTGAACATCAAAAGGGTCAATGGGAAGGCCAATTCCACTGGCCGAGATTCATTCACTAACGAATGCGACTTTGGGGGAACCTTGGTTAAGGTTTTCAGGTGCTTGTGTTCGACCGAGCCTGGTTGACACCAGGATAGAGCATTAACATTTCTATTTGATAGAGAGATGGCCACACAGCCCTGTCATACTAAAATTAAAACAATTAAAAAATATATTTTATAAATAACTGGAATCTGACACTACTATATTAATAAAAAAAAAGTTGAAGTTTTTCACTGGGTTTTCTTTTCACTAGATAGTTTTCTTTAGTAAAAAGAGAATAATCTAAAAAGTAAAAGTTATATCATTTTAGTTTTTAAAATATTTCAATTTTCACTTTATTTTCAATTTTAATATTAATCATGTTATTGCGGGTCTATGCAAAAATAGATTGTGTTTTTGGAAACATTCCATGGTTGTTATTGTAGCAGTTGGTGAGTCTGACTAAAACTAGTTTTAAAAAAATATTCAATTATAAGATCATTTTTAAATGTTGGTTCAACTATTTTTGTCTCATTTTCACCATTTTTGAAAAAAATATCACAATTGCCATATGTTGACTAATCACAGCTGTAATAGCTGAGAAAACAAGCTACTGTAAAAACTTTATTTCTGTTGGATTTTATTTTTGCTATTTTTGCTGAAGGAATAATTCAGTGAAAATAAAATCCAGGGAATATACTTTTTTTTTTTTAGATTTTACATGCAATTCAGTGAAAATAAATTCCATACAAAACATCCAAAGAGACTTTTCAATGAAAATTAAATTCAACTAAAATAAATTATTTTACAGTAGATGTTATTTGATCATGTCTGTGGTTTTGTTGTTGAAAATGAAAAAAAATTTAATAGGTTAATTTGTGAGTGTCAAATTACACTTTTGAAGAGTAACATCAGACTGCATACATGGTGCTTAGGTCATTGGAGGTCATCGGTACCCAGCATGAAATTTGAAATATTTATAAAAAATGTATTTTAAGAAATATACATGTCATGTTTAAATTAATCTTGACATGCTGGCACCATGTGGTATCAATTGACCAATGAAAATGTTCTATTTTATCTGGCACAAACGCTATGTTATTCCTGAAATAACGCTTAATTTTTTGTCATGGGAATTATGGTGGGAAAAATGTAACGTACCAAGAGGTGATGCAATAACAATGACAAAATAAAATGATTTGAAATTCTGATATTAATTAATAACCTTGTTAACATTTGCTAAATGATAATTTCATAGTTTTCATATCAAATTACTCAATAATTCATACTAAGCTATGCACTGTGGAAATATGTTACCAGCCTTTCTCAAGGGAATATTTTCTTGAGTGTATTCACCTGTATATAACTCTAGCAATCTGTATGTGTCATGCATAGCTTGATGCAATAACAATGACAAAATAAAATGATTTGAAATTCTGATATTAATTAATAACCTTGTTAACATTTGCTAAATGATAATTTCATAGTTTTCATATCAAATTACTCAATAATTCATACTAAGCTATGCACTGTGGAAATATGTTACCAGCCTTTCTCAAGGGAATATTTTCTTGAGTGTATTCACCTGTATATAACTCTAGCAATCTGTATGTGTCATGCATAGCTTTTAATTATTATCCCTGGAAGGAGGATGTTAATTCAGCTGGTGTATCAAATTATCATCCTCTTCCAAGGACATGATCTTCAAATTTCAAATGTTTCTGTTACATGTGTCTCACATACTAAACAAAATATCGTTAATTCAAGTTTGAGAATTTGAAGCGTCACTTTTCAAAATACGTTTTGTTACGCTTTCAGGACATTGACCTTTCTGTAAGACATTGACCTTTCTGTAAGACATTGACTTTTCTGTAAAACATTGACCTTTCTGTCAGACATTGACCTTTTCATCATCATTCTTATTAGGTTTTTCCAAATATAAATAATGATATATTACTCTCTGAATTTGTTCGTTTGTACTGATCACAAAGGTTCATTTGTTCGAAGTCAGGGGGGCAAATATGTTTCGATTGGAATATTATACACTGATCGGCATTTGTATGTGACATAATCCTGGACATTAATCGCCGTCATCGTAATCTAGTTGACTGTTTCCTGCATTGCAACAGTTCGAGCAAGTGACAACTGTGCATACAAAACCATTACACTGAAGACAACTGTGTATACAAACCCTTTCCCTAAAGACAACTGTGTATACAAACTTTTTCACTGAACCACAAAATACTGTACATATTAATGTATCATATTTACAGAAAGCTGCAGTAAGTTTTTGTATAAGAAAGTCAGCTTACAAACACTAATGTCAACTTTTGAACATCAGAGTCAGCTTTTGAAGTTCTATAATATGCATATGCAGTCAAACCTATGCATTCTCAGGGGTGGACATCCAGGCATTTTCACTGCCTAGCAACCATTACGGTAAAAAAGGTTGAAAACTCTCAGAAAACTGTATTACTTCAAAGTTGAGTTTGTGTTGTTTCCTCGACTTTGGCTGTTTTCGCCAGCGTTCCATAGCAGCTCGTGAAAAGCCCATAAAAATACATGCTAGAGTGGTGCGTAACGTAGATCATTCTGTGATGTAGTGAATATCTACCATAGAATTTATTCACTATAGACAATAGGTACTATAAAATCTGTATTAATAAAAGCCGCTGCTTCTATTAAAATGGTACAATGCAACAGAGGGGATGCAGCTTCTATTAGAGCATCTACACATATGAGAAGTGGTGAATTTTAGATTCACAATTTTTCAAAAAGAATGGGTGCAACTTCTATTAGGGATGCAGCTTCTAATACAGATTTTACGATATTCATTATATACAGGTTGAATTAATTAATTAGATATTCATAATTAAATGAGAGTAAAATACAACACCTGCTGAAAGCCTCCATGGAAACCCTAATTGAATGGAAAATAAAACAGAAAATATGTTAAACATGCTATCATTTCCCCCCATGTATGTAGAAATCCCAAACATGGTTACTGGTTATTTTAGACAAATGACTTTTATACAGGTCAATTACATGTACACTTGAACTGCCCAAACCCGGATACTATGGACAGATGGTCCATATATGATGTACATACATTGTATATTAAATCCAGGTGTGTTATGCCCCATATATCGTGATTGACATGAAAATGGTAACCTGTAAGCCAATCAGAACTGTCTTCCTACAGGGATGTTTGAACAGGTGGAGATCAGAAATGGTAAATTGTTGTCTATTGTTGGAAATGTCAGGTGATTGAATGTCATGTGGTCGGGTTTGATAGCGCTATTGAATGTCATATGGTTGGGTTTGATAGCGTCATTGTCACATGTTCAAGTTAGCCATATCACCAATGTTGGTTCTAATTCGATTACAAAAATGTATCTGTTGTCTGATTTCTATACTTTTTTTGTATTTTAAAATTCAATATTTATTGGATGTTTCTCAACCATCGAATTCTTCTCTGGTAATTCATGTTTTGCAAACAATTCCAAATCCACACCCACATGACAAGCAAGCATATTAACAGTGAGGGCGCTGTTTCATTTTTATTTGTTTTCTAGAAAATTTGATATCAACCAATTCAATTGTACTAGTACCTTACAACACAGCTGCTGCTGCTATTCAGTTAAACACTGTGTATGCAGTCATATATATGTAACATAGTTCTAGTGGCTTTTGACTTGGTAGTATTTATGGTCCCACCCACCTCCCTCCTCAAGCCAGCTGTGTGTTTTTCCCCAGCTGTGTCTGACCTAGTTTCTGTATGTGTTCATTCAAAGTCATGACGCGCAGCAAGCTATTCGTTGCAACAACTACATTTCTGACAAAAAAAGAAAGCTGCAAAAAAATTAATTAATGTTATATACAGTAATAACAATGAAAATATTAAAAAACAAATCGCAAATATAAGTTTGATTCTGAAACAAGTACTGCATATTATAAACGTACTTTACTCTCCCTAGCTCTACTGTTACTTGATACTAATTTGACGTTATTTCTCATTATTACCATTTCCTTTCAAAGCTTGTCAGATTTCATTTTATCCTAACCATTAGAATATAAATAAAAAGGATTGCTTTACTGAACTGGATATAGTGTGGTCACATTAACTGTCTAAAACCTTCCTTTTCTAATATATATATATTAGAATTTGAGTTTCTGCCAAATATCTGCATTGTATTTGAATGGTATGCATCTGTTAATGTGTTGGCTTGCATCAATGAGACTGTGAGCGATCCCCTCAGCTGAAAACCTCACCTGTATAATTTACATCCTGTCAGGAATACCAATCAGGGTTTTTGTTAAGAGCCAGTTGCCAGCCATATGATCTGCTACAAGCCAAAATTGGCCGTCTACTCTCTGCCCCCTCAACCACCTACGCCGGTCACACTGCCAAGGGCCTTTTTATTTATTTTTTTGGCCTGTTGTTACAGGATGATGGCCTGTTATTAAATGCATTTGTGAAACCCCCTGCAAATACAAACAATATTCAATTCCGGAGAATGGTTTTCTGAATACTGGGTACGTTATTAGTTTTGCCCACCATTTCTGTCCTGACTACACGTTAGAATATACGTAGCATTCTCTTCGCTAAGAGTAGAGGATTCCTGCAGGATGATTGGTTCTATTTCCGCAGAGCTCGCTCCTAAGATCTGGAGCTTTCAGATTTGTAGTTGGGTCCAGTGCCCCTTGATCTGTGTAATAAATGTGAATATATGCAGATTTTCCACTGTTTGTTTTATGTAGAGAAATGAAAAATATCCAATAAATGCCATGCATGAATATTTTATGCCATCATTTTGAAAAAAAATTGGTGACGTTAATATCTTCTGTTAATATTCTGTATATTAGGGAATTTTTGTTAAAGAAATTTTGAGACTCTTTTTGTGTATAGATTGACTTTTATTGCAGTAATAATAATAAATTCTAATTTTTACATATCGGTATGTTCATTTCCACTAAAATTCTAGTATGTTATTATGACATGCCAATCATATTTTTGAGAAATGGTTGGGATTTTGGTAAAAACTTTACAATAACACAGTGTTCAAAATACTTGGGTGCACACTACACTGTGCATATACACCTGAAGCAAGATGTGCATGCTGTGCATGTAACAAATGTTACTAAAAAACAAAATATGTGTCAACTGTGGCAATTGTTATTTCGGAATTCAATGATGGAAGTTTGTAAGGCTTCCTCGTGGTTTGGGTTTTTATCATACTCAAGACCATATTTTGGTTTTCTAGAAAAACAAAAACTGATGATACAGCAAACATACTATTATTTCTTGAACAAAGTTTATTATTTGATTCAAATTACACTGAGGTTGGTTTTAAGGTAATTCTTAAAACCAACAAGCAATGTATGCTGGGAAAAGTGAATATTCCATTCCCTATAATGAACAATTTCTTTATACAATGGGCCATTCCAGTTTATATCTGCACCCCCCCCCCCCCCCCCCCCCCCCCCCCCTGTTGATGTGGTCGGATTTCCAGCACTGTATGATGGGGAAAATATCCCGGAATTCCAACTGTTTATGAAGAAACAAAATCTGGAAATCCAGACGAGTATGGAAAAAAAATTCCTGGAAATCCAGGCAGTTATGGCTACTAAATAAAATACGGCCTAGCTTATCTCGCCACATAACGGTTGATGAGGTTGGATTTCCAACAGTATGACTAAAAAAACTTGGGATTCTGACTGTATATGGTAAAAAAATTGGGCCAGTATGAAATAGTTATTACTGAAATTAGATAAGGATGGTGGCACGAATGAGCTCATCAACACCGTGAATCAGGCCTAGTTTGGATTTCCATTATCAAATATAAAATTTTGAACTTGGTAAATTAGCATATGATGAGTTATATATTTGGAAATCCTACTCTGTATGGTGGCACAATGGAACTCATCAACACCACAAGTAGAAACTATAGTTTTGGATTTCCATTACTGTATGGTGAATGGTGATTTGGAAATAAAACTTTGTATGACTTATACACCCATGGAAATTATACCCTGTATGAAGTAAACACACAAACTCATCAACAGGGGGGGGGGGGGGGTGCAGATATAAACTGGAATGGCCCAATGTTAAAAGAATTTTATTAATGAAAACCATATATGCATTTACAACAAATGTGTTATTATATTTGCTTTGTGCCTGTAATCAAATTAAATTAGAAGACAACATTGCCATTTGTCGATGGTACTTATCTTTTGTACAACATCGTACCGAAGACTATGTTATCCAATTTATTAGAGTAAAGATTTTAAAAGATGAATTAAAACAAACAATGGCTGAAAGATTGATGTTTCACTTATTAGTGGAATGAAAGCTCTGCAAAGTGACTATTACCTTGTGAAAACTTGTTTCATTTGGATTATATTTTCAATATGAAATATTTCTAGTGGAATAAAACAGCTATGAAAAAATCAGGTGAAAATACATTCTGTGTGGTTTGCAACATTCTAGTCAATCTTTTGAACGACAATGTCAATTTTTTTCGAAAATCACAGGATAAATTTTTCAATATTTTTTCAAAATTAAAAAAAAAAAACTCTAAGCAATGTAAAATAATGTCATTTGGTTCAAAATTAATAAAGAAATTTTAGAAAAATATATAAAAAATCACAAAATGTTACATCCACTTATTCTGGTGGGAAACAAGATGGCGTTCAAAGAGTCAAGAACTTACAATGGCCGCACGGCAACCTCTTTCAAGATACTGTATTTTGTTGATTTATTGAAAGATAAACTAAAATGGGCTATTATTACATCATGTAGATTTTTGTCTGGACTATAAATCTGTAAAGCCTATTACTAAAACTACAAAGTATGCACTCAGACAGTCTGCCTCTATGTCGTCTGAGAGTACTCTTTGTGGGTTTTTTGTTTAATAATCTTTTTTCTTTTACGTCACATAATATTCCGATAATCTCAGCTTGTAGACTCATTTGAAAGTCACTGTGTTAGGTATATTTCAGGGTTTCAACACTATGGTCAACCAGATTTAAAGTATTCTGTAAATTGCATTAAATTGTGATGAAAAATTTTGTAGAAACAAAAATCTTGTTTTAGTTCTTTTCATGTAACAAAAACCGAGAATCATTTGGTTTTCTAATAATTTTCTTTAATTCAATCACAATATAGCTATATAGAAAAAATGTTGCTGTAAAATACTCCAAATAGGTACATTTCATTTTACTGAATTTGGCTCAATGGACAAATTATCAGAATCTTAATTTAGCTAAAGTGCTAACAATCACATTGTGAGAATAGACTTTCATTTAAATTATCCACATCCTGAATTAGCGAAATTACAGATTAGCTAGATTAGCTGAAAAGGCGTGTCATGAAGTATATCACTCGTACATCATTGTCATGAAATATGTATTCTGATCATCATCTTTCAAATAAATAAACCAGGTTTTGATCACAACCATTGAGAGAGAAGTAAAACAATTTGACAACGTAGTATTTCAGATGATGCATTGCCACTCACGTTTCTGAGCAATATTGTACCAACTTGACGTATCTTAGGGACGACGTCAAAAGATCGATGTCGGATAAAAAACTTAATTCCTTTAGTTTTTTTCCAAACCCCCCTACCCCCCACTGAAACTTAATTGATAAATATTGGTCATGGTGTCAGACTACATTCACCATTAAATACAAATTGATAATCAGACAGTAGTTGGTTGTCGGGTGGGTGTAAACAGATTTTACAAATGCACCTCATTTGACGCACAGATTTACACTCGAATCAAACCATTTTTCTGTGTTTTTTTTCTCTTTTCGGTTATATCTGTCTATGATTGGATAGAAAAAAAAAAACTACAAATACTCCAAGATTTTTTTAACTTCATTAAAAAAATAAAATCGTTTTTGTAGGATGAAAACTTTTTGAGGTCAAAACCCCCCACCCCCAAACTAAAGGAAATAACTTTTTTATCCGACATCGATCTTTTGACGTCGTCCCTTACCTTGTAGAACTTATCTTGTAAAAATAATTCAGCATATATGTATTTATGTCAAAAAAATGCCAGAAAAAGATCATATGCTCAATTACGTATCTTTTGAGAATTTGTAATTAAATAGCTGATATAAATGCATGTATACAGTGTACACTACAGTGGGGCTTCCCGGATCAACATTACTGAAAAATAATTCTCATAAGTAACACTAGAGGGCAGTATACAACCTTTGTTTAATGCATCTGTCTATTAAAACGGGTCATGATTTTCTACAAATTTGGAAAATTAAATTCCCAGTTGCATCTACTTTAAGATGTCAATAATTTCTCTACTGCCAGAAACTAGGTAGTGAAAATTTCATAAATTTCTTAAATTCTCTGTGGATTTCAACTGAATTAACATAATTCTCATCCGTGTATAAGTCTTGATCCAAATTTGAAATAAAATGATAAGACATTATGCATATTTGACCTCAGTGTTTAAAAGGTTAAATACATCCGTAAACAAATTTCTCAGGTACATCTTTCAATAATGATGTTAGTGAACTTATGAAATTAAATGAGTAAATGAAGTTGTGATGTTAAACTCATAATTTAGACAAGTGGCAATTATGATTTATGGAATATTTTCCACTGAAATTGTGATACACATTTTTTCAGATTTCTTCAATATTGTTAAAAAATTCAGTATTTAATTAATTCAGATTTTTGAATAACTATAGGATTTATCTGAGGTGGAATATATGGAGGAAATTTGTTTCCATAGCAACAAACACTGCTCCCAATCCGTTTCGCTCAGTTTAATCTTAAGACTACCGGGGGGTACATACAATATGTGTTCTATAATGAATACATACATAAAATGACAGGTGTCCGTCTATTTATGCTTCTAATTTAAATGATCCAGTTTACAATGATTTTTTTTTGTTACGCATCCTACAATAAGGCACTCACGTTAAAGTGCTCCTGTTATGCCAAGTAAAACAAATTACATGCAAATTGTTTGTGCCTGTGTAAACATACAATGCAATGAAGCCCATATTGAATATAGAGTGATAGGAGGTACTTTAATGTGAATAATGTTATATTAACTCCCATTTAATTGTCTACTATGCTTACTCACTTTTGAGGAAGTTCAATGTTGTGTTTATAAATTTGTGCAGTGTTGCATGGCAGATTTATTCATAATATAAACATAGAAATACTTGTGCAACTACTCGTAATTGCACAAAATTATTTCTCTTCACGCTTTTAACAATTTCCTACTCGTTTTCTTTTTGACGACAGCGACATTCTTCACTCTGAAATTAAAATTGACACTTTCATTTCTTTCAATCGTTAGTGTGCTAGTCTTAACGCTCGCCAGGAAGTACACGGTCCATTGCACAGATGACTTGTTCTCGCAAAGACTCAAAATCGTTGCGTTTTGAAAGAGAAATATTACAAAAATTTAGTTGAAAGTAACTTGTTTAACAAGATTATTTCTGCTACTTTGCACAAGAAGAAATGATACCAAATTTACTTTTGATTGCATTTTTTTGCTGTTAATAAAAATGGAAGTTTGGAAATGACTATAGTGCTTTTCTTGGTGTTCATAATGATTGGTTGTTCAGGTAATATCCTTTTGTGGATTCACTGCTTCATTATACACCATATATTCTGTGGTTTATTGAGGGAGATTTCGTAAACTTGAGCTTCAGTGATTTTTGTCTGGAATCTATATTTACTGTATGTCATTATGCAAAGCAAAAATAAATTTTATGTGCATGAATAAAAATACGTGAACATGAATTGCTCAATTTTTATCTGAAAATTAGCATTTCTGTATTTTGTTGTATTCTGGTTTCTGCTATAACATATTTCTATTATTTCTTTTGTCTTAAATTACCACAAAATTAACTGAAAAAAATGTTTCTTGCATACATGCAATAGTTACAAATAGCTGTCAGTTTATTCCCATCCATCATGGAGTTAACTAATTGGGTTATTACAATGATACTCGGATGTCTGTGTCAAGGGAAACAAACCACATTGGTGTCCATGATTTTATCAGTGCAAAATGTTTTCTAACATTTTCATGGCAAATTTATATAACATTAAAATTTGTACTTTTTTTATTTTATGATAATTTTGTCGATTTTGATGCTAAAAATGTCAAAATTAGCTTTAAAAAAATTATAAACACACATTCACTTTGATTGTTGTTACATTTTTTTAAAAAGGAGAATTAGAAAATGTTCAAAATTAACAAAAGTATTATAGAAAAATAGATAAAAATGTTGTGTAACCCAAATTTTTGTGGAAACATATTGTTGTGGAGTTGAAAATTTGTGTTTTTACTTTGAAAGTGTGATATCTTTTGGGGATAACCAGCAACATTTTAGTTACATATATATTATTTCAAAATTATTTATTTTTTTAAATCTTTCAGAAAAATCTTATTTTATCATTAAAAATAATTTTTATTTTTAGCTCCGCTGTTGACTTTGTCGAGCGGAGCTTATCATATGAGTGATTGTCCGTCGTCGTCGTCCGTGTCAATGTTTTACTTTTTCGACTTCTTCTTGAAAACTACAAGCCTGAATGCTTTGATACTTGGTGTATATGTACCTTGGGTAGACCTCTCTTAGGTTTGTTCATTTCATGTTGATATCTTCAATTCTCTAATTTTGGTGAATATTTTTGTCATTTTTGGTAAAAAGTGATATTTTCGACTTCTTGTTAAAAACCGCAAGTGCAATTGCAATTGCTTTGATATTACATATATAGGTATTACATGTGGACCTCTCTCAGATTTGTTCATTTTGTAATGATATCTTTAATTCTCTAATTAGTCCCCGTTCGGACGTAGTCCGAAAACGGGGACTTATGGTTTGCCCTGTGTGCGTCCGTCCGTCCGTGCGTCCGTGCGTCCGTGCATCCGTGCGTCCGTGCGTCCGTGATCACCTGTATCTCGAACATGCATGGACCGATTAAGTTCAAACTTCACTCATACATCACACATTATATGGGACATATGCACATGCATTTTTTTCATGATCCGATTAACGATAGCCGAATAGCGGCCATTTTAAGGCCGAAAATGCATCAAAATCGCACATTTTCACCATTCCGGACCCGGATCTCAGTTATGCATGGACAGATTTTGTTTAAATTTGGTACATACATTAAACATAATAGGACCTTGATGCACGTCTTTTTTTTTTTTGGATCGGGTTCGAAATAGCCGACTGGCGGCCATTTTGTTTTAAAGAATTCAGTTCTGGATCCGTATCTGAGACATGCTTGGATTGATCGAGTTCAAACTTCACACACACAAGGTACATCATGTCACAAATATGTATGTGCATTTGTTTCATGATCTCATTAACGATAGCCAAATGGCGGCCGCTTTAAGGTCGAAAATGCATTGAAATCGCACATTTTCACCATTCCGGACCCGGATCTCAGTTATGCATGGACGGATTTCATTCAAATTTGGTACATACATTAAACATAATAGGACCTTGATGCACGTCATTTTTTTTTCCGGATCAAGTTCGAAATGGCCGACTGGCGGCCATTTTGTTTTAAAGAATTCAGTTCTGGATCCGTATCCGAGACATGTCTGGATTGATCAAGTTCAAACTTCACACACACAAGGTACATCATGTCACAAATATGTATGTGCATTTGTTTCATGATCTCATTAACGATAGCCAAATGGCGGCCACTTTAAGGCCGAAAATGCATTGAAATCGCACATTTTCACCATTCCGGACACGGATCTCAGTTATGCATGGATGGATTTCATTCAAATTTGGTACATACATTAAACATAATAGGACCTTGATGCACGTCATTTTTTTTTTCGGATCAAGTTCGAAATAGCCGACTGGCGGCCATTTTGTTTTAAAGAATTCAGTTCTGGATCCGTATCCGAGACATGCTTGGATTGATCAAGTTCAAACTTCACACACACAAGGTACATCATGTCACAAATATGTATGTGCATTTGTTTCATGATCTCATTAACGATAGCCAAATGGAGGCCGCTTTAAGGCCGAAAATGCATTGAAATCGCACATTTTCACCATTCCGGACCCGTATCTCAGTTATGCATGGATGGATTTTGTTCAAATTTGGTACATACATTAAACATAATAGGACCTTGATGCACGTCTTTTTTTTTTCGGATCAAGTTTGAAATGGCCGACTGGCGGCCATTTTGTTAAAGAATTCAGTTCTGGATCCGTATCCAAGACATGTCTGGATTGATCAAGTTCAAACTTCACACACACATGGTACATCATGTCACAAATAGATATGTGCCTTTGTTTCATGATCTGCTTAACAATAGCGAAATGATGGCCATTTTAAGGCCGAAAATGCATCAAAATCACGTATTTTCACAATTCCAGAACCGGATCTCAGTCATGCATGGATGGATTTTGTTCAGATTTAGCACAATGTGTTGTACATATGCAGGTGCATTTCGGTCATGATCTGCTTTGAATGTATATGTCACTCAAATATGAACGGAACGGGGACGTGTCATTGACAATGACTTGTTTTGGTGAATATTTTTGTCATTTTTGGTAAAAAGTGATATTTTCGACTTCTTGTTAAAAACCGCAAGTGCAATTGCTTTGATATTACATATATAGGTACTACATGTGGACCTCTCTCAGATTTGTTCATTTTGTAATGATATCTTTAATTCTCTAATTTTGGTGAATATTTTTGTAATTTTTGGTAAAAAGTGATATTTTCGACTTCTTGTTAAAAACCGCAAGTGCAATTGCATTGATATTACATATATAGATACTACATGTAGACCTTTCTCAGATGTGTTCATTTTGTGATGATATCTTCAATTCTCTAATTTTGGTGAATATTTTGGTCATTTTTGGTAGAAAGTGATATAGGCTGCTTGTTTTATTTAATGATAATTTTATGGAATGCACATAAAACAGCTTTTTTGGTCAGGAGTTATTCAATAATTGTCAAGATGATTAAGTATTACATATATCCTGTTATATTTGTGCAATTAAAACTTGAGATGATAAGAGAGATTATTTGTACACTTGGGGAATTGCTGTTCATGTGTGTAGTCTACTCACTAGGGGACAGCTACTGTGCAGTTGGTAATATTGTGTTACATATACGAGAGATTATATCAGCATTTGTGAGTACAGTCAACAGAAAATGACATACCAACAACTCAAATATATGCATGTAGGTTTGTATAGGTAGAACAGTGATGTAAAAACAAACTGCAAAGTTATTCATTGTTAAACCATTTGATTGCCAAAATCTACTTTCTTCATAATTATAATAATAACTTTTTTTCCATATTATTTTTTTTAATTAAGATGCGTTTAAAATAAAAACAAATTATAGAATACATAAAGTTTGAGGAGGAAAAATTATGACGGCTTACGGTTAAATAATCATTACCACTGCCTTTACCATAGCGTTCATAGATGAAGTAGATGAGGGACAGTTATCACGTAAGAAATTAGGCAGGGATGAAATAAGGAACAGAAACAAAAGGATGGAGGAGGTGAGGATGGCAGAGCATGATAAAGAACAATAAATAGAGGGTGGTAGGGTATTGAACGGGAATTTGAAAGTGCCTGTCAAAAATATGCTAAAAAGATGATTATATTTGATCAAATTGTCAAAGAACAAAGGAAAAAACAACAAATATTAAATGTTGCCTGCCAAAAATAAAAAATAAATAGTTTGATGTCAAGTTGACAGGTAGCTGGCTACAGTAAATAGAGGACAAAAATAATGTGTAGAAGATGGAGACTTGATAGGTAGGGATGAGATGAAAATAAAGATGGATGAGAGATGAGAGAAAAATTAGTTTCTTCTCATTTATATAATTATTGCAAACAATTTGAGCACAGAAACATGCAGTAAAAAATTGGCATACAGTGATATAGTTTTATTTTCAAGTAAAAAAAAAATGGAAATGTAGGTGATTCAAACATAACTGGAAAGCCAATGTCTGTCCACATGCATACATTTTGATTGTTTTTCACTGATAAAAAGCGAAAGTTATATCTTCTGATCTGAAATTGGGTTGAGGAGTTCCATATAACGTACATCTTAACCTTTCATAAACCAAAATCAACTTCAGAAACAGATTACAAAATTTATTTTTCACTTACAACGATGATGAAAATTAAAATTTTTTTGATCACAAATTAGAAGTTATGTCACATTTGTTCTATTTTGTTCAAAATTAAGATTGAATTCAGTGAAAATTACTGAAAATCTGGATAAATTTAATTTTGTTTGAGCGGGAAAAAAAGGTTAATGACTTTTTTATTTTAATCCACATCTATGACATAGCTTTACATAGTACCTGCCTGTTCTACTGCTTTACCATATCAAGTGACTGCTATCAATGGCGTACTGAGTAGCTCCGTCAATAATGAACCCTTAAAACACATGACATAAAAATCAGTCATGGGCACGTACAATATAATAAAATCTATCATGCAACTATTGACAGTTCTACATTTATCACAACCAATCTTTATACAAGGCCAATTGCAATACAGTTGTTCTATGCTTGAGTAAACTCTTAAAAAAAATATGCCCTAAGCATATTTGTTCCAATAAATAATTTGAGTTGTGGAATCCCAACACTTGCTTTCATTTGTAGTAGGCTAAATATTAATTATTTGAGAAAAAATTGCATTTATGATTTTTTTTTGATTCGTTCTAATGTTACACAGTGTGTGTTGAAGTTATCGAGAGATTTTTATAATAGCCAAAGGAAGTATGAAGTCATCAATTTTTCCCTGCAGTTTTGAGTTTAAACAATGAGTGAAATCAGCTATTAAGATCTGTATAATCAAAAAGTCTAGTAAATTTACATAAGAAATCGTTGTTTTACTTACAGCAACTCTGTGAAATTAAAACCTAGTAACTATGCTCAAAATACCAAACGAGTAAAATTAAATCGCAGTTAATAAAACTGGGATTTTATTTCGCTATTTTGATTTTGAATGGATTAAGTATTTGACTCCAACTAAAGCTGAACCAAGGTTGGTAGATTTACATTAAATTTATCTCAAATAAATAAATATGCCATCTTTCTTGTTTAATGTTTCATTTCCATTTTTCTTGTCATTCATAAAAATGGAAACTGTTTATTTCAGCAATAATTGTTATAGGATAACATGTGCTGTCATTTTATACATGGATGTTAAACATTAATAATGGACTGACCCACTTATTTGCAAAGAATCACCCTGTTTTTTCCCTGTCTATAAATGGTATGCCCCAAATGACAGTATGGGCAGGATGGTTCTTACACCATTGTTAATTATATGGAAATAAGTTCTAAGTTTGATTGAATCCCCAGGGGGGCATATAGTAGCTATATCCCCTATCTGTTCTAATGGTATAATCCAAGATGTGTGTTTTCTGAGTGTGTGATCTTCCTATAGTACTGCAAATGTTTGATGCACTGTGAGTAGACCAAGTAATGCAACTGGCACCAGTGTCTATCAATTTGCTATTAACTTTATTGACACATCCAGTCCAAGTCAATACCGTTTTAGTTGATTGGTGAATTCCACTTGTCCTTGTATTATAATGAATGTATAGACTACATGTCCAGGGCTGTAATAAGAAGACTTGACCACACCTTTGGATATGTGACTGTTGTAGAAGGATTCTGTCCACACGTCACATACTTTTTTAGAAGTTTCCGGCATGATTTAGGCTGAGGAGTTTTAAGACATTTCTCCCAAGTTGCCTCGGAAGGCGGTATTTCTTGGGATGTGCTTTGGATGCTGTGAATTGGACAGCAAGCGAATTGGCTTTGCACCTGTCAGCTAAGGTCTGGATATTAATGCTAAGATGTTAAGAAAGGTAGGAAATAGTAGTAATCTTTTTTTTTTTTTTCAACATTTTCTATGAAACTCGTCTATTTGTGGCATTAAATTTTGTAGCGATGAACATTTTGTTGCCACGGCTACAGTCAAGTTATCTCTTTCAAAAATTAAACAGTTATAATATAGCCAGTATATATTTCATAAATGCAGATATTTTTTTAAAAGAAAATTTGCAGTTATTTATGCCATTTCTGCTTCTCACTCAAATATTGAAAATATTTTTTGTCATGATTATTGCCTTTAACTGAAATTTCAAATGCAATACAGTAAATGGACTCTATAATATTACTATTATACTATATATTCTAAATCTAGGTGCAAGCTGTAGGCTAAATACCTACATTGTGAAATCAATTCAGGTTTTAGCTCACAATTGCACAGTAACTATATCATGCTTTTTACCTGGCCGTGATTATATCGCTTTTATTCCTAGATCGGGTCTATTGTGGTTTCGTCATGAAAACAGCACTTATGCCATCACCGATATCTTAGCACTTTCAATAGTTGGATTTCACTCCCTTGCTGTTAGTATAGAGTGTTTTTCTCTTTATTCACAATTAATCATATGTGTTAACAAACAAAAACGGATAATACATGAAAACGATCAATTGCACAATTCACGGAAAGGAGAAACCGAGCGTGAGCAATTATGGATTTTTATCACTGTTTAAATTGAGGTCGTTTTAGTCCGCTATCTCGCAGGATGTGTATTTCTCCTTCAAATAAAACTTGGATGCTATATTTTCACAGTATGATGGACATTCCAATAGATAGGTAGAGCAGATAAGCGCATTCCTTAACTAAATTTACATGTTCAATTTTGCAGCGTAAGTGCATTTGTACTTCAGTGTTGTGCTGATATGGGGTTGTGTATGTGTAATTGCAGGGTAACCTAGATCATGCAGCTGCAGGTAAATGTCAAAACGGAGATAAACTATGCTAAAGCATGAACATTAGTATTTTACAGTTTTCTATTAACTGTTTTTATCAGGTTAGGGTGTTGAAAATTATCGTCAATATTTGAGGTAACGCCCACCTAGGAAATCTGCAATTACTTTTAAATTAATAATTCTGTTAGTCATTCAATCTGTAACTTTAGCAATTTATATATTTTCTGAAAGTTAAATTATAAGGAGATAATATAACTGGTGTTTAAACACAGAGCAGAATTACCAGAAATGCAAAATCTTGCAAAGTGGTCATGGTATTAAATCTGAGAAACACAAAAAAAAACTAACCCAATTTTTGTACCCTGTATCATGAGATTTTTGATGTTTCTGAGGTTTCCATGACCACTTACCATTTTCCCGGTAATTCCACTCTATTGTGGTTAATTAACAATATAAACATGCACAATATTTTTATAGACACTTCAAAAATGTTGATCAAAACTGGTAAGAATTATGAAATATGTCTATTTGGTTCAAATGATAGAAATATACATTGACTTGTGAAATATTCGTACATATAGTTTGTTCAAAAATAAGCTTCACAATAAATTTGTGCTGCTTATAGTGTTGCATTCTGGGAAATATGAATGTTCATAATATACAATTTACAAAACATATAAATGAATACATATTTACTGTTTAATATTTAGAAAGCTCAATAAATGAGTATTTTTATGATTGATGATGTGTATAAAAAATATAATAATAAATAATATTAAAATATTTGTATATATAAGCAATAATTCAGAAGTACTAAATTTTATAGATGCTTATGATATTGAATTCTGTCATTTATAAAAAATATCTGTGTCAACTGGAAACCTGTCTCACTTCCATTCCAATAAAACTAGAATATAAGCTGCTAGGACAAATAAATATGATATATAGTCGATGATATTTGGTAAATATTGTCTTCATGTTTCAGGCTATGATAAAAAGCAATTGCCAGAAACCCACTTTTGGCTGTTTTACATTATAGAGATTGGCAAATATTGTCTGCTGTATTTCATATTTACCAGTCAAGACTTGCTAAACCCTTGAACACTAATGTCAATTTTAGTCAAGTTTCACAAAATAAAATCCACATAATTTAAAAAGTTTTTATTAATCCCCAAAAATATGACCAGAATCTGTAGCTAATAAGAAATCGTATTCATTTAGTCCAAAATTATCAAAAAAATTATAGAAAAATACATAAAAAAGGAGAAAAAGTATTGCACTGACATTTTGGCGAGAATAGTTATGGTGGATTAAATGAATGATGAAATAGTTTTTTTAGCATTCAGTGCAGGATTTATTGTAATCCCCAATTACAGCTTATCTTATAAGTCACATAAACATATCGACTTTATTTCTTTTTATGTTGCATGTAAACGCAGGCACCATTGAGTTAAAATGTCAAATATTAAATAAATTTTGATATTGACAGGTGTGATTTCGAAGGTGTCCAACTATAGAGTGATAGGTATTTATTGCTGTATGAAACAGTAGTTTTCTATTGGATAATTTATGAGCGTGAAGGCGTAATGTGCCTAGAAGGAGTCATTACACACCTCCAAGACGTCTTAATGACTTAACAGAGACTTGACGCTTCCAGTCTTTGTGGTGCCATGAATAATTACCGATTGATAATTCCAATTGAGCCGAGTGTTAAGGTAGTGATTTAGTGCTTCATTGCACTGATACGAGTCTCTGATCAAATGGATGACAATCCAGTCTGCTTTCTTGACTGACTACATTCAATCTCTTATGTATTTTTTTTATAGCTACATCAATCTTGGAGATATTTTCATAAAGTAACTTGTATACGTGTTCCATCAACTACTGTATTTCTACAGATGCATAATTGTTACATGAAAATTATTTTTTGAACGGTTGAATTATTAGAGAGGGTACCCTGTGTTCTAGATGCCCACTTGACATCAGTAATTTTCTGGTATTTTTTCAAAATGTCCTAATATTATTCTTATATACAGGCAAAGATCTTTAATGTTTCTGTTAAATTTACAGTTTTACACCCAAATTTGGAAATTAACAATTAGAAATATCCAAAGACCGTTTGGCGCTAATTACCATTTTGAACAAAATGTCTTGAGCTAATTTTGACCTGAACCTCCACGGTATTTAGTAACATCATATTTGTCGAATTACAGGTGCCAATCATATATTAAATTAAATTATTTTGAAATGAAATAGTGTGAATTATTGAAAAAACAGAAAGAAAGACTCAAAAGTGTGACTATTTTAACTTTTCATTTATAAGTTTAAAATACGTTGACAGTGCTCAGCTTTAGAAATAACTTATATATTATGTAATTGGATTTTAACATGTGAAGCAGAGTTGTTTCAACAGTTTAGAAAGTATAAGACAATTACCTATTCATGTGGGGTTTGAGACAGAAGTATCGGTACATTGTATTTTGTAAATACTAGTAATAGAGAGAGTGTCCTCAAATTCATGTCAATAAATGTGAAATGATTTAGAATCAAATGTGAAATGATTTAGAATTAAATGTGAAATGATTTAGAATCAAATGTAAAATGATTTAGAATCAAATGTGAACTGATTTAGAATCAAATGTGAACTGATTTAGAATCAAATGTGAAATGATTTTGAATCAAATGTGAACTGATTTAGAATCAAATGTAAAATGATTTAGAATCAAATGTGAAATGATTTAGAATCAAATGTGAACTGATTTAGAATCAAATGTTTTAATGATTTAGAATCAAATGTTATCATTCATATTTCATTACATTATCATTTGTTACATTTGATGTTTTATACAATAAAAAACTGAAGAAAATGTGAAATATGCGCAAAACTACCTTGTACTTTTGTTTCATTAGTTTCAGAGTAACAGTATTGATTTACATAAACACAAAAGGTTTCATTGAGTGCTTTGTCACATCATGTTATGTCACATAATGTTATGTCACATCATGTTATATCACATCATAGCTAATGTATTCTTCAATTGTCATTTACAGATCTATCCTACTCAATCTTTCATAGACTGCAAGTTATAGACTACCAAATCCAAAGTCATGATTCAAACCTAGCTTGGCCAACATTTTCAATAGAAATAATTTTCATTAATCTCTAAAATTCTGAATCTTAGCACTTGAAAAACCTGACTACTGCAAAATATTTTATTTTTGCTGCAATGATTTGTCATTGGTTTTGTATGAAATTTATTTTCACTAATTTTTTGGCAAGTTGAATGTAAAATATAAGAAAAAAAAGATATATTTGCTGGATTTTATTTTCACTGAATCATTCATTCAGCAAAAATAGCAAAAATTAATTTCAAGCGACAATAAAGTATTTTACAGTATTCACTAATGTACATATGAAGTTTTTGAATTATTAATTTACATATGCAGGAACACAAAATATGGACAGTGATGTAAAAATCAACAGGTTGCCGGTCAAAACGACCACCGACTTAAATAAAATATAAATAAAATAGTGGACAGCTTGTTGCTTTTTAGTAGTAAAATACAAAAATAAATGGACAGGGACACCTACACTTCCTTTTTTTCCTCGTAATTGAATAAAACAAATGTACATCACTGTGTGGGTGTTACTAATACATCTAAAAAAGAGACTGTGGAGAATAGACCCAAGTTTTCAGTTCCAGAAATAAACACAGCCAGGTCACTATATTATAATTCATATTTCTCAAATTTGTTTCCTTGAGGCATTTACAATAATATTTAAAGATAACAAATTTAAACTTTTACCGTTTAGATTGAAACGTTAAATGTCAAGTGATATTGTTTCTGCTCTGGTTGGTTTAATTTCAGCGAAGTTTAGAATTTACCCAGAAGGCAAATCTGTTCATTTAATCAACGATGAAAACTAAACACTGAGTATAAATGCTGAGTATACCTATAGTTAATTTCTCTTCATTGTTGAATTGTACAGCTTATCTCACTACTATGTCTGTTTGTGTGTGTGTGTGTGTGTGTGTGTGTGTGTGTGTGTGTGTGTGTGTGTGTGTGTGCGTGTGTGTGTGTGTGTGTGTCTCAGTATGAGGCAGGTTGATATTAATAAAAATTAACTCCAAGTTGTACTTATACCGAGATGACATTTACATGTACAATGTACATGTATAATTCTGTCAAAGGGGCCTGGCGGTCATACTTGAATCGGGCTGATGGCTGCATGTGCGTGTATAGATCTGTCAAAGGTTCTATTGCTGTAATTACACCGAGAAGACGTCTGAATATTACAGATCTGTCAAAGGGCCTAATGGCCAGACTAAAAAATATTAAAACGTAACAAATATATTAAGAACATCAAAATTTAGTAAATGTGAAACTTGACGTTTTCACGACTTTCTGGGGATGATTTTTACGACACTGAGGGTTTGCTTACCACACAGCTGGGCGGCCAGGTGCGTATATATAATATATAATTGGCGCCAAAAATTATAATTAATATTTTACAGAAGCCCTGAAATAGTCTCACTAGTTTCATATGTGTCTGTGCTGTGGCCCTGTAGTACACAACGTGTACTGTGGTACACAAAGTATAAATTTGTTTGACTGACAACATTTATGGACACTTGAAGTGGTTTACGTTACAGATACATAGCTCAGTAATGAATTGCTGCTTGTATGACAGGATAACCTTTGACCCTATCTCCTATATAAATTTATATTATTTCTGATCTAGATGTACAAGCATCTTCTGTATGTATAGATATCTTTGTGTAGATATAATTATGTTTTAGAATGTGTTTATGGATTACAAACAAAATTTATGGTATACATGTACTCTCGTAAACTGTTCATGGGTCGGTGGAAAGCCAAGCCATACTACTTTCAGTTTAGCGGTCTGGTTCACAACGCATGTAATATATTGTTTGTTCACATTAAATTCATACACGCACTGCGTAAGGACGATGCAATGCCTCAAATAATAGTCACAAAGTTGAGAATATGTAGTCTCAAAATTTAAAAGTTGCTCCCTCTCCCTCTCATGGATGGATCTGATTTTATCGTTGATTCGCTTTTGCATGTATGGATTACTCTTGTTTCCTGCCACCGATACACGCTTGCCTTGTTGTATTTGTCAAGATACGTAATGCAACCAACGCTTCTTATTTCTGTCGAGAATTGAACATCACCTTTACTTAAAAAGGGTCGGCGATGAGCAAGATGTGAGTGTATTTGCTCCTGGCAGGTTTCTTTTCTATAGAAACTGCTTGAAATGTCTTGAAAATGCCGCTGGCACTTTTTTTTAATCCACCGTAGCTTTTGTGATATTCTAGGTTCAGCTCATTGTTGAAACATCTTTTTTTGTGGTGCCGCCTTGTCTGAGATGAAAAGGTTAGCTTCAGATGAGTTTCTCGCCCTTTGTTGAATAATCTGAATCTCTCATAAGACGTGTGTTTGAGTAGCGCCGAAATGTACGAATTCAGGATACGCGTAGTATTGATTTCCCATCTCTTTGCTTTTGACGGATAGACGCATAATATTGCATAGCGTCACACAAAAGCAGGGGATCATGAACTGTATAAAATTAAGTTTTAAAAGAACATATTTGTTATCTCGTCTGTTGAATATTCGTAATTTTGATTCCAAACGTCTCAGAATGCATTAGATCTGTGCCATTCATTTTGAAAAGTAAGTCTTTAAAACTGTAAAAAAAATAATGTAATATATGCCCTATTGACAATAACTAATCTGTAAATCTTGTGAAGGAGTCTAAGCCATTTCTGATAAGTAGGTCAGTTTCACCAAAAAAAATGTTTTCTTTTTTTCTTATTTTTAACATTTGAGTCAAAACTTGACAAAAATTAATAAAATTTGACAAAATTTTGTCATTTTGCTCTAGAATTTTCCAAAAAAATATATGAGGAAAATATTGCACCACCGTGACATTTTGGGTAAAAAAATTAGCTGTTAATCTGCTTAGAAATAAATCATTCATATTTCTGTTAATGTATGTGAGTGTTCACCATTGAGTTTAGAAAATAATTTGATAAGCAGCTATTTCCTTTTTCCTCTGGTTCTTTTATATTGTGCTGTAATTTTTTTATATAATATTAGTAAAAGAAATGACCTGAGAGAAAATATCTTACAACCGTGAAAGCATTCTGAATACAAATAATTACTGTTTTTATAGCGTATTGCAAAATTTATTCTTTGATTGTTTTTACTAAAAAAAAAACACAATACCCTAAGGGCACCTGGGATGTACGTATGAACGTTTAATTTTCCGAGTTGTGTGTCATGAGTTACGATGCAATGTACAATATACGTGATAGCAAAGCATGAACGGTGCTTTGTACACATACGCTGTTAAGTTCAGGTTTCTATGTGAATCTGAGGGCAAATTGTATCATAAAAGTTTATTATATAAACTGTCAGAGTTAAACAAGGTTTGAGCATTCGGTGTGTTTGCTGTTCATTTACATGCATAGCTATTTTAATCTAATTTGAAGAGGAAATTTAATAATGGGAAAATGACATGATGTTGTTACCATGGTGATAGAGGTCATCTTTTTCTAGTATTCTTGTATATCTGAATGCACAGATCTTAGAGAAATGTTGCTACCCATCTTAAATTCTGTTCAATGTCGAGAAAAAGCATTTTAATGTGGAACACGTCCTTTAGAACATGTCAGTTATGGGTGCTTTATTTGTTACTTTCACAAAATAGTCACTGCAATAACATATACATGAAATACTTTATTTTAGCTAAAATTAATTTTGGTTGAAAAGACTTTTTGGGTGTTTTGTATGGAATTTATTTTCACCAATTTTTGGCAAATTGAATGTAAAATATATAAAAAAAAAGTATATTTGCTGGATTTTATTTTCACTGAATCATTCCTTCAGCGAAAATAGCGAAAATTAATTCCAAGCGAAAATAATGTACTTTACAGTATCCATCAAAATATTTGTATTTGGATGTTTTCTGTAATTTTCTCTAAATTATGTTTATATTTTAACAAAACAGTCATAATACAATGTTTTATGGATCAATTCAAATTTAGATCAGGATCTTTGATGGGAAACAAACTCAAGATTACAAAGAAATATTTTTTCCAAATTTCGTGTTCATGGAGAAGTGTTATATTTTGTAGAAGTCACAAATTTGTCTTCTTATGAAATTCTCAAGACGTTCAATTGTGAATGCTAGCTACAAAATTGAAAGGTTTACAATATTTATGTGAAAAGTGAAGAAATGTGATGGTGGACATTATGGCTAAACACTGTAGGGATTATACTGAATACAACTTTCGGTTTTCATTTTTACATTACTTTCTTCGGCTCAAAATTAATGTTCTTAACAGATTGTATCACTGGTAACATAGTAATCTGCCATCCTTGCAAGAATTTTCTATGACTCCACTGTGATTTCATTCAATTCTTACAAGAATTTTCTCTGACTCCACTGTGATTTCATTCCATTCTTACAAGAATTTTCTCTGACTCCACTGATTTCATTCCATCCTTACAAGAATTTTCTCTGACTCCACTGCGATTTCATTCCATCCTTGCAAGAAGTTTCTCAGACTCCACTGTGATTTCATTCCATCCTTACAAGAATTTTCTCTGACTCCACTGTGATTTCATTCCATCCTTACAAGAATTTTCTCTGACTCCACTGTGAGTTCATTCCATCCTTACAAGAATTTTCTCTGACTCCACTGTGATTTCATTCCATCCTTACAAGAATTTTCTCTGACTCCACTGCGATTTCATTCCATCCTTGCAAGAAGTTTCTCAGACTCCACTGCGATTTCATTCCATCCTTGCAAGAAGTTTCTCAGACTCCACTGTGATTTCATTCCATCCTTACAAGAATTTTCTCTGACTTCACTGTGATTTCATTCCATCCTTGCAAGAAGTTTCTCTGACTCCACTGCGATTTCATTCCATCCCCATCGTTGCAAGAAGTTTCTCAGACTCCACTGAACCTTTTGAGTTAGATAAGTGTATCTTTTTAGGGACACCTCCCTAAGAATAAACTCTTCTGCCTCAACAATCCCATTGATTGTGCTCTTTTAATTGCTTCAGACTTCTGTAATACTATAAACACATTAAATATTTACTGGTCTTTAATTTTGCTATTTTCACTGTTAAGTAAAATTCGCTACATTAATCCATTGAGCAGGTTATATAACAATAGAATGCTTTGTTTCTCTGCCAAATCTGTGAGCTTAAAAACCCAATAAAATTGCTCAAATCATTAAAATAGTGAAATTAAATGCCAGTGAAAATAGTTTGTATTACAATATTTATTTTCATAATAAATAAATATTTTACAAATATCATAAATATGACATGTTCATTTTCTCTTAGACAATTCTGCATACATTACAGAATTTACAATTTCTCTCTGTCTATATTTCTATCATCTCAGAAAAAAGGGTCTAGATATCTTGGCTCCTTTAGTCTTGTCTTGTACCGACGCATTTCCTTATTACACTGTTTTTAAAAGTCTTATTTTCATGCTTGTATGGGTACAAATCACTCAAGGAAGTGACAACGGAGACGATATGTCTAGCATGAATTGAAGCAATCAGGTAGATTCACTACCTGAGGGATAAAACTGGGTGAGCTGTGAGATTAGATTGTCTGTTGACAGTACTGGCACAGTATTTTCTTTTATTCATGTCTTTATTGTACTCTTCATCCATCTATAACTCTCTTTGACCTGATGTTATATTTGTTTAATAATAAATTCACTGTTATCAGACCCATTGTTACCGAAGGATCATCTTGATCAACAGCCTTTTATGATGAACTTCTCCTTCTTCTCCTTTCATATACTTTTCCCACCCATCTTTTTATTTTCTCCATCAAATGATGGTGATGTATACTGTTTCTTCTGCTTCAACTACCCTCCCTCTTTCATCCCCCTCTCTCTACATCTTCCTCCCTACTTTCTTTCCTATTTCATCTCCCTCTACATCTTCTTCCCTACTTCCCTTTCTCGATATTACCTACATTGTAGGTCCAGTAAAACACAAGCACTTTCTGTCTCCCAATGTTCATTTGCTGGTGAATGAATCTTTGCCTCTGGCTTTGACATCCCTGTTGAGTACATGTATGTGGCACACTCACGCACAGGGTACAGTGGGTTTGACCTCCCCTTTGAGTCTGTGGCACACTCACGCACAGGGTACAGTGGATTTGACCTCCCCTTTGAGTCTGTGGGACACTCACCCAGGGTACAGTGGATTTGACCTTCCCATTGTGTCTGTGGCACATTCACCCAGCGTACAGTAGATTTGAACTCTCCATTTAGTCTATGACACACTCACCCAGGGTACAGTGAATTTGATCTCCCCTTTGAGGCTGTGACCCACTTACCCAGGATACAGGGGAGTTGGTCTCCCCTTTGAGTCTGTGGCACACTCACCCAGGGTACAGTGGATTTGACCTTCCCATTGAGTCTGTGGCACACTCACCCAGGGTACAGTGGATTTGACATCCCAATTGAGTCTGTGGCACACTCACCCAGGGTA
Source organism: Saccoglossus kowalevskii (assembly GCF_978046115.1). Classification (NCBI taxonomy): domain Eukaryota; kingdom Metazoa; phylum Hemichordata; class Enteropneusta; family Harrimaniidae; genus Saccoglossus; species Saccoglossus kowalevskii. Next base: position 6,994,086 of record NC_140662.1, read on the forward strand.
CAGTGGCTTTGACCTCCCCTTTGAGTCTGTGGCACACTCACCCAGTGTACAGTGGATTTGACTTCCCAAATGAGTCTGTGGCACACTCACCCAGTGTACAGTGGATTTGACTTCCCAATTGAGTCAGTGACACACTCACCCAGGGTACAGTGGCTTTGGCCTCCCCATTGAGTCTGTGACACACTCACCCAGGGTACAGTGGCTTTGACCTCCCCTTTGAGTCTGTGGCACACTCACCCAGTGTACAGTGGATTTGACCTCCCAATTGAGTCAGTGACACACTCACCCAGGGTACAGTGGATTTGACCTCCCAATTGAGTTTGTGGCACACTCACCCAGTGTACAGTGGATTTGGCCTCCCAATTGAGTCTGTGACACACTCACCCAGGGTACAGTGGATTTGACCTCCCAATTGAGTCTGTGGCACACTCACCCAGTGTACAGTGGATTTGACCTCCCAATTGAGTCAGTGACACAGTCACCCAGGGTACAGTGGATTTGACCTCCCAATTGAGTCAGTGACACACTCACCCAGGGTACAGTGGCTTTGACCTCCCCTTTGAATCTGTGGCACACTCACCCATGGTACAGTAGATTTGACCTCCCCTTTGAGTCTGTGACAAACTCACCCAGGGTACAGTGGATTTGACCTCCCAATTGAGTCAGTGACACACTCACCCAGGGTACAGTGGATTTGACCTCCCCTTTGAGTCTGTGGCACACTCACCCAGCATACAGTAGATTTGACCTCTCTATTTAGTCTATGACACACTCACCCAGGGTACAGTGGATTTGACCTCCCCTTTGAGTCTGTGGCACACTCACCCAGGGTACAGTGGATTTGACCTTCCCTTTGAGGATGTTACCCATTCACCCAAGGTACAGTGGGTTTGACCTTCCCATTGAGTCTGTGGCACACTCACCCAGCATACAGTAGATTTGACCTCTCCATTTAGTCTATGACACACTCACCCAGGGTACAGTGGATTTGACCTCCTTTGAGGCTGTGACCCACTTACCCAGGATACAGTGGATTTGGTCTTCCCTTTGAGTCTGTGGCACACTTACCCCAGGGTACAGTGGATTTGACCTCCTCGTTGAGGCTGTGACCCACTTACCCAGGATACAGTGGATTTGGTCTTCCCTTTGAGTCTGTGACCCACTTACCCAGGATACAGTGGATTTGGTCTTCCCTTTGAGTCTGTGGCACACTCACCCAGGGTACAGTGGATTTGGTCTTCCCTTTGAGGCTGTGACCCACTTACCCAGGATACAGTGGATTTGGTCTTCCCTTTGAGTCTGTGACCCACTTACCCAGGATACAGTGGATTTGGTCTTCCCTTTGAGTCTGTGGCACACTTACCCAGGGTACAGTGGATTTGACCTCCTCTTTGAGGCTGTGACCCACTTACCCAGGATACAGTGGATTTGGTCTTCCCTTTGAGGCTGTGACCCACTTACCCAGGATACAGTGGATTTGGTCTTCCCTTTGAGTCTGTGGCACACTTACCCAGGGTACAGTGGATTTGACCTCCTCTTTGAGGCTGTGACCCACTTACCCAGGATACAGTGGATTTGGTCTTCCCTTTGAGGCTGTGACCCACTTACCCAGGATACTGTGGATTTGGTCTTCCCTTTGAGTCTGTGGCACACTCACCCAGTGTACAGTGGATTTGACATCCCAATTGAGTCTGTGGCACACTCACTCAGGGTACAGTGGATTTGACCTCCCCTTTGAGTCTGTGACACACTCACCCAGTGTACAGTGGATTTGACATCCCAATTGAGTCTGTGGCACACTTACCCAGGATACAGTGGATTTGGTCTTCCCTTTGAGTCTGTGACCCACTTACCCAGGATACAGTAGATTTGGTCTTCCCTTTGAGTCTGTGGCACACTCACCCAGTGTACAGTGGATTTGACATCCCAATTGAGTCTGTGGCACACTTACCCAGGATACAGTGGATTTGGTCTTCCCTTTGAGTCTGTGGCACACTCACCCAGTGTACAGTGGATTTGACATCCCAATTGAGTCTGTGGCACACTTACCCAGGATACAGTGGATTTGGTCTTCCCTTTGAGTCTGTGGCACACTCACCCAGTGTACAGTGGATTTGACATCCCAATTGAGTCTGTGGCACACTTACCCAGGATACAGTGGATTTGGTCTTCCCTTTGAGTCTGTGGCACACTTACCCAGGGTACAGTGGATTTGGTCTTCCCTTTGAGTCTGTGACCCACTTACCCAGGATACAGTGGATTTGGTCTTCCCTTTGAGGCTGTGACCCACTTACCCAGGATACAGTAGATTTGGTCTTCCCTTTGAGTCTGTGGCACACTCACCCAGTGTACAGTGGATTTGACATCCCAATTGAGTCTGTGGCACACTTACCCAGGATACAGTGGATTTGGTCTTCCCTTTGAGTCTGTGGCACACTCACCCAGTGTACAGTGGATTTGACATCCCAATTGAGTCTGTGGCACACTTACCCAGGATACAGTGGATTTGGTCTTCCCTTTGAGTCTGTGGCACACTCACCCAGGGTACAGTAGATTTGGTCTTCCCTTTGAGGCTGTGACCCACTTACCCAGGATACAGTAGATTTGGTCTTCCCTTTGAGTCTGTGGCACACTCACCCAGTGTACAGTGGATTTGACATCCCAATTGAGTCTGTGGCACACTTACCCAGGATACAGTGGATTTGGTCTTCCCTTTGAGTCTGTGGCACACTCACCCAGTGTACAGTGGATTTGACATCCCAATTGAGTCTGTGGCACACTTACCCAGGATACAGTGGATTTGGTCTTCCCTTTGAGTCTGTGGCACACTTACCCAGGGTACAGTGGATTTGGTCTTCCCTTTGAGTCTGTGACCCACTTACCCAGGATACAGTGGATTTGGTCTTCCCTTTGAGTCTGTGGCACACTTACCCAGGGTACAGTGGAGTTGACCTCCCCTTTGAGGCTGTGACCCACTTACCCAGGATACAGTGGATTTGGTCTTCCCATTGAGTCTGTGGCACACTTACCCAGGGTACAGTGGATTTGGTCTTCCCTTTGAGTCTGTTACCCACTTACCCAGGATACAGTGGATTTGGTCTTCCCTTTGAGTCTGTGGCACACTTACCCAGGGTACAGTGGATTTGGTCTTCCCTTTGAGTATAGCTGTGGCACACTTACCCAGGGTACAGTGGATTTGGTCTTCCCTTTGAGTCTGTGGCACACTTACCCAGGGTACAGTGGATTTGGTCCCCCCTTTGAGTCTGTGGCACACTTACCCAGGGTACAGTGGATTTACAGTGGATTTGACCTCCCCTTTGAGTCTGTGGCACACTTACCCAGGATACAGTAGATTTGGTCTTCCCATTGAGTCTGTGGCACACTTACCCAGGGTACAGTGGATTTGGTCTTCCCTTTGAGTCTGTTACCCACTTACCCAGGATACAGTGGATTTGGTCTTCCCTTTGAGTCTGTGGCACACTTACCCAGGGTACAGTGGATTTGGTCTTCCCATTGAGTCTGTGGCACACTTACCCAGGGTACAGTGGATTTGGTCTCCCCTTTGAGTCTGTGGCACACTCACCCAGTGTACAGTGGATTTGACATCCCCATTTAGTCTGTGGCACACTTACCCAGGGTACAGTGGATTTGGTCTTCCCATTGAGTCTGTGGCACACTTACCCAGGGTACAGTGGATTTGGTCTCCCCTTCCAGTCTGTGGCACACTTACCCAGGGTAGTGGTTAATGCGTTTCTTGTGTTTAATCCCCAGGTAGGATTTGAACTGTGGTCTACAAGTCATGTATGGAATACAACAACCATGCTGACACATGTATGTGTTTTACAAGTTCTTTAACAACATTTAATTTAGGGGAGAGATTTCTTCTGGTCAATCTGGATTTTGATGCATTGCAATTATAGTCAGTGATACTGTGTCCAGGTGTCTTGGTTGGAAACCTCATTAAAAATGGGTGTTGTTTATTTTCACAATTTACTACTATATTTGCTATTTTAGAAGCGCATAACTGATAGAAATGCTCATGAAATTTTATTTATTTCATGATAGGTTATTAAATGTGCTACTAATATCTATCCAAATGTATGTCATATTACCCAGCCAATTTATGGCCACAGCTGGGCATACGATAATAAACTGACTTAAAATAATGCTCAGGTTCTAGGCTGAAAGTGTGCATATAAATAAACAACTCTGACCATTTGAGTACGTACATGAAATCAATCTTATTGAGTGTCTACAACATCCATATAGTCGAATCACTTTATCCAGACAGCTATTAAAAATAACAACGGCTTGTACACTCAGTAATACAAGGTGTACAACTAATGACTGATATCGAGATAGTTGCTATAGCAACAGTGAAGCAATAATTGATGATAGACTCTCATCCATATTTGACAAAAATCATAGGAATCATTATTAGCTTTCTTTAACCTCTTCACCACCAGACTCCCTTGCCCAAATTATTCTGCACTTTTTTTTTTATCAACTTCAATTACTGGAAATGAACCCTAATTTTGAAGCCAACAGACAAATTTGAGTCAACTTTCAGTTTTTACTAAGAATATTTGTCCATTTTTGTCCTAATCTTCTGAAGGAAATTGCAGACTATAAACGGGACTATTTTGTGAATTTGTGATGAGATGAAAATAGGGACTGGTAATGAAAAGTTTAACCTTTTATCTATAACGGAAAACGCTGTTAGTTCATTCAATTATTCATAAACAAACAAATAAATAAATTATTATCGATCAAAGTTTTGCAATTTTGTATACATAAAAAATTAATATAAAAGGAAATAAGTTTGAAATTGTGAATAGTGTGCCTGTAATTTTAATGTCATAAAATTGAAGGATAGATAGCTGTGTGTTTCATAGTATGCAAGACACAATGTAGATCTTTCTTTATATTTAATTTACCCGGGTACATTGAAACTAAAAATTCATAAAATCACAACAACAAAAAACTTTCAAAAGTTAGATTTACTCTAACTTAGATTTACTCTAACTTAGACAAATAAATTGAGCAGTGGCTATTTTTAGCTCATAACCACGTCAAATTTACATGCTAATGTCAATTTGTGACCTGGCTAATGAAGTAAATGTCATCTTAATGAGAAGGGAAGTTATATTCACCCCTATTTATCTCTGCAGACTGTTGGCAAACTTTGATAGAGGTCAGATGTATATGCATAAATGTCAGCAGAAATGAGTGGATTATACATACTTATTATCCCACTTAATATTTCAGTTGTAAATTGTGTTACTTTGACAAAGGTTGGATTGCTAAAGGGTTTTTCTGTTATTAGTAGAACCCACTTGTGTGAAAGTTACATTGCTTGTAATGTTAATGGCTTGTTATCACATAAGAAGGGGGGAGGATATCTGTAGTTGTCAACATTTTCATTCGGTTTTAGCTGTTTTTATATTTTGCTTGTTATTTTTATTGTTTCAAGCGCCACCTTTCACAAATCAAACATGCTAAAGAGTTCTTCTGTTATTACTGTGAAAGTTACATTGCTTTGTAATGCTAATGGCTTGTTATCGCATGAGAGGGTGGAAAAAATAGCTGTAGTTGTCAATGTCTTCATACAGTGTTGATTATTTTCAACGTTTCCCAAATTTCACAAATCAAACATGCATGCCAATACAATTAAATGTATGATTCTATGTTAATTTGATTCAAAATTAACAAAAAAATTAACAAAAGTGTGTGGAAATCAGCAATAATGTTGCTCCAGATATTAGTAGTAAAAATGATGGTGTTCATAACATCAAACAGATTTACCTCATTTCACTTCAATTATAAGTTCTTTCATTTACAATATTAGTGAAACCTTGTAGTAGCATAAAATTAACCGCTATAAAAGAATGACATTATGCTGTGATAATTATAGACCATCCCTGTAATGCTTGTACAACTTGACATAGAATTTGTCAGTAGTTCATTGCACTTTAGACGACAAACTCATTTGATTTTGACGCTGCAGGTGATATCCACTCGTACGGTTTCATTCAAAACACACGTCAATCAATCAAACAAAAACACCATCTTCATATATAGGCAACGACTAAAGGTGTCGCCAGTAGTAATAGCCACTGCTCTGTAACTATTATTTATTGCTATTTGTGTACTCGCGTATCACACGTGTCTGACGCCAACATTTTACACTGTTTCAATAGATCGAGCCCTAGGAATACATTTTGCGTCGTCAATTCATAATTTAACAAACTGAATTGAATACGAGATGTCGGACAATTTAATGGATGTCTGTATTAATGTGACAGATAGCATTTTTTGTTTCCTTAATGGCTTCAATGGAGACATCTATTAGATGGGTCTTTAGAAGGCATTCAAGGGAGATTTATTTTCATCAAGTTAAATGGTCCGTACATATAACACTAACATTGTTAATCATACAAATTATTGTTAATTAGATTAATAGTAACAAATTGTATTAGGACATTTTTATGTCGGTAACACTTTCGTTGATTAGTGGGTGTAACATGTGGCATGACATTTGGGGATTAATTCTCATCTTTTTATGTAATATACAATATTTATTCTATTGTAGCACAACTCCATATCAAAAGTTAAGCTTTTTTTTGGAAGTTTTAAAAAGGTAATAGGACATACTATATATCTTACACAAATCATTTGAACTTTTAAAATCGGCAAATATGGTGATGAAACAGATGTGCATGTACCATAGCTCCAATAAATACTGTATTTCCTTTATAATAAATACACATAACTTATAGGGCTCAAAATTTGAGAAGGCCACAATGGCAATTGTCATTATATCCTACCTAACCGCTTAGAAGTTCTTAAACTCTCACTACACAGTTTCAATGTGACCAAGACATTTTCATAATGTTATACCTCGAAAATGGGTACCCTCACAATCAAGTTTAATTTTAACATTACATATAAACTATCTCTTCTATTGATATAAGCACCTCAAATAAAATTTTATTAACATTAATTTTTAGTGTATTTCTTTTAACATATTAAATTATTTATTCAATAATATAAGGTTATTTGGAGAATATCGTCAAGTGTATGCACAAAGGGAGTATGTCGATCATATCAATGTTATCCTGTTCCACCTTAGTGCATACTTTTCAGTATCCTCATGATAACCTTTATGATACATCTTTTCCTGATTGTGGTATGAAATTGTTTAATGAGATATATCAGCTCAAAATGGCAACAAAAATGTTTTGCGGTGTGCGAACGTTTGCATTAAATGACATGATTCTATAATTTGATGTAAACAAAGGCACATGTTTGTATGTGATGTCAATAATCTAGAGGTCAACGTCAAGTTTAATGTTGGTAACGTTTTGGCTCCAAATAAGGGAGTATTCAAATGAGTGTAAATACGTTCGAACCAATGCAAGCATTTTCAATGCCAGATTTATACCGGTAATATTATAAGCTATGAATGATGTCTCAGATTGACCACTGCGACGTATTACTATTAATTCAATTGAACAAGCAAATACGCAGTTTCCATAAGGGAATTAAGGGGGGACACAGTGCAACAGTGCAGGGACGGAGATGTGCGAAAAAATGTGTGAGACACAGTCAAGCTTATTATTCAAGCGTACATCCCTATCCAAGCCCTGTTATCATGTGATAATGGGCCGTGCAGAGTCCTTTATTTTAATTGTAATAACATTTATTGTTGAAAAATTGTATATACTGCAGCAGTAGCTTGAGAAGAAAAAAATTGATAGTGTGGCTAGCCCGTCATGGACACTTTTATTTCAGTTTTGCATAGTACATTAACAAACAACATGTGAATAAATGCACATAGGTACAAATGTAGACTTTTAGATAAAAATTTACTAAGATTTCTTAAGCTAAACAAATATAGGTGCATTTGTTGTATACTTTCCATAAATATTTTCAGGAAACCTTGAATGTCGACGAGTTGCTCAAACACACAATCCTGTTCCCATGCCAGTGCACTGACAAATACTAACAAACTCCATATTTTTTCCTTTCATAAAAGTTGCACACACACACACACACACAAATTAAAAAAAATTATTGGACTTTATTAATTAATGAAGATGTTTAGCAGAGACAGGTAACCGGTACAGAACAAATGAGAATGTATATTTCAAACCTGATACGCTACATTCGAACAAAACCTGCATCCCCGATTTCACTGGATCTATCACCCTGATAAACTTAGAAGTTCAGTCATCCATCTTTAAATTCCCATATAACATATACATATACATTTGTTCAATTCATAAAAGATTTAGTTTGATGTACTTATTATGCTGCACACTCGTAGAGTAAAAGCAAAACCTCCATATTGCATCTTATCCATATTGACCCGTTTGCGTGACTTGTAATTAAATTTCTACATTCTACATACATTTTGTATATTTTTTATTCCGTACCCCATGTTAGGTGTCAATTCATTTTTGTTAGATGTTACTTGTAAAATATTTTAACTGGCGTTTTTATAAAGTTTACTTTCACTGATGTTTGACGAGTTTAATGTAAAATATAATAAAAGTATTTTCATTGCATTTTATTTTCACTGAAATAAAATACTTCTCAGTACAGACAGGTGAATGTTATGTACATGCTAGATTGATTTTTTTTCAACACAAATTTTGAGTATAAATTATTTTGCATTTTAAAATATTTTTTCTATAATAAAAATTTAATAATAGTTGGTTCATCAGGAAAGAATTTGATATTTGTTCATTATTCTGATAAAAATTTTAGTAAAAATTTGTGTTTGAAAAAAGCAGACTATAAAGTGCTCTAATTTTGTAAGTTGGAAAAAATGATAACAAATTGTAGTAGTGCATGTTTCATTTTGATCCTCAAGTTAGAGTGACTTTTCCTTACAAATGATTTCTAGTGTTGAAAATTTAAGTACTTTGTGAAGTATACCAAAAACTGGTCACTTTCATGACCTCTAAAGGTCACACATCCTGGTACTTTCATTGATATAAAAAAAAATGAGTTATTGATATTTCTGCACAATTTCCTAAACCTGACTTTTTGTCGAATAAAATCTTTCTGTTCAGATCAAAAATATACATTAAAATGCCCAAATTGTTTATGTTTGGGATGCTGTCATACCAACAAAAGTACCAGGATGTGTGACCTTTAGGGGTCATGAAAGTAGCCTTTTGGAAAGTCCTTTTCAAATTTTAAACATTATGCAAAGCTAGTAAAACAAACTCAGAAACCGTAACCCACATGGGAGGAGGAAATTATAAAATTCAATTGTCAAATTTGATTTCCCATAGTTGCTATGGTACTGTTGCTAAGATACCAGCTGAAGCTGAATCTGCATTGCTAGAATTCAATTGCATGTACATAGATGAGCAGTTTGAGGAGAATTCATCAAATTTAGAGAAATTTCAGTATTAAAATAAACATCAGAATTTTAAAAATATTAATAGTTGAAATTGTGTGCAAATTCTGAATATTATTTTGCAATTTACTGAAAGATTTCATAATTTCTACTTTTGAAACAACTCGTGTACGTCAATTATTTGTAGTATTATTTCTCAAACTGGAAATGACATTGTTTGAGTGATTGAGAGCATACAAATGAGATAATTGTGAGTATTCAATTGTATTTGAACCGGGCGCCACCCACACAACCACCTGGAAATTAACCTACTTAGTACCTGAAAATAGAATGTAATCACAAACTCTGGCATGGAATGACGAGACAAGTGTGGATTACATAATACAGATATGCTTTGAATAAAGTTTACATTGCATTGAGGAAATTAAAGTGTACAATTATTGAATATGTTGATATGTTTGGATAGATAGCTTGCTAATAGGTGACGACAATACAAGAAGGGGTGCCACTTTATGGTGACTGCATGTGTTTGTAAAACCTGAGTGTGGTAAATAAAACACTGTTATTCCATTTAAGATTAACTGTTCAGTTTGGGAAACTTTGATAAGAATCGTAATATGGATGTTTTGTTTGTACCGGTAGCTTTTTCCCCTGACACCGTTTAAACTACCTTTGTCATTGCAGTGAGCATATCAGTAGGTCATCTTACTGTAACTGGGTGAAACTTTCAGAGGGATTATAGTATTACTGGTTTTTAAGAAAATTCTTTAAGACTGAGATATCAATCTTAATCCCAGATATGGGAATGAGAGGTCAAAGGTTGATGATTGTGTTTGATAACCTTAGAAACACTTTTGCTCAAACATTGTCTGTTTCTCAGGGACCAACTAATATTTAGGGGGGTACACATGTATGTTATTTTTTGCTCAATAGAGGTTCTTGATCTTTTGAAGGTCAAAGTTAACTTTTGTCATATTTCAAAGGATTTTTTTTTTTTTTGATTTTGTCAAACCTACAAACAGTGGGAAATTTAAATTATAGAAAAATATATTTGGTAGTAATCTTGGTGGACAAAATTAATGGAATTTAAAGATTTCATGCATAGTATTTCTCTGTAATATTTTTGGTCTACCGGTAGCCCCTTCATCCCCCCAGCACCCCATGGTGCAGTAAATTGTCTATTCCTTCAAAGTGTACACTAAATCCAGGTATGGAATTGCATATTCATGATGAATATGTACTAAACCCCATACCCTCCAACCCCATACCCTCCAACCCCATACCCTCCAACCCCATACCCTCCAACCCTATACCCTCCAACCCCATACCCTCTAACCCCATACCCTCCAACCCTATACCCTCCAACCCTATACCCTCCAACTCCATACCCTCCAACCATATACCCTCAACCTCATACCCTCCAACCCCATACCTTCCAACCCCATACCCTCCAACCCCATACCCTCCAACCCCATACCCTCCAACCCCATACCCTCCAATCCCATACCCTCCAACCCTATACTTTAGCCTTAAACGGGCTAGCAGTGCCAGTGGTAATTGCGTGAGTAGAAATATTTTCAACTTTGAATCTCTTCAGCGCAAGGCATTATATAACTTCAGTCAGCGTCTACTTACGAGCGATAATGCTTTAATTCGTACTTGTGTCAACTCTGACAGTTTTTTCTTATCCAAATTTTGGACTAATCTTAGACGTTGTATTTATTAGTGTTCGTGTTTGTTATGTATTTAATATGGGACTTTTTTGGCCTGAAATAAAGGATTAATAATAATAATAATAATAATAATATACCCTCCAACCCTATACCCTCCAACCCTATACCCTCCAACCATGTACCCTCCAACCCCATACCCTCCAACCCCATACCCTCCAACCCCATACCTTCCAACCCCATACCCTCCAACCCCATACCCTCCAACCCCATACCCTCCAACCCCATACCCTCCAACCCCATACCTTCCAACCCCATACCCCCAACCCTATACCCTCCAACCCTATACCTTCCAACCCCATACCCTCCAACCCTGTATCCTCCAACCCCATATCCTCCAACCCTATACCTTCCAACCCCATACCCTCCAACCCTATACCCTCCAACCCATACCCTCCAACCCTATACCCTCCAACCCTGTACCCTCCAACCCCATACCCTCAACCTCATACCCTCCAACCCTATACCCTCCAACCCCATACCTTCCAACCCCATACCCTCCAACCTCATACCCTCCAGCCCCTTCCCCTACTCATGAAATGAGCAGTGCCAGTAGTGACCGGGGAATGCAAACCTTTGCAATTACTGTTTTTTTTTTTTAAAGTACTAGTACATTCTTGCACTCATCAAAGTTTCATTTGTCACAGTCTGTAGAATTGTTAGTTTCTCTTAGTATTAAATCAGCATGAATGCATTATTTGCTATAATATAATGCTATATATAGTTGGGTAATTGGTTAATTTGAATTTAATACAGAGTATATTTTGGATATCCAGCTGGCAAAATAATGACCAAATGAATATATGCTATTACTTTAATTTGTCTCTTTATATTAATTTACCTGCTAATATACTTCCAAAAACCATCAACATTTTCCCCACACCAAATTTTGCTTATGCTGCCATGGCAACCAAGTACATATGGTTTCTGTTTCAAAAACAAATCAGTGAAAGTAAAAGTTGAGCATAACCTAAATTTCACAACAAATTTTTTTCGTACAATTAAAAAAAAATGATTTAATGTGTATTAAAATCACTTGACAATATTATGCTATCCCATGATTCCATGGGGCAATCCCTGGCATTGTAGCTGTCCCTTTTTGCATATACATATAATGTTAGTCCATCTATCAAAAATTATGTTGAAAGTGCAGATAAAAGAGTTGTCAAACTAAAAATTATTAAAATTTCAAAAATTTAAAATTCAATAACATTTTGTAGCAATAACTCAAAATGATATCAATGGATGATTTTGTTTCTTTCTCAATATATTAACGGCTGATAAATGATGCAATACGTTGTCATGGAAACATGGTACTTGCATCTTGATTCATTCATGGTAATGAGAAATGAGAAGTGGGAGGATGATGGGCGGTTTTATGTTTAAAAAAAGCCGTAATAGGAATTATCATAGTGAGGAAATTCAGGGGTCATATTAATCTCTGCCATCATTGCTAAATGAATCCCACCCAAAATGCATCAATGATTTGTGAAAGGTACGGTACACGTGGGAATCTAATTTTTTATGGGAAATTGTTGTTCCCTGTTTCACTTTTACTTCGGAGCTTTCTTTTTAATGAACGTAATCTTTTCATTTTCCTCGGATTTCAGCGTTGTCTTCCGGTAACATGTCTGCATATAATCTCCATCCGTACTCAGTGTGTTTACGTGACGACAACAAGTCTGTGGTTTAATTACTTGATTCTTTTTTGGATAAAAAAAATTACAGCTAGAACAATCTATTTGTAGTCCAATTCAAACCATCAACCTCAGATCTCTGATAGTTTCCCCTGATGAATATTCCATTTATGTGACAGGGGTGGAGGAGGGGCATGTGACTGTCCCTGCATTGAGGTCTCTTTACTATGAATTGCAGTTTGTTTTAAGTTATTCTTTTTCACGAAAAGTCGAATTCCAAATATTTAGTTATTTTATTTGAAAAAGACACACCCGCTCGATTGATAGTTACCCAATTTAATTACTCTTCTAAGTGTCGCTATCCCTGGAGAATTCCGAGACAACTCTCTGTCTAATCGTAATCTGCGTTATTGCCACCAGATATGTAATGCTATAAATCACTGCTCGTCTACCAGACGTTCTTTGTTAAAAAGGAAAAAAAAACGCAGAAATCTTGTGTAATGGTTTGACTTGTGTTGCTGGTTACTCATTCTCTGCCTAGCACCGATGAGTCACTTATATCAACGGTCAATTCTCAAAGGTCTTGGCTTAGACGCACGGATCTATGTTGTTTGCCATCGGCCATGGCCCGCGCTGACATAACATTGCCGAGATGGATGCACCGAAAACTGGAGGTGAGAATTGTTGATACCCTCTCCTCTTTTGTGTATGTTCTACGTCTGTTACATACGAATGTATAGTACGTGTGATACTGTTATATCATTTTGCATTGTGCATCATGTGTTTTATTTTTCTGACCTATATTTCATTAATAGGTCATTACAGATTATCAGATGCGGTTTCCCTCCAAATTTTATAGTATATTCAACCCTACCAATATCACATTCATTTTGTCCACCTGAATTTTGGATTGATTTGAAAAAAAAAAAATATTGTGCTAGGATTCGTAATGACATTACTCATGTTCAATTGTAATAATACATTTAATATGAGAAATCAGTTCCGTATTAAGTATGTTTAACCTTTGACCTCTTTCAAGTTTTCACAAAATTTATTTTTTCCACACTTGAATGATACAAAAAGCTGATGGAAAATTATGTCTATTTGATTAAAAAAAAATACATACAGATGTGTACAATTTTGTATCAATATATTATCAGATAATAACTGGAAGATATTACTGTTTAAAAAGTTGTACAATTAAATAAACTGAATTTTTTCTGTAATTTCAGTATTAATATTTTAACCATAGTCTTGATCAAATTTCCTGTGTGAATAAAATAAAATTTGTTTTTCAATTGATAAAAGTCCAAATTAATAATGAAAATATTGAATATTTTCAAATTTAATTAAATTCACTTAATTAAATACATGTCAGTATCAACAATTTCAATTTTTTTATGTTCCATCATTTTCAACATTATTTTGAACAGAAAACCATGCATGGAAATCACAAGCACAAATATTGTATACACTTATTGTGTGTGCATTTTTTTTTAATATTACCTTTAGGAATTTTGATTTTAATTTCAATTGCATGGAGGTTCCATTAAATTTATGAGTCAAACAAATTAAAGTAATGGCACTTAATTTGTGGAAAGTAATATATTAGTTGATTAAATCTGTTGCTGCCATTGTCTAAATGTTGTTGCATTTCATAAAATAGTATTCCATCAGCATCACATTTTTTCTAGCAACAATATTCATCCAGATTTTTTAAACATGTTAGTAATGTTAGTTACTGAGTTTGGTACAATAATGAAAAAATAATTATTAAACATTTTTGAAGGGGAAAAATTTGTGTGGATGAAAGAATGAATGTATTTCGTATTTGCTTTTTCGTATTTCAACTTCATGAATAAAAATTAGCAAAACAGAATGCCTATTTTTGTTATATAAATGTTTGGCTACAAATAAGTTGCTTTGAAACATGACATTTGTCATTGTCAGTGATGCTTACGAGCAGCTGCAACAAAATACCACCTGGTTAGTTTAAAATCAGGATGTGTCTGGTTCCAAAATTTTAAAATTTAATTTATGATAATATGGTTTTATTTATTACCTGTGATATACTTTAATAAAATGTAAGTGACAGTGTTATATTCGCAGCAATTCACGTTTTGTATAATAAAACCTTTTTATTTCGAACGCCAACATTTTATTGCGAGTTAGAATGCAAGATCAAAGATTAATTATTCCTATTCTCTGGTGCGGAAATAAATCGCTTCTTACTGTCATGACTCATCGAAACTTAGTAGATTTGCCGCTATGAACTTGACCCAGCACACACAACAGAGTCTGCTGAGGTGACCTTCACACTTAGCAGTAGACTTATTGTCTCCAGTCATTTATTATGTCCATCAGTCATATACCTGCGCAGGTTTCGAGCGTGCCTACCATTCTAGATTCAAGTGTAGTTACAATCAAGGTTTTGACATCAGGTAGTCTTCACATCTAGCTTTGCTGTCAGACTTCTTTCCTCCAATGATGCTGCTTCCCTGTGCACACCTGATTTAGGGTGTCAAGTTATTTGACGTGGTTTTGGTTCATAGATAGTGAACACACAACAATTTTGTTGTCATGCTTTCTCAACTCTCTCCAATCAAGTTTGTTCTTCTCTTCAGTGTACTTAGGTAAGAGATGTACATTCTTTTTTTCACTGCTTGTTTCTAAGTCATATCATAAAAGTGTTAGTGCCCCCCTCATCACAACTGAAGCATCGTTAGCTACAGCACTCAAAGCGAGATTTTAGTATCATGTTTTTTTTTTATTTTCAAGCTTTATTATTATTTCCCCAAATAATTTGGTTTGATATATGCAATTTCATTTTTAAGTACACCCCCCCAAAAAAAAACTCATTTAAAAAAATTATCTAGCGAATACTATCAAATATAGAATGACATAAATTAATAATATTTTTGTCAAAATTATGGGAGACATACCTCAATATTTACTGAAATTTGTGTATTTTGATGCTCGTTTTTCTACACATTTCCATGCATCACCACGGATACGTAATATAAAGCTAGAATAAATTGTTCTGCCACGATATGTAACATGAGCTTCTTGTACTGTTGACCAAATAGTGCAGTTCATCTATAGGGACCGTGAACTGAATTACGTCTGGAATACAAACTGTTTTTTTTCTAATCTCTGAGCTCCTGAGGAATCTAGAACATCCTTGCATGGAAATTAATTTTGTCAATAAATTAATCTGAATGCATTTGTTCTGTTTGAGGGAAGGGAAGATGTTAAAGCTTGTGTTAAATGAATATTTTTTCTTCTTTTCGTCAGCCGCTTTTACAAGTGCTTGTTATTCAGTGGTTTTGAGATGCTAATGTTTGATATTGTAGCGTATAATTTTGAAAACCGTT
This sequence comes from Saccoglossus kowalevskii, assembly GCF_978046115.1. Classification (NCBI taxonomy): domain Eukaryota; kingdom Metazoa; phylum Hemichordata; class Enteropneusta; family Harrimaniidae; genus Saccoglossus; species Saccoglossus kowalevskii. The sequence goes on from NC_140662.1 coordinate 7,010,200, forward strand.
TATTTAGCATTTGGAGTAGGTATTAAAATAACAATCGTAAATGATTACTTGCAATTACATGCTTAAATTAAGTTGTCATGGCAACCAAGTAATCTGTTTTCACTGTAGCCAAATTCTTCATACCTTTCTTTTTTTTCCTTTTGTAAATAATTTTCATTTCAATTTTAAATTTGGTCAAAATATAAAAATGTTGTATATTTGATTTTATCTTTCACAAGTATGAGTAGTCCAACGACTGTTCAGTCTAAGAAAAGTTCGTCATTTCAATAAAAGAATACCATTTCATGTGTGCTAAAACAATGTTTAGATTATACTGTAGAATACTTTATTTTTCGCTTGGAATTAATTTTCGCTATTTTTGCTGAAGGGATGATTCAGTGAAAATAAAATCCAGCGAATATCCATTTTTTCCTATGTTTTACATTCAACTTGACAAAAATCAGTGAAAATAAATTCCATACAAAATGCTTGAAAAGTGTTTTCAGCGAAAATTCATTCCAGTTAAAATATAGTATTCTACAGTAGTATATAATGACCATTTGTGTGAAATACTGCATTTGCTAGAGCAGCGTATCTCGTCTGCAATAAATAAAATAAGACTAGTTTTGGCATGTCGTTTCTGTGTGAGCTACTAATACATTGTATAACAAAATATTTTCACAATTTTGTAATTTGCAGTATTCAGTAATCAACATCTCTAGACATCAGTAGACTATGCAATAGCTACAATATTTCTAGGTTTCTCTGAAACAAAATTTTAGAATATTTCAATATTTGAAAAATATTTATTAAATATAGATTTATCTTTTCACCACCAGACTTTCTCCCCCAAATTTTTCTGCACTTTTTTTCTAATAATTTTCAATATTTCAGGAAATGAACCCTAATTTTGGAGCCAATTGAGTTAATATTCCGTTTTTACTCAAAAAATTGTCTATTTTTGTCCCCATCTTCTGAAGAGAATTGCAGACTGCAGGTCTATATGATGATGTAAATTTGTGACAAAAAGAGGAAGTTTGTGGTGAAAAGATTAATATGGTTATTTATACCTGTCCCCCCTCCACCAAATAATGGTATATCCAGAATGTTCAGATAATGAATCTCATTGCATACATACTTATATAATAGAGATTTCAAATTCTGAACTTGACGATGTATGAGTCTTAGGTCAGAAAGGTTAAATAACTACGTGGTTTATTAATGACTTTCACCCCGAGATGTGACTGACCTTTTTACAAAGATCATCATCTCAAATAAGGAAATGATGTTCCCTGTCAATTTCTCTTCCTGGAAATTTTTCCAAGCATTCGTCTCTAGAGGTTTGACCCTTGACCTCAGTACTTTACATATATCAGTAAGATCCTAATATGGGGTATATGAAGACAATAGGTGATTCGTGCTAGAATCTCGGTACCACATTTTGTAAATTTTTATGCATTTTTTATATATTTTTTAGTTGTTAATTTTGGAACAAACAAACTTAATTTCCTATTAGGTGCAGATCATGATAAAAAATATTAAAAATAATCAAAAATTGACTTTCACATTTGAGTTTCTCAGCTGTTATTGCTGATTTGTTAATCTAATTTGCATATGTATAGATACTGTGGAATCTTTTATTTTCAGTTTAAAATTTTAGTTAGCTTACCCGGTGAATGGTAAATGAAATAAAATGCAGGAGAATTACTTCCCTGAATGGTGTGTATGTAGTTTGTATGAAAGCTGGAAACAACATTAAATTTTTGGTACAACATTATCTAGGTGGGAGGTGAGTATTTAAAATTGGCTGCAAGTACTGTAAAATACTTTATTTCAGCTGGAATTAATTTTTGCTGAAAAGGCCTTTTGGGTGTTTTGTACAGAATTTATTTTCACTAATTTTTGATGAGTTGCATGTGAAATATAGGGAAAAAAGTATATTCACTGAAATAGTGAAACGCGAAAATAAAGTATTCTACAGTACACCATTTTTCCCTGACAATTAGTAGTAGTAGTGTGTGAGTTTGTCTCATTCATGTTAAGTATGACATTTCACGTACACAGCAATGTCAAATATTTTTGACCTACTTAAATTGCAAATTTTAAATATTAAAATTAAACAAAATTCCATTGAACCCAAGTCAGCTTACTGTTGCTATGAGATTCGTTGCCATAGTTATGATTCAGCAGATTATACTCAGGGGGCATTCTTTTCAAGTCTTCAGAGATTTGATTGTTTGGTAATTGCGCACTCCAAAAACCTCAATTTGTTTTTCCTGTGATTGCTTTTGCAACATAGAGCTTCTAAAAAATGAAAAAGGAAAAAAAAATGCCAGTTTTTAAAAATTACAGCCTAAAATTTGAAGTCGTTTCATTATTAGGTTTCCATTTTTGGGGATTGCACCATTGCATTGTGGGTTATCATTGTGATTTATTCTTTTTGTTTCCCCATTCCAATTTTAATTCCGCAAATTGTCTTGGGATTAAAAGGATAAAAGGTTCCCCTTTATAATTTGTGGTAGATTTAACCTTTGCTTCTTTATGAACTATGACACTGTTCCCAACAAATTTCCATCCACAGAATGTCTTTTTCCTTTCTTGTAAATTAAACTCAAGGAATTTAAAATTGTCACAGCTGTCGCACGATATGCATCCCATGCAATGTACAGCACATGTAAAATAAATCGTTTATTGTAAACAGTTTCATTTTCGCTGCTAGAAATTTGCAAATTTTATCGTGAAAACACTCCAGAGAAATGTTCATTGCTATCAAATTTAAAATTTGTTGATTTTCACTAACTCACAATAATTTCTCTCTTTAATATGAAATTAAAACGGTATCTATACAAGATTTGAATACACGGTTACTTTAATATCAGCAATGTCTTTTCAAGTATTCTAAAAGTTAACTGAAATTTGAGAAAAACAGACAAAATATGACAGAATCTGCATGCATATTTTTGGTGGGGAAAAATTGTAATAATGTATTCAAACATTTATTTTGAAGCTGCCTATGAGATTCTTCAAATTTGATAGATCAGCAAAAAAATCAATTTGTTTTAGGATTTTTTATTAGTCTATCATACTCATTCTGTCATCATTGTGGATTTTACTGTAAAATACTTTATTTTCGCTTGGAATTAATTTTCGCTATACATGTATTTGCTGAAGGAATGATTCAGTGAAAATAAAATCAAGCGAATATACCTTTTCTCCTGTATTTTATATTTAACTCGTTGTAATCAATGAAAATAAAATCAATACACAACACCCAAAAAGTCTTTTCAGCGAAAATTAATTCCAGCTAAAATATAGTATTTCACAGTATTTTGCGACACCAGCTTGTAGTTTTATCATGGTTCATAAGTCACGAATTCTTATAAACTTGGTCAAAATCTGTAAACATCGACTAATTATGTCATTAAATTAACAAATTTATAAAGTAATTCATTAAAAATTGTAAAAAAAATTTTGTTTTGTAATTTTGGCGTGAAAGATTCTATTGTTTGTATTTGCATATGACCTAGATCTGTTTTCCATGTGTGTGTGAATTTATTGACATCTATAGGTACAATGTGATTAATCCTATTAATCGTGTGAAACCTTTAGTATTTCATTGATCAGTCTTTTCAATACCTCTCACTGAAAAGAACATTTTTGAAAGCCGTAAGGAATTTATCCATTGGTCCCTGATTTCCAAATTTTCTCAGAAGTTATCATTTTATTTTGGGGATTACCGGTAACCATTTGTCACATGTTGTTTATATTTTTAGGCCTGTGGTTTAAGTGTTTAAAATAATTAGTTTTGAGTATTTTGTATTATTGACTTACCACTCTAGCTTAACGAAAATAGATAAACTGGCAATATCTATGAATTTTCATATTTTAATGCAATAATTCCAAATACAGTTGAAATTATCTAACATTGGCATTTTTGATAAATTCAGAGTTTCTATGCCAGACACTATTAATGGCACTTAAGGGTGTTTTTAATCCAGTATCATCTCTTTTTGCTTTATAGGTATCGCTTCATAAATCACTATGACATACTATAGGTCATTGGGAGGCCTCATAACAATAGAATGAGACTAATTTCTCTGTCCGCATCTGCCAAATTTTTTTTATTACCCCCGAGTGGGTTTGTCATGTCGATTTCGTAAAAATTAATAAATCAGTATGTCTGTCTTTCCTGCCTAGTATCCAATCACTGTGAAGTAGTTTGTGTCAAGATGTGCCAAGAGATCATCATCAATTTTATTTCTGTTTTAAGGATATTTTCAATTATTTGACTTATAGTGCAGATTTACTGTTATTGGTAGTTGTGGATTTGTACACTAATGTTGAAATTAATGCTTAGGGACTAGCTAATAATACTTCCGGTTGAGACATGTACTTGTGGATCTCACCAATACTTTTCTGAGGCCATGTTTTGAATATGCAATTGTTCTAAAATTCTAGAGAAAAATATATTTTTGTATGGAAAGGTGATTGCTATCTTGAAATATTTTCATTTAATTTCATTAAAAATTCAACGCAACTTTTTACATGATACTCTTTTTTCATAGCGTGAATTTTGAATCAAGAATATGCTGCCCTCTAGTGTCAAGATATAGAGAACTTGATGAAATATAAAACGTGATTTCTTCAAGCAATTAATTAAGATCATGCCTCCTAAATTTGTCCCATTTCTTCAAACGCCAGGAAATCGCAAACTTCATTTGGATGGCAAATTTAATCTGAAAATTGCTTTAGCCTGCAGAGATGGTGAGATAGGATAGCACATATAACCCAGAGTTAGAAATATGAAAAAAATATTATTTCCTAGAATGTGGTTTGTAAAAAATTCATTTCATCGGTGCCACACTGTCTAATTCTTTTATAAGACTGAAAGCATATCGTTTTCCATAATTGTTCCGGGAGAGGGTGCACCTTGCATTATAAAATAGATTAGTACACAAATTAGTTTAACATACCAGTGTACTGATCACTGCTGAAGCACTTGTAGATTTGGTGTTTTAGTCGGATGTGATTTTCTTGCATATTAAACATAATTGAGTTTGCAAGCCATTATCAGGATATTTTTTGCTATTTATTTGATATCACGAACATGTCGGTAATGTATAGAAATGGAATAGATGTTTTAGGTAACTGATTCTAATTGGTTGCAAAAATCCAAAAATGTCCTGGTACAATTTTCAAATGTCATGCCTGTGCGATTAATGGATAACTGAAAAGTTATGGGGAAGGGGGTGTCTTTGAATCATGATTACCGTTTATTAATTTGTGTCAAATTCTTTAATAATTGAAGATCAAGAAGTAACAGCAGATTTTGGAAATTTTAAAAAATATACACCAAAATTTGGTGATTGAAATCTGATCAAACTGTTATTTTGTAGATGAAATAAACCACAGACTTCTGTCACAAATGATGTGCTGGCATTTCAACAGTTCACCTATCATTATCATTTTTGGAGGGATTTTTATCAAAAACAGGTGATTATGGTGATCTACTTTGTCTCAAAACTTGTATGTAAAAATAAAGTACATTCCATTTTGTGATTGGTGTCATTTTTTGTAGTCAAATTTGTTTAATAAAGTACATAAATTTAACAGTTTTATCTTCCGTTAGAAGCCAAATACTGTCAATAGGCAAATAGGGAGATGTCATTGGTCGATGTGATATTTAGCGAAATAAATTTCACTTGAACAACCTATTTATTTATTTCACCATGTAGAATGAGCAATGCTAATTACTTTTCTGAGTGTTGTCAATTTGGCCACCCATTTTGATCAGGATTCTATTTCTTGGGACAATGTGCCTGATTGGTTACCCAACCTTAACATTTAAATGACAGACCAATCATAGAGCAGCTTGTTTGTAAACAGGTTTTTTCAGTGTATCGAATTCTGCCTTGTATATAGATGTTAGTTGTTCTGTTTTACGCATGTATACTAAATGTTTCATTCCTATTACTTTGATCATTGCCCTTAAAAAGACTGGTTCATCCCTAAAAGCAGACTGGAGTGTAGTAATTAATGTATCCTCTTCAAAAACTAATTCTTCATCCCTAATTCTGAGGTCTGTCCTCAAAAGGAAAAATGGTTCATCTATGATACATAGGACACCCCTCCAATGAAAAATTGGTTCACCCTATAAATAAATAAATAAATAAATAAACAAGCAAATAAACAAACAAACAAACAAACAAACTGGTTCATTAATACATAATATATAGGTCACTTCTCTATTAAGAAAGTAATGGTTTAATGGTATCACCCCCTTCACAGACATACTGGTTCATCCCTGATACTAAGGTTATCCCTTCAGAGACAAAATAGATCAATCCCCCAATGAAATGTGCTTCCTTCCTTCCTTACCATGCTTCTATAAAATATTTGGTTCATCCCTCATACATCTAGAAAGCATGATACCCATTGTATCGCACTTTCCAGCTTTTACGTTTATCAAGTTCATTCATCTGAACTTGACTCCTAAGATGAAACCTATTCATCATCTTTAGAGCAACTTTCACCTGATTATCATCATGGAGGTAAAAACATGTTATCATCAACTAAAAAGTGTGATCCATTTTTTTTTATGAACATTATTTTGTGGAAATGACAGAATTTGTCATTGGGTAAAAAAAAGCTTTGAGAGGTGATTCTGAGCTAGCCCGTAAAACTAATATTAAATAGAAAGGATTTATTCTCACTTGTATGCTTATTGCTTGTAGCATGATTCTTTTCAAAATATCTGTGGACAGGTAAAGTTAATCTATCGTTTTGTGTCTGACGTGAGCAGGATTTGTCGCTATCATACTGTATATGTCACTTTTACTGTCATGAATACAAATTTATTCTAGAAAATATCTTGTCAATTTAGTTCGAAAACATTTTGTCCATGTTCTTTTTTGATTATTTTTTTTTTAAATATTTTTTTCAGAATTCACTGATTATTGAACAGACAGTAGAACATTTTGGTTAGCAATTTTAAATTTCTGATTCTGGTCAACAATTTTAAATTTCTGGCGTTGATCAACAATTTTAAATTTCTGATTTTGGTCAACAATTTTAAATTTCTGGCGTTGGTCAACAATTTAAAATTATTGATTTTGGTCAACAATTTCAAACTTCTGATTTTGGTCAACAATTTTAAATTTCTGATTTTGGTCAGTAATTTCAAATTTCTGATTTTGTCAACAATTTCAAATTTCTAATTTTGTCAACAATTTCAAATTTTGATTAGAATTTTGTTCATGATAACAGAATGTGAAAGAAGACAATAGTATAAAAAAGACGACTAGGAGGTTAAGCTTTATGGAAATACAATAGTAGTTTTATAGGAACGTCTTTATATAGAATTTGTATGCAATCTAACCTATCTGAAACACGCATCAAACTAACAAACTCCTCGAAAAGCATCTCGGAGACACCAAGTCTGTGGGCAGTCTCTGCGGAACATTTCAAGTACATGTGTATTAAGAAACGACATGCCGTCTAGTAAAGATATCAGACAAGGCTAAAAGCAAGGAGGGGAATTTTTAGAAAAGAAGTACATCAATTGATAGTGCACTGGGGACATTAGTGATAAATCGAATCAGGAAATTTCATTGTTACATTTATAAAAATATAGAAAACTTAACACCTTGCGTTCACGTAGAGAAATTGTATTAAAAGTTCATGATATTTTTGATATCTGCTGCGACTCAAGATCATGTACAAATATAAATGACAAAACTAGGTTAATTTATTCATTTTCTTGTTATGAAAGCAGAGGGTATGGAATGGGGGACAGCTGTGGCTTTTGCTGATCACAAAGAAGGGTACAGGGAAGGGGAACAGCTGTGACTGTTGCTGATCACAGCCTTACATTACTGGTCATTTCAGTTGTACTGGTAGCATATAATTTATACATACATCACCTGTGTTGTGTGAAGATATCAGTAATCAGATGATTATTGCCCGTAAATGACATGCACAGTAGTGTTTGATTAAAAGCTTGAGAGTTCCTGATAGTTTCATGAATATTTAGTTGGCATGCTTCCCAGCGTGATAACATTCTCTTTATTTTCACTTGAGTGAGTATGATATTTGTATTTAACAGAAAAGTGAAAAAATATCAATTACAATATGCATAGTTATAAGGAGGTGGAATATATAATATTGATTGTAAAATCCAAATTTTGTTGCTTTTTAGAGCTGGAGCTCCTTGTGCCTTATGACAAAAAATCAAATTTTCTCAAGATGTCGTAAAAGATAAACAAGTGTCTCAGGAAATTATAAGATACTAAAAACACATCCAGTACCGTATTAATGTATTCTAAAATATTTAAGATTATTAGTTTTAATATCTCAATGTGATAGTTTGTGATAACATTGAGATTTCCATGTATCCATGGCAACTGCATCATTTTTAATTATGCAGCATCCTCACATCTTTGGAGAAAGACTCCCTAGTGATTTGACATCATCTTGTCACTTTCTTGAAAGATAATACAGCAACAACACATTTTTATCTTGAAGCCAATACATTGCACATCATTGGTGCATAATGTGTATATCCGTCAGCGACAATACGTACGTTAAAACTGTACTATGCCGCATTCTATCTCCACTAGATTATTCACCATGATAATGTGTTGCAGATAGTAGAAGTGCTGCCTTCGAGTTAAGTCGGTGCCAGCCTGTCTAATTGTGTTCCAACTATCCATTGCCATTACATTGCCTCCCAATAATTGTATACATCTTCTTTTCAATTGCTAACATATTTTCCCAATCACATCTCCATCCTGTTCCGCCAACGACGTGATTGTCACATCAGTCTTTGTCGTTTAATTCTTCTTATTTTGGGAATTTACTGTCTGACCTGATTGCTGAAGTGGTGGTTGGTGCCTTATATACGTGGGTTCCCCCTCGCATGTCTGATCTGTTGAGCTCCCAGTATGTGTGCGTTCACTCACAGATATGTCTGTCTTTGTGAACACATTCCTTCTGGTGTAAGAAGCACACATCCTGTATACTACAAGAAAGTCATCATTTTTGTCACTCAAAACCAAGTTCCTGAGTGAGATTGAGAGTCTTCTTTCTTATGATGAAACAGTTTTGAGTTCAGAGGATCCTGGAAACCATGGTTACGACACTGCTTCTCTTCATCAGACTTTGTCTCTAAGTTCTTCTCATCAGCTGCACGAACTGAACATAGTAAACTTTCCATTGAATATTTTATCAGTTGCCAGTTATCAATATCATAAAGTCCATCTGTTCTTTGAAGTCATATTTGCTGTATCATAAATATGTCTCTGTTTACTCCAAAAGACATCCAGCATCCCAGTAACCAGGTAAATACTTTTTTATGCTCAGTTATATAAATCAAGGTTTGATCACCAAGGGCTGGCAGTTACCTTGATGAACTGTGGTACCCAGCAGTATCACACTTAAGAAATTGATAAGTGTTAGAATTCATAATTTCAACAGTTTCTCTCACTTGTCATAAACATAATGTATGTTTAATCTACAATTATCGATATTGCTTTTTTAGCGCTAGTGGAGAAAATTACCATTTTTTTTTTAATCAAACTTACTAACATTCAATTTCAAGTTATCACTCCTGGGCAAATTTCATGCATGAAATCAAACTAATTTTCATTTCATGTTAAGAATCAACTAGGTCACTCTCATCTGGAATGTACACTCCAGTGTAAACCCACCTGTTGATATCGGCAATGATACTTGCATTATTTAAACTACTTTATTTTCGCTGAAAAAGCTTTTTGGGCGTTTTGTATGGAATTTATTTTCACTGATTTTTGATCAGTTTAATGTGAAATATAGGAAAAAAAGTATATTCACTGGATTTATTTTTACAGAATCATCCCTTCAGCGAAAATAGCGAAAATAAATTCCAAGCAAAAATAAAGTATTCTACAGTATTAAAATTAAAAAGTCAGCTGGATTTTGAGCCATACTTTGTGAAACTAAAGAGAAAATAGTCATTTTTTTTATAATTATTTAATTATTAAGTGAATTAATTTCATCATGGAAACAACTATACATTTAGTCTTGCCCACCTGATTTAATGAATTATGCTTTTCAATACATTCATGGTACATCTTTAATTTTTGAAATCTCGTATTCTTCAAGATATGTATATGTGTATGTGTTTTATTTACTCAAACAGCATCGATTTTCATGGCTGAGCTGCATATGCTGTTGTTTTCTGCAACAGATGTTTTCACAAAATATAAAAAAAAAATATTGAATCTGTTTGTCCAATTCATATATTGTGATGTCTGTTAGAAGCACATCTCCAATAGAAACACACATATAACAAACAAATATACCAGATAATTATTTTATATTTTTTTTTATAAGATTGAATAAATATTTTGTCAAAGATCAATTCTATTTCTTTTCGACTGTAAAATAATTCATTTTCTCTGGCGTTATTTCCTTTGAGATTTCAACTCACATGGGATTGACTATCGACTTTTAATGTGATATGTGCATTTGAACGCCTTACCATATACAGGTATAAAGCCTCTTATATACATGGAGCTTCTTATTCATACAGAGCCTGCAATGAATGCTTATATAGTACATTATTTTAGCTGTGCCACTGGTGATGTGTTAATATAAGGCTGCACATGCATGTCACAGCTGCTCAGTTTGTGTGTGTGGGTCTTTGCGATCATGTTTGTGTCTAGCATAACAAAATGGAGATTGTTTTAATGCAGTTCTACATCGCCGCTGTGAAGGTTAAAATAGATTCAAACATCTTATATTAGACCTTAGATGAGACAACCACATTAACCACACCTCATTTATCTTCTGGTCAGTTCTATAGATGTATTTATTACGTCCCAGCAGACTTTTCATCCATGTTTGAAGGAGCTCCTAGTTTTTCCATAAGATACTTTAAACTTTATAATCACCATTAAAAAAAATTCTTTTTTTTTTGTTGGTACATGTAGTTGATAAAAAAAATTTTTTTTTGTTGGTAGTTGATAAAAAATATAACTTCAATTACCATATTACTTCAAATATCTGTTCAATATTAAGAATTATTGCCATTCATAGCTCTCCACAAATTATATTGAAAGATTATAGGGACACAATGCCTGTCGTCTTTGTAAGTGAAGGCATTGTCCTCATTGTCTCCATTGTTAAATTTTTGTGTTAATAATATATACTTAAGTTGATAGCCCGGTAATACTTGTATATTTTATGATTTGGTCATGAAATCTAACTCATGTTCGATTTAGGTGTGTCTTGCATCTGTAAATTATGATATATAGTTGAAAATCCGTAATTTTAATTAATAAAGTAAAAATACACATTTTACTATTTTTTTTAGAAATGACAATTACTTTTATAAAATTATGAATTTAACATACTTAAAGCTGAATGTATCTTTGTAAAATATAAAGTTTTTCATTCCTCAAGGAATGCTTGTAATCGACGTAATGTGGTACATCCACTGTGAAGCTGTTAACAAATGTTAAACATGTATTCATTGTTTGTAGAGATTAACGATTAGCTTGTTAATCACATTAAATTTACTGTGGATTATCATAACCTGTGCATTAATTTATACAATAGGTATGTATGTGTAGAGGGGATTATCTGTTATTAGATTCTGTCCACCATTTTCTATACTGGTAGGCCAATACATAAAATACCATGTAAAGTATCAGTTATGTTAGGTTGAAAACTACAACATATCAGGAGAGCGCCCTCTACTGTTTGTATGGCACCCTCTAGTGTCAGCTTTTACCATATTGTGAGCATTTATCTTTTTTTCTGCTAAATCTCTGGTTAAAACAATCTCTCCATGCATCTTTAAAGAAAATACTTTTGGTAATGTAAAATACTTTATTTTTATTTGGAATTTATTTACGCTGGGAGATGAATCAGTGAAAATAAAATAATATTTTACATACAACTCATCAAAAATCAGTGAAAATAAAATTCATAAAAACTTGACAGTAATCTACACAACACAGTGTGCCATATGGAAGGTTGTCAAATGGGAAAATTGCATACAAGTTTATGCTGCTATCCATGTGTAGTTTAACTAAGTTTGCATTAATTCTATAATTTATTTGTTCAATTTTTGATGAACATGAATTTTCATTAACCAGGTGTTGATCAAAATACTTGAAGAATTGTTTTAGAAAGCAGTTTTATGGGTTTTATTTGTGAAAGGTAACTGGCATTCCACTTATTTATTTGTAAAAAATAAAATAAATTCACTATTGAAGAAGTACACATACCTGTAAAGCATAAAATACGAGTAATGGTAATTTTACTGGAATAGAAAAGATAGTTCATACTGCCCTAAGCTGATCACTATTCTTTATACACTTGATTCATTTTGTACAGGCTTAGTACTCAATGAATTGACTTCAACCACTGGCCTTTGAGAAATTCCCTCTTAACTGATTCAGTATCAATCACTTGTACGTGCATCATACCCGTGCACTCAAGGCATATTTAATTCCTTTTCAAGGACAGTTGACCGACAAGTGGCGATCTGTGTAGTATTTCTGTGTTCCTAGCTTGTTCACTTAAATCCTGTCCCTAATTTGCCATTAATTCTCAGTCAATAATCAGCCGTGAACTGGGACCCGGCGATAGTGTACAATACTCAATGCATTATTAATGACAGCCTTAATGATTTTTTCAGTCATGATTAATGAATGTTAATTACTTGATTTCAGCTCAAATTAACCTAAATAACAACATTGTTATTATAAAACGTATCTTGGACATCTAACCCATGGGCTACAATCGTATCAATCTAGTTCGTTGCAAGGGACATTAAAATACTTGATCAAAGGGACTGTCCAATTAATTTAATGGGGAAAATCATTTTTCAACAGGTTGCATTTATTTTTCTGAATTTTTGTTACGGTTCATGTTATTGTGATCAAATTATCTTTTATAATTTTTAAACAATTAATGTATATTCATTTTTTTGTGATAAAAATCTATGAATTTGTAATATATGTCAAATAATTATTACCATATTACCCCGGGCACGCGCCCAGGGGCCTGAACATACAAAATCGGGAAAAATTGGGGTGGGCGCTTACCCGAGGACCACCCCAAAAAAGATTTTAAAAAGTTGTTTTTGTGATCGTATGAGGTCAAATAAAGGAATGCTTTCGTACACTTTGTACACGTACTTATTTCTTGATTTATGCGAGGTTTCAATAAACGTGAGCACTCGGTCAAGAACTGTGGGAACACTAAGACACAGGGTCGAATTTCAAGAATAAAACTTGTTTTATGTCAGCAAATTTAGTAACTGTGATCAGTGCAAGTTGAAACGACCGGGAAAAACTACCCCTTGTAATCCATGATGGCGATGATCTCATTAGCATAATTTTGTTCACGCACGTATTGATACAGCGCATCGTAATTACTGAAGAATAGCAGACAGGGTTATGAAACAAATAAACCTTTTATTACTGATGTGAAATGTTTATAAACTATTGTGAATACATAAACATATCCAAATGGCGATACATGAAAAACAGACTGAAAATGAACTCTGGTCGATCTCATTAACATGATTTATTCACGCACCCACACACGTGACAAAATTACAAAAATAACAATAATGCAACAAGTTTTCATCGTCGGCATGCCTCATTATGCTTATCGTAATGGACTTGAGGTCGGCAAAATGTTTTTTCTTCAACGACAGAAAAACACTCCACATGACCGTAATGCCATAGCTGTGATGAAGGATGAAAAGAAAGTAGCATGTTTACGACGTGATGTCTCAAAAGTGCTAGCTCCCGTTGGAGCTCTCAGTCAGCGAAATGCCACATTTTGAAACCAAAGCTAAGTGCTTTAAACCACTCACCAAGGTATGGATTGTTGCAATATTGCAATATTGGATTCATCGTGAATGAAGAGAAGGCAGAACGTGTGCGCCACATGCTGCGTGGTTTATCTTACATCGTTAAGTTCCAATGAGTTTTTACGTAAAAATACAAACAAAACGACCCTTTTCAGGGCCACCACACACTCCAAAAAAGAGAACTACCGTAACAAACACACTATTTAAATAAATCAAACGCGGTCGTTTTTGACAAAAAAAAACTTTATTGTTGACCCCGTTCTTGGCTAAAAATCACCCTGGGCGTTTAACCGAAGATGTCCCCAACATGTAACTTTTGTGCCCAGGGAGGGGCGCGTGCCCGGGGTAATACGGTATTTTTATGCTGGGAAGTGTTACTGATCATAGATATTAAAATATTACATATTTGTCGCCACCTTTGTCTAAACAAATTCTTGTTTTGTTTTGGTGCTATTTGACAATTCTCAACATTTAATATCACTACTGTAAAATACTTTATTTTAGCTGGAATTAATTTTCGCTGAAAAGACTTTTTGGATGTTTCGTATGGAATTTATTTTCACTGATTTTTGGTTAGTTGAATGAAGAATACAGAAAAACATGTATATTTACTGGATTTTATTTTCACTGAAAATAGCAAAAATTAATTCCAAGCGAAAATAAAGTATTTTACAGTATATTGTTTCAGACTTTTTATGTGCAAATTCAGGTGCAAGTACAAGTACACAGAAACCTAGCCCTGCGTACAGTGCTGTGTGTACGGGGACACGTTCGGTTGATAGATGTCCCCACCACAGCCCTGCGTACCTCCATAGACAAAGTATGGGACTTTGAAAAATACAACTTTTTTAATGAAATAACATGCCCAGGTACCAAAAATGATGATCGATCACCAGATATATCCAGAACTCCCAGTTCGGAGTCCAATTGTGGATGAAATCGGCTACTTTGCCCTAAAAACAAACACATTCTCTTGCGTGAATGAAATTAAAAATGGCGGCGCTTGGTGGATAATTTCTCCGGTACCTACGCGTTTACATTTTGTCCGTCTTTACTAGTCGCTTTTTAAAGACATTTCAGTTTCAGATAACTTTGTAATGGTTGTTACGAATAACTATCGTCATTTCAACCGATTTCGGCTGGGAAACTACTTATTTTTAACTTGCGCACCAATTACGGTGCGCTCCCGGATTTTGTCTAAGGAGGTACGCAGGGCTGTGGTGGGGACATCTATCAACCGAACGCGTCCCCGTACACACAGCACTGTACGCAGGGCTAACAGAAACCATATTGAATGAGACTTGTTCTTTTGTCATGGCAATATGGGATTTCAGTGTGCTATTCTGGCGTCAACCAGGCTCAGGCTTACACAAGCATCTCCTGGCCCTAACCATTGTTCTACAAAAGTCATGTTTATTATCCTGATTTGTTGCCACCCCATTTAAAGTTGTTCATTCCTAAAAACAGAAACTAATGGTTTCTTCTCACCCACATACTGTCACATTGTCATAGTCAAGGGAGAAACCATTCTATAGCAAGGGGGATATCAAGAAATGTGATTTCATTTACATTGATACATTTGTTTATTGACGAAAGTTCTCAATTAACATTTTACAATAAATGCTATAAGACTTAACTTGAATTTTAAATTTGTTGACCCCCCCAACCCCCTCCCCCTCCCTCCATGAAAATGGAAGAAGACCATTATTGGGGTCTTTGAACCCTTAATGTTCTAACTAGAAAGGTCACAACATGCAAAGTTTCCATGGTGGTGGGACATTGTATATTATATTGTAGTATGATCTAAGGTCATGTAAATAATAGGAAATGTACGAGCAGCATGTATTCTACATTGTTGTTTGAATAAGTTATCAACTTTGCACCAAGACTCATGTGATGTTTCTCTGATATTTGGATTCTGCGCTGGATTTAAAAATGGCGAGTGCAGCTTTGATGCAAGGTACAGGTGTTAAATTTGATCGGGATGTGTATCTACACACTCTGCGGATGCTGGAAAGGAAGGTAGTTTGCAAACTGTTGAAATATAAACAGGTATGAAATATACAATAACCTGTTTCAATTTATTTGCATGTTTGTTAGCACCATTACGTTTTGAGAGAGACAACAAACTGTAGATACATACGATGACAAACTATCATCCAATAGCTGTATTGTGTTGTCTTTGTTGAATTGGATTGCAGGTTCATTTCATTAGGTTTTTGTTCGGTATTCGAATGGAATCAAGTTATACATGTACATGCATGTTTCACAATTTAATTTGTTAAGTTTGCGAGTAGAATACAATCAAACCATTGTGTTGAAGTCTGTCTACCGGTAGTTTAATAATCGGTATTCAACTGTATCTCAACTCTGTGTTTAAGTAGCGTGCCGATCATGTTGACTTATATCAGTTGATAGATAGATCCTGAGAAATATTGTAAATTTGTCTCTGATCAACAATGTTTCCTGTGTTTCCACACTTTAAGAAATTTAATGATAAAATAAATACAAGCCCAGCTGACACTTTTTGTGCATATACATGCTTTTAGGTGTAGATTCCAATATGACTTTGATTGAAGCATATACTCAGATGTGAACCCCCTCAGTAAAGTGTCAAGGTGTGCACATATATTCAAATCTGTTTTTTGGGCCTTCAGTTTTATGGGTCAATTTCCCAAAATATGTGGACAACTTGGTAGATGGCAAAATTATGATACATTACTCCAAACTGAAATTCTTGCATAAAAACAATGTAGGTAGATAATACTAAGTATGGGGAACTGCAAAACGTTATTTTTATCACATGGTTCTTGAAAAAAACACCCTAATTAAATGTTAATTTATTCAAATCTGAATTCTGGAACATGGTCAGTTAGTGTGGCGTCACTATAAATTTTCTTTATAATCTGGATTGGTGATTGGATACGGATCTTGTTAGAACAGCTGAGTTCGTGGCAACATTTGAGGAAATGTGATTAGTTTGTGTTCACACACCTCATTTGAGGTAGTAGCCGAAGGCAACCACATGCTACAAAAGAGAGATATTACATTTATATCAAGTTGAACATTTTAAAGGTAGATCTAGATTTTGTTTTGTTCTTACTCTGATTTTTTTACAATAGGATAGAATACAGTAATTCATTAATTTTTAATAACCGGTATTATGAATATTTGCGGTTACAAGTATATAATTTGAAGACTTTAGCTAAATGTTTACAAAAGTCAATATTTTCGCATATACTTTTCCTAAAATATAAAAACCTGTAGAAAATCATAGAAAAATACATTCAAATTTAGGCAAGATTTAAAAAAAAAGTTTTACAAATTGTTGATGAATTTAAAACAAATTCACTTGAAGAAATTAATTTTTTTATATAAACGACAAACAATTTAATAGTTTGAAAAGCCTCAGAGCTGTCTTTGTTTATTAAAACTTTAATGTCCTGTCAACTTGATGCAATATTGACCGTGAAAAATATAAACACACACCTGTTGATTCTCTCACATAACCTTGATAGTAATGTGTAACTAATATGAACTATTAACTGTTACCATGACAATGAGATCTGTGGATGATAACCAAGACTTTGGAAACTGTGTTAAATACTACTGTGAATACTGCATAGATTCATGTTTTTAATATGATCTTTGTCTTCTCTGTTTACAATTCCTAGTATGTCTCAATTAACAGCGAGATGTTTGTGTTTGAAGGAGAACATGCTTATTTCTATATAAAGTCAACAACTGACTACTCCTTTGATTACAGTCAGCAAATATCAAATGATGATGAACTATTCGGCTATTTTTAGAAAACCAATATTAGAATTAGTACTGGTATATATCGATTTTGATCATGGTGTTACTTTACGAATAATGACATTATGAATTGTATTTCATGTAGTGGTTTGACAGGATGGAAAAATGACTGATGTTTGTCAAAATCGATTGTGAACTGGTTTCATTGAACACTGTGTGGAATCAAAGCTCTGAATCTGATCCCGACTTTATGTAGTACATTATGCAGTTGTATTTTGATTTCAAGTGGACATTGTGTTATCTCATTGATGTACAAATATGGTCAGATTTGATAATAAGGACATTTATATCTACTTAGTGTCAACTCTCTTCATCAGTCAAAAACAGATAAAGCTTTCTTTGGAAAGGTCAGGGAGAGGTCATTTCTCAAGGATGAAACTTTACAAGAATCTTTGTTCACAGGTGTTTGTTTTTTCTTCTGGCGTAGTTTTAATCGGGTCATTTCTAGGATACCTTAATTACACACTTAGACAACGTATGATTTCACCAACCATTACTGTTTCTGTACTGTCTTTGTGTTTGCTGTATCATAATCATACACATACATATGGTAAAAGTTTTTAAAATTAAAAACATGATTTTTTATATGACTTTGTACTTCATAAATGGGATATGATTAAATGGTGATCTTACACTTATTTGTGGAGGTAAAGTGAGATATGCTACTGTCATGAATCTTACTATGCCTTACTATGACCTGATACTTTACAATTCACAAAGCGATTGAGTTTCCCAAGGATTTTCAAAATCAGTGAGTTTCCCAAGGATTTACAAAGTAAATAGGTTTTCCCGAGATTTACAAAGTGAGTGAGTTTCCTCTGAATTTACAAAGGCAGTGAGTTTCCTCTGAATTTACAAAGGCAGTGAGTTTCCCCAAGATTTACAAAGCCAGTGAGTTTTAAACCGTGTGAGATTGCAACAGTTAGAGAGGTTAATGATGTGACCTCTCTTAGTGGAGAAGTGGGAGTTTTGTCGCTTTAGTCTCTATAGACTCATTTTACGCTTTGATAAACATCACTATCTTATTGACAAAAATAGATCATTTTGCCCGAAGACATCGCCTTGTGACTTGCATAGAGTCAGATGATTAGGTTACAGATACCTACATATCCTGTATTTTCTTGGCAAAGCATGAGGCATCTTGGGAAATCTGACTTTAGAATTTTAGCAATGTAAAGATAATTCTAAAACATACACATGTATTGTAGTTGACCATAATTGTGACTGAAGACATATAAGGGGTGGACCATTTGTAATTGGTGGGGTGGGGTGGTGGAAAACTGAAGACATATAAGGGGTGGACCATTTGTAATTGGTGGGGTGGGGTGGTGGAAAACTGAAGACATATAAGGGGTGGACCATTCGTAATTGGTGGGGTGGGCTGGTGGAAAACTGAAGATGTATAAGGGGTGGACCATTTGTAATTGGTGGGGTGGGGTGGTGGAAAACTGAAGACATATAAGGGGTGGACCATTCGTAATTGGTGGGGTGGGCTGGTGGAAAACTGAAGATGTATAAGGGATGGACCATTTGTAATTGGTGGGGTGGGGTGGTGGAAAACTGAAGACATATAAGGGGTGGACCATTCGTAATTGGTGGGGTGGGTTGGTGGAAAAGGGGAGGACCATTTGTAATTGGTAAGTGGGTTGGTGAAAAACTGAAGACATATAAGGGGAGGACCATCTGTAATTGGTAAGTGGGTTGGTGAAAAACTGAGACATATAAGGGGTGGACCATTCGTTATTGGTAGGTGGATTGGTAAAAAACTGAAGACATAAGGGGTACCGGTAGACCATTTGTAATTGGTAAGTGGGTTAGTGAAAAACTGAAGACATATAAGGGGTGGACCATTGGTAATTGGTGGGTGGGTTGGTGGAAAACTGAAGACATATAAGGGGTGGACCATTCGTAATTGGTGGGGTGGGGTGGGCTGGTGGAAAACTGAAGACATATAAAGGGTGGACTGTTCGTAATTGGTAGGTGCATGGGTTGGTGGAAAACTGAAGACATATAAGGGGTGGACCATTTGTAATTGGTAAGTAGGCTGGTGGAAAACTGAAGACATATAAGGGGTGGACCATTCGTTATTGGTAGGTGGATTGGTAAAAAACTGAAGACATAAGGGGTACCGGTAGACCATTTGTAATTGGTAAGTGGGTTAGTGAAAAACTGAAGACATATAAGGGGTGGACCATTGGTAATTGGTGGGTGGGTTGGTGGAAAACTGAAGACATATAAGGGGTGGACCATTCGTAATTGGTGGGGTGGGGTGGGCTGGTGGAAAACTGAAGACATATAAAGGGTGGACTGTTCGTAATTGGTAGGTGCATGGGTTGGTGGAAAACTGAAGACATATAAGGGGTGGACCATTTGTAATTGGTAAGTAGGCTGGTGGAAAACTGAAGACATAAGTGGTGAATAAATAAATCAGGATTACTTGATAGTTACATAGCTTGTCGAGTCATAAAAGTTGTTTTAAGATGGATGGTAATTGCACACAGGGAAAACTGTAAACTGATATATCATCACCACTAGAAAGGTTTATTTTTGCTCCTTCATAGTTTCACAATTTGTCTACTTTGCATAAAATTAGTAATGCACGACTAATCCTTTGGACGCCATTATTTTTCCTGGCAAAACTTTGGTGCAACATTAACTTCATATTTTTAGATATTTTTTTGGTATTTTTTTGGATAATTTTGGACCAAATGAGCATCCTATTGGTTCTTGATCAAAATTTTGGAAAAAATATGAAAAAAATTATGTGCAACATTTTCTTTATTTTTATGTTTTTTTTTTGTTTTTTTTTGATAATTTTCAACCAAAAGTTGCCGTAGATTGAGTTTAAAACACATTTTTTCACATTTTGGCATTTGGCGAGAGTCGAAAATCTGGACACAGTCTCCCGTTTCAGGATAGGTGGGCGTGGCTACACACGAGAAATATCCCAAATTTACTTGGATACGAGTAATCATTTTCAGCAAAAAAATCAAGAACTGCCCATTTCAGTGGGATACAGATCTAAAATGGGAAACGTGAGGGTGGGCATTGCACAGACACTTTAAATTATGTTCAATTTGGTCCAAATTTAAGAACAAGAATACTTAAAAATGCTCAAAATAAGTACTATGCGAATATATTGGCCTCAATGAGGTTAGAACTCCTGTTCTAGAGGGCAGGCTATTTGTTCATTATATACAGTGACTGTAAATTTGGAGATAACGAATCAATTTTCATGTCTGTTACATTGATTGTTGATCCCCATAGACTGAATAACATCACCCCACTTTGCGTCTGATTTGTATCCGTCAGACATTCGTTTCTATGGCGATGAATAAATTGACTTTTAAACGCCTTCAACTAAAACATGTCAATTGTTCCTGGCATTTTGAGAACATGTGTTGGTTTTGTCCTCTGATGCATAATTATAGTTTGTACCAAACGTGGAAGAAACCATTCCTTTAGGCGAGGAAAGCAAGGTGATTGTGGTTATGATTCTGGAAAAAATATTTTTTTTAAAGTGATTATGGTACATATGTAGTGAACAGAAATTAATATTAATAATTTAAGCCTTCTAAATTACCGTTGAAAAATATATTCTTCTCTGTACACTCTATTTTAATCTATGCACCCCTATTGTATAAATGGAATGTTCCCTATTGTATTGCAGTATCTGCCCATTATTGGTGTATCCTTTTGTCATGGTGCTTTTTTAATGTCTTGTTCAGTTCATGGGTAAACCAATTACACCTTGCACTACCAAAATAATCGGATTCTACTGTTACCTGCAACTTTCCTCGCACTTTAATCTGGGATAACTTTCGGAAATATGACAGGAATGAGTAACCACACTTTTGAAGGTAGGATTACAGGCTATGTGGGCCTGACTTAATGCACACTCACTTATGCACACGTGTGAGGCATTGTGATATTTAAACAATGGTGCTAAATGCACTGTCTGGATCAATAGGGTACAAAGCATTCCCTAGATAGTACAATGCTGGCAGACATTCATGCGTAAATCAACCCTCATGGTCTACAGTTTCACACTTTTTACCAAATTTTTCACAATTTTTTCAACAATTTTGGACCAGTATGCTTAATTTACAATTTTTATACATAAATCAAATAAACTTCGTGAGAAAACATAAATTTATTTAAAAAATGGAAAAATTAATATAATTTTATTTTGTCTTTAACTCGTTGCTTGCTGACTCATTTTTTTCCTCTATTTATTTTGATAAGTCTGTAGAGCTGCAGGGACTGCGTTGATATATTATTTAAACACACGTTAAACAGAATAAACAAGTCAATGTTTATGTTTGCAGGTTTTTTGGTGTTTCATTTAATCGGTTGAAATAAATTATGTCAAGACAATCAATGATTTGAAATATCTTAGTTTAATTTTTTGCAAAGCTTAGAAATTTATGAATTAACCTTTTCACCACCAGTTATTACTTTTCATCACAAATTCACAAAATAGTCCTGTTTATAGTCTGTACTTTCCTTTTTTGAGTAAAAATTGAAAATTGACTCAAATTTTGTCTGTTGACTCCAAAATTTGGGTTCATTTCCAGAAATATTGATAAACAAATAAAGTGCAGACAAATTTTAGCAAGTAAGTCAGGTGCTGAAAAGGTTAATTAAATAATCACGGTAATTTTAAAATCTACTTTTAAAAAAATTAGAAAAAACTGTAAACAATAATTTAAAATGAATTAATAGAAAAATATCTGTATTAAACACTGTTTATTTAAATATAGGATTGCATTCAAATTAAATAAACTGATAGTATATTAGTCTGCAGTAGGTATTTTTAACAATTTTATGTAATCTATCTGTTTGCAGTACCAGCATGTTTATTTTTAGTTTGCAAGCAATGACCAACTCAAAGGAATTCTTAAAAAATGAATGAAAATTGGACAAAATTCATTGAAAGAAGAAAAATCCGTGAACACCTATTCATTGACAGGTTAACACTTTTGAAACCATTTTTGAAAACTGTACATTCTACAAAAAATATATATGATTCAGTTAAATATCAGTAGTAATTCTATCTGCAGTTTTCATGAATTAATCAAATTAATCAAATTTTCATAATTAATCAAATTATCGACTAAATTTAAATTTATATGAAGGAGAACACAAGATGTCAAAGGTCATGTGTGAAAGTTGACATACTATTTTCCTGAGGACACACCAGTAGAGGAACAGCACTTAAGGGATTGTTCTTTAAAAAATAGGTTTTAAATATTTCCAGAACAATTATAAATTTGTGCCAGAAATATTTTGGAAATGAAAATGCTAATATAATAAATATCTTCTACATGTATTTGGGAGCTGGTTCGAATACATTTCATGTAACCCTGGTGGCCAAATTCAATGATTCACTTTTCACAAAATGAATATGATCAAGACATTTATTAATAATTATATAAATGTACAAGTTTTGGTGTTTACTGTGTTTTCGCAGGGATCTGCCCACGCTGGTTGAGTCAGAGTTTGGTTAGTCAGTAAAGGCAGCCAAACAGGTAGATACAGTGGAACTTTACTACAAGAGTTTGGTTAGTTAGTAAAGGCAGCCATACAGGTAGATACAGTGGAACTGTACTACAAGAGTTTGGTTAGTTAGTAAAGGCAGCCATACAGGTAGATACAGTGAAACTGTACTACGAGAGTTTGGTTAGTTAGTAAAGGCAGCCATACAGGTAGATACAGTGGAACTTTACTACAAGAGTTTGGTTAGTCAGTAAAGGCAGCCATACAGGTAGATACAGTGGAACTTTACTACAAGAGTTTGATTAGTCAGTAAAGGCTGCCAAACAGGTAGATACAGTGGAACTTTACTACAAGAGTTTGGTTAGTTAGTAAAGGCAGCCATACAGGTAGATACAGTGGAACTGTACTACAAGAGTTTGGTTAGTTAGTAAAGGCAGCCATACAGGTAGATACAGTGAAACTGTACTACGAGAGTTTGGTTAGTTAGTAAAGGCAGCCATACAGGTAGATACAGTGGAACTTTACTACAAGAGTTTGGTTAGTCAGTAAAGGCAGCCATACAGGTAGATACAGTGGAACTTTACTACAAGAGTTTGATTAGTCAGTAAAGGCTGCCAAACAGGTAGATACAGTGGAACTTTACTACAAGAGTTTGGTTAGTCAGTAAAGGCAGCCATACAGGTAGATATAGTGCAACTTTACTTTAAGAGTTTGGTTAGTTAGTAAAGGCAGCCATACAGGTAGATACAGTGAAACTGTACTACGAGAGTTTGGTTAGTTAGTAAAGGCAGCCATACAGGTAGATACAGTGGAACTTTACTACAAGAGTTTGGTTAGTCAGTAAAGGCAGCCATACAGGTAGATACAGTGGAACTTTACTACAAGAGTTTGATTAGTCAGTAAAGGCTGCCAAACAGGTAGATACAGTGGAACTTTACTACAAGAGTTTGGTTAGTCAGTAAAAGCAGCCATACAGGTAGATATAGTAGAACTTTACTACAAGAGTTTGGTTAGTCAGTAAAGGCAGCCATACAGGTAGATATAGTGCAACTTTACTTTAAGAGTTTGGTTAGTCAGTAAGGCAGCCATACAGGTAGATACAGTTAAACTTTACTACAAGAGTTTGGTTAGTTAGTAACGGCAGCTATACAGGTAGATACAGTGGAACTTTACTACGAGAGTTTGGTTAGTCAGTAAAGGCAGCTATACAGGTGGTACAGTGGAACTTTACTACAAGAGTTTGGTTAGTCAGTAAAGGCAGCCATACAGGTAGATATAGTGGAACTTTACTACAAGAGTTTGGTTAGTCAGTAAAGGCAGCCATACAGGTAGATACAGTTAAACATTACTACATGAGTTTGGTTAGTCAGTAAAGGCAGCCAAACAGGTAGATACAGTGGAACTTTACTACAAGAGTTTAGTTAGTCAGTAAAGGCAGCCATACAGGTAGATATAGTGGAACTTTACTATAAGAGTTTGGTTAGTCAGTAAAGGCAGCCATACAGGTAGATATAGTGCAACTTCACTTTAAGAGTTTGGTTAGTCAGTAAAGGCAGCCATACAGGTAGATACAGTTAAACTTTACTACAAGAGTTTGGTTAGTCAGTAAAGGCAGCCATACAGGTAAATATAGTGGAATTTTACTACAAGAGTTTGGTTAGTCAGTAAAGGCAGCCATACAGGTAGATATAGTGGAACTTTACTACAAGAGTTTGGTTAGTCAGTAAAGGCAGCCATACAGGTAGATATAGTGCAACTTTACTTTAAGAGTTTGGTTAGTCAGTAAAGGCAGCCATACAGGTAGATACAGTTAAACTTTACTACAAGAGTTTGGTTAGTTAGTAACGGCAGCTATACAGGTAGATACAGTGGAACTTTACTACGAGAGTTTGGTTAGTCAGTAAAGGCAGCTATACAGGTGGTACAGTGGAACTTTACTACAAGAGTTTGGTTAGTCAGTAAAGGCAGCCATACAGGTAGATATAGTGCAACTTTACTACAAGAGTTTGGTTAGTCAGTAAAGGCAGCCATACAGGTAGATACAGTTAAACTTTACTACAAGACTTTGGTTAGTCAGTAAAGGCAGCCATACAGGTAGATATAGTGGAACTTTACTACAAGAGTTTGGTTAGTCAGTAAAGGCAGCCATACAGGTAGATATAGTGGAACTTTACTACAAGAGTTTGGTTAGTCAGTAAAGGCAGCCATACAGGTAGATATAGTGCAACTTTACTACAAGAGTTTGGTTAGTCAGTAAAGGCTGCCAAACAGGTAGATACAGTGGAACTTTACTACAAGAGTTTGGTTAGTCAGTAAAGGCAGCCATACAGGTAGATATAGTGCAACTTTACTTTAAGAGTTTGGTTAGTTAGTAAAGGCAGCCATACAGGTAGATACAGTGAAACTGTACTACGAGAGTTTGGTTAGTTAGTAAAGGCAGCCATACAGGTAGATACAGTGGAACTTTACTACAAGAGTTTGGTTAGTCAGTAAAGGCAGCCATACAGGTAGATACAGTGGAACTTTACTACAAGAGTTTGATTAGTCAGTAAAGGCTGCCAAACAGGTAGATACAGTGGAACTTTACTACAAGAGTTTGGTTAGTCAGTAAAAGCAGCCATACAGGTAGATATAGTAGAACTTTACTACAAGAGTTTGGTTAGTCAGTAAAGGCAGCCATACAGGTAGATATAGTGCAACTTTACTTTAAGAGTTTGGTTAGTCAGTAAGGCAGCCATACAGGTAGATACAGTTAAACTTTACTACAAGAGTTTGGTTAGTTAGTAACGGCAGCTATACAGGTAGATACAGTGGAACTTTACTACGAGAGTTTGGTTAGTCAGTAAAGGCAGCTATACAGGTGGTACAGTGGAACTTTACTACAAGAGTTTGGTTAGTCAGTAAAGGCAGCCATACAGGTAGATATAGTGGAACTTTACTACAAGAGTTTGGTTAGTCAGTAAAGGCAGCCATACAGGTAGATACAGTTAAACATTACTACATGAGTTTGGTTAGTCAGTAAAGGCAGCCAAACAGGTAGATACAGTGGAACTTTACTACAAGAGTTTAGTTAGTCAGTAAAGGCAGCCATACAGGTAGATATAGTGGAACTTTACTATAAGAGTTTGGTTAGTCAGTAAAGGCAGCCATACAGGTAGATATAGTGCAACTTCACTTTAAGAGTTTGGTTAGTCAGTAAAGGCAGCCATACAGGTAGATACAGTTAAACTTTACTACAAGAGTTTGGTTAGTCAGTAAAGGCAGCCATACAGGTAAATATAGTGGAATTTTACTACAAGAGTTTGGTTAGTCATTAAAGGCAGCCATACAGGTAGATATAGTGGAACTTTACTACAAGAGTTTGGTTAGTCAGTAAAGGCAGCCATACAGGTAGATATAGTGCAACTTTACTTTAAGAGTTTGGTTAGTCAGTAAAGGCAGCCATACAGGTAGATACAGTTAAACTTTACTACAAGAGTTTGGTTAGTTAGTAACGGCAGCTATACAGGTAGATACAGTGGAACTTTACTACGAGAGTTTGGTTAGTCAGTAAAGGCAGCTATACAGGTGGTACAGTGGAACTTTACTACAAGAGTTTGGTTAGTCAGTAAAGGCAGCCATACAGGTAGATATAGTGCAACTTTACTACAAGAGTTTGGTTAGTCAGTAAAGGCAGCCATACAGGTAGATACAGTTAAACTTTACTACAAGACTTTGGTTAGTCAGTAAAGGCAGCCATACAGGTAGATATAGTGGAACTTTACTACAAGAGTTTGGTTAGTCAGTAAAGGCAGCCATACAGGTAGATATAGTGGAACTTTACTACAAGAGTTTGGTTAGTCAGTAAAGGCAGCCATACAGGTAGATATAGTGCAACTTTACTACAAGAGTTTGGTTAGTCAGTAAAGGCAGCCATACAGGTAGATACAGTTAAACTTTACTACAAGAGTTTGGTTAGTCAGTAAAGGCAGCCATACAGGTAGATATAGTGGAACTTTACTACAAGAGTTTGGTTAGTCAGTAAAGGCAGCCATACAGGCAGATATAGTGGAACTTTACTACAAGAGTTTGGTTAGTCAGTAACGGCAGCTATACAGGTAGATACAGTGTACCAATGTCTATTTTAATAGAAGGTGCAGCTTCTAATACAGATTTTACAGTATCAATCGGATGTGCTTAATAGCTACTCATATCTTTAGAATTAAAACTCATAAACCAATTCAAAAATGACATTTTTATTATGCAATTAGAACCTAATAAATGTCTACTATTAATTGAAAAGTTAATAATTATCATTTCATATGCCTGAGTGGCCAAGCTGGCGATTTCATTATTAATAACCATTTATTATTGACCATCAATAAATTAAAAATTGTTTTTGAAGAATAAATTAATTACAAATTTTTATCGTTATACTATTTTTGTGGAGTGATTAGTTATCACTTACTTCATTAATTAT
This sequence comes from Saccoglossus kowalevskii, assembly GCF_978046115.1. Classification (NCBI taxonomy): domain Eukaryota; kingdom Metazoa; phylum Hemichordata; class Enteropneusta; family Harrimaniidae; genus Saccoglossus; species Saccoglossus kowalevskii. The sequence goes on from NC_140662.1 coordinate 7,037,823, forward strand.
GATGGTAATTAATAAAACTTAATTCTTTGAGTGCTAAATTGATTTCCCGCTTAAATTTGAGTAAGTTTGTTCAAATTTTCTGTAATTTTTACTGAATTCAATCTGAATTTTGGAAAGCAAACAGACAAAATGTGACATTGTTTCTGGTTTGAAATTTTCACATTTCGAGTGAAAAAGAGCAGATTATAAATAGATCTATTTTGTTGATGGTGACTGAAGCTGACTTTGCCAATAAAGGGTTAAACATGGTTATAGGTGGAGGGGTGTACATAATTTTGATTTCCAATTTGTTGAATTTCACAAATTTATCAAATATTTGTACTTTTCAAATTCTCAAATTTGTTCACTATTGAACGAGTTTGTTGTATCAGAGTTTATAAAGTTATCATAAGCTTTCGGGTTGTGCTTTAAAGATATGGAATAAAGGATTATGGGTAGACATACTCATCTTGGTTGTTGTAGCATCTTGTAAAATGAAGATGTTCGGTTATGAATAAACACCAGAGCCATGCTGTCTGGCGGTGTTACCTTTATAATCCGGAACTCAAAAGAATTCTAAGTCGTACAGCATCTAATATTACATTCTAAACCACGCTGGATATCCACAAAATATAGCAGGATATTCTTTTGTTGTAGAGCTTATATCTTTTGCATGAGTAAGCGAATTAACGTTTCGCGGATGTTCCTAGAAGTCTTTATTATGAACTCTGAGGATTGAAAGTCTTTCATTATTTGACACGCTCGTTTCAAAAATTGTGTACATGTATTTGTTGCATAAATTTTTTTTCCCATGAATTTTTCCCATGTTTTTGTTCAATTTCCTAAAAATATATGTAGCTCGCCCTGCTTGTATAAAACCTTGCTGAGATTTGTACTTGGAATATTTAGGAGATGTTGAAGTAGCAATTAGGATAAAGTATTTTGGAGCATATTTAAGTAATTATTATTAAAAATGCATGACATTACCTAAAATATTTATATGATTTATTGTAAATACATGTATTATCGAAAGCATGCATGCAGTACTCGTTTGCATTTTTACAGGATATACTGTAAAAGCATTTATGTTCAGTGACATTTAAATTCACTATTTTGTTATTTGAGCTTTTTTACCACGTGTTGAGTTCACGAATTTCATAGAGAAATGGGTTATATTGTAATTTTACATATTCATGTTAAAATAACAGATTATACCTATCAGCGAAGATAGTAAAATTGAAACCTAGTGAAAAATAATTGACTTCACAGTATATGCAAATGGAGTCATTTAAAAATTGTTACACTATTTAGCACTGAAGCTGAACTGATCAGTGCTTATGTATGCTTTCCAGGTGTGTATGCAGTAGGATTCTGTTTTGAGTTCTGATTAATGTCTTGCAGAGACATTATAGAAAAGGCAGACATGGATGTCATCTCTAATAACAAAAAAGCCTTATATTGAATATTGAAATTTATGTCTTGTTTTTGTATCATATGAAATTTATGACAAGTTTGCCACCACCTGCAGCTGCTGATTTTTACGTTATCAATACAGTAGACGTTTCCTGAAATCTTTTTTCAGGGAAACAAGTATTTCGCAAATAATTCATTGTTAACTAAATGATCCCAACTGTATACCCAGTTATATTACATTTCAACATACATGTATAATGTTAAACTGAATGATCAGAACATTGTCCTTGTAGCATTGGTTTCTTTGCCATCTAGTTACCTGGTAGCATTGGTTTCTTTGCCATTTAGTTACCTGGTAGCATAGTTTCACTACATCTAGTCCTGCAAGATGGTATAGTGGTTAATATGTCTGCTTCATGTAGCTTTGTTCTTTACTACATCCATTTAGCAATGTTTCTATCTAGGATCCTGTTCCTGTTTGGACATACATGTACCAGTAATTTGAAAATCGAGGAATTTACATTTTGTATGGATTGACTTGTGTGCGTTCGTGCATACATCCCACCTGTATCTTAGACATGCCTGGGCCAATTACTTTCAAACTTCACATAGACGTTGTACATCTTAGATTACATACATGTATGCTTGTCCATTAATTCTGATTCAAGATGGCCGAATGGCAGCCATCTTTGTTATTAAAATTCATCAAAATCAAGCATTACTGCAATTCCATAGCCAGATCTTGACCATGTGACAAAAAATTTCATTCAAACTTGGTGCATATATTGGGCATTATTGGACCTTGATGCATGTCATTTTGTTTTTCAAATCAGGTTCATAATGGCCGACAGACAGCTATTTTTATCTGGTTTGCTTTATTATGAAAATAGTCCATGTTTTAGGTAAAATTCTAGCGCTGAAAACAAATTATACCTCACATTAAGCTGTGTGCCTCCAATATTGAAAAAGATGTGATGCTATGACTGGTTTTTAAACAATTGTCTGTTCACAGTAATACTGGTCTCTCTTTTAATTTTGCCTCTGGAGACACTTTTTTATTCTGCGAATATAATTGGTTTGCCCCTTATACTGGCTCCAGGATTCTGTGTCATTGATGTCAATTCGTATTTCATATTATTCCACATCCTAAGGCGTTCTTACATTGTCATTTGAACCCTGTCATTATCATCAAATGTCATCATTGTACTTCAAAAAATAATCCATTAAACTGTCTGCTCAGTTTCAACTACAATCATAGCATATAGACAATGATTGCATCAATGTTGAACCAAAAAAAGAAGCACAATGACTGTCATAGTCTAAAGTTTTGAGTTAATCAATAAAGCTTGTACGAAGATTTTGGTGCAAAGTGTAAAATACTGTACACGCTGGTATTTTTCACTGTTTTCTTTGTCAATTTTGGACCAAATAAACATAATTTTATATTGCTAAATATCAGGTAAATGTATCAACATTTTAGATAGAAATAACAAACTTGTGTGTATCGGTAGGTTGATTGCGTGAACTGTCATTAAATGGTTGAGGTGAAAGCCAGTAAATATACACTTCTTCGTTATTATAAGATGAAGTTTTACCAAAAGTGAAATCTTTTTCAATGTAATTATCTCAACATACTGTAAATTAATTATTATTAGCTGGTTTTTAAATTTGCTATTTTCGCCATAAAAAAGTTTATTCTACGTGAACATCTAAAATAACAATATAGTAAAATTAAATTTCAGTAAAAATAAATGGTTTTACAGTACTAGTTTTATCAGTAGAACTTATTAATAGTGAAGTTTTATGATAGTAATTATTAACTTACGATAGATATTTATTTACTTTACCAATGAAGCATTTCATGTTGGACCAAATTAATCGCTGATGCTTTGTTGCATGTGGAGGTAACAGTGAATACCGAGGATAACTTATATTTCCAGATAAAAAGATGTACCGGCGTTTTTAGAAATTGCTCATTTGGAAGCATGTTTATTTTTGCTTCAGATACAAATTGTTGTTGCTAAAAAGTGTATCTCTTGCCACATTAAATCTTATATTGTCTGAAAGTTTGATATTTCTCTTCTCCAGTAACCATTTACACTAACTTTAGGGTAGAAGCCTACTCATAAATGCAAATGCACAGAATTTATTCATTTTGAAATAAAACTTAGAAAATTTGGGGGTCACCAGCCTAATTTTTGAGAAAATAATGGTTGTATTTTAGTGGACATTGGCCGTTTTGTCAGTATTATAGTGCTTTTAGAATGTGTTTCTATCACACAGATATTTTGCCATATCTTAAATTGTAGGCTTGTGACATTGGCTGAAAAAATCATATATTGTTCATTACGGAGTACTGTGAAATACTTTATTTTCGCTAGAATTAATTTTTGCTGAAAAGGCTTTTTGGGAGTTTTGTATGGAATTTATTTTTACTGATTTTTGATGAGTTCATTGTGAAAAGTTTATTCGCTGGATTTTATTTTCATGGAATCATCCCTTCAGCGAAAATAGCGAAAATAAATTCCAAACAAAAATAAAGTGTTCTACAGTACTTTTTGTTCTGAATTATTTAAAAAATCTGGTTTTTAAGAAGTCTCAAAAAATGCATTGGGTTTAACATTTCTAAAAAAAAAGATTTTGAAAAATTTCAGCACAACTGTCAAAAACACAAAAAAATGGTATTTCATGCCATTGGACAATAATACATCATTTTACATAATAAACCAATGAACATTGTTATGTGATTTATAACCAACTTACTTCTACCTTAATAACTCTATATTAAAGAGAAATAAAACTCAATGATAATAAAAATCATGACTAAAAGCTTTACCAATGACATAAAACGCTTAATTTTTGTTGTGTCATGTTTAATTTTATCTTCTGATATGAGTCGTATATAAAAATGATTTTCTCTTGTATGTCTGGGTAATGTAATATTGATTTAATTGTTCATCATACAATACCCCTTTGTGGTCTGAATCCCTGTGTAGAATACACAATGACTAATGTCTGAGTGCTTCCAAGATTAAAAATTGATATTACCATCTGGCAGTGTGATGTGAAGTGCTTTTATTGGTTTTGTACTCGTGGAGGAAGATACTGCTCTAATTTAAGTGCTTTTGTCATGAAGGAAAGTCTAGCTATATCACATACAAATTGCATGAAAAATAATATAGTTAGGAAATTTGTGTTATTTGAAAATTGTTTTTAAAGGTTTTTTCTTTGAGCTGGAAGCGTTTAATAGAGTACTGTATCACCATAAGAGGGCGCCATCACCATAACATGTGTTGACATAGGATATCTCTAGTAATATAGTTAATGACTTTTGTTGAGCGTGGAGATGTTTTATCCCATTCTGTGCTGAAGTGTTTATGTTAAACATGTATTGATCTGTGTGACCTATCAAAAAACAGTATCTCAGCATGTGATGTGTATTGATCTGTGTGACCAATCAAAAAGCAGTATTTCAGCATGTGATGTGTGACCAACCAATCAAAAAGCAGTATCTCGTCATATGATGTGTATTGATCTGTGTGACCAATTAAAAAGCAGTATCTCATCATGTGATGTGTGACCAATCAAAAAGCAGTATCTCGTCATGATGTGTATTGATGTGTGACCTATCAAAAAGCAGTATCTCATCATGTGATGTGTATTGATCTGTATGACCAATCAAAAAGCAGTATCTCATCATGTGATGTGTGACCAATCAAAAAGCAGTATCTCATCATATGATGTGTATTGATCTGTGTGACCAATCAAAAAGCAGTATCTCATAATGTGATGTGTGCCTAATCAAAAAGTAGTATGTGTATGCAAATATTTCATGTCATGTGACCATTGAGGAGTCTTTTCTTGACTGACAGATCCTATTATTCTATTGCAGTGTACACATTTGTATACTACATATTTATGACCTAAAATATTGATGTGTAAAAATTAAATTGGCTGCAGTTACTTTCCACCCCTCCAATCTGAAATTTAGTTGCCAGGATTTGTGATAATTTGTTATTTACTGTGAGGTCTTGCTTTATGTGGAAAACTTAAAACAAGAAGACAAACGAAAGGTCATAGGCATCGCATGGGATTCGTCAAAACCCGAAAATATTTTCAAGGTATTTCCATACCTAATAATGTGTCGTACATGGTTTATGATGATCAATTTTGATGAAGTAAAGGTACTTCAACCCTATATTCCCCTCAGAAAGATCTGTATTTTAACATCGAACCACAAAAAAAAGTTCAAAATTACTTGATTTTCATGCAATATGCAAGATTTCCCAGTGAATAGAAAATTACCTGTACTAGGAAGTGCAGTGCAGTTCTTGACGTCTATGCTCATATTTATTTCAGTTTCTTTTCTTGCATCTTTCAGGAGTTCATGGATAAGAAGATCGATGAACTCAGTAAACAGCTGGTGGAGGAAAAACAAAATACAAGAAGGTAAGATTATTCAACTCTAGGGGGCGCTATAACAAATTCCTTGCCACTTCTGAATCCAATTTCAGAATTTATGTGTTGCATATTAGATTTGTAATACTAATACTGTAAAATATTTTATTTTAGCTGGAATTAATTTTCGCTGAAAGAACATTTTGGTTGTTTTGTATGGAATTTATTTTCGCAGATTTTTGACAAGTTGAATGTTAAATATAGGAAAAAAAGGTATATATTGGCATGTCTTTTTGCATACCTAATTATTTTTATTTTCACTGAATCATTTCTTTGGCGAAAACAGCGAAAATTAAAAATAAAGTATTTTATAGTAATTTACGAAATTGATCTTTATTCATTTAATAGCATGAGGCCATTACCTCCAAAATGGCAAATTAAACATAAGGAATACATTTGTTTAATAAGTCTATATTACATGATGAGTACATCACCTGGGACTCATGTCACATGGGACCTACATATGTACATTGAATATTACGCAGCATGATAGGCTACAATTCTTTCAATTAAACTTAGGAGAATAAATACTTCAACTCAAAAAAAAAAAAATAAAAAGAACAAGGTAATCTTGTCTGCTTCTGTTCATATTAGAATTATAAAAATACTCACATACTTGGCGTTATTCCCGTAAGGAGTCTCTCACTGTTTGGTTGAAATTACATCGTCTGTCGAATTCCTTGATAACAGATTTTATCCATTTCTTCGCACTTCTTTTCTGTCTCTGTGACAGTTACTATGACAACATAGTGGGAAACAGTGTCGTCTCACTATATGATGGACCCTTGCTGTGAGGTGTTGTTTTTTCTAGAATGTAACACTTTTTCTTATGAAGAGAAAGTTCAAAATCATAGGTAGATTAGTCTATTCATTATCATCACTGTGTGTTCCTTCCTCTTTCCTCTTTCCTCCTTCTGCCTTCTCATCACTCTCCCTTCTAAACACCCCCTCTTCCTCCTGATCGACCCCCTCCCGGTCACCCTTCCTGATCCACCCTTCTCGGTCACCCCTCCTGATCGTATCTCAACCTCCTCATCATCCTTTCTCTCTTGATCATCCCCTCCTCTTCCTGGGCTCCCCTCTTCTTTCACGAATGTAACGTATCCAATACTTTTTGTAAGCTTCAGAAAATTGAAATTTGTTGGTTCTTTTTTATTCTTTGTCTAAAATGTCTTAAAATGTGTAAGAATACCATTACCATGGTTACGTAAATTGGCATGTCTTTTTGCATACCTAATTAACTCATCATAATAATCTCATGAATGTTGTAGCAAATTAACCGATTTATTCTGCCGCATTCTTGCATGGATATATCTGACATACCATACTTAACGCTTGGGTACCTTTAATTTTTGTTTGTAACTACTGTCCATCTAGGTGACAGGAAAATAGTTTGATAATAATCATGATTTCGTCGGTAGTCTTTGAAGTTTGAAGCAACTCCAAACTGTTTACATCAGTTTCTATGAGAAGCGTCATTATTTAATAATCTAGTTTATATTAATTTTATTTCAGGATACAGAATTCCGATATTTTTGACGTTGATAAAAACTCATAACGAGTGAAACTGTATGAGTTCTTTGTCCTCACACAATTTCAACATTCCCCCCAAAATACTGCTGTTGCTAGGAGACGATCCCCACGCTCATCCGTTCTCCATAATACATGTACTCAGAAAGAGTAACTCATAAAATGAAAGTTCATCCAGCTTATAATGTTATTTGTGTCTTTCAATCATTGTATTTTTCACAAAACTACAAAATTGCCAAATGCTTCCTTTGTGATTACAGCTCATCTTTGTAAAGGATGGAATTACATAAAATTGTTGCCGAGTTACGTAGACGATTCATTTCACCGCGGTTCTAAAATTACGTTTTTTCAGAGAGTGATCAGTTATGAGTATGATAGATGCTACAAAATTGCTACAAATTTATCAAATACCTTTCAGCTATAGAAATTGAATATCAAATGTCACTATAATTGCGCAAATGAAAAATCTTATTATTTGAGTAGCAATTTAACCCTTCTCTGTCATTATTTTAGATTTTTAGGATAAAAATTTACATTGTATGTTTTAAGCTACTGCACTACTTTAGAGAAATACCTGCGAAATTTCATTCATTTAATTCCTAGAAAGAAAAAAAATTCTGAAATATATATATATTTTTTGTCCTGTTTTTTCATTCTCTGTATATTTTTAGAAAAATTCCTTTTGCAAATTTTTCTATTTTCTTTAATAGCTTGGGTAATTTTGACCCAAACTACAGAACTGAAAACAAAATTTCGGAAATGAACATGCAAAGATACTGCAAAAGTTGACACTGGTGTTAAAAAAAGAAAGAAAAAACTTAGAAAAAAAAAAGAATTCAGTATATTCTATGAAATCGGAATGATATCCAGTGAAATTGATAAAAAAAATGTCTCACAAATAATAAATTTATAAAAAGAAATTCGTATCACTACATAATTTTTTAAAGATACCTTCGACCAGAAACATATTTTTTTTTAGTCTTTTCTACATGTATGATTTTAACAGAAATATTAAAAAAAAAAATGACACCACATATATTCTATTTCAAAAATGTCTGAACACTCTTTCTAAATCAGGCATCTTTTGAAAAGGTTGCATAGAATGTATATGTGGTGCGATGCAGTACGACCTATCAAAATAGTTTTGCATTCCGATGTAATAATGCAGATAAAAAACCATATTGTAAATACTTGGAGGTGATTTCCACTGAGTATGCTTCTTCAGGGAATTCACATCTGAATGTGTGGGGTTTCTATGACAACATGATAAAAACTCAGAGAATATTTGTGCATGCCTGTTGGAAGGAGGTTTAAGGTATTACTATTTGGCACCAATGGTCTCTTGAATGTATTTTAAACACGCTTTACTTTTCAATAAAAAAAAAGACATTCTTGGCGTTGACAATTTAATTGTGTTTGATTGATGGAACAGCCAAAACAAAGGGGATTCTTTCTTAGGGAGGATGTGCAGCAATTGTGAGAGCCACTGTTGAATGGCTTGCCATTGGATGTAAACTATGACCAATCAAAAGACATGTGTTGTTTTGAATAGATTCTTGCGGATCACAATCATACTATACTTGTAAACGTCTCACTTCGTTTTTACGTTTGTCTGCCGTGGAAAGTCACCACCTCATTGTTGCTAAGTTGAAAATGTAGTACACTCGTGGAAGGATTTTTTTTTACAATACCCGCTTTCCAAACATGTGTCACCTGGTTGACCGTGTCGTTGTCTGTGGCAGAGAACTATGGAATAAGAATGCTTAGACGTGACTTGTGAGATCAAATATGGATCCAAAAGATAGGTAGGAAGCTTAAGTATGAAAAAAATATTGGATATTGGGTTTATTTATTTAAATCTGTCTATTGGAGAATTTTTATCGCTAATACATATGTAAATATTTAATTTTTCTTTGTCATATTTTTATTATTTAAAATTCTTTCTCATGACTTCAACTGACATATACTTAAAATTAAAGTTTAATAAGATGGAGAAAAGAATGTCGATTTTGTTTTTTTAAATTTTTTTTGTAAGCTTTGAACAGTAATATATTAAGCGTTGAAGTGTTTTCTTCAGTGTAATTTGCATTTTTAAGAAGTGGAAATATTCCCATCTTCCCATTGAGTAATTTAATAATTTCTTGTTATACATTTGAATCATGTTTGCTTCCATGTGCGATATACATTGTACCAGGTACCCAATCCATACTGGGGATAGAATACATCTACATGTCTTGTCTGAAATACGTACCTCAAAAATGATAAATGAATGTTTTCGTGACATTTATGCAAATTACTTAGAGAATTTTGAACAGATTCTTAATTTTTTTTTAAGCTGATGTAATAATTTAAAGGGATGTTTATTTCTCATGTGATTTGCTTTTTTTATTCTTTGTTACAAAGAGAACGTGATTTATGAATATTTTTACTGAATTTTAAATTGAATATTTATTATGCACCACGTAATGTGTCATTTATAATAGAATATTATTTTTATGGTGATAAAATCAGGCCAAGTGCCAAAATATATTATGATATAAAACAATTGATATATAGATCACTGATTTATGTGTCGTATTTAAATTGTCAACGATGTTACGAATTACACTAGGACTTAGTATGGGATTAACATTTGGATTATATTATAAATCTCAGTTTTAATGTTGTCACTTGTATATATATATATTTATATTGCGATGTGCAACTTTTTTAAAAAATTTGGTGGCAAATATTTAGTTGCACATTATGTGAATTCAGCGTTTTTAGATTGAAAGTTTTGGAAAAAATAAATAATGAAAAGATAAAAACAAGCAAATGCAAAAATCAGATCAGATTTTTTCATTCAGTGGTTATGACAATGTTGTACTAGGACTTCAATAAATCTGTAAATTAAGTACGCATATTAAAAAGCAAAATTAATCAAAAATGTGAAATTTTTATCAGTCATTATTTCATTCATGAATTCTCTTTTTTTTCTTTTTTCATTTTTTGACTGAATGTCTTTTCATTAGTTACTCGACACTGTTGTAAAAAAATGCAATAATATTTGTTCATTGCCATTCCCATTCATGCAAAACGACCACATTGTGAGCTTTTGAAATCACTCTGTGATGACAACGTCAATTTCTGGTTGCAGCAGTCATTGCAATTGACGTTATCTTGTAGCCCACAATTGGCACCATCTGTTTCGTGTTATCGCTGTTTCACACTCTTATCGTCATAGTGATCATTTCATATTTGATACTGTATTGAAATTTTGGGATAAATTAGAAAATTATGATAGCAATAAATAACAATAATTTTTTTAGCCAAAATGTTAAAAAAAAGTGCTTGTTATATAATTTTAGTAAAAATATTTTAAAAACTGAATCAAATAAATATTTCTGTCTTGTTGAATTCGTTTTGACTAATTTTACTAGTGAGTAAAAATAAATATTACATTTCTATGCATAAAAGTAAAGTGAGGCGAAACCTGCATATGCAACAAACCAGATTACGAAAATAAAATCATAAAGTAGAAATACCAATCTATAGTGGGGACTGGATGAATTGATAATTGTTTTTCTTTGAACCAAAAAAAAAGGGAGAAAATAAATAAAAAAAGGAGCTACTATTTTTCATACCAACATTGAAAACAGATTTTCACAATGAAATCCATTAAGTATTAATTAATTTCCTTCAGAAAAAAAAATTCTGTTGAGTCAAAGTGCAAATTAAACAGCTGTGTATGTTCTGTAACTTAAATTGTGTTAATTGATAACATGGCTGCAAATTCATCAGAAATACTCTAACAATACAAGGTTTGCATCGCTACAAAAGAACTGTTATTAAGTTACGAAAATTGTTAATTCCCCAGTGTTGATATTGACCTTGAAGTGGTATCAAAGTATGCTATACTACTTTGTCTAATTTGGCGTGTATTCAGCAAGTTTTTCATAAAAAGTACTATTTGGGAATTAAGTGAGAATGTTACTAATATGCGTTTAATTAACCCCCAGATCATGGGCAACCCTGTATTTCCTGTATTTGCATCGCATACACTTGAGAAAATCAAAATGAAAATCTACACTTCTTTAGTGTATAGTATATTTCCCAAGCAGGAAATTAAATATATTGAACTTTTAAAATGTAACTAATGTTGAATCTGAAAATTCTGAGATGTCATCAATATATGAATTTTATTAAAATTGTGAATAAATGGATTATACTTGTTTTGATATATGTATAGGTAATTAGTTCTAATCAACATTGCAGGCCTGTATTAACAATTTCAGTGCCATTGTCAACATTTGATACACCTACAAATATAGTTGTATAGTCTGCTTCTCTGCATGTGAAATGTAGATAAAAATTAATAATCCTTTTGGGCAAAAACTAAAAGTATTATTGAAACTGTTTGTATGGCCCAAAATGGTGATGAAATTTACTGAAAATGTGACAAAACGTAAAAATATGAGCGCTGAATTTTGGGCGGGAAAAATATCCGGCACTCAAAAGGTTCAAATGTTATTTCTTCTAATAATTTTATTTTCTTTTCAATTATTCAATTCCCCTCACTAGAATGATTAATATTTGCAGTGGGTCCCAGGAGATGCAGCATTATCTCCTCTAATTGGCAACATCATGCCCCATCCTGCCTGGTTTATTCACCCATTACACTGAATTCTGGGATGTCGATATATAAACCAATGAAAACATGACACAAAGTCTGTATGATCTTAATAAAACAAAAAAAAAGAAGGATAATATTTGTTACCCAAATTTGTCAGAAGTTGATTCTGAGTGCCGCTTCAGATTCATCTTTATCATACTGAAATTGGACAATCAGCACCGAACCAGAATATCAACTATTATGTATTCATCAAATTCCTATAATACCGTACTCACTCAATACGTAACCCCTTCCTCCCCAAAAATGTCAAGATTATTCTTTTGAAAATGAAAAAAAAAAATTAGTCTATTATTAAAAGACAACGAGGATAATCCCAAAATGAAACACCTTTCAGAAACTAATCCCCAAAGGTGTGAATGAAAGGAAAGTTAAAAAAAAAAAAAGATGCGAGAACTCATTCCTCGCATCAATTTTCCCAGTTTTTTTTCTTTTGTGTGCAGTATTCTCGTTATTGGTCTTTGTCAGCATGCCGATTTCTATAAAATGTAGCCTCATTCATATCGCTATTTTTTTTTTTCAATCAATAGTTTAGAAAATACACAAATGGTATTTCGTCTTTACGCGGTATGAATCTTACTGAACTGCATGACTCACTCGTGCATTTATCTCGTATCAAGTATTCAGTAAAGTTAAAATATTGTATCATTGTTAGTATGAGGTCAAAATGAGAGCTGAAGCGTTTTTTTTTTGTCATTTTGCTGTCATTTCTAATTAAGGTTGAGTTTCATAGTTTGTATATTAAAATTGATGATTTGTTATGTAAACTGCTATGTTGCCGACTTTTCAAGAGTAGATATACAAAAACCACCACATTTCTCGTCAAAATTTGTTTTCTCTTTTTTCTTGTACATGTAATCTCCAATATTTTTGGAAATGAACCCTAATTTTGGAGCCAAAAGACAAAATTAGTGTAAATTTTAAGTTTTTACTCAAAAAAAGTTGGCTAATTTTGTCCCAATCTTCGGACAGAAAATGCAGACTATAAACAGGACTATTTTGTGAATTTGTGATAAAAAGAGGGAACTGGTCAGTGATAAAAAGGTTTACATTCCCTGTCTCTCAACCGAATACATGATGTGTTGTTCTATTCAGTTTCAGTTTGATTTAGTTGTTACGTGATCACTGGTATATCCCCAGTTTCCTTTCGTCCTGTTGCTATGACTCTATCACCCACATATAGCTTACAATTCTCAAATTGTACTTTGCTCGCAAGTTTTGCTATAATTTTTGTCTTGAAATATGAACCAGGATACAAGGTGATGTGCTCTTGGATGTCCATTGGGATGTATTTGTTTCCTCCAATTATGTAATCTGATATAATACAGCCTGATGTGATATTGCTTGAAACTATAATTACTGTAGCTGCAATACGCCTTGTCCTTTTATGACTGTAAGACACTACCAAATACTGTAGCAAAAACTTTGTAACAAATGCATCGGGTTATAGTATATGCTGACAATTCTCTGACTCTTAAGAACTTACCGGAAAATACCATGTTTATTCTATATGTATTAGTCCAAACAACATTATTTTCTTTGATTAGTTAACAAGTTCCATGTTTAATGATGTTTACAGTATAGTCTTCTCTTTTGGCCACATGTCTCTTTGACATCTTGTTATATCTTCGCATAATTTTGTCATGTTTAGACAAAAAAGGTAAAACATTACATTTTAGGTAAGGTAGGATTATCAGAACTGCACATTATCATATTTTTTTTATCAACTGTGTCTTCAGGGATTGAAATACCCTGGTACACACTGTATTATGCACATAGATTATTAGCTAGTGCAAGTAAACTCAAAATATAATGTGCACGCTGTGCATGTAGAAACAACATTTCCTCATTATATTCACTAAGCGTAAATTAAGTTCAACCAACATTGTGAAACAACAACAAAAAAAACACAATTCTTTCGTGATCGCATCAATCAAGAACCCGTAAGTTTTATTTAAACTTTAAAAGTAGTGCATTTCACAACATTTCACAACATGCACACTATGTGCAGGGAAAAAATTCTATTTCAATCCCTGGTCTTCCCAGACAGAACCCAAATTTGAAAAATTTGCCATTTTTTAAAGTAAATTGATTGTGCTTGTTTAGTCGTCTCTTGTAATACTAAGTTATCGATATATTTTGTCGCACCCTTAATTACCTCCTTGTCAAACATGTAGTCCACATATTATATAAATTGTAGACTTACTTTGTGTAATTTTGTACACTTTTAGAGTGCATATGATTTTGGCGGCTTCTTTGTAACGAGTCTGCGTGCTTTCCTCGCAGTTCCCAACTACAATAGGTATTCATTCATAATTGTATGCTGTGAAATGCTGACTGTAATGAGTCACTTTTCTTGTTGGGGATTTCATGTAATGGTGTGCTTTTCTATGGGTGGTATATTGCTTATAAAGTGATTAAATGTTATTTGGAATGAAATTGAGGGGAAAAGGGTGCATTAAGAAGGCACTTTGAGACGTCTAGGGGCACTGTGAAGCCTAAATTACAAGCCGATAAATTATCATCGCAGAAATATACTTGGTTAGATACATGGGCACTCTTGTTTACAGAATTTAATCCTTGATTGTGGAAACGCACTGAAATTGAAAAATTGAAATTATTAACAATACCCTTTCTTAAAGTGAGATAAAAATCAGCACTATACATCTGTCACTGTAACGCCCTAAGTTATAGCACGTCGTAATTTTGCGGTATTGCACTGGGTATTTTCATCCTACCATATTAGGAAATGCGAATTCCAAATAAGGGACGATTATGATTAAAAATAAACAAAAATCATGGCTGCCTCCAGGGTTGGACCGCTCCCTACACAAAGAAGTTCGCTAAATCTGTTTTGGATTTCGGCATTCCTATGATGTATTTCTGGGAGGAAAAAATGTATAATTACTCAGACAGTACTTGGTCGCATCGATCTCGGCTGTGCATCGGTCGATACTCACGCTGTACTATCTTTGTGCATACTTTTGCAGTATCCTCGTAATAACCTCATATTATCATTCTATTATTTATACTTAATTATTTTTTTTTTTCAAAACTATGTTCGCCTTTTTGTGTATATAGGTGATAAACATTAACAAATACAAAATATAAGTATAAACTTTTTTAATCTATCACTACATGAAAATATATATCATCTTCGCTTGATAAATAGCACTGAATTCTATTATAGTGTATTCAACTTATAATTCTGCACCCCCAATAAAGTATACACTTTGTTAATCTAACAAAACCTGTAAACATCCATAGTATGCTATGAAGCACATTGAATAAATAGCATCACAACTTTGTTAAGCTAACAGAACCTAGAAAATGTAAATCACTTTTCATGGTAGAAATCACTAAATTCTAATTTACCACCATAAATAAAGTATTAACTTTACTAATCCAACAAGTCCTTGAAATTTATCATATATTACTTCTCATCGAGAAGCATTAATTTCAATCAGAAGTAAAAACAATTAGTATTTATAACACGCTGATTATAATCTGTTAATCCTTCGGTGTTGATACCGTATAAATCACGATGGTGCGTGATATAAAAATAAACTCTTTTAGTGTTATTTACGAAGATTTATTCCTCATCCTCGTAATAAGAGATTCCACATTATTGGATTTTCTTGTTTCATGTTGTAGCGGTAAATTAATCCTGAAAACCCAATGTGATTTCAGTGGCCTTGCTGGGAATTTACTTTTTATTTATGTGTCTGTTTTGTCCTTACTGTGCAGAGCTTGTTTTATTGACTTGTTTATATCTTTGTGAAGCTGACTCCGGTAGAAAATTAAATTGTGTAAACCTAAATGTAAATAGAAGATATGTTTGTGGAATTAAAACTATTATACTTAACATGTACATGTATATACCGGCACATATGTTGTGATTTGATCTCCGTATTTTTTTTTCTCACACATGGACAAGAGTGTAGATGGGAGACATAGGAGGTGGAAATTGGACAAGGGTTTGGATGGGAGACAGGAGGGCCAGTGATGTAATGGTCATTCATACATTCCGTCATTCATACATTCCGTCATTCATTCATTCATTCATTCATTCATGTACTGCTAATAAATAGACACTAACATTTGTAAACCAAAAACAACAATTTTGTAAACTAATCCCGAAAACAATATTTTTTTTTACTTCTTACAGTGATTTGCTCATAAATTTTACTGTATTTTTGCAAAGTGGAATTGAGTACATGTACATTCACCAACAATATCAGTAATCAGCTTAATTACATCCCGCCAATACCTGAATAGTTAATGACACGATTTATTTTTATTGAGGCCTGGGAACTTGGATAGTTTCTTCCCACGCAGGGGGTCCCATGAAACAGTTTTCATTGGTAATTGGTACAATTCATGGGGTAGTTTGTCACGTTTCTATTCTGTAATCGCTATCATTCAGTGGCTTTGTTTGCCGTAATTATCTCTTTTTGGTTTATGTGAACATTCAAAGTCATTATCATCTCATTGTCAACCTTTTCACCACCAGACTTTCTCGCCCAAATTTTTCTGCACTTTTTTTCTTAATTCTTCAATATTTCTGGAAATGAACCCTAATTTTAGAGCCAACAGACAAAATTTGAGTCAATTTTAAGTTTTTACTCAAAAAATTTGGTTATATTTGTCCCAATCTTCTGAAGAAAAGTACAGACTATAAGCAGGATTTTGTGAATTTGTGATGAAAATAGGGAACTGGTGGTGAACAGCAGGGAGTGATATTACTGACCTTTTTTTTGACTTTTTTGAAAAAAATGACAAAGTAGTTATTAACATGAAAAATATGCATTGCTGTTTAGTACCGGTAAACTTTGTTCATCATTGCAGCATTCCAAGTGTTGGGAGCAGCGCAGCTTGTATTCCTGTTTGTCTATTTTCATCTGTCCATCTTCAAAGTTTAAGATATATAGAAGATAATATTTGGTAATCGTAGTCCTAAATAACTATTAAAAATAGCTAGACGTTTCGAGCATCTTTTCTGAAACCGTCGTATAGATTGTGTTGATATTTGCATTGACTTTGGCTGGATACAATCTTTACATGTATTTCAACCACACTTTGCCCCTTTGTGTTTGTCAAGTTCAACGTGTTTACACCTCAACTCTGAAACTATTAGGCAAATTAATTGCTTCCTTCTTTGTACTGATATGAGTTGATTCAATTCAATATACAAATGTATCTGATTTTAGTGCTTTTCTAAGCCTGTTTATGCAGGCTGAATAATGAACATATACATCTACCGATACATTGTATGTACGAGACATGAACAAACTTGTATATCGGTATATTGAGATCATATACATGTACCATATTTCATTATTACTGGTAGTAGCACATGTACTTAATATGTAAATGACAGAGGTGTTTCTATGGTCAAAATAAGTAATATATTTCAATGATTTCTATACAAGTGTATATACATGTAGTATACAACAAATGAGATTTTTTTCCAATAGAGAAAAGAAATACAATACATGTCCTGTTGTTGTTTCAAAGATGCTCACAGTTCCATTACTATAAAGGAAAATTGTATTTTGTTTTTTGATAATAAAAACACAGAAACAACACGTTATTGATTGATGTGTGTTATACATGTACATGTATACTGTAATACCTTATTCCTGTCAGATTTGAAGTGTTCTGATCAATAACATATCATCAGAGTTAAACTTTTTCTAAACTAGTGAACATTTTTGTAGCAGTGACGAATTCACTGGAATCATTAAATCGACGCTGTCACCAGAACTGTGGACGTACATGTAAATAGGGGAGAAATTCACGCAACAATAAATGTTTATATAAAGATGAAGTCAGTTTTCAGAAAGTTGGTAAAAGTCAGTTGTGCATGCTAGTAATAATTCAAATTATTTTTCAAAATTTTGTGTCGTTCTTGATTATAGTTTTATGACAATAAAGTACTGATATGAGTAATTTTATCTTTTCAATTTCAGTAACCGTTGCATAGTGCGTATTCGAAATACAATTTACACTTGTTGTATATGTCGCTATAAGTCTCATATCAAACATGACATGGTGCAACAACCACTGTCCTTTATTAAAGACAGGGTTGCACAGTGACTTATAATTTACTGATACATATTTGCAGCGAAAATTTAACAGTTTTCAGTATATCAAAAGAAACTTGCAATGGAGGTCAAATTCTCTGATGTGAAAAGCGTACATTGTGATTCTGTGTAGGTTTGCTACCATGTAAATATTCACTTATTGTACAATTTTAATAACACACATTTTCAATATCTCTGTTTCTTTTTATTGAAACCAGGTACAATGGCTACAAACGAAGGCCGCCAGTTGCTGAATACTCATTCTTTAGGTTTTATCTAGTCACGCACACCCGTATATCCGTCTATACTACCAGTATTTGAGTTTCCAAGTACATTATTAAATAAATTGTCGGCATTGTAAAATAAATTATATATTTTATTACTTTGCCCGTACTGATCATGATACATGGGTCATTGTTGTCATTGTTGTCATTGTTCAGGTTATAATTGTGGTCACCATAACTTGTATCAATATGTATTTCCTTACTCTAGCAATGTGATTGGTCCATAATAGTGATTTGACCTTTGACCCATACCGGATGGCCACCCCCAAAATTGTTTTAATCTTTGCATTTTGTGATGATGTGTATTTAGAAGTACAAAAATGCAAAAACAAACCTTGGTGACCAAGTTTTAAAAAACCAAGGTAATTTAAACATTGAACATATTGACGCCATTATGTGCTTGTGCTAATTTTTTCCCCAAAATGTATGAGAAAATGCATCATAATTGCCTTCAACTGTCTTGAGATTGCTTCAAATTTAAAGTATTGTAAACTACGGCTTACTTGTTATCGACATCAAAATCAGAAGATTAAACTTAATCCCATGATTGACTACGTGATTGTACGTGTCGGTGTTTAATCAGGGATGTTCGCATTGGTGGAAATTGAATAATTCATAGCATCCATGTACATGTGATTGAAGTGACGGTTCTGACACACTTCTCACAGTTTTTGCTACCCCCTCAAAAGAACGAGATTCCAAACTATCAAATAACCTTGCTTGGTTCATAATTTATTACAAATTAATGTATTTTTGGTCTTATTTGTGATAAACGCTAAATGTAGCATTAATGCTAAGAAACGACACTACCAGCATTAACGCAGACTATGCTGACGCATAATCATACTATTAATATTAAAAACAAGTTTAAAAAAAAACACATAAATTATGTGGAAGAAATTATTAAATTTTACTTTTAATAAGCAAGTGTATATGAGCAGAGGTGAATTTAAGAACCCTAAGTAATGGATAACGTGGTCAAGTAGCAAACACCGTCCATGCATGGACAAATATACAAAAATAATTTCCTATATTCATAACTGCCTTCATTCATACCCAGAATTATCGGAAACCGAAAGACCAATTATTCGTGAGTACACTGAAAAAAAAAACATTTTCCAGATATCTTTTTTTTTTTTTTTGGTATTTCCGTGCTTAATGGATGAACTATTCTCTTTGCAGGAAACAATTTGGTAAAATTCCCACATTTCCATGGCAACGAGTGAAAGGTCAACCACCCTATTTTACCAATTTGGTGTTGATAAAGGCCTGGGAAGTAATCTGTCACAGAACACACATTGCTCCCCCTCTGGTTGACATGAACACCTTAATTATTTATCGATTGTGAAATTTTGCTTTTGTTTCCCACACAGTGCTTAGATACAGTGACTGAATAATGTAATTTGAAAAAAAAATTGAGATTTATCGATGAGTTGCTTTCATGGTTTTCATGGGCAGATCAGGTGACATTCATTTATTTCAAATCTGAGCTTTGTATTATTCAGAGCTTATGCCTCACACATTGCTGAAAAGTCAAATGAAATCTCGGCTTTCTTTTCTCAAATTCATGACTATAGTCGGTATCAGTTGATAGATAGAAAAGCAAAATAGTTTTCTATATTATATTAGGATTCAGTAAACTACATATGTATAGATAATTTAGATTGTTGTATTTGCTGTCTACTAATAAAACAATAATGGTATGACTCATTTTGCACAAAAACAAACAAACAAAAACACAATATTCCCTGGTAAGCAAAAGATGTAATTTGGATAATCATCTTTTCCGAGGTGGTCCTCGGGCATAAGTCCATCCCTTACTTCTCCAGATTTTACATGTTTCGGCCCCTGGGCTTATGACAGAGGAATTATGATATATGTTGTAGTGTTTTACTGCTTTTTAAATATTGCCCATAGCATTGATGAAGAGTATTATAAAGCAATTACACCTGTCCTCTTTCATGTTAAGTTAAGACTGTAATGATAAAATATCTAACCATATTAGCTACTATGTAGATGTTACCAATCATCATAACATAGTTGTTTGGTTTTCATTTTTACTTTCAAAAATGTTATGCATATATTATGTCATTTTATACTAATACTGTAAAATTATTTATATTCACTCGCATTTAATTTTGCTATTTTGAAGTTTTGAGCAAATTTGATTGCAGTTTATTGAGTTTATGAACTTCGCATGGGAAACAATGATTTTATTGTTATTTTACATATTCGCATGGATTTAATTTAGCGAAATTTATCTGCGAATTTGAAATAAAAAATAGTGAATAATAATGCATTTATAGTATCAGTTGTGATTAATTCTTATAAGTTGGGGAAATTGTTTTTTTCAGTTTATATGCAAAATATAAAATGTAAAAAAATACAAAAACTGTTGCCCGAGAGATTCAGATATTTTCCACTGTGTTGCAGATCATTTACAGTGAGAACATTTTACCTGACTCTCTTAATTTCAGTTTTGTATCTTTCTGTCAGATATACGATACTTTTAATATAATCCAATAAGTTTGGAGATGAAAATTACACATTAAAATCTTTTCTTGTTCAGGCTTTGATTTCATATAAGTCTTTGAAATTTGAAACTGCCTTATTATAAATAAAAGCCAAAATTGTTTTATTGCCGTAAACGTTTTTTACTATCCTTTTAATGTGACGACTCAGATATCAGTTTTATTTAGCCAATCATGTGACTCCTACATGCACATGTATGTATGAAGCACACAATGGGGTCTTTGGGTTTACCATGGCTGTCTGTGTGTGTGTCTGTGCATGTCTGTTCCACTGATATCTTATCCATTCAAACAAGAGCCCTGATTAGTTCAGGGTTGAAATCTATGCAAAATAAATTATCTAATTTACATAGATTAATCAATATTTAGCTGTTTCACTGATATCACAAGTACCACTCATTGGATTTCAATGGAAATTGGTACATATGTGCTTTTGGTGATAGAGGTGCGTGTATGGTTAATGTAGGGTTAAAATTCATGCATATTAGTGACCTAATTTGCATAATTTAGTCAATTTTCTGGTATCAATAACAATTCCATCAGATTTGAAATAATGTAGGCTCTTAATATATATGGATAATAACTTGGTCGCGTACAAAATTACTGGTAGCCGGAAAACCTCTAATTGGCTGTTTATGAAAACAAAATGCGGAAGTTTCTACTATGTTTGCACTTAATTTTAAATTGCTATTTCATACGTCTTCCATACCACCAGACACAGGAGTTATTTTTAAGTTTTCTTTGATTATAAGTTGTTCCTGTCTGCGGGACTTTTACCCTAATACTGTTAGCCATGCTCTGAAGGTTATATACCACCCACAATGCTTTGCCTGACTCAGTCAGCTTCATTTCCGTATTGCAGTTCATCTGCATTGAATGAAATCTTTGATTTAATTGCGCTCCTGCCTGTTTGAGTAAATCCCCTTGGGGCATTCCCATCAATAAACGATTTTGCTACAAAAAATTACATTTTTCAAAATGTATGTTCTCTGTACAAAATGGGGGAAATTGGAGAAAAAGAAATAATAGCACTATGAAAACAGAGGTAATTTCCGTAGGTGGTAAAAGGTATAAATATAGATACATATAGAAATGTAATACCGTAAATGGAGTGGTTTCTACTAATTTTTTTCAAACCTGAAATATTCTGAGCAGTATCGCTATAGATGTTAGCTGACTGTAGAAACAAGTCATTTAACAAATTATATAATTCCTAAAAATCAAAACATCTGTAAAAAAGTGCTACATTGTGCATGTATATACAGTTGTGAAAATCTGCACTCTGTTTAAGTAAGATGTTTAAATAGTGATATTTTACCCTACTCTTCTTCATTTTAAAATTTTCAGGATATTATGGTGATTTTTTCTCAAATTTGGATTTCTATTTTAATACTGTTCAGCCTCCCTTTGGTACATGTATAAGGAATACAAAGCGCCCTCTTTGGTTGATTCTTGTAATGCACTGTACCATATGTATTCTAATTTACATCAATGTTCCAATATTTCCGTACCTTAATTGGAATAAAATTTTGTTCATAGTCACTGACGCTTAGTGTTCTCTGTTTATGCTGAATTCTGTGTGGCTAGTATGAATGGGTGCACTCTGTCATTGGTTTGGCATCACCGTGAAAAATGTTAAACTAGTCTTCCATGCTCTTTATCTTTCAAGAACAGTAATCACCATTTGTAACACTTTCTCAGAATCCAGTTCCCTTCATGTAAAATGACACCAGTTGAAAATGCATTGGAATGTGTTCCATTCATTAATATTCACACCCAGTCGCCATCGAAGACATCTTTCACAATTTAAAGTAATTGCATTTCCACAATTAGATTTTGTTCGGAACATTGAAACACGTAAACCTGATCAAAGCAGGTAATGCATCATTATTAAGAACTGATTTGTAGTCTGCAACGAAAATGCATGGTTGACACATATTGAACAGTGTAGTGGACAGGTTACATGTATGAAATCATTGCAGTCCACTCTCAAGATATGAACAAAAAATGAACTGAGCACAAAATGTTTTACCCTTGTCTAAATGTTTCATTCACAAAGCTAATAATTGTTTCTGATCTTGCGATATTACAAAAAATGTTGTCTTGACTTTATTTTTTCTAACTTTATTTTTTTAATTCTTGGTAAAACCCTTTTTCCCTCCATTTTTATAAAATGCGTAACATTTCTACTGACCAGAAACAAACATTTTTCAATATTTTATTCAAAACTAATTTTTAATGTTTTGTAAATATTAATGATCACATAAAATTCAAATTATTCCAGAGAATTTCAAAAACCAGAAAAGAACGGACAAAAATACTGCTGATTCATCCTTGGGTGTTAAAACGACTGAAGGAGGTGAAATGAATTCTCCATAGAACCACAGCTAATCAAGGTCATATTTGAAAAAGCCTCAGAAATAATTCTGTTTTATCAAGAAGCTGTCGGCTGACAAAAGCAATTACCCGGCCTTGCAAATGGACTTGTCATTTATCACATTATGCTAGGGTTTTTTTGTTATCGCATCCATAAATGCACTTAAATTTTTTTCCAATTATAAATATGAAAAATGTTTCGTGTCTATTAGAATCATTTATTTGAACCGCAAACCGGTTTGCGTCTCTCTGAGGATGTGACAAAAGATAAAAAAAAAATTGAAGTTTGAGTTAATGGCTTTGATGCATAATGTAAACATGACTTGAAGCCTGGGTGAAATCAATGACTTAAGGTTATATCTTTTTGGAAAAAAAAAGGGCAACTGTTTTTCAAAGTTTCTGTGTAATTCAAAGTTTTGTGCGGTACATGTATCTATGAGGGGTTAGTTGTACTAGGAATCTATTTTTAGAGTACATGTATCTGTGTATTTACAATTCTTCTATGTCATTCTGCCTATCTAGACAATGTTCTATGATGATATAGTATAGTCAGGCCATAACCTGACCATAAACTTTTAAGCTGGCTATCACCTGGTTTACCTTTTTGATAGTATCATTGTCATCAATACTAGGGGGTTAGTTTAAAATTTGTGGTGTTTGCTTATGATACTAATATGATACATATAGGTGGATTACTGTAAAATCTGTATTAGAAGCTGCAGCTTCTATTAAAATGATACAATGCAATGGAAGGGATGCAGCTTCTATTAAAGCATCTACAAGTATGAGAAATGGTGAATGTTTAGTTCTCAGATGTTCAAAAAGAATGGGTGTGACTTACATTTTGTATATGAGGGATGTGGCTTCTAATAAAGATTTTACGGTACTTAAGGGGTTAGCATACGTTTAATGTTTGGTTTTTTTCAATATTTTTTTTTAATTTAATATTATTTAGATACAAACATGTATGTTACAGTTTAGCTTTAAGCAAAGACAATATAAAATACATTTTTTTAGTGTCTTTTTAAGCCAGCTCTAAGCTAGCTAATTGTTAAGATATGCTTGGACCATACTGTAGTAGCTCCTTTTTTTTTTTTTTTTTTTTTTTTTTTTTTGATAAATATTTTTTTATTACCCATAACAAAAAAAATTACAGGACTGTAGTAGCTCCTTATAAAACTTGATAGCTTGTTTTTCAGTTTGACTAATCGTGAACATTCTTTTAATAAAATTGTTCTTGATTGTACTTCAAATCATCGTTGAATTTCCTTCTCAGTGTCTCTGTGACTAAACTCATCTCTTGTCATAAGGAACCCAGTTAAATGGTCATAGCTGTTTCTAGAAGAAAAGGTTTATAATAATTGTATCCATGGCAACAGTTAAAATCAGTATGAAAAGCAAGAATAGCAGCATTTTGCTTATTGTTGATGCAGATGCTAGAAACTTAATCAAATTCAGATAAAAATGGTGGTCATATTAAAAATGAATATTATTACATAAATTTGACTTTCTGCAAAAAGTAGTATCTCCATCCCATGTCATCCAGGTAGAAAACCTGTCTCTATTACTGTAAATTACTGTAAATTACTTTCACTGAAGTGATTCATCAGTGGAATATATTTCCATTGAAAATACATTTTTCCTGTATTTTACATTCAACTTCATCAAAAATCAGTGTAAATAAAATTGAGTGAAAATTATTTCCAGCAAAAAAATGACTTTGACTTTGAATTTGAATTTATATCCAATTATTAAACATATTCAGTGTGATGGCCGCAAGGACTGCCCTCAAAATAACCTTTCAAACCTTTCCTGGGACATAACTCATACGAACATTCTATCTCTCGGTGTCATCATGGCATTTATCATCTTTACACGTGTGTCAACAGTCGTTGATATTCACGCCTTGTCATGGACAATATGTATTCTTCACAGCTCTATGTGTTAGCTATATCTTTGCATTTGGAAACATCCTCATCTTACTCAGATTACTTTAAATATCATGGCTTTAGAACATATGCTAAAATATACCTTACATGTATATATGACTACTGTCTATTCTTGTTTGATAACCAATACATGTACCATATTTTCTCTATTAGTAGCGCATCTACATTTAAAATTAGAATAGAAAATTTTGTTATGTACAATTAATATAATGTGTCTGAAATCAATGTGGTTGTAGGGATAGCCGCAATCTATTTATGAATGTCTATGGTCGACTAATGCAAATCATTCAGTCATGAATTAGTTAACCATTCAATAGTTTTATTTTGGACACCAAGAGATAATAAATTGGCGGCACAATGCGAAAGTAACAGATCGTAACAACAGCAAAATTTGAGCGGTAGACCGTGCGATTGGCTGAACGCTTTACAATGTATCTATATAACAATGATGTATGTAATCTTATTATTTATAACATAAACAAAGACTTGTGGGTTCTAACAATAGTGGTGTACCACTCGCTCCTCTAATGCCTACATGTAGGTACATTGCTAGTAATATCTCAATACCGATTCAGGTTTATGCAAATGTCACATACTATCAATCAGTAGTCTTGTGAAAATAATATACTAACGTTCAGTTAAAAACAATTTAAATGTTGCCCACTTGCAGGTATTCCCTATTATTAGGGGGTGGGCATCAACAAACATTCCATGTTGCTTTGCCTTGCACCAATGACTGTTCAATGTATTTCTATGGGATTCATGTAAGCTGCTTTGAAACGCCGGTCGAAGAGCTGGTGAAAAAGCTATAATGTTGAAAAAAATGCACAAACTCTACTTTTGAGGCATTCTTGAACAACCAAATCTACACGTATATACATACATGTACATGTATACCAACTTTATATTGTACATGCATGGGGTAATCCTGACAGGAGAGACTCAACTATCTCAAAGGAGTTTACTGGTACTTAGAGTGTTCAACTGCTGTTTTCACCAGTGATGGTTGTCAGGTGATGAAAATGCCTGGATATTTGTTTCCAATAATAACCACGGGCACAAATATAATTGACAGTGCTCATGTTTAAAGTGTTCCTATTTAACCAATCAAATTAACTGTCAATAGCTAAACACAATGAGATATTACTAACATTATAGCTAGGCTTCAGTGCAGTGATGTAGTGATTGGAACACCAGATACTTTCTCAGCTAAGGCACGTCTAAGGGCATGTGTGTACTATATACGGTACGGTACATTAAAGTAGAGCGAACCAAGCGTTATTAAATTGTCATGGTAATTGAGACTACAAAACTGACAAAAATTGAAACCGTTAATGTCTTTATTCGAATAGATTACGTGGTTTCGTGCAAACAAATCTAGTACAATCTTTATTGTAAATGTCACGTAAGGTGCTCTTGCCCTGACGTAACCATGACAACCATGAGTGAATTCTGCATCACTTACTTTCTCTCACAAAAAACTTGTTACTTGTCTTGTATCGTTTCTTTGATGTGTATTTATTCAGAGGGCGGATAATAGTCAAGGGTTTGCAACCTGGGTGACATGCGTTAAAGATCTCGCCATTTACTATAAATCAAAAGATAACCATAAATTTCACGTTGTTATGAAAGTTGATGTATACTTTTAAAAAAGATCTGCAATCTCAATTTTCTTATTAATTATGTCCATTTGGTCCAAAATTAACAAAAAATAGAGAAAATTTGAGAAATGTGACAAAGATTTTGGCGTGAACAATTATGGTATCAGAGCTTGCATCAAAGCAAAGTTCAACTTCTATGGCATTCAAAAGATTTAGTATACTCAGAAGCCATCATTATTATTCAGAAAAACACTATATTTGATGTAATTTCACAATAAATTGAAAAAAAAGAATCCCAATATCAGATAAAGAAAAACTACAACTCTGTTAATTGGATGCTATATACAGTATAATGAAAATAAACATATATTATAGTGATAAGTAACAGTATAATAGACGAGAGAACGCAATCGGAAACCAATTACCAGTGACAATCTGAAAGCAAAGAAGCTAAAATTAAGTTTGAAATAAAAAAAAAACATGAAAGAAACACAGCTTGCTTTGTAGTAAGTATAATGAATGTAAAATATCAATGGCCATTTGTAGTGAGAAAAAAAAACGATATATTGCAATTCAGTGAATGAGCGTGGGGGTTTATAAACGTTAAATTGTAGCTATATAGATCTGCGTGTGTACGCTGTCGCCATGTATTGAGTGGTGAGTGTGCGTGATGTCTTTTATAATCAGTATTTGATTGGCTGAGCTAAACAATTTATCTGTGTTACTGATATTGTCATGGTGATGTATGACTTTGTAAATTGGTCCAAGCTAAGTTATTTAACGTCTTCATAAGTGCATATTAATCTGGTTTTAATCTTAATCTTTTGATCTTTCAGTTCATCCTGCTGGTAAAAATAGCCTACAATATTGAGTTTATTGGCTGATTGAAGTCATGTGACAGCTTGTTTCTAAATTACTGTAAAATGACTAATTTACACTGAGTTTAAATTTCGCTGATTTACCATTTCAGGCATAGTTAGTGGGTTTTATATTCACAGTTTTATTATTTAGATAATGTGTTCTATGCTAAGTTTTACATATTAACTGAGTTTTAATTTAGCGCATTTTCCAGTCAGCGAAATAAGCAAAATTAAAACTCAGTGAACAATTAATCCTTTTACAGTAGCCTACAATATTGAGTTATGTTCTTATTGGCTGATGGAAGTCATGTGACATTATGTTTCTAAATTAGCCTACAATATTAAATTATGTTCTTATTGGCTAATGGAAGTCATGTGACAGGTTGTTTCTAAATTAGCCTACAATATTGAATTATGTTCTTATTGGCTGATGGAAGTCATGTGACATGTTGTTTTTAAATTAGCCTACAATATTGAATTATGTTCTTATTGGCTGATGGAAGTCATGTGACATGTTGTTTCTAAATTAGCCTACAATATTGAATTATGTTCTTATTGGCTGATGGAAGTCTTGTGACAGGTTGTTTCTAAATAGCCTACATTATTGAATTATGTTCTTATTGGCTAATGGAAGTCATGTG
Organism: Saccoglossus kowalevskii; assembly: GCF_978046115.1. Classification (NCBI taxonomy): domain Eukaryota; kingdom Metazoa; phylum Hemichordata; class Enteropneusta; family Harrimaniidae; genus Saccoglossus; species Saccoglossus kowalevskii. Next base: position 7,066,200 of record NC_140662.1, read on the forward strand.
ACAGGTTGTTTCTAAATTAGCCTACGATATTGAATTATGTTCTTATTGGCTGATGGAAGTCATGTGACAGGTTGTTTCTAAATAGCATACAATATTGAATTATGTTCTTATTGGATGATGGAAGTCATGTGACAGGTTGTTTCTAAATAGCCTACAATATTGAATTATGTTCTTATTGGCTGATGGAAGTCATGCGACAGTTTGTTTCTAAATAGCCTACAATATTGAATTATGTTCTTATTGGCTAATGGAAGCCATGTGACAGGCTGTTTCTAAATTAGCCTACAATATTGAATTATGTTCTTATTGGCTAATGGAAGTCATGTGACAGGTTGTTTCTAAATAGCCTACAATATTAAATTATGTTCTTATTGGCTGATGGAAGTCATGTGATAGGTTGTTTCTAACTATTAACCAATGAGAGGTGCCTAAGATACTATTTCTGAAGTGGCAGATTTGTAGATCTTGGTGAGATAACATTTTCTCTCAGATTTTGTTATGTTGTTTGTTGACAAATCATATCTTGGTCACATGATTATTTAAGACAGAGTTTCACCAATTTGTTATTAGGCCAAACAAAACATTATTTTTTGGAAAGCGTGCATGTCAAAAGTTTGAAACAGGTAACAATGGTAAGAGAATGCATTATTTTTTTTGTGAATGTGTGGATTGACTTTCTCAACATTTTATACAAAAAAATAAATAACGTGTAGAAGAGATTACTCTATTCGCAATAACTCTGACAGCTTACCGGTAGCCTGTTTAATAAATTCAACTTTTCAAGTGGACTATCATCAGTAAATTTTAAAGCAATAGGAAAACACATTGAGAGGTACAAATGTAACACCAGCTAGGTACATAAGGACAGTGGCGGCACTCCAATTCAAATGTTCATAGCAATGCATTCTGAAATGAGTCAGATTAGATGTTGTGGCCACCACATTGTAAATTTAATGTACCGAGCAAGACCACTACTGTATGCCTGCCTGGTAGACTTGGCTAAAACTGAGCTCCATATTCACTTCTACAATGTAAAAATGGATTACATTGTAAAATGGTAGACATAGAGTTCTGTGCAGCTGTGATTCTGTTGTATTAAGTTGACAAAATTCCTGCAATTGAAAGCGAGATAATGAGACTGCAGTGTTGTTATGGAAACCAGGGACATGTGCAAAAACAACAAAATTACATTGCATAGTGGTCATAATGTCACAGCAAATTATTAATTAATTATTAACAGCACCTTGAACCTCGGCTCTAAATTTCTGATAATGTAAAACACATAAAAAAAAAAAAAAAATTGAAAAAATACGCTTTATATAGATTGCACATATCCTGTACTTGGTTTTGAAATGCTCTAAATTTAATAGATTGACTACAATTGGCTGCAATTATTTGGAAGGTCAGGTTCAAAGTCATGTTTCTGTGACACTTCCTAAGAAAATCCTTTTAAAACTTGCACTTGACTTAGAAACCTTTCCTGTACATTCACACCTGACAGCATATCTACAATGATATTCAAATATGTTACTTGATACTGCTTAAGTTTTTCTATTTTCTTTGAATATGTTAAATCAGGGAGAATCAATGTGTTAAACCACTCTAGTGTCTTTGGTCAAACTAGTGCATAGTTTCCCTCACAAATATAGTATCAGGTAATCCACTGTATTAGACATAAAACAAAAAGTTTAAGAACTGATAATTATTTCATTATTTACTTTCGTGCTATTCTATTTGTCAGAATTCCCTCCCCCCTTCACCCAGAGCTCATCTATTCTCACTTTTTCATTTCTTGGCTCGTGAATATGTGCAAGATCTGATTGAATTGCTGATATAGAATTTACATTGTATATTTGATAGAGATCAATTTTGTGATTTCTAGATGGTCCTGTTTTTTTTCCTGGTTGGCATAAACTGACATACACTGTGTTTAATTGTCTGAAAGAAGACACAGGATAAATTAGCCGTTTCAGCACCAGACACTCTTGCCTAAATTTTCCTGCACATCTTTCTCGTATGCTTCAAAATTTCTGGATATGAACCCTAATTTTGGAGCCAACAACCTAAATTTGAGTTTACTGTAGAATAATTTATTTTCGCTTGGAATTTATTTTCGCTGAAAGGATGATTCCGTGAAAATAAAATTCAGCGAATATACTTTTTTTCCTATATTTCACATTAAACTCACCAAAAATCAGTGAAAATAAATTCCATACAAAACGCCCAAAAAGCTATTTCAGCGAAAAATAATTCCAGCGAAAATAAAGTATTCCACAGTATTTTCAGTTTTTACTCAAAAACTTGTACGTCTGTAAATCTCATCACCAGTTTCTAATCACTAATGCTTGTACATGTACCCATTAATCAGGTCTCAGTAACCTTGTAGTTCAGTTTCCTGTTTCTATGCTGTCAAATACAGGATTTATCATTGAAACTGGTCACTGATCATATCAGTTATTCAAGCTTACGTGTAATTGACAGGCAGAAAAGCAGTGAATTCTAAAATGATTTTTTTCTCTGAATTATTGCTATCGTTGTTTAAAAACTGATTTGTAAATAATACCGTTCTGTGATCAATAATTTAGAACTGCGTTTGATTGAGTGGGTTGAAGATTAAGAAGACATCTGAAGTAGATGTTTTATGACTTCGTCAAATTTGACAGTGCTGCACTTGACATAGATTTACTATGTATGTCGGTGTAAACCACATCAAAATTTGATCTGCATTTGACTATTGATACAATGTACATGTGAATAAGAATGATGGTTTTATTTTTGAAAGGATTTGTTGTAGAGAAATAAATTGAAGTAAATACTGCAAAGCTAGATAATACAGGAGCATATTATTGGTGTCCACTCCCGATTTGAAAGGAAATCATGTACATGTAATGTGAAAGATAGTCAAGTCATATTTCAAAATTAGGAAATAATGTTATCTCTCCTCAAAAATGGCAGAATGGAGGCACTGTAAACATGGAACCGCAATTAGGAACTACTTTTTTATATGCTTTTTCCATTCCAGGTTTGCAATGAAAAGCTGATTTTTTTATTTTTACTGCTTCTTATACATGCATTATAAATGTACCATTAAATCTGTATTAGAAGTCGCACACATTGTCTTTGAACAATTGAAAACCAAAAATTCACCATTTCTCATATGTGTAGATGCTCTAATACTCTAATAGGAGCCACATCCCCTCTGTTGTATTGTGCCATTTTAATAGAAGCTGCAGCTTCTAATACAGATTTTATAGTATTTAATAATGGTGAGAATTTCAGCATATTTTGTTTCCAATTTGGCCATTATCTTGATTTTTTTATGTTGATATCAATGTGAAGTTATTTAAAAGACTGTACCTGATTGGCTCCCCAACCCTAACACCTAAGAGTCTGACCAATCAGAGAGCAGCTTGTTTGTTGCCAGTTTTTTTCACCATATCAAATTCTGCCTTGTATATATGCTTCAATTTCATGTGGTGCTGACAAGCAAATAAGGGGTCAACCATTTGACTTCTGGGGGTGGGGTGGGGGTGGAAGAGTGTGACCGGTGCGATTTTTATTTTCATGGTGTCTTATAATTTTTATTTTTCCTGAATGTACTAATTTTTTTTTTCTGTAGTGTTGATCTTGAAAATTTATTTTTCCACAAATTATTTGCCACCCTCTATGATTTAAAGTCAGCAACCCCTAAATGATTACCATTTGATCAATCACTATGCAATGCAGCCTGAACTTGACTCATTTACTTTCCCTTTATAAAGTGTTCTTTTCTTGAACATGACAGACATCCACTTTAATAAAGAACTATACCACTTCATATTTACGATCAATTTGTCGTGGTCGTTGATGAGAAGGTTGTAAACTTTTATTGAGGAAGAATTGTATGTCAAGATCACATTGCAGTTACATTAAATTGACAAGCACCTGTCAAGTAAAAAAAATGTCTTCAAAACATTTTTCAGTGTGCTATGTAAAAGTTATATCGAGTAAAACTTGTCCAAACTGAACCCTGAGTAATTCACAAACCTGTCTTAGCTGAACCCAGTGTAATAGGTAAACCTGTCTAAGATGAACCCAGTGTAATTGGCTAACCTGTCTTAGCTGAACCCAGTGTAATTGACTAACCTGTCTTACCTGAACCCAGTGTAATTGGCTAACCTGTCTTAGCTGAACCCAGTGTAATAGGTAAACCTGTCTAAGATGAACCCAGTGTAATTGGCTAACCTGTCTTAGCTGAACCCAGTGTAATAGGTAAACCTGTCTAAGATGAACCCAGTGTAATTGGCTAACCTGTCTTAGCTGAACCTAGTGTAATAGGTAAACCTGTCTAAGATGAACCCAGTGTAATTGGCTAACCTGTCTTAGCTGAACCCAGTGTAATTGGCTAACCTGTCTTAGCTGAACCCAGTGTAATTGACTAACCTGTCTTAGCTGAACCCAGTGTAATTGGCTAACCTGTCTTAGCTGTACACTGTGTAATAGGTAAACCTGTCTAAGATGAACCTGTGAGTGTAATTGGCTACCCTGTCTTAGCTGAACCCAATGTAATTGGCTAACCTGTCTAAGATGAACACAGTGTAATTGGCTAACCTGTCTTAGCTGAACCTAGTGTAATTGACTAACCTGTCTTAGCTGAACCCAGTGTAATTGGCTAACCTGTCTTAGCTGAACCCAGTGTAATTGGCTAACCTGTCTTAGCTGAACCTAGTGTAATTGGCTAACCTGTCTTAGCTGAACCCAGTGTAATTGGCTAACCTGTCTTAGCTGAACCCAGTGTAATTGGCTAACCTGTCTTAGCTGAACCCAGTGTAATTGGTTAACCTGTCCTAGCTGAACCCAGTGTAATTGGCTAACCTGTCTTAGCTGAACCCAGTGTAATTGGCTAACCTGTCTTAGCTGAACCCAGTGTAATTGGCTAACCTGTCTTAGCTGAATCTAGTGTAATTGGCTAACCTGTCTTAGCTGAACCCAGTGTAATTGGCTAACCTGTCTTAGCTGAACCCAGTGTAATTGACTAACCTGTCTTAGCTGAACCCAGTGTAATTGGCTAACCTGTCCTAGCTGAACCCAGTGTAATTGGCTAACCTGTCTTAGCTGAACTTAGTGTAATTGGCTAAAATGTCTTAGCTGAACCCAGTGTAATTGGCTAACCTGTCTTAGCTGAACCCAGTGTAATTGGCTAACCTGTTTTAGCTGAACCTAGTGTAATTGGCTAACCTGTCCTAGCTGAACCCAGTGTAATTGGCTAACCTGTCTTAGCTGAACCCAGTGTAATTGGCTAACCTGTCTTAGCTGAACTTAGTGTAATTGGCTAACATGTCTTAGCTGAACCCAGTGTAATTGGCTAACCTGTCTTAGCTGAACCCAGTGTAATTGGCTAACCTGTCTTAGCTGAACCCAGTGTAATTGGCTAACCTGTCTTAGCTGAACCCAGTGTAATTGGCTAACCTGTCTTAGCTGAACCCAGTGTAATTGGCTAACCTGTCTTAGCTGAACGCAGTGTAATTGGCTAACCTGTCTTAGCTGAACCCAGTGTAATTGGCTAACCTGTCTTAGCTGAACCCAGTGTAATTGGCTAACCTGTCTTAGCTGAACCCAGTGTAATTGGCTAACCTGTCTTAGCTGAACCCAGTGTAATTGGCTAACCTGTCTTAGCTGAACCCAGTGTAATTGGCTAACCTGTCTTAGCTGAACCCAGTGTAATTGGCTAACCTGTTTTAGCTGAACCCAGTGTAATTGGCTAACCTGTCTTAGCTGAACCCAGTGTAATTGGCTAACCTGTTTTAGCTGAACCCAGTGTAATTGGCTAACCTGTCTTAGCTGAACCCAGTGTAATTGGCTAACCTGTCTTAGCTGAACCCAGTGTAATTGGCTAACCTGTCTTAGCTGAACCCAATGTAGTTGGCTAACCTGTCTTAGCTGAACCCAGTGTAATTGGCTAACCAGGACAAAAACCACAAAACAAACCACAGCCACAGTTTACACTTGAATTTCATGTTATTAGTGTAGTTCAATACCTTGCATATGGGTTTGTATTTTCAAAGACTCTTGCCAAAAACTGCGTCACGTTATATCCTCTATATATTCTTTTAATGAACGACAAATTTTGTTTGAATGAATAAAATACAAAACAAAAAAGTTAATAGGTGGTGACTCATCCTTCAAGTCAGAGAGATCTAGTGATAAAATCAAAAGATCAAAGTAAAATGCACCCAATTATCTTTTATTACAATAATTAATGGTAATTTTAGAGCCTCCTTAGTATCAGTATCCTCCAGAGTGAACTGAAGAGAAAGTAAAAATAAAGTCAGCCTCTTTCAAGGACCAAATCTTGGTGATCATGTCAGCCTCTTTCAGGGATCTTTTCACTTCTTGATTTAATGAAATATGACAAAGAAGACACTTGTGTTTAATATAGTGTAGTCTTTAATCATCTTTAATCATTGTCTATTTGACTATAAACTACTTATACTTCATTTTAGTCCGAGTTCAAATCTTGATATTTTATTCATAAAGCATGATAACAGTTCTCATGATTTTTTGTGTGTTATTGGGTTATCATTTCTCATACTTGATATGGCTTCTCTGTAGTAGATAAACATAAATAAATTGACAGATATTATCAAAATGGCCCCAAATAACAGTCACATCTCCAGGATCAACAAACTCTGACTAGCTGTGTCTACTTCTACATGCTGTATTGTATATGGTCTGTTAGAAGTGCATCTCCAATAAGAAGGCATATAAACCAACAGTTGTATTGGCTGTATACTAAATCAATAAAATAATGTTTTATGTGCTTGTGTTACTAATAGAGCAATTATGGTACAGTGTATATGCTACAGTGTATCTCTATCATTCGAAAATGTTGCTAATTCAGATTTTTTTCAAAATTACATTATTATATGTATAAGGAATATTATCTTTTTATTTCTTTGTGTTTACAATTTTCACTTTTATTGAGTGCACCCAGACATGTACCACCACTCTAGTTTAAAAAAAAAAAAATAATGAAGACTAAACTCTCTCACAAATTGATATCCCAGTTTCATTTCTGATTACGGATTCAAGTCACAGATGCATCTTCTAGAAAAGCCTGCCTGTTTCCAAGAGTTCATCAGCCATTGATGAAATCTTCTTTAACGGGAGACAGTATGTTGATGTTGAAGATAAGCCCCTTCCCCCCAATGACCCTCCTACATATACACATTGATGGAATTTAAATAACACACACATCTTCACAATCTTTACTCATGCTCCTAAAACTGCTACAGTAAGATGCAAACTAGAATAAAAAGATGAAAATTAATCAATTTTATTTTATAATATTTTGCCAAGCGATAAATTACATTAAATACATAAAATATAAATGTAGATAAAAAGATGAAATTTGTATAGTTTGTTGCCATGACAATAAATATTATGATTTCCCTAAAGTGGTACATGCCTACCTCAGTGATGCAACTATTTTAATTTTTCTAATAGTGCTAATGAGTAAAAAGAAACTGATTTGTTTTTCCAGAAAAATTCATCTATCTTGGGATAAACTTTGTAAAATTTCTTGCTTGTTTGTCTTTTGTCTTGTATGTTAGAATCTGTAAAAAAAATTTATGATTCTGAATTAGGATGTTATTTCTACTTCTCAGCCTTTTATCTGCATATTATTCGAAAACATTCTTATTTCCCATGACATCATAGCAATTGATCAGTGCCATTGTCATCTTTTATAAAGTAATCTGCTCCAGTCAAAATAATTGAGCAAAGTCAAGCTGTGTTTGCAGAAAATATTTTTAACAAATGCTTTGGTTAAAAAAAATCAAATGCCATTCTGTCATTGAATATTTTGTCATTTCAGTAAATTTTATCGACCCAATGAACCGCTTTGTTCTGTGTTTACTAAGGAAATTAAAACCAGTCGTTAATAATGACGGACAGCCTCGAAGTCTTTACAGAATTAGTAATTTCATTTAGATGTCCCTGCGTAAAGAACGTGATGTTACAAGCAACATGCCTAGATATAGAATTCTAACCTGAATTGCAAGTGACATCACTCTTAATTAACCAACGGTTGACAATAGAAGTAGTGTGTACAGTCAAAGAGTAATATGGTACGGTTGCTTATGTACTGAACTCTTAGCAATGCATGCAGCGAGGGTACGCAGGGTCTATCCTATATGTTTATGTATTAACATGAAATCTGTTTTAGAAACCGCATCCCTGTTAGAAGCCCCATCTATTATTTTCCAACAATTGAGACCCAAATATTCATGTTTTGTCATATGTGTAGATGCTCTAATAGAAGCCGCATCCCCTCTGTTGCATTGTATCATTTTAATAAAATCTGGGGTTTCTAATACAGATTTTACAGTACTACATTGTGTATGGGGTAAAATATTAAAATTGAGTGTAAAGTGTAGTGATTTGATCAAAATATAAATTGTGTGTATACATTCATCATATTAATGCTAAAATAAAACATTTTTATCAAAAATGAAACCATGTTCTCATACATACACAGTTAATTCTGAGCTAAACAAATAGAAATTGGTAATATTTTTTCTTGTAATTATTAACCAGATTTTTTTGTTACAAAGTTTTTGATTCTTTCTCAATTTGTTGTTGAAAAGGTTAATTGAGGTCATGTGACTATATTTGTACAACGCATGCATACATATGTGTCCCTGTTACATGTACTACTCGAGTTGATCGATCTGATTGGTCTAGGAAATTACAGATCATTGCAAGTCGGGAATAGTTAGATGAAGCGATCACTTATAGCGAGATGCGAAAAAAACATCTTTAACACATTGTAGAACTTGGACGCATCGCTGACCGCTTTAATATGTACATACTAATTCGAAAGTTAATAACTTTTTGTCACGTTTGTGAGTCAATGATTTTCACGTTATTGACAAGTGTTGTCAGTTTCATACATTGTAAGTAGGTGAAGGTGTTTCTAGGTCACCAAAGTACTGAGTCATATCGTCGGTGTTATGTCGTCCTTTTCTTAAACATACTATTGTAATGTCCTTTCAAGATTTACGTAATACTCTCTATGATTGCTTTTATCCTACTCCCAGGGTATACTGTATTTTAGGTAGAATGCTGCACATAAGTGAAAATATTGTTATTTTTAGATCTGATATATCTTGTTACTGAGACTAAGAAAATGAAATAAAATTATGGGTCACCATACTCGGCTCAGATAAAATAGATCAATAAAATACAGTGAAAATAGCATGTTTTTTACCATTGTTTCTATGGCAAGATTATATTTCAATATCTCTTGATTTTGCTCAGTGACATCTGGTAAAAAAAGATATATATGATCTTACAAGGTACTTGTTTATGTTTAGAAGTATTAAAAAATTGGCATTATTTTTGGTGGGTCTTAACAAGGAAATGTATTTTTAATTATGTTCCATGGAAACCGCTGCAAAAATGGCATTTTATACCAAAAAAAATCAGATTGACAGTGAACCAAAAATGTTCACTTACTTTTGACTAATACTACAATGAATGATTGTAGAACAATTTCTGTATTACACATGTTTGTATAATCTTTGAAAAATTCTTATCTGTTACAGGGAGAAGCTAGCCGTGGCTCGCCTTCATCGAGAGCTGACAACAGCAAAGTCTGAGCTGCCATCGGTGAGTGATATGTATACATCGTATTTCTTAAATTTATGTTATCAAAAAAATGTTAAACAATTTTTTCTTCATTGATTTTTCGAATTTTCATATAATGCATTAAAATACCCTTGATACCTTTACACACACACAAAAACAAACATCTTTTTCCCAAAAGTTTTGTTCAAGATCTGTAACCAATAAAATTTATGTCTTTTTGTTCAAAATTGATAATTTTTGCTGATAAATCATGATGTTTAGTGCGAAAAATTAAAAACAAAAGATTTAATATTTTTTTAATTAATTTTTAATAATTTTAAACACATCGGGATTCTTTGAGGGATCAAAACTTCAATTTTTTGTTCATTTTCTTTGTACATTAATATTATTACGTATATGCATTGGGTCAATAATGTCATCGCTAGGTTATTGACCTGCATCAAACCTAGCATCAGGGCAATAACTTTTTTATTGCCCCATATTTTGTACATGTTCAAGGTTAAGAACATATGTGAAAGGAATAATAACATTTATGGCCTGCAAGCCAATTTATACCTTAGTGTGACTTTAAACATTTATTGGCAACCTAATTTCCATGGAAAAAAAAAAACACAGTGGTGCTTTTTTACGTGAGTACTGTAAGTACATTAATTATGCACTGGGTTTTAATTTTGCTAATAAGTACAATTTGCTGAATTGAATGTGAACGTGTAAAATAACTATAGAACTTATTGTTTCACGGGCAAATTTGTGATCTTAAAACCCCTTGAATATGCTGAAAACTTCAAAATAGTGAAATTAAATGTCAGTGAAAAAAATGGTTTTATAGAATTCCTTGAATGGACCTATATAGCTGTGGGAATCATAAAATGGTTTCATAGAAAAACAATATTATTGTCATTATTTTGAAAACCCTGTCCATTATTTTGTAATTTTTGATCAAATTTGACAGTGTTTTGAAAAAGTGCTATAACAACGTTGACCTTAAAAGAAATGAGAAGACCATTCGATAAAATAATTGACTTCTTTTCAGTTAGAGTGGGAATACAATGTTTGTGAATGAGAATCCAGCTGTGGTTTTCCCACTGCGAAATTCTAAGATGATTGTGTCATTACTGTATCACGCTTCTGATCTTTGCGGCAGCGCTAAATTGGCTCAGTACGCGAAATTACAGAAAGGGTGTTAACAGTATCTTAAAAAATAATCTCTGTTAGACTTTGTTTCATCAAATCAGAATTTATACTGATGCCATCGTTTGGTTCCAGCTTGCTTCTACCTTTACAAAATACAGTGCAGTCTGAGGCTGGCTTTACTATTTAACTAATTTAAAGGGGAAGTCAATCCAAACAACATAATGCTACCCAAAAAAGAGCTCCACAAATGTAGGAGAATGCAATTTACAGTTTTTTTATATAACCAACATTACGTATCTATTTTTTTTCTCAGTAACCTGCCTAAATATGTCTCAATACATAAATTTAGGGAGATACAATGTACTTAAAAATTGTGAGCAATTTTAGCAAACCCAGTTGTAAGTTAAGTTACACACAGACCTTACTGTAGATATAGTTCTGTATGGCTTCAGTTTGTATAAAATAAACACTTGCTTTAATATACTTTACAAGTTAGTCTTGCCTTCTGGCAACGAAACTATTCTGTTACATTCACATCGTCACTATAGATCCATGTTGCCCGTTCATTTACGAGCAGATTTGCAATACTTTGATAAGACACGACCAAAGATATCGCTGCGGCCAATGCTGCTTTCATCCATCAGCATCAGTTCTATAGAAGTACTTTATCTCCTTGATTTATTGCGAAGGTGGATACAATTATTTATATTAAAAAAAAGTCAGCAAACGAATATAATAATCTTATTTATACAGCGTAAAATTATGCGAGTTTAAAATTGATGTTCCCGGCCGCTAACAAACTAACTCTATGTAATCCTCATTGCATGAACTCATCCCCACTTTTATGTACATGTATGTGTATTTAATCAATTTTTCGCTTGGCATATTTCTTTTTTTCTAAAGTGAGATTCAATTGTTATTCGTGAGATGTGCTCAGAGCAGCGTGAAATATATGCTCAGCCCAGCAAGCTATAAATAGTTGAGTACATTATCTGTGTGTCAGTTTTAATAAACAACCAAACTTAAGACGTTCTTGAAATGATGACATTAATTCTAGATAACTAGGATAACTTTCAGCTGACATGTATGATGACTTTCTATCATATTCCATCGTTTCATAACAATAATAATATTGAGGTTTTTTTCTTTTATGAAAATGGAGCAATGGCGAATGCCTTCCAGTGTTTTATACTGATTGTATGCTTTGTGACAAAATATTAATAAGTTAATGTCCTGAAAGAAAAAACGTTTACTGATCCAATTATGCTTAGAAAGACATATAACTGTTTCCCTGGGGTGTGCATGGTTAAAGTGGTTGTAGATTTAAAAGTAAATAATTTTCATCCAGAGGTGAAAAATGACAATGATAATGACCTCACGATCGTACAAAGTGCTCGCATTGTGAAGAATAGCTTCTAAATTTTCATGGAAATAACTCAAATATTAACAATGACAGGAATGAAAAGATAAGTGGACAGGTTCCCCCAAGTGAAATGAACTCAATTTCAATTCTCACGCAATGTATAGTTTTAATAATGTACAACCTCCCTCTTACGTATCATTTAACGTGCTTCTGTTGAAGTGAGGCTGTAATTAAATTCCATTAATCGTTTCATTTATTGCTTGATAATTTAAATACACAAGCAGTTTAATTAACCCTATTCACCTCTGCTCAACGAGCTGCATGTAGCGATACATGTCATGTACTCTCTTCTTCTTGAAATGTATCTACTGTGACCCTCTCTTGAATAATTCAAATATCAGCATCTTCTTAATTAGTTAAAGTATTATGAAAAAAATATAAATGGTTTTAAGCACTATTGGAACTGGAACTCATAAAAGGTGCACATGTTTAACATCTGACCTGCGCTAACCAGAAACGTTTAACAAGCCTACAGTACAATGAAACCTTCGTTAGGGCTACGTGAGAGGTTTTTTCCTAAAAATGTAACTACCGTACCCTGTCAGTGCTTTGGAAATGCAGTTAACATTCTGTTGGCGACTTCTGCTAATATTATCAAAGCTATTTTGCTTACTCAACTTCTGATGCATTATTGCTTTGGAAATGTAGTTTATTAACCTTTTAAAGGTTAATTTGGCCAAACACTCACCCCAAACGTTAAGCTACCAAGCTACGCAGTTTGAAAACAGGGACTTGTGTTTTGACCTCCGTGCGTGCATCCGGACCTGTATCTGAGAAATGCCTGGACCAATCACAATCAAACTTCACATATACATGATATTAACAGGGATTGCGTTAACCCCATATTTTGCTTCCCGGACTCCAATTATTGAAGAGGGACCCAGTTTTTCAGGCAAGCTGGGGGTCCAATCTCTAATAAAGTTATTCAGGGTCAAATTTCAATTTCTTAAAATTTTGTAAGTGGGACTCGTCTTGCCGAGAGACTAGCGCAAACCCTGATTATTATACATATGCACATCAATTTATTTCACGATCTGATTCAAGATGGCCGAACGGCGTCCAATCATCAAAATCAAACATTTCTCGGATGTTTACAGATGGATTTTGTTCAAACTTGGTATATACGTTGGACATTATAGGACCTTGATGCACATCGTTTTGTTTTAATAAATGTGGTTCTAGTGCCATATCTCTGACTTGCTGTGACTGATTATGTTCAAATTTTAAATATTCATTATACATCATGTCATAGATATACAGATATATCGGTTTGACGATCCTAATAAAAATGGCCGAATGGTGGCCATTTTTGTGCTAAAAAATCATCAAAATTGTTTTAATGAATGGGCTCCTAGAGCCATATCTCTGACATGCTTTGACTGACTATGTTCAAGTTTTATATATTCATTATACATGTATTCAAAATGGCTGATTTTGTTTTAATTAATGCTGTTCCAGAGCAATATATTTCAATACTCATTTGACGATCAGATACAAATGTCAATCATTTAAATGTTAAACAATCATTATAATCATATTCCTGACATGTTTATATTCCAGCTATATTACTATAAACAAAACTATATATTTTAAATTCGATAACTAACGAGGACTGTGCCATGCATGGCTCATTATCAGTGCCTTTATGCCAAATCTGAGCAATCCTAATGTATCAGTGCTTTGGTTATTCAGTTAACCCTTCGAAGGCTAATTTTACCAAGCATTCACCTTCAAACATGAGCTAATGCTATTTTTCTTTATCAGTGGTTTGGAAGTACAGGAAAACTTCTAAAGGCTTATTGTGCCAAAGCTAATGTATCAGTGCTTTTCAAATCCACTTAAATTTCCTGAGGCTTACATGTGTATTCTGCTAAAAATAAGCTACGCTTAGTGTATCAGTGCTCTTGAAATTTTTTTTAATAAACCTGTACATGTAGGTAGGTTATGAAACCTAAGTTTATTATTGTAGCGATCAAGGGACCATAATATTGCGGGGGGTACATGCAGAGGGAATTCATTACTAGTAGGTCCATATAAGCCCTCCTTAATTTGAAGATTTGTACATACTGGTATGTTTGTTTTTTTCGGGTGAAAAGAAGAATCGAGTAAAATAAACTTCCCCTGCTTCAATTTGATATTTTCGTCCCTGAATAGACGCGTCTTTTAAATTGCATAATATTATTGATATTTCAAGTTACTTCACTCAAATTTTAAATAATGTTAACAAAATCTGTATATTCATTATTGAAACAAAATACTGGGTATGTTAAAAATTACCATTATGCTAATTGCTTCGTAGTATATGGTTTCAGCCTACAGGCTATACTGATGAGTCTTATCCGCTTTTCTGTGTCATTAGAGGGAAATACAACCGTCAATTTTTTGGCGACAGGAAGTACCTTCTCATTTTCATCCGATTCCCTCTCATTTTCTGCTTCCTACTGTTAGTTTCAGATTGTGTAACTAGCCTGTGGACATACCATGCTGTCAGTGCAAAGTTGTTTTTTCATTATCATCCTGTGGGCTGTAAAACCTACCATTCAAAGCTTACATACACAACACCTTCACTAATGTACATCCTCTATTGGAAGTTTAAACTCCAGTATGAGTATAATATACTTTATAGTTTTACAGAATCTTCGTCCGGAAAATCATCTAGAAATTCTGTCTTTGACATACTGTAAAACATGTCTTTTTAGCAAATTTATCGAGAGAACTGATTCGCTAATTCAAGATGTTGCTAATGACTTTATTATAAATTCAAAATGGCCACTAAACAACGTTGTTTTTCTCCATACACACTTTGTAAACAACACAAAGAAAACATACTGACATGATAGATACACTTTATTGAAAAGTAAATTAACACAAAAAAATAAATGTATTCATTGTGGTCATTATTTCAATGAATAAAAAACATAAATGAAGTGATACTGATATATAGTTTTTCTTTGTTTTTATGGAGATGATAACTGTGCATTTATTTTGGCGCGCGACAGACAAGTATTGTGAAAACAGGAAATGACAGTGACAAGAGAGATTTGCTAAATCAACATTTCGCTATTGTGTCATTTTACCACAATTCGCTAAAATTGCATGTCCTTTTTCAACATGTTGTACAGTATCTGCTTGTAAGGGTGAATTTTGCAGATCTATTCACTAGATCACTGTGGAATACTAGCTTCATGGCTCAGGATTTTTCAAATGTATGCCAGGACATATTCAGGACATAACAAACATCACTATGAACATTTTGAAATGCAAACTGGACATATACTTGAATGAAATTCCTGATCAACCAAGGGACCCTGGATATACTAGCCTGACTCTATCCTTAGCTGAACATAACAATTCATCGGGCGGATTCCGCACCTTGGACTGCGTACTTTCTTGCTCTAATGCGATAACTATAACTAATATTCTTTTGTAAGTTATTTCAATTTTATCAGTCAAGGAAGTCACCTGTTATACTGTAATTTACCGAAGTAAAGTTAGCCATATGTCACAACATTAGTTGAATATAAAATTAAAGGGCGGCAGTCGTTGCGCCGCGTCCTGTTCGATATGGGACTCATAGCGACGTATACAACGTGTGTAAAATACATTGTTTGTTTACATGAAATTCGAACACGCGCTGCACGACGACCACTGCGCTTTAATATAAAACTTCTCATTTCACAAACAGAAAGTTATTTACACAACTTGAAAAAATATATAAATGAATACAGAATAAACACCAGCATATGTGTGAATACAAAAAAATGTAAATCATCTTAAAGGAACACAATAATATAATCTTGATTGCGAATGAAGATATATGTTCAAGATTATTTAATTATATTCTTCGTTATTTTTAAGATGATTTAATTTTGTTTAAGTTGTCACTCATTAATAGATGGTGTATGTTGTCAGTGTAGATTGCCAGTGTAGCCCAAACACAAGCATTCCCATGTGACTGAAAGGTAATATAACAGTCTTTGGATTATAGGGGTTGAGAGAAATTTAATGTTTACAGCCCTAATGAAATGACAGCTTTCATTTTGATCATGTACAATGTATTAAATGTGATTTGATGGACTGCATCACAGTTTGCCGAATTACCTTCTCCTTGTTTTCCACATTTTATTCGTCCAGTTCACGTAAATACATATAAACTAAGTATTCTATTTCAGGCGTCGAATTTAGGCTGATTAACTGGAATATTTTGTTCTATGACGAAGTGCTACATGTACATGTGACTGGCAAATCAGATTTGATTTTAATTGTTATTTTTTTCATTTCTAGAGAGAAAGTCTAATGAAGGACTTAATGCAAGAACGAGAGTTGCGATTGGAAGCGGAGAAAAGGCTCCTGGAAATGACAAAAGAAAGCGAGACATGTCGGACGAGACTGGAGACATTACAGGAAGAGTTTGATAAAATGGAGGAGGCTGTCAAAGGGATGTTGCAATACAAGACAAAAATTGAACAACTCAAGATTGAAAAATCAAATTTTATATTAGCATATGAGGTGAGAATTAACCTTTGTCTGTGTTCCGCATATGTCACCAGCATCGGCCAGAAAAGTAGACATCTGATTTGACGATATTTGAGATTTCTGGAAAATTTGTGTAAAGTTCTTCATGAAGTAGGCATGAATGACATCAATCAAGATCGTTTTAGAGTTTCTTAGTGATGGTTCCTGCCTCAGTTGAAACTCAGGTATATTTTTTTCAGGCAACTATTGAAAGTATTCTTTATACACTTTCAATAGTTGCCTGAAAAAAATATACTTGAGTTTCAAGTTCAGACTTGTTGCTTTCCATTTTTCACTTAGCAGCTCATGCTTTTCCTGTTACAACTTAAAAGAGATTTTTAGTTTACCCCGGTAATACTTCTGTTGTTCATTTTATAGGCAAAAAGTGCAGCATGTTTAAATTAAATTCAAAGTCTTCATCAGTAGCCAATATATTCATGATATCTAATGACATCAGTAGATGTGTTAATAAAATAATTTCATAATACATAAATCAGGAGATGCATATGTTTGCATTTTATTTCACTGAATAAATGGTATTTTTGTTGTGTAAACTACATTTTTCCAGTAAACTAAACCGTAACACTGTATTTATCAAGATGTAATATCAAACAAAATTATTTATGCTTAAATATACTTTTTTATGAAATCAGAAAAAATAAAAAATATTATTCATGTTTATGACTGACTTCTACAAAACGATTTTTTATAGTCTGCTCTTCTCACATGAAATGTTGATAAAAAATGACAATTTTTTCGATCAAAACCTAAAAGCAATATCTTTAAAACTGTCTGCATAGACCAAAATATTTATAAAATTTACAGACAATTTTACATAAAAATATTTGTACCAAATTTGGGCAAGAAGATTATCTGGCACTGTTTAATTTTAAGTCTAAATTCACAAAATGGATTCCCAGTCAATCTGTATTTGTGTTTTAACATCGTAACTGCAGCGTTTGTGTTAATCTGCAGATTTTATAATTTATGAATACTTGTATTGTGTTTCCCAATTAAGCTGATATTGAAATGTAATATAGTACGCATATAATATATCCTTTAATAACATCTCCCTAGAGATAGACTTTTTTTTTTCGTTCTAAGAAACATTAATATTTCACTGTGCATTTTATACATGTACATTTTGTACCTGTTTATAGACTCCAGTAATTGTATAAAACGTGTTACAATACTTAAACCGTAAAATGAGATGAATGATGTAATTTGGCAATAAAGCATCTTGTAAAATCATTAATATCGAATTAGTGCAGGAAATACTATAATATTGCAAATTTATACTTTTGAAAAATCAAACTCACAAAAAAAACATTCATATTTTGGATATTACGTGCATCACGGTAGATAAAAGTGCTTACTACAGCTTTTTTAAGTTTTTCTTTGAATTTTGTGGGATGTGTTTATAAGCTGTGTTTATCTCATCTAAAATAAAGAATTCTTCTTTGTTTCCAGAACAATTTACAGAAATATCGAACACACATCAGTAATTTGGAAAAAGAAAATACATCTTTGATGACAGAATTCCAAAATAGGGAGACAACGGTGAGTGTAGCTGAAACTATTATTGCCATGACAACAGTGAGTGTAGTTATCATGCAAGCATTGCCCAAAAGATTCAGATCCTTGCTCAACTAATGAGGTGATAGAAAACAAACAAACATACACCAGTGAAAAGAATGATCATTATAGCGATGAAATATCACAAATGTCGATGTTATCCCAGTGAAAGGTTGACTGCTATAAAATTGTATGCTTTACTGTGATTCTGTTGCATTTCTTGACTCTACCATATTTGCTATGACTCTACCATATTTACTATGACTCTACCATATTTACTATGACTCTACCATATTTACTATGACTCTACCATATTTACTGACTCTACCATATTTACTATGACTCTACCATATTTACTATGACTCTACCATATTTACTATGACTCTATCATGTTTACTATGACTCTACCATGTTTACTATGACTCTACCATGTTTACTATGACTCTACCATGTTTACTATGACTCTACCATATTTACTATGACTACCATGTTTACTATGACTCTACCATGTTTACTATGACTCTACCATATTTACTATGACTCTACCATATTTACTATGACTCTACCATATTTACTATGACTCTACCATATTTACTATGACTCTGCCATATTTACTATGACTCTGCCATATTTACTATGACTCTGCCATGTTTACTATGACTCTACCATGTTTACTATGACTACCATGTTTACTATGACTCTACCATGTTTACTATGACTCTACCATATTTACTATGACTCTACCATGTTTACTATGACTCTACCATGTTTACTATGACTGTCATATTTACTACCGGTATGACTCTTGTATTTACTTTCATGAAAGTGGTACATGTATCAATGTATATTGTATGTTGATCCGTGTACAGTAGTTCTGTTCTGGCACTTGTAGAAATTGAAAAATTGTTGAAATTGAAACATTCTGCGAAAGAAACATCTCAACACGTCATTAACAGCAGCCGACAAACATCAACACGTTATTGGTATAACTGACATCACCTAAATAAGTCTCTATTCATCTACTAACAAGCATCCCTAAGTCACTGATTATTATCTCATTTATAACATAAACTTAATAACATTGTCGGGGGAATTAGTCTTATCCAAATTGCAATGCAATGAATGCAATCTGATTAAAAATTGATCGTGTTTTAAACTCGGCAAGAATATTAAGTTGTTTTATTTGTTAGCCAGGTTATGAGAGTTCAAATTTTAATCCATTTCTGTTTTGTTTGAGAAGGTTTTTTTCTGGTACTTCTGAAAGACGAAATCAAATTATAGTTGTAAGTCATTGAGCTTGGAAATTACATCAGATGAATATTAATGAGTCCTGATTATTTTAAATACCGTACTTGCTCTATTAGTGCCGACCCACACTTTATGCAAAACCCTGTTAAAGGGGCCTCTGTTGTTGTTTTCATAATTTTATTTGTATCAAGCGTTGTCTCTAAATCAGCTTGGGACACTTACCTGGTAGTCAAAATTATTTGCCATTTTTGGTGTAAAACAGTGAATTTAACTGAAAACATTTTGACACTTTCTTTCTCTGAAATGATTGAATAAATTAAAGACATTTTGAAAAATGCCAGCAAATTTCTGATGATCCAATGAGCATCTGAATCAGTGATGTAATACTTCCCCAGTATGGCCGATGTGATACTGAATCAAATGATATGGGGTAAAATGTTTGTGCTACATATACACAAACTGTACCTTAGACAACTGATTGACACACAATTATTTCTCAGTTGTTTTTATGGTTATAATGATTATGTATGTTGTGAATGCCATATCACCATACATTGTTCATTTCGTACCACAATGTAGTTTTGACCATATGTGTGTAGTTTACAAAATCTGAAAAACTTGGTGAAAAACATAGCATATGCTCCTCACACATTACATATCTGAAGCAGAAAATGGTACAGTACTATAATTCCAAATAATCTGACTGGCAGGATATGAGAACACTAACTAAGCAAATGTTCTGTAATGAAAATTTTATCTTTCATATTTTGTGTTACACACCTCCTGTCTGTTGTTGTTTTACTGTCTGTCCATTCGGCTGTCTGTTTGCGTGTGATTCACAATCAAATTGTTCCAAACTCAGACGTTTAAAAATAAACTCGCTAATTTTCTGAGAAGTCATGCATCAAAAATGTGATAGTGTACATCATTAATTTAATACTGGAAACCATTTCAATGCTAGATTACATTCCCGTCAATTTCATGCAGTTCTCCTCGCTATTATCGCATTTCATTCCAGCTAGTTTCAGACTAATACTGTTTCATCACTATTTTAGGCAAATACTTGCACAATAAACATAATATAATCAAGCTAGATACAGTACCAATTTACTATGTGTGATTCGTCAAAAACTAATTGAAAGCAGACACATTTTGGTAATGTGCACATGTATGAGCACGCACACGCTGATGAGTAGATATATCTTCATCAGAGTTAAACTGTTATAATAGTTGATATTTATCACGCTTTACTGATATATGAATATCTGCATTCTCTGAAATTTATGTTGGATGCAAAACTTTGATAGTTCTTCGGCTATGGCTATTTTTATTATTACACTAGCAAAAACTAAACTAACAAACATACTGTTCAGTTTAATCACGATCCTATTGCTGTAACGCCACGGTCTCAGTTTTATTATCATTATTATTGCACCTAACCAAATCTGACCTCTGTGAGTATTGCTTGGAGACTTAAAATTCAAAATATTTGCTAAAGTAGCCTAAACGAGGCTGTAAGTACCGATTGAAGAACTCATCTAATTGAACTAAGCAATACTGATCAATAAGTTCACGGTTGGTTTTCGCAATATCCTGCTGGCTTCAGAAGAAACACCGACCACGGTTTTTTTGTTAAATTAAGCTAATGGTGTGTAGAATGAATATTGGGTAAATTACACCCAAAGACTAAATTGTCAAGTAATTGCGATTTTGTTCATATGCTTTATGGAAAGCAGATTTAAATGACCAGTCTATGTGAAAGTTACTAATGTTTTATTATTAATGATTAAATGCTCCATGTTATTTACATTTTTTCTCACTAATGGCAATTTAATCATTCTAATAAATGAATGAAGGCAGTGATTGTTTGCAGAGTACTACTAAATCAAAAGAAACCTTACTTTTGAACACTAGAGGACCAATTTCCAGAAAAGTGGAATGAATAATAAGGGATGGGCCATGAAAAATACGGGGGTTGAAGAGAAAAAATAATCAGAAAAATAAGGGTTTAGCAGAGTGAAATGTGGGGGGAGTGAAAAATTTGAGAACTGTATTCCCTGCGTTTCATGTAAGCAGAAATCTTGGGAAAGACATTTCAAATTCTGTATGAAACAAAATTGATGTGAGTAAACAGCTGAAAACAAATGAAGAAATTTAACATACAAGCAACTCTTATCTGGTCAAGTCAATATAAAAGTACGTGAGACTGGCAAGATTAGGGTTTAGGGATTTTAAATGACACCACCCAAAAGCAACCATTTAATGAGATTCAGTTATCAATTTACTGACCGTTACGTGCATCTCCAGCGAATGAAAACAACAATTTCAAACCTTGTTCATGGTCAAACCAAACCATGTTTGAGAATCGTGCAATTGTAAGCTTCCAACAAACATTGTATTTTTTCAAGTTCAAAGTTCTTCTGATCTTCTGTTGATTTTTTAAAATGCTCATCATCCATCACTTTAATTGCTGTTGAGTTTTGACGTTTTAATATTTTTTATTTTTATTTCATTTCAGTCAAAAGTGCATCATCAATCATGCATGCATTTAATACTTTGAACGTTAACTTTCGTCACCTTATACAAAATAAACTGACTGACACATTGGCAGGAAAAAATTTGGATCCTTCAAAGAATTAACCATTTGTATGCATGACATATTTTGGATGGTGCTGTAAGAAGGGTACGCTGTTGGTCCCATTATTTATTTTGCGCCATACATTGTATCAAAAAGCCATCCATTTTATCATCATTCTTGGAAAACTAAATTTCAGAAATGTTAAACAAGAAACTAAATTATTGTGGCCGTATTGCCTTAGGTCATGGCCTTGTCACTTATATTTTTTGTTTACATTAATAGTTCCATTGAAGTGTTACTTTGTTTCATCTTAATGCCCTTCTATGAGTTGAATTTATGACATAGTGTTCACATTTAGGAGTAAAGCATTGAAATTAGGCTAAATTTAACAAATTACAAGATGCTATGATGGAACCCTTATAGTTTATGTCTTTTATAAATCACTCAATTTTCTGTTTATTTTAATGTTTTCCTGTCACTTTGGTGTTATTTGTTTGAATTTCTTCTCCTGTAAATTTGCACCATCAGAACTAATGGCTACAGTCACTATAAACTGAATTAGTGAATTTTATGACTGACAGATTTCACTGGCATTCATCAGTAATTGTCAGAATCATGTTACTTTTAGTTTTACATGTACACACAGTGTTTATATGACTATGAGGGAATGTTGTAGTGAAGTTCCATGTACTCTAATGCAAATATGATTGGAAGATTGCCACACAACCCACAATCTAGTCCCAAACACACAATATGATAACTAATGTAGCAGGGTGTCTTGTTTAATTTTTTTTTTTCCAATTTCAGTTTAAAGCTTCTCATCTGAGTCATCCTATTAATGTGTTTACATTTATTACTACTTTTTTGTTGTTGAGTGCTGTCCAACAAATCATATCAGGCAAACGTACAGCAATCATTTTAAAAACCGTAAAACTTAGCTAGTAGCTGCAAAACATGTAACAAAAAAACTCACTTGATCGAAATAATTCAATGAATTTTGTGCTCAACAAGAAACGTTAAATGTAAATGAAATGAACTTACAATCGATTCGTTGTACTAAATTGATGGAGGTTAATTTTAAATTAAAAAATTTTGAATCTATGAAAGTTCATCTCTTATCCTCCAGCAAGGTCAACCTTTTTTTTCCCCCTTCCCTGACTCGTCATTTTCTCAACTTTCTTCTTTGATGTTTGCCGGGATATACTAATCCTCACATGGCGCACACCTTTGCATTCTAATTCCTACACATTAATTTCAATCCTATCCTTCCCCGGAGATAATTTTTAGCAGCTAAATACACTCTAAGATATTAAAATCCTTTCCCGGGCATAATGGATTTTTCACTTACAGTGTCACCTCATTCATGAAGAGTTTTGTGTTTCTAAATAAAAATAATTTTCATTTAACATCTGTTTTCTTGCAACGTCTTGCAACTATTTTTGATTAATTGGTAAATAAAAAAAAATAAGTGCATGAATAAGTTCTGTGGAAACTCAACAATCATACAGTTTTATATTTTGAAAGCATGTTTGTGTTAAATGTTCGATGAATCTTGGAACCTGGGATTCCCCTCCTATGATTGCATACCTTGACTCCTTACTTCATGAATGGTTGATTCCTGTTGAAATGAACATACAATACTGTATTATGAAATTCTGAAGAACTTAATCAAAGTAATCAGTATTTACCCACTTAAATCATCCAATATTTCAGGATTTTCTTCACTTTTTGAGTCGTTTTCGATTTAATGGATGAGAATTCACAACTGTATAAAAATGTCAGTCAAATTATATTAGATATTAGCTTGAGTGGTATATGTCATTCATTTTTGCTGCTCCCCTGATCTCCCATGTAAATGTGTCAGGAAAGGTTCTCAACAGTCAGACATGGCCTGGTGTTGAAGTAGAAACAGACACGTAGTGAAATAATATGACCCAAATCGCTTTAAATTATCAACAGTATACAATATACAATATACAGTGTATGACTGACAGTGGCAGAATAATTGTTATATCAATTTTTAACTCATTTGAAGGTGTACTGCAAGTAATGGGACTGAGTACAGTAGTTTCCTGTAGGAGTATGTGCATAAAAAATGCATCATCATTCTTGGAAATACGTAGAAAACAGATAATTCTGAAAATGATTGTTCTGAGAAATTTACTGTCAAATAAATAGGATATGAATAAACACAAATATACATTTTTCTATAAATAGGCAAAGATTAAAAAAGATTGATAAAACGAATGAAATTGAATCTACACAGTTATTTGTAAATGCAGAGCAAGGCTATATATAAATACATGTTGTCATATTGCCCACATATTAAATATTTTGAGTGTTTATATTAATTAATATTAGACAATACACCTTCAATTAATGACAATTAATGAACAACAAACAAGCAGTAATTAATTCCCATTGAGTAGTAATATGTAATGCAAAATGTCATTGAATGATTCCTGATTTTGCAAGTTATAAATAAATTAAACAGTAGATTTTTAAATTGCCAGAACAAATTGTAAGTCAACAATCTTTCAAATATGACAGTTTTCATCAATGGCCGCCGTTTTGAATTTTAGCACTGCAAGGATATTATAAAAGTACAGTTTCCATGGAAGCGAGTCAAATTTAGTGACCTATTCGTGTATATTGTAGATTTTTGGACCTGCATGTGTGACAAAAAGTATGAGTGATTTAAAATTAAAAAAAAAGTTTACTGCAAATAATCTTTTCATTCAGGTTGAATGGCTAAGTAAACTTTTTTTTACTTTTCCTAAAATCTTTCAAAATTTTCATCAAAACCTTCAGCCAATGGGAAATTATGTCCATTTGTCCAAAAATGAACAACGAAATGGAAATGTAAATTATGGCATCTTCAAAAAGATAAATACCAAAGTCGACAGAGGTTTCAGAATCAGATTTTAATATTCATGAGTTACATTTTTCTGACGGTATGCAAATCAAAGTAATGATCATTTTAAAATAAAATTAAGCTCAAAATTATTCAATTAATTAATTAATTATTCAGCAAAACTTTATTTACTCGTTAGAACAAAGGTTTAATTTGATCTGAACCTTATTTCAAAAATATCCTCAACCAACCTTAGCAGCTTTTGATACAAAACGTGACATGTGTGAATAAATCTAAAAATAGAATAAATTAAAGAGTGATATGACGAACAAAATAATAGTGGTAAAATAACTTTTTTTAATCTAACAAGCGAATAAATCGCATAATGGGAAACGACTTGAGGGGAAACGTATATGTAACATAGCTGGTATTGGATTATGCCTTCTCTGATCGCTCTAGGTGGATTGTTAGAGCTTACATGATTAACTGAGAACAATATGATTTGTCTTGTAAGTATACAAATTATTTCAATGCGCAGTCCAAGTGCTAGCGGCATTTGAAAATTAATGGCAGTGGAGAAAAAAAAATATGCTCAGAATATTTTATATATTTTTATTTGTTGAACACCCAGTAAAGTCTTCAAACGAAGCAGACTCAATTGTATTAACCCTTAGAAAGCCAACTCATTTTTACAGTAATCATATTTTTGAAACATTTTATTCAATATCTATTGGTAATTTGATATTATATATGTCATCCTGAATTAGAATTATTTGTTATGTTGACAACTCTGAACACTCCTGGAAACTGTAGAGGGCGCTGTTTTAGGAATGCACACAATTTTTGTATACTGCCCTCTATGGTTTTGTATTTTAGTGAATGGCTCAAGTTGAAATTTGGGCCAACAATTATTGGCAGTAGACAATTCTCTGGAGTGCATTTTTACTGTTTGTCAACCACAACCGGTGAAAACAACTCTTAAAACTCCTGAACAGTGTAACAAGATTACACCTTCATGTGCAACATGCATTAATTTAACTAAATTGGGGGTTTGTCTCATAGTTGAGTTGTGCTGTTTTCTTCAGCAGCTTGCCAGAGCCCAGATATATTTCTGCAGTGGTGTGCGTCTTAGCAACATAGAACTTTTTGTGATGTAGCTCCGCCCAAGAATAAGATTCTCATCTGAGTTTAGAAATGAACTGCTGTGATGCTATTGGTTAAAATGATTTTGAATGTTATACATGAAAAGTTAGAACTATACAGTTACAAAAATAGTTATCTGGATGCTTGATAAGTTTACCTTGGTGACCTTAATTAGATATTTCTTATGTTATTTATATATTGCCATGGCAACATCAATTTTGGCCTTGAAAATTTTGCCTCTATCAACTCTATCAAGTTTTGTAACAAAAATTTATTTTTCTTTTGTTATCCTCGCAGTTGAATCATGAAGAGAATCGAAAAGAGAAGTCTTTGTTGCTTGAAAGATTACGTGCCTTAGAAAATGAAAACTCGTCACTGGTGCTAGAGAATGAGACCCAAAGAGATCAGTATGAACGATGCCTTGATGAGGTAAGTGTGCCCTCATTAGGTGATGTTCCGAATACTTTTGTTTTTACTCTGAAGTTACTGATTTTTTCTTACACAGTGCCCTCAGGAACATTTACAGATTCACTTGAGACAAAAATATTGTGATTTTCTCAACATGCATGAAGTCTTCAAACTTCAAGATTATTTTTAGTAAAAATTTGTGCATAATTAGGCAATCATCAACTTTTCACTTACATCTCAAAAAATGCTCCATAGATTTTAATGAAACTTGGCACCCACTAAGGTGTTCCAGGGTAAACCACATATGTCATTAGTTTCGCATTGACATCTATACATATTAATTGCCTAATTTACATTAATTGGCTAGTTTTCAGCTGTTACTCAGTTATGTCATGAAACAGATTTAAACAAAACTTGGTACATAGGTGTTCCAGTATGCCTACCAGACCACAAACCATAGATGTACAATCAAATGTATTCCTTGTTTCAATAATAATTTTATTTCCAGTTAATTGTTAGTAATTAATTTTTTTAGTACCATTAATTTCAATTTTGTGGATTCTTAAGTCTCAATGAACTTTGCTATATTAGCCAATAGACTGTTTTAATTTTTTAATTGATTTCAATATATTATTTAATGCTGCATATATTGTCAACTATCTTTCTATATCGTCCTACAAATGTACCTCAAGTCTGTTCCTATTGTCTGCACTTTGGAATATTTTTTTTTCCATTGAAATTTCATCCGGGAAAGTACAGGGGCATTTATGTGCCTCGATGTAAATTCTGTCATCGTCAGTGTAATAGTGCTGCCCCCCCCCCCCCCCCCGCTCCCATGCTATTAAAAATTAGAAATAGGGGAACTCTCCGAGTGAAAGCTGAGTCACTGTTCCAGACTGATTTGAAACACATTTCAAACAATGCAGTCAAATACAAAGTAACCATGACATCATGGTTTCAATGTGGAACCATTGTTCCCTAGGAATGAATCAGTAATTGAATTGCATCATGGGAGTTTCAGTTTCAACCTCTCATTCTTTTTATAGAAACTTTTTTATTAGATTTAATTGTAAACATTGGAGTATCTTAAAATATTTTAATGCGACCATTTCCTTTTAATGTCTATGTACACCTGTTACACTCGTGTCATAGTTGAAACTGTAATAACATAATCCAAAATGTTGAAGACTGCCAACAAGTTGATGGCTGATATTTTCAAATCTTGAGGTTTTTTAACATAAATATAACAGTATAGTGAAGGTCACAAAGCTGGGGCTTTGTTTTTAAATGTATTCATAAAATATTGTAAATGTTGTTCGCTAGGTTTCATTAAAATTCAAATAATTATTCGTAATTGGCTCAAAAATCAAACATTGTATATGTCCATAATGCAAGCATGTCTTCATGTGGCCTGGCAACTGTGATCGTCCGCTTATTTAAAATAAGACACTTCTCTGATTGGGGAATATTGAACTGACTCTTTGATATTAACCAAAAGCAATAACGATATCTCAATACCATTTATGGATTGGTGAATTTGAACTCTAATATCCATTATGATTTATGAAAATGTATGTTAATAAAAAATTTGATAACGACCCCAGCTTTCTGATCTTTACCAAATCCAAAATTGCATAGTAATAACTGCCAAACAAATTTAAAATCACACCTTTCTGCCCTACACTGTAATCCAAGTCATGCCATGGGATATAATTACCAAACAAATTTAAAATCACACCTTTCTGCCCTACACTGTAATCCAAGTCATGCCATGGGATATAACTGCCAAACAAATTTAAAATCACACCTTTCTGCCCTACACTGTAATCCAAGTCATGCCATGGGATATAATTACCAAACAAATTTAAAATCACACCTTTCTGCCCTACACTGTAATCCAAGTCATGCCATGGGATATAATTACCAAACAAATTTAAAATCACACCTTTCTGCCCTACACTGTAATCCAAGTCATGCCATGGGATATAACTGCCAAACAAATTTAAAATCACACCTTTCTGCCCTACACTGTAATCCAAGTCATGCCATGGGATATAATTACCAAACAAATTTAAAATCACACCTTTCTGCCCTACACTGTAATCCAAGTCATGCCATGGGATATAACTGCCAAACAAATTTAAAATCACACCTTTCTGCCCTACACTGTAATCCAAGTCATGCCATGGGATATAATTACCAAACAAATTTAAAATCACACCTTTCTGCCCTACACTGTAATCCAAGTCATGCCATGGGATATAACTGCCAAACAAATTTAAAATCACACCTTTCTGCCCTACACTGTAATCCAAGTCATGCCATGGGATATAATTACCAAACAAATTTAAAATCACACCTTTCTGCCCTACACTGTAATCCAAGTCATGCCATGGGATATAATTACCAAACAAATTTAAAATCACACCTTTCTGCCCTACACTGTAATCCAAGTCATGCCATAGGATATAATTACCAAACAAATTTAAAATCACACCTTTCTGCCCTACACTGTAATCCAAGTCATGCCATGGGATATAACTGCCAAACAAATTTAAAATCACACCTTTCTGCCCTACACTGTAATCCTAGTCATGCCATAGGATATAATTACCAAACAAATTATTAGTTACTAGAGTTTGTGCTTTATAAAGTTGAAGTTAAAAAGTGGATAAAGTTGCAGTAATTTGAGAGGTTATGTGAAACTTGGTTGTGTTCATGGGAAGTAACCTTTTCACCATCAGTTCCCTTCATTTTTAATTCACAAAATAGTCCTCTTTATAGTCTGCATTTTTTTTTTAAAAGATTAAACAAAAATACCCAATTTTTTGAGTAAAAACTGAAAATTTACTCAAATTTTGTCTGTTTGTTCCAAAATTCGGGTTAATTTCCAGAAATATTGAAGATTATAAGTTAAAACTACAGAAACGTTTGATTGAGAAAGTCTGGTGGTCAAAAGGTTAGGGAATGCATCACAATCTTGTGTTTTGTACATTCACTATTATTTGGTGTTTCATGAACCGCTAACCTTTCTCACAATCATGTACTTTGTCTGATAATTGAATAAAAAAACACTCACAATCAGAACTAGCATCTTGATTTTAATCAAGTAAGTCACTTTTAATAGTTAGTGACAAGACATCGTGCTGTCAATAGAACAACAAAGAAATTTAACAAAAATGTAACATTGTTCCCACTTCTCAAAATAGTAATTCTAACTAGCTCAAGTTAAAACTGAACAAAACAGGAATAATAAACACCTTTTGCTCTGCGTCACTCAAGCCGAAATAGACATCTCCAACATTAGTCAACCGAAAAGCTTTTTAAATATTTGCTCTTTTGTGTCCTGTCCCTACTTGACATCCCTGTAACATGAATCTGTTAGTCCTTGTCTATGTAGAATAGTCTGGGTTAAACCATAGGTATTGAGAAAGTAGGAGGTTTTCAGGAGATAAGAAATAATAAAAGGAGAGTATGTTTTATAATATTATGAGGAATTTTAGGTTTGCTCTAGCTCGTTAAAAGGTGTGGGGGTATCAGTGGATGGGGACATCAGTGACTTGAATTCCTCGCCTGATTTGGTTCAGTTATGTGAGGTACTTTAAACAGAATACACTCAGGTGAAGAGGAAGTGCTTTGTAGATTAGCTTTCTTTGGTGCTAGGACATTTCCGTTCAGGTACTTGCCTCGATCAGGTAGGAATGGCCATTTCTTAAATTCTTACACTTATCTGTGTTGGTCTTCATTGCACTGATAATAGCCCGGGTTTCAGCCTTATGTGGACCGAGCAGTCTGGGAAAGAGGGTGATTCATGCATGGATGATTACGGTATCCATATATACCCTGGATGTTCAGCTGTTGTTTAGTCCACACAGTATATTGAATATATTTGTATGCACACTACTAGTAAGTCTGAAATCAATGACATTCAACATCCTCAAAATCCTGGCAGCAAATACAGTCTAACTAGTCAGCTCGTATATATACATGTGGGCGGCATGTTTGTTTCATAATTCAAATCTTTAGTTAGGCCAAAAATCATTGAGTGTTTTTTCATATGTAAATGTATCCTTCAAAATACTTTGCATTGATTAAATTAATTTTTTTTTCATAAAAAAAGGCATTATAAACTGTGCTCCGCCATTGTTAGCTTGTCCAGTGAATGGCATTTTTTTTCTAACAAATATAGTGGATGTGAAGAATATACTACTGTATACAATTTTAAACTTTATTGATTCAACCCCCACCCCACCCCAATTATTTCAAATAGTATTTTGAGACAAGTGTGAGAAACATAAATATTTTTGTTTATGTCCCTGGATTGAATCTACCTGATTTTTAGAAGTCGAAACAAGATCTTTCTGACCTTTGTTGTTTTAGCAAGAAGACTAATGTTATTAATTCAGCCTCCTTACTAACTGTTACAATGTTTAATAGACCGTGAATTGAGACACAAAGACGATATAATCATCTATTCAGTGTCTGGAGAGATTACTGGTTTTAACTGCATCAACCGAAAAATAAATTGCAATCATTTGTTGATGAACATATCAATCTACAATTAATGTTTACGTAAGATTAATGAAAAAAATTTGCACAATGTTGCACCAATCCTATCGCTGGAACAATTATGATTTCAGATTAATATTAATTATACAGGAATTCATTGAAATCTACACTGCTGTCTTCATGGGGTACCTGGCCATGAGGAAGACAAGTTTTGTTAATTTGGTCTGGTATATAAAGCCAATTAAAATATTGTTTAGATTAATGTTCCAAAGAAATAGTGAAAATAGTTGCAGTAATTGATACCTTGAAAAGTGGAATATTGTATTTGCTATATTTAGTCGCATACATGTGTGTGCTTTTGTAAATAACACAAGTGGGTCTATGTTCAAAGTAAATCTTTTTTTAATGACACAGCATACAATAATTGAAATTTGTGTTATGTCCATTTCTATTGTAGTTGTGTTTCTCATAGAGCAAATGTAGCACAATGAAAACTTGCTTGAAGGACGACCAAAATTGTTCGTTTTGTATATAGGTCCTTCATACAAAGAAGACCATGCAGAAAGAACTGGATAAGGCAGGTCAACGTTAACACCCCTTCATGTCCTTGAAATATGCCCCTCCAAATAACTATGTGTCCAGAAGATGGCCATATACAATTAAATGGGGGAGGGGCAGGGTTAGGATTTGAGTTATGGGTGAGGGAACTTAAGGAAGTGTTACCCCCCAGTCACAGTGCATAATGCCATCTTATTTTATAGTAAATGTATTTTTTATTTCTATTGTAGGTTGCTAATCAGGTTGTACAAGCTCTACTGATGCAGAAGGTAAGAGACATTGGGGTTAAAGGTTAAATCACAGGTCATAGGTCATTTATAATAAAATGACTATTCAAATCAAAACATTGACCAAAAATGCTGGAAACTTTTTTTCTCAATCTGTAAGCAATATTATTATTTTTTTTTTAAATTTACAGTAAGTCAACTCAAAGATATCATCAGCTAAAAAAATGTGTTTACACTTTTTTCCTGTCGACTACCCGTGATAAATAGTGTCTTCCACATCCTGTGGTTGTAAGAATCTTCTCTTGCCCCTCACTGGTTACCTGCCCCTCCCTTTATGACAAGTAGACCATTCCATTGAAGTTTGAGGTTTCATACAAATCGACACTTCAAGCGTAAGCACCGTGCAATAGCACATGTGTGTATATGGACTATGGCAAAACCTTTTGAAATAGTCCACAATGACAATGTGAACTTAATAATGGAATTGGACGGGATTTTATGCTTTGCCCCATTACTTTACTTCACTGTGCTTTTCATGTTATGGTGTGGGTTACACATAAAGGTAAGCTGACTGCTCAAGTTTTCTTCTTCTTTTTGTTTACATTGAAATACACAATAGCTGTGTTTTGATCTGAGGTCGCTCAGACCTCGTCTTCAGCTGTCATTTTGGTGTCTATGCACGTTTGATTTTTCAGACTGAAGTAGAAGCGCTACTGTGAAACAAAAAACGCTAGAATCGATTCTCCTGAATCATGTATTTTTTAAAACTTTTTTAAAATAAAAATCTCTTTTCTACAAATATAGCTATAATGATTGCTATTCCGTCACAAAAGTAATGACTTTCAATAATTCACTTTCGTATTTATGTTGTTTACGTTACGCAAATTTTCTTGAATAAAGATGCTACGTGTACAAAATGTAATTGTTTGATCATATCTTCTAGTAGCCGCTAGTTCACCTACGTCAATCTATTGTGTTTGCTTGGTGCTAGTATAAGTAAGATTCCATTCCAGTGAAGCAATATAAAGATGTTTGTTGTGCTCAGTGTAGCAGAGGTATTTAGTTAGACTTTAAAACAAAATTTGATGATTCAAGCATTTATAATATTTGTTTGTTTACGACTTGAACATATCTTCCTTTTGTGTATTTTTGGGAACGAAATAAATCCACAAAACTTTTGATGAAGCCATGTACCCCATAGTAAGTCGTGTCCATTTCGTCCATAATTAACAAAGAATAAAATATAAAAATCTTCAAAATGATGCATTTTTTGTGCAAATAGTGGAAAAAGCAAAAAAAAACTTATTTGTACTTGTTCTTCAACCAACAAACTAAACACTTTCACATAGCAACAACCCCTATATTTCTAATGGAATGTCTCACTCTTAAGAAAACTCACAGTATCTCACATTCCATAACCTAGCTGCATTGATTCCGTCATCACATCTCGCTTATGCAAATTTGCATAAAATGTAAACCTTTTCCATCAAAACCACTTTACACTTTCGATATTTTTTTCTTTATAATTTTCAACAAAATATACAATGGTGACCCTCGGTAACAGATCCTAGCTAAAACTATAATGAAGAAATTCATCCAACTTTTACCAACAAATAGGTCATTAGTCAAAGCAAAATGATTGAATTACTTTGAAACCAATAGCTATATTTATTTAGTTATACAAGGGTAGTAACAGTTTATTTATGGACGTATTACAGTGTTTACATTGTGGCAAATAATGACTGAAATATAAACACTTATCCAGCACCGACTTCAAGGAAGGAAATGGTTTGTCTAATTTCCTGAGGAATGTTATCATTTGAAATTGGTCAAGAACACATGCTTTGTTTTGTGGTTTGATCAATACTCGTTAATTTCCTAAGTATTAACGCCGCTGAAGTCTCATTGCCAGAGAAGTTTACAACGTAATGAATAATGTTCACACTAACTAGATTTTCCCAAAATTTTTTCCATGTTAAGAGAATCCCATTTTATTGAGTTTGAAACTCACCAAACTTTGATTTCTGCAAATATGAACATTGAAATGCTTGCCGTGCGCAGACTGTGGTAGTTTTACATCAATACATCAATTTCTGAAAGCTACCAGGGATAGACCAAAATAAAAGAAAAAACATCATTAGCAGACAGTGTTTTATCTAAATTGTATGACTTATCTACAATGTTGTCACTTTTGGCAATAGTGTGGGGTTATCTTCTAAAAACAAACACAACACATAGTACCAGGGTAACTAGAAATAACATATGATCCAAGATTTTCTGACAGAAATTTAGTACTTTCATTTTTCATCAAAAACTTTCCATTTCCTCAAATCTATCATTTTCAAACGTCAGTTTTTGATTATTTTCACTACTACAAAATTCCTGACAATTTGAAGTTAAGGAAGTTTATCTTTTTTTTGTGTGTGTGATTATTTTCTGTCATCCGAATCACCTCATGAATAATTCATGACATGATGTCATGTATCCTGTCATTCAACAATCCAATTCTTTCTTTCACTTTTAAGTAATTCATTTGCCATTTCTTAAACGAACTGAATCAAAAAATCATAAAAATATGATGGTCAGTTTCAGTTAATTATTATTTAGATGCATACGCACGTCATTTCCATCATTTCTCGGTTAGTGGATCGATTCTTGATGCATTAGGTGTGAAGAGTGAACTGTTCAATGTGTACGTGTCAGGTGTCCGCTGCTCTACAATGTGTGAAAAACCTTTCAGACATCCAGACACTTATTAAGGAAAAGGTCCCACTAATTCTTCTCCATTCGTGACCTACGTGATTTGCATTGACCCTGAAATAAACTGATCATGAAAAGGAATATTGCAATGGTTAACCTTTTCACCACCACTTCTCGTCCAATTTTTTCTGTACTTTTTTCTTATATTCTTCAATATTTCTGGAAATGAATTCTAACATTGGAGTGAACCAATAAAATTTGAGTCAATTTTCAGTTTTTACTCAAAAAATTTGGTTAATATTGTCCCATTCTTCTGAAAGAAAATGCAGACTATATATGAGACTATTTTGTGAATTTATGATGAAAAGAGGGAACTGGTGGTGAAACGGTTAAGAGGGGGATGGCAGTTTTAATAATGATAAACAAATTCATTTCAGCGTTCATGACATATTTCACCCCAAAATTACTTCCCCTCAATTTGAGGTTTTTT
This sequence comes from Saccoglossus kowalevskii, assembly GCF_978046115.1. NCBI lineage: Eukaryota > Metazoa > Hemichordata > Enteropneusta > Harrimaniidae > Saccoglossus > Saccoglossus kowalevskii. The sequence continues at coordinate 7,101,192 of NC_140662.1, forward strand.
AAATTGCAAAATTGTCTTCCTATCAAATGGCAATTTAATGCGCTATCCTGGCATCAACCAGGCTTGGTCGAACACAAGCACCTGCAACCCTTAACCAAGGTTCCCCCTAAGTCACATTCGTTAGTGAATGAATCTCCACCAGTGGAATGGCCTTCCCATTGAGTCTGAGGCACACTCACCCAGGGTAGGGTCGACCTTTTTGATGTTCAGCCTGAGGTAGGATTTGAACTTGGGTCTACCGATCATGAGTCTGATGCAACAACCACTATGCTACCAGTGACCGGTTAAGCAAAATTAAGTTATCTAATGGTTTCAAGATGGAACCAATTTCAACTAAAGAGAATTCTGATAATTTATATACATTGTTGATATTTTGCATAAAATTCTATCATGTAAATGATAAAATGCAAATTAAATAGGGCATCTTGTTTCCATGGCTTTGAGATTTCTTCAATTTCCGGAGAATGCTTGTGTCCAAAGTTTAGCTGTAATACAAACCCACAAGATCTGAAATAAAAAATACTACTGTGGAGTACTTTATTTTCGCTGGAATTAATTTTCGCTGAAAAGGCTTTTGGGGCGTTTTGCTTGGAATTTATTTTCACTAATTTTTGATGAGTTTAATGGAAAAATAGGAAAAAAAGTATATTCGCTGGATTTTATTTTCACGGAATCATCTCTTCAGCGAATATAAATTCCAAGCGAAAATGAAGTATTCTACAGTATGTTGAGCATATTCACTGTGTTTTAATTTCACGAATTTGTCAAGGAAACAATGAGTTGTGTCGTTATTTTACAAATTCACATAGATTTAATTTAGTGTATTTTACTTTCAGCGAAAATAGCGAAATTAAAACCCAGTGAATAATTAATGCATTTACAGTACATGTAACTAAATAGTGACGGATTGTTTATAAAACAATTTTATCTAAAATAATACAGTTACTGTGTTCACATCTGTTTTTAGCTCCGCTGTCGACTTTGTCGAGCGGAGCTTATCATATGAGTGATTGTCCGTCGTCGTCGTCGTCCGTGTCAATGTTTTACTTTTTCGACTTCTTGTTAAAAACCGCAAGTGCAATTACTTTGATATTACATATATAGGTACTACATGTGGACCTCTCTCAGATTTGTTCATTTTGTAATGATATCTTTAATTCTCTAATTTTGGTGAATATTTTTGTCATTTTTGGTAAAAAGTGATATTTTCGACTTCTTGTTGAAAACCGCAAGTCCAATTGCTTTGATATTACATATATAGGTACTACATGTGGACCTTTCTCAGATTTGTTCATTTCATGATGATATCTTTAATTCTCTAATTTTGATGAATATTTTTGTAATTTTTGGTAAAAAGTGATATTTTCGACTTCTTGTTGAAAACCGCAAGTCCAATTGCTTTGATATATTATACATATAGGTACTACATGTGGACCTCTCCCAGATTTGTTCATTTTCTAATGATATCTTCTGTTCTTTAATTGCCATGTGCATTGCTAACAGCAAAGCTATCTCAGCCGACAGGCTGCTTGTTGGTAAAAAGTGATATTTTCGACTTCTTGTTGAAAACTGCAAGTCCGATTGCTTTGATATTACATATATAGGTACTACATGTGGAACTCTCTCAGATTTGTTCGTTTTGTGATGATATCTTCAATTCTCTAATTAATTTATTTTGGTGAATATTTTTGTAATTTTTGGTAAAAAGTGATATTTTCGACTTCTTGTTAAAAACTGTAAGTCCGATTGCTTTGATACTATTCATATTGTTCATTTTCTAATGATGTCTTCAGTTCTTTAATTGAAATGTGCATTGCTAACAGCGGAGCTATCTCAGCCGACAGGCTGCTTGTTTGTTTCCTTTTACTCCAATATAAACTGTGTTGATGTAAGAGAAAGCATGTTAAGTCGATGACATAAGGGGATTTAAACATGATGGAGTTTAAACCGCTCTGAACTATCATGTAATAGTTATGCTGGTGTAAAAACAGATGTGAGCATGTTAAGTCGATGACATAAGGGGATTTAAACATGATGGAGTTTAAACCGCTCTGAACTATCATGTAATAGTTATGCTGGTGTAAAAACAGATGTGAGCATGTTAAGTCGATGACATAAGGGGATTTAAACATGATGGAGTTTAAACCGCTCTGAACTATCATGTAATAGTTATGCTGGTGTAAAAACAGATGTGAGCATGTTAAGTCGATGACATAAGGGGATTTAAACATGATGGAGTTTAAACCGCTCTGAACTATCATGTAATAGTTATGCTGGTGTAAAAACAGATGTGAGCATGTTAAGTCGATGACATAAGGGGATTTAAACATGATGGAGTTTAAACCGCTCTGAACTATCATGTAATAGTTATGCTGGTGTAAAAACAGATGTGAGCATGTTAAGTCGATGACATAAGGGGATTTAAACATGATGGAGTTTAAACCGCTCTGAACTATCATGTAATAGTTATGCTGGTGTAAAAACAGATGTGAGCATGTTAAGTCAATGACATAAGGGGATTTAAACATGATGGAGTTTAAACCGCTCTGAACTATCATGTAATAGTTATGCTGGTGTAAAAACAGATGTGAGCATGTTAAGTCAATGACATAAGGGGATTTAAACATGATGGAGTTTAAACCGCTCTGAACTATCATGTAATAGTTATGCTGGTGTAAAAACAGATGTGAGCATGTTAAGTCAATGACATAAGGGGATTTAAACATGATGGAGTTTAAACCGCTCTGAACTATCATGTAATAGTTATGCTGGTGTAAAAACAGATGTGAGCATGTTAAGTCGATGACATAAGGGGATTTAAACATGATGGAGTTTAAACCGCTCTGAACTATCATGTAATAGTTATGCTGGTGTAAAAACAGATGTGAGCATGTTAAGTCGATGACATAAGGGGATTTAAACATGATGGAGTTTAAACCGCTCTGAACTATCATGTAATAGTTATGCTGGTGTAAAAACAGATGAGAACATGTTAAGTCGATGACATAAGGGGATTTAAACATGATGGAGTTTAAACCGCTCTGAACTATCATGTAATAGTTATGCTGGTGTAAAAACAGATGTGAGCATGTTAAGTCGATGACATAAGGGGATTTAAACATGATGGAGTTTAAACCGCTCTGAACTATCATGTAATAGTTATGCTGGTGTAAAAACAGATGTGAGCATGTTAAGTCGATGACATAAGGGGATTTAAACATGATGGAGTTTAAACCGCTCTGAACTATCATGTAATAGTTATGCTGGTGTAAAAACAGATGAGAACATGTTAAGTCGATGACATAAGGGGATTTAAACATGATGGAGTTTAAACCGCTCTGAACTATCATGTAATAGTTATGCTGGTGTAAAAACAGATGTGAGCATGTTAAGTCGATGACATAAGGGGATTTAAACATGATGGAGTTTAAACCGCTCTGAACTATCATGTAATAGTTATGCTGGTGTAAAAACAGATGAGAACATGTTAAGTCGATGACATAAGGGGATTTAAACATGATGGAGTTTAAACCGCTCTGAACTATCATGTAATAGTTATGCTGGTGTAAAAACAGATGTGAGCATGTTAAGTCGATGACATAAGGGGATTTAAACATGATGGAGTTTAAACCGCTCTGAACTATCATGTAATAATTATGCTGGTGTAAAAACAGATGAGAACATGTCACGCCAATGTAAAGAGTCTTAAATATGGCAGAGACGACACCATGCAACCATTCGCAAAGGGTGTTGGAACTTCGTTGTCGTCCTAAAATGAATGTGGGTGCCCCATTCAACTGTATTTAATTTTATTTTATTTCAAAGTATGTAGGCACACAATGTATGTCAAATTTTAAGGCTGTTTAGATTGTTAAATTGACCTGTATATGTCAAACTCTAAATAGGCTAATTGGTTCTTACATACATGTAACTCACACTTAGGGGGCTTTCTGCTCTGTCAGTGTGAGCTCACCCTTTGGGGGAGGGGGGGGGGGTGCTCTATGTCAGTTTCTGTTCTGAGTGAGATCAAACCTAGGGGCCCTTCCACTCCCATAGTATTTTGCTGTACGATGAATCTACAGCAGTTTGCTGCTCTGTGAGTCCACACCTAGAGGGTCTTCCACTATGATAGTTTGCTTATCAATGAGCCCACACCTAGAAGGCCTTAATCCACTATGACAGTTTGCTGCTCTGTGAGCCCACACCTAGAGGGTCTTCCACTATGATAGTGTGCTGCTCTGTGAGCCCACACCTAGGGGGTCTTCCACTATAACAGTTTGCTGCTCTGTGAGCCCACACCTAGGGGGTTTTCCACTATGACAGTTTGCTTATCAGTGAGCCCACGCCTAGAGGGTCTTCCACCATGACAGTTTGCTGCACAGTGAAATCATACCTAGGGGGTCTTCCACTATGACAGTTTGCTGCTCTGTCAACCCACACCTAGGGGGTCTTCCACTATGATAGTTTGCTGCACAGTGAGATCATACCTAGGGGGTTTTCCACTATGACAGTTTGCTTATCAGTGAGCCCACGCCTAGAGGGTCTTCCACCATGACAGGTTGCTGCACAGTGAAATCATACCTAGGGGGTCTTCCACTATGACAGTTTGCTGCTCTGTCAACCCACACCTAGGGGGTCTTCCACTATGATAGTTTGCTGCACAGTGAGATCATACCTAGGGCATCTGCTATGACTATTTGCTGCTCAGTGAGCATTTGCTCAGAGAGACAACTGTAAATGCAGCGTGACAAACTGAAGAATTTCGTAATAAATGAAGATTTGTTCATTTATTTTTTAATTTATTTCAGGATTTGAGATCAGAATGCATCAAATTACAGAACCGAGTTCATGACCTTGAACAACAAAACAGAATGTTAAATATGATGTTTGAGAAGGAAAGACAAATGCATACAAACAGAGACTCATCATCTGTCCAGGTAAGAACACCCCTATTGACAAATGGAATGATCAAATAATAATGCGAAAAATAAATTCAATGTAAAAAATTATAGTGTTTTCTCAGTTCATAATAGAAAGTTGGCAGACATAAAAATAATCCCCTTTCAAATGTATTCAGAATTCTCTTTAAATAATGGAATAGCCTATTTTGAATATTTCAGGACCTGATTGGTTGCTGCAAATACAATAGAAAATAGTGTTTTGTGTCTTTGATTACTTAGGTCAAATTACTATCTCTTACTTTATGACTTCAGTTATGTTTAAAAAGGTTCCAACATAAATTATTTTAATACATGGATTTATCATTCATTATTTGTCCAACTGTATTTCTGCTTAAAAAGTTTTGAATTGTATTAACCCTCCAGTTTCTAATTGAGACAGTACTGGACAGGGCTCACAATCAATATGTTTCCTGCTAAAAAAAGTGTTGAAATAATAAATTCTATTTTTGATGATGGCTATAATTGTATTGAGTGAGACAAGTACCAGGATGTTCGACCTCAGGGTCAAATTACATCACATTTCCTGTTTAAGTACAGTTAACAGAGTCTGACCTATTTGAAAAAAAAATTCTCAAACATTAGCTTTTAGGTAGGTTTGTGATTGAAAAGAACTTTTGTATTTTATTCCTATATTTTGTTACGCTGAATTTTGTTTTGTTTTGTTTTGTTTTGAAAAAAAAAATATTTTACTTGTTTCCATGCAACAGTTCTCGTTTTTTGTTTGTTTGTTTGTTTTTTTCTATAGAGGTTCATAAAAAGAAGTCAGTAAATTTATGTTTGATAAAATTATGTTTTCATGCAGAAAGAGTCAACAGATTGTCAACAAAGTAATTTGTCAAAAATATATGCCTTGTATGGGCTACTGTTATAACCTGTGGTTAGGTATATAGCACAATGAATTTTGTGTCTGTCTGAATTCACCGCCACCTCAAGCGACAATAATGATATTACGAATGACGTCAATGGTGAATTACTTAAACGATGTCTTCTTTTGAAAGTGTAAAATGATCTAGGCATGACTAATAGGGTTAATGTGATAGTTCTAGCAGTAAACTTTAGTGGTACAACATGTATCTTTTACATTTTTAAGGATGTGTTGGTTGTCACAAGGACATTAATTCCGTTTCTTGCTTTCATCTACTCATTTATAATTTTCTTGTTTGTATTTACCTCTGATGAGACCGATGATATCACAAAAATTCTTGCTGAACATTTTTTCACTCATTTTAGTGAGAGAGAGATTAAATATCTGCATTGTTAATTGTTCTCTGACTTCAACACTAGAGGGCTAGTATATATGTAGAGGGAGCTGTTCATCTAATCTCCACCATGTTTGACCCAAGAAATGAATGCTTCTCAGACCTCAACACTAGAGGGCTAGATATCAACTCTAGAGGGCACATTTTTTCTATGATTTATATATCCTCTTTACAGATAATTTTAAAATAGCAGAATATTTACTCATATGTTAATTTTTTAAGTGTGCACACACATTTTTTAGTTTAATACCTTAGATGCTAACGCCTTAGACCATGTGAATGTTTCTTGCCATTTTTCATAAATTAGCTTTCATCTTTTTGCAATACTGTGTATGCCTAGAGCATCTAACACCAATTAGACCTTTCTGCATTAAAGTTCATTTGGCGGCATATCTTGATTGCCCCTAGACATTTACCCACTCAACCGTAGTGTGCTATTGTTGTGGTGATTTACATTGTTAAGATGCTCAGTTCATTCTCCTGGATGTACGTGTAAACACGATTCACTGAATATTTACCCAACTAGCATCTTTGCAACCCTATGAAATGTCTCAAGGCATTGCCCTGCAAACAAAAACCTGCTTGTTTGTTGGTTTTCGTTTCCTATTGTTCATAACTTTTAACCTTTTCACCACCAGACTTTCTCGCCCCAAATTATTTCGCTTTTTTTTTTCTTATATTCTCCAATATTTCTGGAAATGAGCCCTAATTTTGGAGAGAACAGTAAAAAATTGAGTCAATTTTCAGTTATTAATCAAAAAAATGTTTTCCCAATCTTCTGAAGGAAACTGAGACTATAGACTTTTTTGTGAATTTGTGATGAAAAGAGGGAACTGGAGGGAAAAATGTTAACATTTGACTCAAAGGTCAGGGGTCGGGAAATGCCAAGACCAAAGACAAAATTTGGTATTATTTGATCTTTTTTAGTATTGAATTTGTAGTCACCCTCATTTATCTGCCACCCAACATATTTCATAATAGTATAATCCTTCATTATCTGAACTTTTATTTTTATGCAGACTTACTCAAGTAAGCGAAGTCGAGGGAAAGTGGGATCAGGTGACCATCATTCAGCTACGAACACCGAAAACAGTATTAATCCAACTACCTCCATCGCAGCATCTCAGGTGTGTGCATCTTTCTATACTGCTTTGACACCTTTTTTTGGCCAGCTTTTTCAGAATTTTTGTCAGATTTAACAACTTTTCTCACTGTTCAATAAATTTGTTGGCGAAATTGAAATTCCATCTATTTGGTAATAATTAGCAGAAAAATTGTGGAAAATACATAAAAATTACAAAATGTTACATATTAAAAGTGTTTGTGTGACAAATTATGGGATTCAGAAGCTAAAGATTCTGAGCTAAAAATCACTCTAAATGTATACTCGAATCTCACCTGTACAAGATAGTTTTGTTCGTTGTGAGACTTCAAAACATTCATTCATTGGTTTTGAATTTAAAGCGGGGGGGAGCACCTGTGCATGCGTCAGATGGCCATAGCAAACAAGTGACTACCCGTGAGTCTTTGCGTTTTTTAACGAGTGTAACTATCATCGCTTGGAATTCAATTCCCGCGTGTGTGCAGGTTACGACCCTCCCGCTTTAAATTCAGCTAAAATTCTCTAAATTATGTAGAGAGCTTTCAGTGTTTTTGTGCATGATAATATTCTTGCTTGACATCACATCGTAAAAAAAAAAGAATTAGTATACAATTCATTTAAAAACAATATTCTTCTCTCGGGAAAATTAGCATATTTGGTCCAAGATATTATCCGACATTAAGTATGTCTATTACCCTCCCCCTCAATATGTTAATATGATTTTATGTGTTTCATTTATATGCTGGAATGTTCACGTTCCTCACTGAAAGTTTTCTCCCAGTTATGATCCGTTGATCAGGAATCACGGTTGATTCAGTTTTTTTACATTTATTCAGTTTTAGGACAAGATCGCAAGTTTTCTAGTGCTATATTTAAGACTTTATCTGACTTCAGTGTAGTTTCACAAAGTATACAATGCAACCGTAACCTTTCACCACAAGACTTTCTCGACTAAATTTGTCTGCATTTTTTTTCTTATTTTCATCAATATTTCTGGAAATGAACCCTTATTTTAGAGCCAACAGACAAAAGTTGAGTCAATTTACAATTTTTACTCCAAAAACTTGTCTATTTTTGTCCCAATCTTCTGAAGGAAAGTGCAGACTATTAACAGAACTAGTTTGTGAATTTTTGTTATGAAAAAAGGGACTGGTGGCAAAATAGGGAATACATCTTATTTTGAGTATAGTGTAATCATTTTGAGATATCGTTATTTTCCAGGCTTTATATCGGATCCCTGGTGCTACCGGTAGTAACCAATCCTCTCCTGGTAGTCAACAACGAACGCTAAATAGTAAAAGTATTGCCTGTCGGCCAGCGTTAACTCGCAACGATAGTATTAGCAGTATTGAGCTCAACACACATAGTATGGAGTCTTTGCAAAGTATTCACTCCAATCACAACACCTATGTAAGTTTGATGACTGCCCTCACAAGGCCGATCTTGTTATTCTGAAAGTTGCCTGTGAGGGTGCTATAAAATCACATTTTGTCTTGTTGTTTTTTTCATTAACATTTCCATTCATTTGTTCTTGCCCAAAACTATACTCAAATGTTGACGTTAATTTTGGACAAAGCAATGTTTGTTCACAGTTTACATTTTGTGAACAGATTTTTATGAAAAATAACAAAATATATTTAACCCTAATCCATATTCATAAAACTTTTCTTTGTAATTTTAGATTCGATGAATATCGTTTTCTCTGCTTTTGTCAAAATTAGGACTTATGTAAAAATTTAATACAGTCAAACCTGTGTTATGACCACCTGTGTATAAAGAACAATTTCTTTGAATAACTTGGGCAGTTGTTATACACATGTTTAATTTTATGTAGTTTTATTAGATTAATGTTGTATTATTTTTATTTTTATTTTTTTCAGGCATATCCTAGTATGTCAACCATGCCACATGGTAAATCATCTTCATCTAAAAACAGAGCTCTTGTGAACGGGGATTTGTATAGTTATAACCAAACGGATATCACATCAACGAGAAATGCGTTCTCACTGGATAGATATAGCAATGGTAACCATGGATCATTAATAAAAGAAACCTCCACAATGGTGGACATGTTTGCACACTATGGTAGGCCAGACAGACTTTACCCACAATACAACGGTGCTCAACAGGAACTAGCTGAGGAACGGATGTATCAAGCGAGTGCATTGCGAAATGGATATTTAGTTAGTGGTGCACAAAATCAAAATTTGAGCTCGGAAATGCCAATTAAGCTACGAGAAACATTCAGACAATTTCACAAAGAAAGTCTGCAGACGGAGAGTCTGATTAAATCGCACGTTTATATAAAACCACATGATTTTATGGACAATGTTCAAATGACGCATAGTACGAAACAGTCTACGCAGGATATACATGTACCTGTATGTAATGGACAATCTGCAGATAAATACCATCTACCGTTTACGCGTGCACCATACGAGACAGCTCAGAGTGTGCTCAAAGAAATTCATGATGCGACGGCAAATGTGAAAAGCTTTGAAAGTTTGATTGCGTCTGATTCTAAACCTTGTAAGACTCCAGGAAATGTACCAAGACTGGAACGGAGCTCGGAAAATAAAAGTTATGAGTCAATAACAACGGAAGAGTCTGAACTTAAGGGGCTTCTTGACACTAATAGCAGCGTTCTTAGTAATGATAGCTGGGATGGTGGACAAGATATTCCAATGCTTCTTGGAGAAAGAATTAAATTGTTTCACTCAATGATTGATGGACAGCAAGTAACTCAGCCTTTGTATAACCCTAGACCGAATCAGGAAGAACCCATCGCTAAGGGTGAATTTCAAAGTTCAAATGATTCACCAAGTCATTGTATTGATGTTGAACGTGACTGTTTCAAAGGTCAGAATTCATTAAATATAGATGGGTATGAAAGTTCAGAGGTCAAAACAAGTAAAGAAAAAGTTTTTGTTTCACCATGGAGGCGAGACACAAAAGCACCAATGATCTCCAGTGCAGAGGAAACAAACACTAGTGCCTTTGTACCATATACCTCTGTTCTAAAAAAAGTGGGCGTTGATGATAAAAGCAAATGTTTGCGTAAAGGGTCACAAACTGTGGTCAGTGTTGAGCCTTCAAGGAGAATGCCTGACCAGTTAGATAATGTGTGGTCAAAATCTGAAGGTCAGGGATCAAACTGTTTAAAATCAGGTGACAGGTCACATGACCTAGCAGTAAAACAGTCTGATGAGGAATTAATTGTAGATGCCAATGTAAACGTTCATGAAAATGTTCAGAAGCAAACACAGATTGAGACACCATCTGATAGGAAATCTCCACACATAGACAGTGATATGGACTTTGTTACTAAAAAAGAACTCCTGTTGTATATGAAAAAAAAAAGAGAAAAGGAAAGTTTGAAGGAAACTATTTCTGACAAATCTCAAATCAGTTACAATAGCACTACCTCTAGGAACTTAACTTCTGACTATGACGACCACAAGAAACATAATGATGTCAAACCGGAAATTGTGAAACAGGCTTCTCTGAGTGAAACGTACAGTGGCAGTGAAAGTTTGAGTGTGGAAGAGAAAAGACAGCTGTTTCGGAGGTTGTCAGTTGACGCTCGGATGCCATCTTTTATTTCTCCTGAAAAACTAAAACAGTCTGAAAAGGATGGGGCTTTGAATGACCGTACTGGTAGCCCTGCTCCTATGCCAAACCCAGATGAGAGACCGATAAGGCCATACTACTCGAATTGTGAGTCTCGCCTTCTCAATGGTAGGGCCTCCCCTAAAATTGAGTCATCAGTGCTCAAGAACAATGCATCCCGGAATAGTCCATTTAAAAAAGGAGAGAGCAGCTGCAATGGCCAAGTTAGGGAGATGAAAGTCTGCCATGTTACTAAAACATTACCATTACTGGGTACTGATGATACGTTTCCACCACTCAGTCCCAGGAAAAGCTTGAAACGAAAACTTGACTCTGACGGCGAGGAAAAAATGTTGAACCCCGAAAAATTTCCAAACTCAGGACAAACCTTCGAGCTTATCAATGGAGCTACAGGGAAGAAACCAACCCGACCTAAATCCGAATCTAATCTTTTATCAGATAGCACATCATCTACAGTGTTCCAGTTTCCTCCATTGGATCGTGCGCCAGAATTTAAATTTACATCGGAAGACGTGTTCTGGAAGGATGACTCACTGCTGGATCCTGAACCTAAGGATTTAACCTTGCTGAATTTGTCCCCAAGGCTGTCTCTTAAAAGTGCACCATTACGGAGAACGCCATGTTTGATATTGGCCAATGGTAGAAACCCTGATGTGGAACATGTGAAAGAGGTGAAAGTTCAACCGAATGATTCCAGGCAAGTTTATATCTAGTTTTGCAGTGGATAATGACTATGTGACATGTAATGAATTAAGCATGACACCTGCATAGCAGATATAGAATTACAGAATAGGCCTAAAAAAAGAATACTGTGGAATACTTTATTTTCGCTGGACTTAATTTTCGCTGAAGAGGCTTTTTAGGCGTTTTGTATGGAATTTATTTTCACTGATTTCTGATGAGTTTAATGTGAAATATAGGAAAAAAAGTATATTCGCTGGATTTTATTTTCACGAAAACATCCCTTCAGCGAAAATAGCGAAAATAAATTCCAAGCGAAAATAAAGTATTCTACAGTATTCTTGTGTCTGATCATTGCTTGCATACATTAAAAATGCATGCATGCATTTTTTAAAACAGATTGGCCGCAAGTATTTTCTTTTTGTTCTGGGACCAATGCTTGATACCTTGATGATTAAGATTTTGAAAAGACAAAGTTGTTTTTGTTTGTCACCTGTGAGAGCAGCCTTACATTTTTTTCACTCATGACATGAGAGAGAAGATCCTGAAGTGTAACAAAATCTAAACTAATAATTTTTTTACAAATTCTGATTAGGTATGATACTTGATTGCTTGTTTCATACCTGAAAAAAAAGCAAATTTGAGATACAAAGATACAAGACTTCTACACAAGCACAAATGAAACAATAATGGAAATAAATGTACTCTTCAATAGCCATTGGCTTTTATTTAATTTGTAAACGTAAACTTAATGTCATTCATAGCACTGTATTTTGGCGTGATCAGTTTGCATATTTTTAAATTACAACTTATCCAAGTAAACCAATTTAATTCTTCTATTTATTTCATCACACAGTCACAAAGTAAAAGTCAGCACAGGTTATCCCTGTATTCCTGCCAGGACAACGCTTGCCCTTGCTTCTAGCAAGAGTCTGTCCGTGGAGTCATTGACCTCTCTCAACTCAGTGGATTCGGGCGGGTCGGCTAATATGAGCGTCCGGAGCAGTATTAGTAGAAAATCAGCAACGCCATTGGTGAGTCAGCCTTTTTTATTACTTAAGATTGGATGCATCTATTTCATGGGAAAGATATATTAAAGTACTTGCCAACAAAAAAAAGATGGACACTGCTTTGGCTTCAGTTTTATTTTTGTCAGCCATGAATTTTAAAGCAAAACATTAGTTTCATGACTTTTCACCAATTACTTTTCATACTCATTTTCAGAGCGAGTTCTTATCAGATTCTGATGACGATTTGGAGGACATGACAGACTTTGCTGATTTATGGAAGAAGCGACCGGTGGCACCGATGAAAATTACGGAATGGAAACCGTCAAAAACAGCAGAAGAAGTCAAACTGAAGGTGGGTATCTATGCAGTTACTTGGTGTAAGTTGTGTCAACTGAAAGTTATAGTGGACTTTCTCGAAGTTAAACCTTGTCTTTCATATCAAACTGTAAAATGAACAAGAATTGCACTTGCAAATAAATACTGTAAATTACAAAATTTTTGATAGAAATTTATTTTCCCTATTTTTGATAATAGGATGATTCTGATTTCTCCTATATTTTACATCCCACTAATCAAAATCAGTGAAAATAAGCTCCATAAAAAACATCTAAAAAGTCTTTCAGCAAAAATAAGGTATTTTACATTAATCAAGCAGAACCAGAGTTTGACTATGTACTGCAAATGTTAATAAGAAAGATAGTTGGTATTGTTGCTAGTCGTAGCATGAATAATGTAGCTTAACATTTAAATATAATTTTTTACTTCCTTCTAACTTAACCTGTTCACCACCATACTTTTCTGCCCAAATTATTCTCATATTCTTCAATATTTTGGGAAATAAAGCCTAATTTTGGAGCCAACAGACAAATTTGGATATTTTTGTCCCAATCTTCTGAAGAAAAACTTAAAATTGACTCAAATTTTGTTGGCTCCAAAAATATTGAAGAATAAAAGAAAAAAGTGCTGACAAATTAGTATTTGATTATTTATCTTACTTTATTATTTTTAGGTGAAAAGAACTAATTCGGGTGAAAAACAAATAAAAGAAAATCTTACACATGTTGTTGATGTCAGCAGTAATCTGAAAGTGGATAACTCTGAAGCCCAGTGGCGAACGGCATTCCCACTTCCTAACAGAACATCATCACCCGAATTGAAGTGTTATAACATACACGATGAAACGACAGGGAATGGCAGTGATTGTAAAAGTGGATCAGATCCTGGGTTGCAAGCCAAAGTCGTTGAACTCTCTCCTGTCAAGGTTGTTGATCTGCCGGATAAGAACGGGAAAGTATGGAATGTTGCGGATGAAAGCAGTTTTGATCCGAGTGAGATTAAGGATATGGGCACCGAGAAATCAGGCAAAACGGATCCTAAACATGTTAAGGAAAATTACAATGCTACTAGCGCTAAAATTGAGGAATTACGCAAAACTGATTTACCGAATGGTGAAATACAATCTTTGGATGACACAGTGATTTTAACGAGACCAACAACGTTATTTATTCCAAAGACACGACCACGAACACTACGGCCATATGACTATAAGATGTTTCTAAGGGACGACTGCACTGGAAAACCGGCCATTATGTATGATGTTAGTCATAGAGGAGTAGAGATAAAACAAACTGTCAAACGCTCATCAACACCGGGTGTTGTGCATACAGGAAATAAAAAAAATATAGGAAAGAAACAACAAACATCAAATCTAACAATCATTAATTTTGACCAGAATACTGGCTTGAGGAAAAATGAGCCAAGACCCACTCTCATGAGGTGTGTGTACCATGAAACAGAGAATGGGAAACCCGTCCAGTTAGGAGCTGTATCAACCAACCATTTTGCCATGTCTATAGACGATGTACCGTTTATTGATGATGGGAGTGGTCAGGACAGTGATTCGTTTAAAACACCAGAGGACTTTGCACAAGCTAAAAAAAAGAGATGTCCCGCTGCTGTAGCTAGGCAGAATGTATCGACCGTGAAACAAGTCAGTCATGCTGTTTCAAAAGTGCCGATACCAATAAGGAAAGAACCACAATTTCAAACTGAAATTAACACGCTACAAAAGACTTCTCATAAAAGACGTGAATCAGATTCACATCAAGAGAACATCTCTGTCAGAGTGTCAGCGCATCCTGTTCATAGCTTTTCAGACGTAGATTTACGAACTGATAAAACTGAAGTAGCAAAATCAAAATTGAGTTTGTCATTTGATGAGCTGTCTGAAAAACATACTCAAACCAACGGTACGTGGCATGAACCCGATGATGAGGAACCAAGAGTAGGAAGCCAAGAGCAGTTGCATGATGGGAAAGCTGTGTGGGGTAGAATTGACATCAGAGACGGTTGCCAGGCACCCATTGTAAATGCTGAGTTGTTGGAGGACTTTGAAGGTGCAGATATGTATGATGATGATGATATTGAGAGTGCTGGAGAAGACCCTGCTCAACTGGATGCCAATGTGAGTATTAAACCACTGAGCAATCAACTCCAGGCACAATTTCCACAATACATGTAGTTCTATATAGTTCTGTTTTCTTCCACAGAAAATGTTTATATTTTTTTTATCAAAAACTAGAAGCAATGTCAATTTTTGTCTGGTCCAAAATTAAGATTGAATTCAGTGAAAATTAAGGAATTGTGTCCAAATTTATCCCATGTAATTCGTGGCTGAAATGGTTGAAACTGTAATTTTTCCCAACATGCATTGTGTTATTCCAATATGAATATATCAAGTGGGTTTACAATGTTGAGAATAAAGGGAACTGAAGCCATAGTTCAATTGTGTATCAACTCAGCATATGCATTAGAGGATAATAAAATCACATTAATTAATTAATTCTTATTGTTAATGATAAACCATCTCATTATATTAATTGAGGTACATATAGCTGGCTACTTTTGAGCGTTATTTTCAGATTTTCTTGATATTCACAAAATTCAGATAAAAATGTATAGTCATTTCTTGTATAAAATCATGAATTGTTTACCATTGCTTCTCGTAAAAATCTTTCGTCTTCTCTGACTTAGGCTAAAAAGTAATATGTAGATTTGAATTTCTGCAACAAACCTTTAAATGACTTAGTGCGTGTGTATGTATGTATGTATGTGTGTGTGTGTCCGTCTGTTCCACTGATATCTCAAGAACCTTATGTTGGTTTTTGATGAAACTTGATGCATAGATACTCTGGGTTAATTTGGGCAGATTTGATTAAGGTTTTGGTTTTAGTTGAAATCTGTGCATATTAATTACCTAATTTGCTTGATAATTAGCTGTTCCATGACTGTTCCACTGATATCTAAAGAGCCACTCAATGGATTTTGATGAAACAATGTACATAGGTTCTCTGGACTAATGCACAGATTTGATTAGTTTTGGGTAAAAAAACCATGCATATTAATTACCTAATTTGCATAATGATTAGTCAATTTGGACTTTTCCACTGTTATTTTGAGTTCTAATCATCGCATTTCAATGAAACATGGTACATAGATGTCATGGGTCATTGCACTGACCTGATAGTTTTTAGGGTAATATCAGTACATATTAATTACATAATTTGCATAATTAATTAATTTTCAGCTTTCGATATTTTAAGTAGTAATCATCACATTTCAATGAAACTTGGTACATAGATGTCATAGGTCATTGCACTGACCTGATAGTTTTTAGGGCAATATCAGTGCATATTAATTTGCACAATTAATCAATTTTAGCTTTTGATATTTCAAGAACTAATCATTACATTTCAGTGAACCTTGGTATATAGATAGTCTAAGACTACGCAGACACCTGGTTAGTTTTGAGTATATATTTATGCATATTAATCACCTAATTTGCATAATTAGTTAATTTTCAGCTTTTCTACTGATATCTTAAGTACTATCATAACATTTCAATGAGACTTCGTACATAGATTTTCTACGACAATGTACATACCTGCTCAGTTTTGGGTTTAAATTAGTTCATATTAATTCTCTAATTAGCATGATAATTCATAATTTTTTGTTCTAATCATATTTCAATGAAACTTGGTACATATACGGTCTGCTAAAATTGTTTTTCTTTTCCTGCGATTGTTTCTTATTTTTAGGAGAGAGCGAACCTCTTGGATTCCTTCTTTCAAAGTGATAGTGATGATTCACTGAGTGGCAGTGAAGACACCGATGACAGCCATCCTGCGGAAGATGCTTTCCTCCGGTTGCTAGGAGACAAAGGTATTCATCACTTTAGATCTGTTTGCTCATATCTGTTTCTGTAACCTTCAAGAAGAGTGGTGCAGAAACTGCTCTTAACCATCGTTATAGTTTCTAATCCAAGCTTAGATGGAGTCCAGGACCTTTGAGCCAATTTTCTGACATATATCAACCAATTTCTTTCAAACTTGGTACAAAGTAGCTTCTCTGTCATGATATTTTAATATGATTGCAAGGTATAATGGCTTTAATTTTAATTGTTGAATGTTTTTTTTCACAAACCAGTAAAGCCTCGTAAAATATCCCTGCAAGTTCAAATTTGCTAAAATTAACTCAGTAAATATTTCGTAATCCTTCTGTAATATATCACTGGTTAGTCTACCTTGAGTTGACCTTTCTTAGGTTTCTTCATTTGGTAATGATATTCACTAATTTTGATAAATATTTTTGGTAATATTTTGACCATTGCTTTGATATTATACATATAGGTGGGCCGATTTCAGATTTGTTTATTTCATGATGATATCTTCAATTCTCTAATTGAAATGTGCATTGTTAACAGCAGAGCAATCTTAGCCTAGAGACAGCTTGTTTAATCATGGAATCTATTCATATTTAGCAATTATATTGGTTGAAATTTCATCATGGCGTGCTCATTAAGTTTTAGGTGCACAAGAACAGGCTGAAAAAAACAATATGCACAGTGCAGTGTGCATACAAATATTTCCTACACTGCAGTTAGATCGCTTCCTTATTTGTCAATAACCTTGAATCCTGTGTTGATTGCAGGTAATAAAAGACAAGTTTTGAGATATTCGGTGAGTAACCGACCGTCAATTCTGGATATCAACCTTCAAGACGTGTTCACTAGATACGAAGAAAAAGAAAAAGAAGCTATGTCTTGTTTTGACTTCCTGGATAAGTTAATTGAAGAATTAGAAGATGACTATACTGAACCAAATGTGAGTTGTGTATGTGTGCTCATCACGTTAACCGTACAATAAACACATGTCACGTTGACTGTACAGTAAACGCTCGTCACATTGACCGTACAGTAAACGCTCATCACATTGACCGTACAGTAAACGCTCATCACATTGACTGTACAGTAAATGCTCATCATGTTGACTGTACAGTAAATGCTCACTACGTTGACCGTACAGTAAATGCTCATCATGTTAACCATACAGTAAATGCTCATCACGTTGACCGTACAGTAAACGCTCATCACATTGACCGTACAGTAAACGCTCATCACATTGACCGTACAGTAAACGCTCATCACATTGACTGTACAGTAAATGCTCATCACGTTGACTGTACAGTAAATGCTCATTACGTTGACTGTACAGTAAATGCTCATCACATTGACCGTACAGTAAACGCTCATCACATTGACCGTACAGTAAACGCTCATCACATTGACCATACAGTAAATGCTCATCACATTGACTGTACAGTAAATGCTCATCACATTGACTGTACAGTAAACGCTCATCACATTGACTGTACAGTAAATGCTCATCACATTGACCGTACAGTAAACGCTCATCACATTGACTGTACAGTAAATGCTCATTACGTTGACCGTACAGTAAATGCTCATCACATTGACTGTACAGTAAATGCTCATCACATTGACCGTACAGTAAATGCTCATCACATTGACTGTACAGTAAACGCTCATCACATTGACCGTACAGTAAACGCTCATCACATTGACCGTACAGTAAACGCTCATCACATTGACCATACAGTAAATGCTCATCACATTGACTGTACAGTAAATGCTCATCACATTGACTGTACAGTAAACGCTCATCACATTGACTGTACAGTAAATGCTCATCACATTGACCGTACAGTAAACGCTCATCACATTGACTGTACAGTAAATGCTCATTACGTTGACCGTACAGTAAATGCTCATCACATTGACCGTACAGTAAATGCTCATCACATTGACCGTACAGTAAATGCTCATCACATTGACTGTACAGTAAATGCTCATTACGTTGACCATACAGTAAATGCTCATCACATTGACCGTACAGTAAACGCTCATCACATTGACCATACAGTAAATGCTCATCACATTGACTGTACAGTAAATGCTCATCACATTGACCATACAGTAAATGCTCATCACATTGACTGTACAGTAAACGCTCATCACATTGACCGTACAGTAAACGCTCATCACGTTGACCGTACAGTAAATGCTCATTACGTTGACCGTACAGTAAATGCTCATCACGTTGACTGTACAGTAAATGCTCATTACGTTGACTGTACAGTAAATGCTCATCACATTGACCGTACAGTAAACGCTCATCACGTTGACCGTACAGTAAATGCTCATTACGTTGACCGTACAGTAAATGCTCATCACGTTGACTGTACAGTAAATGCTCATTACGTTGACCATACAGTAAATGCTCATCATGTTAACCGTACAGTAAATGCTCATCACGTTAAAGGCCCATGACTTGCGGCCGGGCCGCAAGATAATCCTTGTTTATTGGGGAGTGGCTATGCATAATGTCCAGTGTTAATTAGTTTCTCGTTATCAGCACCTGGCACAGAGTGTGTTTACAGAACATTGTAATCCTCTGGGTATATTTAAAAACAGATTATTCAACATAGCGAACTGAGATCAATTACATCACTGTTTAGTCACTGTGATTACATTGAAGACGCATAGTTCCGGCACAGTCTTTTTTAGTGGCCGTGGTTCCGGGTTATATTCGCCTGTTACAGAAATCGCCCGGAGCATAAAGTCATAAATTGAGTGACATTGTAGTGTCAGGTACGATGAAATAATTTATATCATGCGTTACTCAGGCCAGAAAGCAGATTAAACTGTATTTAAATTCGTATTTCGACGAGGCCCTCAAGTCCGAACGTACACTTCCGTTGTTGTTTATTTTCTGGCATACACAAAAACAAAAAAATGACGGAAATAGAACATAAACTTGATTGGTGTTGTCAAGAAATAAGTATATTAACTAACATGGTGTGGTTTCTTTGGGAATGACAAGCATATAAATTCACAATGAGTGCGGACGAGAGACGTACACGCAGCTGAATAAGCTAATCGGTTACATTGTATCATTGTTGTTTTTCACCATAGAAGACGCAGTACACATTCAAACACGATAACAAATATTTAAAAAATGGAGCATATTTAGTACATGAACTGCGTAAAAACTACAAGTTGAAAACTTTTTGTGAGGGAATTCGCAATATATCATCACTCTCATTGTGATATTGACAATAAACTGCTTTCAAACAATACATGGTAAAGTGACAAACGGACGAAATGGCGGTTAGAATCGAAAGGGAAATGGCCCAAATCAAAAAACACAAATACCTACGATCATATTATTTTATATAGTCCGGATCGGGGTAATGGTAGTCAGTAAAAAGTAGAAATGGTAATAAATCGATCACCACGATAAAGACGAATAATGCCCTTGCCGACATCTTCAAGTTGTGCGTTCATCAAAAGTTGGCGCAACCGCAAATTTCAGCCAATAGAAATATTCGTACTATATCTCATATGATAGCAAAACCGATACCGGACGTCATTTTCAAAGTTTGACAGAATATCGGTTCTTGTAATTTGTTCACTAATAAAATAGCGATCGATATAAGAGTATGACTTTCGTTGTTTTTTATAGTACCGGAACGAATTAATCGAAAATGAAAATTGGATAATTTGTGACATGCCTGTAGTATGTCGAAGTCGGTATCTTTCTTATTTCCTTTATTTTGTATACTGAGTGTAATATCACAGTCACACGTATCCCAAATTGTTTGGGGTTATATAGTCACTTGATGATATTTACGTACGCCCAACAAGTAACTAATATTTTTTCGAGGGCGTACGTAAATATCATCAAGTGATCCCGAACAATTCGGGATACGCGGGACTGTATATACATACACATCACCCATTTATTATTTCGACTGTCTGTGGATAGGTTATAAATTGTGTGCAAGTTTTTTCTCGGCTGTACGACTCATTTTTCGCAGTATAAAAGAGCCTAGAATTTTTGATTTTTGATTACTAGTATATCGAAACACTTCATTTCGATTCCAGTCGCGTCTTGATCAATATGTACCGAATTACTCTGAATGTCACTGAAGAGCAAGAAGCTGCTATACAAGCATTATTTATGCACTCGGAATGGGAGTTGGATATAAATGATCGCTGCCAGAACGAAACTACCCACAAAGAAGCAAACGTAGATGGGGGGTTAGATGACAGCTTTTTGGACCAGACATGGCAATTTCCAGGGAGTTTGGCGAAAACGAGTGTCATTCGTGCTTGTGCCAACCGTGTGTAACAGCGAACAGGCAGGATTGGTTGGGAAACGGTCAGGGTCCGTGTGATAATAATGCTGCGATCAGGCGTAAAATGTATACTGTAAAATGACTAATTTTCACTGGGTTTAAATTTCACTGATTTACTATTTCAGGCATATTCAGTGGGTTTTAAATTCACGGTTTTATTATTTAGATAATGTGTTCTATGCTAAATTTTACATATTCACTGGGTTTTAATTTAGCGCATTTTCCAGTCAGCGAAATAAGCCAAATTAAAACCCAGTGAATAATTACCCCTTTTACAGTAAAAAATACTGGAACATGCTGAGCCGAAGAAATGCTTGGATTGATGAAAGATATATCCAACGCAAAGTTCAGCTAATGAGGTCTGATAACGTTGTTATCACTCACAGAGAAGTAATCCCAGATTGAGTTGTCCAACAGGTTCGGTACTTGTACCCCAATTTACCAGAGGTGCCATATATGGGGCATAGATGGGAATGATCAACGTGTATGTAATTTACACACAAACCAAACGGCCCTTTTCAGGGCCACTAAATCCTCCAAAAAGAGCCTACCGTACTTGTATGAACGAGTTATAATAAAATCATGCATGAGTGATGACATTTTTGTGATTATAAACCAAACCTAAGTGCAGTTTGCAGTAAACAGTGCCACGCCGTGAAAAAAAGTTACCATTTTCTAAATTTTTTCTAACACGTTTATTATTTTCTTTCAAAACATCCTCATGTATTTGAGAAAAAAAATGCATTCAAGGGGTAGTCTGTCGTAACTAACTGCCAACTTAATCGGTTTGACTTTTGATGGATTTATTTTTTTGTCCGAATGTCACTTCGTCAGATTTTTTTTCAACATGGGTGTCACAATGCCTCATTACGTATGCACGCAAATTGACATGGAAACGCATTTCAGTGCAATCACAAGTATGTCAGACAGGAAGTCGACGAGACGACAAATGACTTGCCCCAGGAGAAACAAAACCACGGGTAATGCGCCAAAATAAAAGTTGAAACGTATATTGTCACTACATGTTATGATATCCACGGTAAAGAGTCATAGAGTTGAAACATTTGTTTTTACACCAGAATGCTATAGGCAAAGGTTTATGCAGACACTCTCATGAATAAAATACAATGTTAAAAAGCTGGTTTCAAATAATCTATGACTCCAAGGAGGGATTCTCCAGAGGATTTCGTGGTACTTCTATCGAATTGTTTTCCAGCAAGGTGATCAGCGTCTCGTTCGAAATAGGGGTCCAGGCCAAGTATAATAGCTAGTCAATAAAGATGAAAATATAACGAACCATATACCATCACCACCACCGAGTCCATGGCTAGTATATTCATAGTCACAAATATTCCAATACGGTGTAGACTGGTATCAAATAAATAAATAATACGATTTGTGATATTTTATTATGGATTTAAATAACTGAACTCGTCAAAATATCTCGCCACCATTTTGTTTGGCACACCAAACATACGGAAGGCTTATATGACGAGTATAATAGAAAACAAAATCATATCGTTCATATTCGAATTCAATGAGCATATGACAGTGATACTGACACAGCGCAGACCCGCCGTAAATCTACCCAAAAGGTTGTCGATCGACCGGAACCCAGTACTCACCACTGTAAACATGCCCTCATTTTGTTTCAAAACAAATTTAAATCGAACATAAAAAACTACATGCTAATTTATGACACGGAGAACTCTCGTTTTTATTTTCAATGCAAAAGTAACGCTGAGTGGAAAATCAAAATGGCCGCCAATATTCCGGACACGTGAATATTTCCAGTGTTTTACAGGCTGTGGAAATAAATGTATTTTCTTGCTCTTGGAGTCTTGTCGGGACTGCGACTCCATTGTTTTCACTGAATCCGCTACATGGATAAGCAGATTTGGATTATAAACTAACTAAATGTTTGGATAAGTTAGCCAGCTCATCATGGGGTACGTTGACTATGTCACATGACTTTGATTGACAGTTTTGCATTTAGTAACGCGTTGGTTGATCCGTGGTCATTTCTGTCATTACTTGATCGAAATCTCAACGTACACGCTATTTGTGACCACAATCGTAACGTCACACCAAGGCTAGTATATTCATAGTCACACCTATCCATTTTTGATACAACATAGTGGCCGAAAGTACACCCAAAAACGCAATTTACTGAAAAAATATTTTGTGGAGCTGTGTACAGCAGCAGGACGCGTAACGAACTAATCCCTATTGTTTAGGGTTCCATTTATAGTCTACATGTGGGTTTAACCGTACAATAAACACACGTCAAGTTGACTGTACAGTGAACGTTCATCACATTGACTGAACAGTGAACGCTCATCACATTGACCGTACAGTAAATGCTCATCACATTGACCGTACAGTAAATGCTCATCACATTGACTGTACAGTAAACGCTCATCACGTTGACCGTACAGTAAATGCTCATTACGTTGACCATACAGTAAATGCTCATCACGTTGACCATACAGTAAATGCTCATTACGTTGACTGTACAGTAAATGCTCATTACGTTGACCATACAGTAAATGCTCATCACGTTGACCGTACAGTAAATGCTCATCACGTTGACCGTACAGTAAATGCTCATCACGTTGACCGTACATTAAATGCTCATCACTTTGACCATACAGTAAACACTCATCACTCATAAATGCTCATTACCTTGACCGTACAGTAAATTCTCATTACATAGACCATACAATAAACACACGTCACGTTGACTGTACAGTGAACGTTCATCACGTTGACTGTACAGTAAACGCTCATCACGTTGACTGTACAGTAAATGCTCATTATGTTGACTGTACAATAAACACACGTCATGTTGACTGTACAGTAAACACTCATCACACTGTCCTGGAGATCCAGGAAATTTAGTACTAAATTCACATAATCCAAGCTAATTTTAGTTTTTCTGTTGATATTCAAAGAAAGTCATTTCAACTTGCCAGAAAAAATCTCTAGCTGATTTGGAGAAAAAAAAACTAAAAAATGAAATATTTTAATGTCGTAGCCATCATATGTCACTATATCATTTGTGTATACTTTTCAGTTGTCCTGAAATGAACTAAATTTGAAAGTCATCCTCAAACTAACACAAATATTCAGAATTTTCAAAAACGAAAAGAAAGAATTTTTGTTAATCACTGTATCACTGAAACTAAATGATATGTCATGCATATATTAATGATAATAATATGTAAATAACTAATCAACCAACAATTTCCCAGCTGCCTTGGTGCAGTTTGTGTATCATAAAAGTTCTAATCATTTTACTTCATCTATGTTAATATGAAAGGTCGTTTTAGATCTGCATGTAGGATTGCTAAATACAAATAAATGCAAAAATAATGCAGTCCCCTTAACTCCCACAATTCCTTGGGGTATTCTCAGCTGATTGTTTTTCAGCTTTTCAGTTATTTTTACACCATAATTTATTTGTTAATGTTGGCCATTGCCATTTGCTCAAATGAAAAAAAATTGTGAATATTTTGGCATGTTTATTTTACGTAAGATGGAAAAATGTTAAGTGATGAAAAGTCATTTGGTTGTATGTCGTATAACATCACTCACTGTGTCCAACTCTCATCTTTGATATTGTCTATTTTTACAGGAAAATCATCTGAAGAATGGAAATAAGATTAGCCAGACTAACATTGTTGTGGAGGATGTTATCTGTGAATGTGAGAGTGACGACGAAAGTGAGCGAAAACACAGTGCTCGTGATCATACGTCTGAGGGAAGCAGTACACCTGAAAGATTGTCATTGAGTGATTCATTATATGACAGCTACTCGTCATCAAGTCATAGTCTATCCAGTTGATCAATGACAGCTCATTGTATGACAGCTACTCGTCATCAAGTCATAGTCTATCCAGTTGATCAATGACAGCTCATTGTATGACAGCTACCCAGCATCAAGTCATAGTCTATCCAGTTGATCAATGACAGCTCATTGTATGACAGCTACTCGTCATCAAGTCATAGTCTATCCAGTAGATCAATGACAGCTCATTGTATGACAGCTTCGCATCAAGTCATAGTCTATCCAGTTGGTCAATGACAGCTCATTGTATGACAGCTACCCAGCATCAAGTCATAGTCTATCCAGTTGATCAATGACAGCTCATTGTACGACAGCTACTCAGCATCAAGTCATAGTCTATCCAGTTGATCAATGACAGCTCATTGTACGACAGCTACTCAGCATCAAGTCATAGTCTATCCAGTTGATCAATGACAGCTCATTGTACGACAGCTACTCAGCATCAAGTCATAGTCTATCCAGTTGATCAATGACAGCTCATTGTACGACAGCTACCCAGCATCAAGTCATAGTCTATCCAGTTGATCAATGACAGCTCATTGTATGACAGCTTCGCATCAAGTCATAGTCTATCCAGTTGATCAATGACAGCTCATTGTATGACAGCTACCCAGCATCAAGTCATAGTCTATCCAGTTGATCAATGACAGCTCATTGTATGACAGCTACTCGTCATCAAGTCATAGTATCCAGTTGATCAATGACAGCTCATTGTATGACAGCTACCCAGCATCAAGTCATAGTATCCAGTTGATCAATGACAGCTCATTGTATGACAGCTTCGCATCAAGTCATAGTCTATCCAGTTGATCAATGACAGCTCATTGTACGACAGCTTTGCATCAAGTCATAGTCTATTCAGTTGATCAATGACAGCTCATTGTACGACAGCTAACCAGCATCAAGTCATAGTCTATCCAGTTGATCAATGACAGCTCATATTATTACTGTTTGTGTAAAAACAATATGTTCCATTGATTATTTATAGATAAGATATAGTTTTTGATTTCTGAGTTATTTCTTTTTTTTAGTGACTGAAATACTACCATGGTGCCAACAAGCAAAATTTAAATTTGTGTATACCTTGATTGTCAAAGTACTATGTAGTTAAAATACAAACGACCTGTAGATTCATGGGGCCAGGTACATTTTTTATGCAACCTACTGTTGACTGTACTTTGCATATTTTATTACAAAAGTGATTTGAATCTTTGAAAAAATATCACTGCCAGTATGAAATGCATTAGAAAACAACTCATAAAAACAAAGTAATTTGTTAATTGTTACTATGGAGGGTGCTATGACAATTAATGTGTTTCATATCACCGAAACACAACTATCAGGGCTTTTTCCAACCACCTTTATAAGTATGATGCAAGATTTTTTATAAGAATTCATCTTGCAACTAGCTGGGAATTCTACCCCCAGAATTATCCACCTATTCACCGGATGCAAAAAAATGATGTACTTAAATAATTCATCTCCACCTCTGTTGTCATAGTGACCAGTTCTCACGTTATATCCTTGATATAATCATTTTTATATTTCATACGTCTTTGACACTTGAAACCTTGGCTAAAAATAGATTTTATTTTGATATCACACTGCAATAAGCTGCTTTTTACTGGGGGCGCTCATTGACCTTTGAACTTTTGAACTTTGACCCTGTGAGCGCTAAAATTTTAAAAAAATCACTCTTTGCACAAAATATTTTTTTCTCAAACTTTCTATCAATAGGTAATGAAAGAATTATTCTATTTGGACTGAAAGAAATTATATTAAATTACTTAAAAATGTCCAAAATGTTAATTTTGGGAATAACTAAAGTATGCAAATAAGCATTATTAATAAAAAAAACAATCAGTCTTACCATTGTAAAAAAAGTATATTTTTGTTTATTTTTCAAGTATCAGTATTTTCACATTGCAGTTGACACACTGGATTTAGATACAAGATGTTTTGTATAATCCATTTCATTTTAGTTGTGAACCCCAAAATGTTCCTGCCTGTGAATATTTATTCAATATTTTCTATATTTTATATTTTTGTGCATGTACTCTTCAAACCTGAATCTTGTCTACTGGAAAATGTTATCTTATTGTACTTTTATAACATTGATTACTATGCATATTTTATGAAATGTACTTCCCTTATGCAGGACACTGGAAATTAATTTGCATAATTAACAGTAAAAGTTCTTTTTAGACAAAAATGCTCATATCTAATGCTGACGGATTTATAGTATATATACTTCCACTATGTTGATACAGTACTATTTCTCAACAAGTGTTTGTGTGTATGCTATTATCTGTCTCTCACATTTGAGAACACTGACCTTGATTAAACTAATTATAAAAGAAATGCAGATTAGAATATTTGTTAGTGAATGGTTAAGTATTTATTTCAGAATGAGGCTTATTGGTTCTAGTAGGCATTTTGAATTCTGAATGAGGCTTATTGGTTCTAGTAGGCATTTTGATTCAGAATGAGGCTCATTGGTTCTAGTAGGCATTTTTATTCAGAATGAGGCTTATTGGTTCTAGTAGGCATTTTTATTCAGAATGAGGCTTATTGGTTCTAGTAGGCATTTTTATTCAGAATGAGACTAATTTGTTCTAGTAGGCATTTTGATTCAATGTGAGGCTTATTGGTTCTATTAGGCATTTGATTCAGAATGAGGCTTATTGGTTCTAGTAGGCATTTTGATTCAATGTGAGGCTTATTGGTTCTAGTAGGCATTTGATTCAGAATGAGGCTTATTGGTTCTAGTAGGCATTTTGATTCAGAATGAGGCTTATTGGTTCTAGTAGGCATTTTGATTCAGAATGAGGCTTATTGGTTCTAGTAGGCATTTTGATTCAGAATGAGGCTTATTGGTTCTAGTAGGCATTTTGATTCAGAATGAGGCTTATTGGTTCTAGTAGGCATTTGATTCAGAATGAGGCTTATTGGTTCTAGTAGGCATTTTAGATTCAGAATGAGAGGCTTATTGGTTCTAGTAGGCATTTTGATTCAGAATGAGGCTTATTGGTTCTAGTAGGCATTTGATTCAGAATGAGGCTTATTGGTTCTAGTAGGCATTTGATTCAGAATGAGGCTTATTGGTTCTAGTAGGCAATTTGATTCAGAATGAGGCTTATTGGTTCCAGTAGGCATTTTAGATTCAGAAAGAAGCTTGCTGGTAGCCATTTTGCACCAGAAAGACACTGATTGGTTCTGGTAGGCTTTTGGGAGTCAGAAAGATTATGGTACAATTTTTTGAACTAGAATACAGCTAGTTGGTTTTGGTTTTAGAAAGAGGCTTGCTGTAGCCGTTTTAGAATAGCTAGTTGGGTCTCGTTGACATCAGAATGAATCTTGTCTGGTAGTCATGGATACAGAAAAGTGTCTGTCATGTGTCAAAGTGCACATACTATTTTGAATCTAGTAAAATTGTAATTATTTTTTTTACTACAATGTTTATAGGGAAACTTTCAAAGAAATAGTCTTGCATATAATTTAACAAATTTGCTCAAATTTACCGGTACCGGTAGTTGTTTTTATTGTCCTGATTGCAACATATGCAAGATCTATATTATAATTATATATCTGAAACATTATAATGGCAGGGACTTTGAAAACTATGCAAGTTTTGATCTATTTTAAATGCTAAATTTATATTATTAACAAATGTAATCTTTTGTAAAATTCAACCCAACAGCATTGTCATAATTTTTTTTTTAAAAATCAAAACTCCATATGTTATTTGCTTCAGACCTGAATGGGTTCTACCATTCTTTGATAGGGGTATAACTGGAATTGAAAGTATCGGTACTATATTTTTTGTCTAAGCACTACCTCACGCTTGATTTGCATATTTACATAATCATTCATTTTATTTATAGTCCCATATTCGTTTTTAAGCTGCAATATATTTTGCTACATTTGTAGTGTATTGTAGCAGAGCATATTCAATATTTAACTTATTTGTATTGTTTATTTTTTTTTTATTCCCCAGAAAGACTACTATGTTGTTTAATGAAAGAAAATTAGGTGTATTTCCAAGTTTTTAGAGAAAACTAATTTTTACCTGAAAGCAAAGTAATCAAATCACCATAGTGATTCTCTCCTTGACCTTAATGAAACGTATGTTAAATTGAAACTGTTGTTTTTTCCAAAAATGTTTGCTAATTATAAATGTAAAATGAGTGTGGTGATCAAGCTGCATATTAACCTTTTCACCACCAGACTTTCTAACCCAACTTTTTCTGCACTTTTTTCTTATATTCTTTTTAATATGAATTTGGAATATGAATCTGGAAATGAATTTTAAAAAAAAATTGTAAATTTTCGGTTTTACTAAAAAAATTGGATATTTTTGAAAGTGCAGACTATAAACAGGACTCTTTTGTGAATTTGTGATGAAAAGGGGGAACTGGTGGTGAAAAGGTTGTAATATATAAGAAACTGACTAGGTATGTGTGATTGTTTCATGGCGGGACATTCCCATACATCGTCTATCAGAAGCATCTTACCTTAACTGCAAATTAAATAAGAATTATGTATATTAATGAGACAGTAAATTAATATGCAGGAATTAAGGTGTCAATGCTGAATTGTACAATTTTTATTTCAAGCAATATCATTTATGTATTGAGTCCTGGCAATCCTTGCAGCCATGTTCGAATAGAATTGAGGCTTAATGGCCCGGGATACTATTTCAACCCCCAGAGCTTTTACTAGGTTGCTATGGGATCGTGAATGATATTCGTGACTTTTAAGCTGTGGCAACTGTGATTAATTAAAATGTGACTAACAGGATCAAAATGAGGCTAGTTGGTTGTGCTAGTAATTTTGAGATCAGAAGACAACTGACAGAACAGGCAGCCATATTGTGGCTGAAATGAGTCCTGGCAAATTATTCAACATTCTTGTGATGTCATTAGCTCTTGAAGATCTTTATTTGGAGTGAAATTGCAATGTTGAAATTCATTGAAGAAACCACCAATTAAAATGCAGATATATAATTGGAGTTGTGATGCAATGAACAAACATACTGCATTGTTTGTTTATAAACTCATGTTGTGTAGATCTAACATTAGAATTTTTATAAATAAGAAATTTAAAAAAGCAATGTTATTAATATGGAGAATGCAAATAATCTGCTGCAGTGACAAGTTTTGTACATATAATAAAACTGGCAATTAAGAAATTGTAATGTATGCATTAATGGGTAGATAATAAACTATCTATTTTATATTGATTTAATGTGTTGTCTTCATGGTATGTGTGTATTTTCCACTGATATATCAGAATCATTTGATTTCAGTTTTCAATGAAACTTGTTACTTTGTGTTCTGGGATCAAGTGCAGATTAGTTTTTGGTGGAATCTGTGCATATTAATTATCTAATCTACATAATAGCTAGCCGATTTTTGCCTGAAGTAAACACTGATCCATCTATTCTGATGCTGTGGATAATATGAAGTTATTGCGAGGATACCTCAAAGTATGCACGAAGACATTACAGCGGGAGTATCGACCAATGCGCAGCTGAGGTCGATACGACAGCGTACGTACTGTCTGAGTGCATACTTTGAGGTATCTTCGTAATAACCTTATTATTATACATCTTTTCTTTCCAAGGATACATCATGGGAATGCCGAAATCCAAAATTTTAGAACAGAATCAGCGAACTTCTGTGTGGAGTTCAGTCAAACCCTGATGGCAGCCATGTTTTTTTTTATTATTAGACGACACTTATGCACGTAATCATTCCATATTAGGAGTCGCATTTCCTTATATGGTAGGATGAAAATACCCCGTAAAATACCGCAAAATTACGACACACTGTAACTTATGATGTTACGGTGACCGATGTATAATAATGTGTAATAATGTGAATCTGTAGGTCATGAGAGCTCATTGTGCCCAGACTGACTAGATAAAGCTGTATGCATTGGTGACTGTGAGGTATTGTATGACCAAGGTAAATATGTATTGTTAACTTGAATACAATACAGTTAATTTTTGGAACGAAGGGAGAGGTAGGCAGAAGCTGCTGTCTGGATAGCTGGACTTGGCTTTCTCAGGGTAATTCTAATTTTGATGCAGAGCATTTAAATCATGTATTTTACCATTAGACAATTGTGACAACAATTCTGACCATTGCTGTGGGCAACCCTGACAAAGGGTGCAATCACAGACTACTTGTGAAAACCAAGAAGACAGTGTTACACTCCCTTTGCCAGTCTATAACACTTGGGACATTTTCTTTTCAGCTCTTTCCCTCTATTTTCACTGATACTACTGTTTTTGTTGAACATTACATCATAATACTGATAGCACCGTTCTTGCTGAGTCAGGTCTTTTGTGGTGGCTACTAGGAAACCAATCAAGGACTATACCTCCCTACATTGTGTTACTGATTATCACAGCGTGTCTGCGATGCCGGAGCTGTTTTATTTTCATACTCAATTCAGCACAGTGCTTTTCAGCGAACCTGACAAGTACTATGCTCCAGTCCTACCAACAAAACATAGTTCATTTATACCAGAGTTACTGGGGTATTACTGAATTTGGTGTCAGATACTTTCAATTAAGCCTTTGCCACAGTTAGCAGACTTTCTCTACCATGTAACCAACTAAATTCAGAAATAACAAATCTGCTATATGCACCATACTGGAGCATTTATCAAGGGGTTAACACACACACACACATACACACACACCCACACTACTGCTCTTCTGAGATCGTTGACTGTGTGCCTTTAGTGTTGGCATCACTTAAGCAACCTCTTTACTAGCTGTGGAATCATAGCCCTATGTTGCCGACCGCATTATTTACGTGACTGACTCTGGCCGGCCCATACGTCTATGTTCGACGTACAACTACAAAATTAAAAAAAAAGACGTCCAAATGAAATTGTTAGGGCGAAATTCGATTGTAGGTCGCACCAAAGAGCTACGGAACCGCAGCTACCTCTTTACAAGCCACACTCGTCCTGTTTTATCGTACCTTTGCTTACAACCTAGCCATCTTTCGAGCCCAATAAGTCACTTTGTGGAGAAATCACTTCTTCAGGGTTAAGTACCACCCCACAGTTGTTACTGGCTCCCACTTCAGCAGTATGGAGGGGTAAATATGTGTCCTATTTACACTTGGATATACAACTCAATTTAACACTGGCGTTTTACTGTCACCATCAAAGAAAGAAAGAAGAAGACCGTTGTCTTAAAAGCATCAAGCCAGGTCAGAAATTATATGGCATCTCCTACATTAAAATTGATTTTCTATGATTTTTGCTTTGCTTGCGAACAACATACTATGGTTGTCTCATCTGGCTGTAAAACAGGTGCGAATTGGAGTTGGAATGGCTCTAACTTAAAGGGCGGTGGTCATCGCGCCACGTCCCGTTCGATGTGGGACTCATAGCGACGTGTAAAATACATTGTTTATTTACATGAAATTCAAACACGCGCTACATCACCACCGCCCTTTAATATACATAAACATAATGACTCATTTCGCTTTGTCTCCCATGGCAGCCATTGCATTGTTCTAAGCCTAGAATCTACATTGATTGGATGTATCAGCGGCAAATCATACGTACTAGTATCCTCTTGTTTTTTGTCTGTACATAGTTTTTAGTTTAATCTTGTTTTTATTTGTTCTTAATTTTGTTTTTCTTTTGTTTATACAACCATAAAAACAACTTCTGTAATATGTTTTTTGTGTTGAATAAAATTATTATTGTTGCAAGGATCTCGAAAGCGATGATTGGGAGGCAAATTAGTCTGCAATGGCTACTGAGTGATATGAAATATGAATATTGCCTTTGATATTGAAAAATGTCAATATTGCGTCATGGTCTACAACAGGTGACAGTACACTACCTCAATTTTGGTATTATTTTACTCCCATCATGTGTGAAGCACAGAAATAGGAGTCTTTGCAGTTAAATAGTGCGGCTGTATGTGTGCCTGTTCTACTGATATCCATTTGGTTTTTGATGAAACTTGATGCATAAATGCTCTGGACTAATGCGTAGATACATTTTTTTATCTCTATGATATGATTAAGTTTTGGGTTAAATCCATGCATATTATTATCTAATTTGCATGATAATTAGCTAATTTTTAGCTGTTCATGACTGTTCCAATGACATATAAACTTGATGAAAATTGGTACATGTACATAGATGCTCTGGACAATGTGCAGATCTGATTAGTTTTGAGTAAAAATCCGTGCATATTTATTACTTAATTTGCATAATGATTAGTCAATTTATTTCATTACATTAAAAATTGGTATGAAGATGTCATTGGACAATCCACAGACCTGATAAGTTTTGGGTTAATATCCATGCATATAAATTACTTAATTTGTATAATTAGTCATTTTTTCGCAGTAATGAGAATAAGGGTGTGTAATTATATAACATTCATGACGTCATATGGGGGGGTTATAAACGTTATTCACCGTCTGTTATCTGACTTTGCGTGCCTACTGTCGACAAATTAGTGATGAAGAAGAACATACAGTAGAAGAGTGAGGAGCTGAAATATACATAGCATAGCAATTACTAATTATACTGTACAACCTGAGTCAAAGCTAATTTATACTTGACAACCAGGCAACATAACAACAGCATAACATTATGTTCAGACATTAGTAGCATATTACGGTATATTAAAAATAATTCATTTATTATATGCAGACGATTGACTTTATTCAATAGAAACCAAATTGGTCTGCGAAATCTCCGGAATGAATTACGTGATTACTAAAATAAGTTACTTGAAATGAATCTGAACAAAACTAAAATTATTGCGTTTCGTACACCCGAATGCTTGAAAATGAGTTTGGGATGGAATAGAAAATGTAACTAAATTGAATTTTCTATGTGCTAAATCGTCATAATCTGTTCTCTAGTAACCATTGAAATTTCCATAGCAACATGGTTCAACAGTGAAATGTAGCATATCACATGCGTTTCGCGCCATATAACAAATTTACTTGTTAAAAAGCGTAATTTCTTTTTTAAATTATTAACTACATGGTCTGGAATTTGGTTTGTAATATATATATATATTATAAGGGCATTAATTAATGACTACTTTTGGACACATGATTAATCCTCAATCTTAAAGCGCGGTGGTCGTCGCGCAGTGCTTGTTCAAATTTCATGTAAATAAACAATGTATTTTACACGCGTTGTATACGTCGCTATGAGTCCCATATCGAACAGGACGCGGCACGACGACTGCCGCCCTTTAAATGAAGTACTCATTTCCCACACTTGTCTCTTAGTGATGAAAATAAAATAAAATTCTTATCAGTTTTTTCTTACATCATGTTATTTAGTACTAATAGTGCATTCAATGTGGGAATAATTTAAAGCGGGGAAGTCGTCACCTGCGCATGCGTCAGATGGCCATAGCGTGTCATTGTTTGCAAACAAGCGTCTACCCATGAGATCTTGGCGTGTTTAGCGTGTGTTGTTATTGTCGCTTGACTCAATTCCCGCGCGTGCGCAGGTGACAACCCTCCCGCTTTAACGTTTACTAATTTTTAACAGCTTTAATTTTACCGAATTTTACTTCCGTTATTAATTTTAAACCGTTATTGAAAGTGTCCCTAGTCATCCACTATATGAAACACAGAGTAGCGTGCAAATGAAATAAAACGGGGAGTTATATGTTAATGGCGCCCTCAACGGCGTAATGTCAACGTCACCCCTGGTTATAATTACCATGTATTTGTTTGTTAAACTGTATTTCACTTATCATAACAAGAACGGTAACCGTAATTAAATAACAACTAAGTACAAGACTGACAAAATCGCTGTCAATGTTAAGACAAACACCCATTCTTCATTAACACCTTCTAAAATAATGACAGCCATCAAAATAACGCAAGTCACGAGAATCTCTGCCGATTACTGAGTGCCACGAGATTTCCGTTAGGTTTGGTAATTTGCGAAGACTAACTCGTGTCAATTTTCAAGTACCCAAAGTATACAGGTGACGTGAACTTTCGACAATCTTCGGCTAAGCTTCAAACAATGGACCGTAAGGTAATACATAGAACTTTTGATGAGCAAGATTAACGTCTTGAGATTCAACTCATTTAGTGGTGTCTAGTGGTGAAATGCAAGAATGTTATTCAAGTAACACAGGTATATGTTGGAGCCTTTAAAAGGAGTACACAGTTTCAAGTAAGAATATAAACAGTATTTGATTAGCAGATAATTACGTGTTAACACGTAAGGCTGCGGGCCAAATAAACATTTAATGGTCAAAATGTAACATCCCCCATGCTGTTGAAATCAGTTATAATTCCTGCAAATAATCGCATGAACCAATTAATAATGGAAATTTAATGGAAGTGTTGTTACGAGCTACAATAATTTGATAGCATATAGTGAACAATTGCTATCGGGTAGCCTTGAACGTAAACAAATTATATTGTGTGTCATTCGGTGTAAACTAACTTACATGGAGCGAACAGAATATGTGGCCATATTAGGTACATTCGTGATTAGGTTTGACAACAAATAATACATGTATTCAATTTGTCACAGTCATGAATTCGTAGGATATCATAAGATGCCATCTGATTGGTCGCTAAGGATGTCGCATTAATTGTATACTAGTATTTTACTGTTACCATTTTAGGATTCACTTTCGTTGTTAGATCGACTCTTTCCTGTTATAACGACGCTAATTCTAAACAACGTGCTGGTTGTTTAACTATCTAAATAGTTTGCGTTAGTTTGAAGAATTGTCTTTCACAAGAGTTCAGCACTGCCATGAATCTTTTGGATGAGTATCCATACCGAAACACAAGTGTATCAGGATTGGATCACAGTGTAATAGCAAACGTTATCAAAGTCACATTTATTGCTATTATCAGTGTTATTGGGATCATAGGAAACCTTCTAGTTATTGTAGCTGTCATATCGACTAAGCAGCTGCGTACAACGACAAACGCCTTTGTGGTGAACCTGAGCGTTGCCGACTTGATTGTATGCTTGCTACTCGAACCGTTCTATATCTTGACGATACTTGCCGGGAAGTGGCATTTTAGCGATATCGGATGCAAACTCTTGGCAGCTTTGACGGTGTCTACTCTCGGTGTTTCGATAATGACGCTTACAATCATCGCCATAAACAGGTATGTTTACATCTCGAAATCAGTTACGACATACTCCATGTTCTTCAACAGTCGGAAAAACTCGATCTTGATCGCATATTTATGGATCGCATCATTGGTCATTGGAAGTCTGCCTATGATGGGTGTCGGCAAAGCTGGTTACAACATCGCCCTACAGGGTTGCCACCTAGTACACGGTGATAATGACACATGGTTATACATGGTCGTCCTCATTGGAACCGTCTTTATGTCTATTATGTTAGCTTCGATCAGTTATTTCCTCACGTTCCGCCGTGTTAAAGAAAGTCACACGAGGATTGAGGCATCTATGGACATCGATAATGCAGGCGATGAGCGGAGACGATTTAAAGCCAGAAAAAGGCGTGACGAAGAATTGAGGTTATTGAAACAGCTTTGTATAGTATTTGGCATATTTTGTATATCGTGGCTTCCTTTCTCCATCGTTTACATCGCAGACCAGTATAGCACGTTACCGTATAGCCTCCACTTCGCCGTTACCACTGTCGCGTGGAGCAACTCGTCTCTGAACCCATTCTTATATGCGTGGATGAACAAGCGGTTTAGAAGAGCCTATGGAAATATTCTGATTTTTTGGAGACGCTCGAATGATGAGAACACCATTATAACGGTCACAGAGGCAACCCTGTGAAGAATATTACATTATGAAATTATGACATCGAGGCCTTTACAACAATACAATGTACAAACTATACTTCACGTTGAACGAACGAAAATAGCCAGAAATGTTGTCAACAACAGCTATTTTTTGAAAAACAATACATTATGTGTAAATTATCCTGTATTTCCTGGACAATACAACAATAGTCACTATGAATTATATACATATACCACGTTTTTTTGACATTAAACGCGATCACCCGCAACCAATATTCAATCAATAATTTTATAATTAATAGTTTTTATCAACACATATATGAGTATAATGAAGTCTTTGCCATGTACACTCAGTGAACCAATTAGGATCATTCATATTTCACGGATGACGTCTCTGTCGTTATAATGACATGTGCTTCACTGTATGCTAATGTATAAAACAATCAATATGCAATAATTGCATACAATTTGAGAAACTTAAATTACATCCCGCAATCCGCTGTTTTATTCATTATAAAGACATGGTTTATTCGCAAGGCTAAACTTTGTTTCACTTGTGAAGATTTGTATGTTAGGGTCATTGAATTTTACTTTGTTATCGTATATTGGAAAGGGGAATAAATCAATTGGTGTATTATGTATTTAATCAATAAAAGCTAATCCTGTGCTAAATGGTGTCATCAAATGCAAATTACCCACTACCTATCCTATTGAAAATTAACAGCAATTATCTTGTCACCGAGAAGCAGTCAGCATGAATTGTACATATTTAATTTGTTGGGCAAATAAAAAATTACGAACTGTCAATTATTGCGTGACAAAACGGGCTTAATAATTTACCGGACGTAATTGAGCCCATTATCAAGGCGATGATTTCCGTCTGAGATGAGTTATTTAAATAATAATGAATCCCCTACAACGCACAATTAGATGAGAAGAAGGGTCGATTTCAAGTTAATGTGTGTGTCTAGACAATATGACGCTGTAGAAGATGTGTTATTGTTGCTATAAATCAAAATCGGAATTAAAAATTAAAACTACAAGCGGCATCAGTGGGGCCCAAGCTATTAGAAATCTATTTAATAATTAATGAGGTCAACTGATTTTAATTAGGTTAGTTTAAATGATCTGTACCATTCAGTTGGTTCCATGTATTTACCTAATTCTGTTATCGATATATGGTTTTCAGAATCTATAATGAGCCATGTGCTTATGCATATTAATGAGGTTACATGATCATATATGACCATCTCTTTATCTTGTAACAAGCTATGACCGTTCATGTGATATACAAAATATCAAGTTGATTGGTAGAAGCATTTAAGAGAAACAAACGTCCAAACTCACAGTTCCAGGATGTGGAAATTGATGACAGTCAACACAACGACACAAAGAATGATGAATGATGCCTGTATCACTTGTCTCACAATATATAGTACTCAGGTGAAATGATGGTCCCCAGCTGTCCTCAGTCTAGCTTATTTATAGGGCATAAATGGCCCAGATTCGGGTACACCACCTGGGTTTCCACATGAGCCAATCAGAATTTGGTCTTGCTAGCAGCTGACTCACGTAGGCAACTCAGTAGATCCACCCTTTGTCATGGAAATCACAAGCACACCTGGTAGATTCCAATTGTCCTTTCAGAGTTTAAAACAACTATGACCTGTCAATCAACTTTATGACAGTTGGTAATTTTTGTCAATAATCCAAGATGGCTGCCAAACCATGTGACTGATTTTTCAAACTTAGACGTGCTCCATTATATAGAAGCTGAATACCGTACATGAGAGCATTTTGATTGGTGGTTCTGAAGAATAAGGTTTTCAAGTTTGTTTTGCCACAGAAAAAGTCACGTGATCGCTAAAGTTTTTATGGCTTAAATCTATTACACATGCGTTGTTCTGTGGCTTTTTCTTAAAATAAATTGATAAATAGACATCCACATTGTCACGTAAAGCTATGACGTCATAGCAATGATTTATGAAATTACTTAAAATACAATACGATTGTTAAAAAATATACAAACTTGCATTCGTAGATTGGGGAGGTACATTGATTGATTGTTTACATTATACATGCAATGGAATCGTTGAATACTGATTAGTTGCGTACACACAGTTACAGTCTTGTTCTTATGATAGTGCATTCACATCGGGTACTGCCATGTCTGATCGTCTGAGAATAGAGCTACACGTGGTACTGATCAACCAATGACAAGTCAGCGTTTCAATAATAGACATCGAATCTTTAATAACACAGATCATACGTCATTATGTCGCACGATGTACATCATAACGGTGGACACGTTCATTTATTCAAGAAATGGAAGAATAAATTACTGTCTCGTCAATTATTAACATTTCTGACTCCGAATCATTTTCTAATTGAAATGTTTGGATCAAATACAATCTGACATTGTTTTCTATCCGACTATCCTCTAATTTTATGACTGGTGACAGAAAATAAACGAGTATTTCATTCGATTCAATCCGTGACTGGCAACTTAGTCAACTTTGAACGGTTCACAATCTAAGCGCTGGTTGAAAGATCGTATATTGTTAGACACGGGGGACAACTGTCTAATCAACCACCAAAGCGTTTGTGTTGGGAATGTTATTAAAAGTAGAATATCCTAATTTAAAAGACGATCGTAATTCATTACCACCAACCCCAAATTCGTAATGATAGTAATGACGAATTGTGTGCTACCTGCAAGAACAGGGAACGTGTATCAGATACGTGTTATGATATATATTATGATTTCTGCAGGAGTTAAATTCATCTTACGGGAAATTTCCATCCAAAGCGTCAAGCTGAGAGAAAAAAGCTAATTACACCCTCGTGAATCGTCAGATCTGAATGTTTAGATCGGACCTGGCGTGAACGATAAAATCGATAATATCCCCCAGGTAATATTAGTTTAGATATGATTGTTGATGGATGTTACGTCCAGAAACAGTAAAAGGAAACACTAATCGATCGTGGTGCTTTGAATAATCGAAAATTATTGAAGTTGGTTTCTCAATACATCTGACATCTTATACAGGTGAGTCTAATATCACCATCGCTTTACATGAAACAATGATGATGAGAGTAATCGATCACCCAAAGGAATTCATTAGCTCCCAGCAAATTAAATTGAAAATATATAAAATTCCCGAATTATTTCAGACCTATAGATTGTGGGTAACGATCTCTTTAGTAATTATGTTGGTAAAATCATTATTGGTGATCGAAAAGTAAGATTAGATTTAGATTTAAGTGTTTGAAGCTGTGTGTTTTTCACTGACATTTCTGAGGAATAAAAAGGTAATCCCGATCACTTAATTGATTTACCAAGACCTATTCAAGTCACCACAAATCAGGATTAGTCAGTTGGTCGTGCATTGATGAAAACTAGAGTTAATTTCGCATATTACTTCTTGTAAAATTATCTTATCTCAATTGTACTATATTTGATTATATTTACATTAACCTTATATTATGTTAACTTCTTATATATTATTATTAGTGTAACATTTATCCGTGATTTGTTCGTATGGACAAATGCCATGTACGTATTATAGTAAACATTTATCATATCTCACATTCAAACACAATATGTTCTATTTTCAAATAGTTGGGGGGGGGCAGTTTGACTCCCCGCGTGGATCATGTAGGATTGTTTCGAGACCAGTTCTTTCTAAGTAACGACTATTGTTAAAAAAAATAGTAAATACATACAGTTTGGAACAAAGAATAAGAACTTTTCCAGTAAATGAACGAATATTATAGTGATTTTTGATTTACGGTTAAGTAAAACGAAATTACATTAACGGATGTGACTGATAACTTTTACTATGAAAACCTTAGCATCCCGTAGGCAGGCCAGTCACACTGGTTCTCACTACAAGATGTTACGATTCCCCTGCCAAATGCTAAGGAAAACTGAAATATATATATACATATTTACATGAAATTGTGTCCACCTATGCGAATCTGTTTGTACAGGAATTTTACGACCGTATGCCTTTACTGACGTCAACCAAACTTGTTATGTGAGAAGTTGGCACCCAAGGCTTACAGGTACTACGAATATTATAGTACATGCGACTCGTGTGCAGTTGAATTGTTGAACTATTGACCATAATCACGTGACCCAACGTGCAGCTCTAAATCGAAATTCTGTATAGGTTTTTATTAGTGAATTAGGAACCTGCAAATGGTACAATGCAATGTTGCCAACCTCATTCCATACGTATTAAAACGCATAATACATTAAAATTACTTATTACGTTACCTACAATACATACAAAGCATGACATTTTAATGGGAAATACTGAATCGATGAGTCTCCGCATAATATTCAAGCAGGAGAACAATAACAATCGTAGACAGCTGATCTAGTAAAAGTATTTATCCAAGGAGTAATTAATGAACCACATCTCATTAATTATGTGTATCCTGAGATTAATTGATCTCGATAATGTATCATAGTATCAACTGCAACTGTATCATAGTATAGAATACATGGGTATTGCATTCAGGTTCCATGAATTTGTGTTATTCTACGGAGTTTAAATACATAGCAGTGACTGGATTAAAGTATTATTTATTTTATTTAGGCTTTGTGCACAGTATGACTGGAATAAGTTTATCGAATTGTCGTTTTTCCCTTGGCTATCGACGATTCTTTGTCACTAGAGATCGAATTTGGATATCTTGGGCGTTTTAATAAATAAAAGTAAATAAATCGCTTGACTAAATTCATATTGGGGGAAAATTAGACCCAAGGTTTTTTCGCTTGGGGTCACAACAAGGTAAGACTCGTGACTTACGTTGCTTGGGTAAGACGATATATTTTGTTCGTCGCAGCAACATAGCAAAATAGCGTTTTTTGATGGATTCAGAAAATGCCTTGTTCAAATAAAGCATTTTTTATGTTGTTATATGCCGCTCCTGTACAAATATTTCTCAATTTTATAAACGGTAATGGCCCCGTAATGGACTTTCTGTTAAGCGTGTCTTTGGTGTTGTTGTTGATGAAATTGTTTTCGCGTATCTGTTAATCGATTTAATTAGCTGATTATTAGCGAATGGCTGTGTTATGTCTGTCATCGTTTAGGCAGGCGAGGTCCTGGACGGAACTCGACTCAGTGATTTGGAACTAATTACGAGATAACGGTCGCTATTCGGACTACTATTTCTGACAGTTGGTATTCGTAGTTATTAATGTAGTGAACGATTAACCAAAAGATATGACGTGTTCAGTACTTAGTGTGATTGGCTTTATGATTGAAGGTTACGCCCTAGAGTCTTTTTTCTGCTTTGTAGTTGGTTAGAGTTTTGAAAATGAATAAAGTAAAGTTTTAGTTGGTCTTGGCGAGTACAGCACGACAGACGCAGTCCAGTCCTAGAGAGTCTTGGGGCGAGCCTTGAGGCAGTCCAGTCTTGGGATAGTCTTGGGTCAGCCTTGCGACAGTCTTGGGGATTTTTCCCCAGGGCGCTGTGTCTTATAGAGTGATCGACTGATCGTCTAAGACGAGAGTTGAAACGTATTTCGTTGTGTGTGTCTTATTTGCCTGTAAGGCTTAAGTGACTTTCCCGATCCCGTACCTCAAGGGGACGCGTTAGAGAGACGAGACGAGATTCCCCCCTGACACGTGTGGAGAACCCCATAGGAGAAGAATATCCCCTGATAGCAGCAATGTTCATGTCAATTTACATTGAAGCATTCACAAACTCGGCAACAATCATTTCAGCGTTAACCCAAATAAATACAGGATTGTTCGTAATGTGAATTTTGTGCAGTAATCTACACCACATGTTAACATTGTCACAGCCTAATTTACTTACCTTTTGGTGTATAACTGGAATACACAAAATGATACAAGAAAGCGAAAATATGTTCATTTTAAGTGTCATCCACCATTTTGAGTAATTATTTTTCCTCTGACGCTTTCGATTAGGTCATTGAATCAGCTAGTAAGAGACTAACGAAAGTTTACAGAATGTGTAACGAAACAGTTGTACGCCAACCATGCGTGAGCTCGCGCTATTGTGTTTTTTTTGTAGGGGACGTGTGGTTGTAGATTTCATATACTGTTCTCAATGCTTGTAAAAATAAAAGATCCAGATGTGCTTACCTAACGACTGAACATTACATATGTGCCACATGCTACCGGATTAAGTTTAATTTTAAATATAAATCTGATATAGATCATTAAGTAAACCGCATATGAGCATATACCATATATATTCATATATATATATATATTTAAAGAAAAAAAAAAGAAAAAGAATATCGAGTGAATCAGAAACCTGAAACGGGTACAATGACTTACTCTGCAATGTTACCAACCTCACTTTGTATGCATTAAAACGCATAACACTGCTAAATACGTTAAAATGACTTATTACGTTACCTATTACTTATTTTGACGGGAAATAATCAATCGATGAGTCATCCACGCATGATATCCAATCAGGAAAAATCATAGACAGTGCTCTCTTGTTATCCTCCGATTGTAAGGCTCCATATCGTTTAATTCAGGCTACATAAATATGGTGTAGTCACAAAATGACGAATAACCTACAAATAAAATATTTAAAAAAATATTAATATAGAGAAGTGAAATTGACATTGAACTATATCCTAGTATATCAAAGGTCAGCATTGAATTTAGATTTATGCATTTCCGTAAGTATTATTGACTGGGTTTTAGTGTTACGTACTTGTGTTACATATACAGTATAAATAAAATATGATTTTGAAATGTAGTTCTCATTCCTTGGCTATAATTGCTGATTGCGTGTAACTGAAGTGAATTCCCTGGGCATATTTAATAAATCTAAGATCCCAGGGCATATTTAATAAATAACACAATCTCAGTACTAGATTAAATTCATATTATTATTATTAAAAATTTGCTGTGACAGAGGATTTACCGTTTACCGGAGATAAAGGGCAATACAACTCGATTTTCAGGGACGTATTACACTGCTACAGTTAAAGACCCACTGAACAGGAAGTTCATTCTTGGGCTA
Source organism: Saccoglossus kowalevskii (assembly GCF_978046115.1). Lineage (NCBI taxonomy): Eukaryota > Metazoa > Hemichordata > Enteropneusta > Harrimaniidae > Saccoglossus > Saccoglossus kowalevskii. Next base: position 7,145,047 of record NC_140662.1, read on the forward strand.
CCACCATTGTCAAATTTTGGAGAGTTGAGAAATATTTACAGAGGAGTCATATGACATATACGAATGCTTTATTCGAAAAAAATATTATCTGCATCTGTAAAAAACAAACATTGCCTTGGCCTGTTTAATACTTGTCAGTTCTTACTGGTATATACAAAATACGACAAGAAACCTAAAATAAGTCCATTTCACATTCTTTGAATCAGCTGGTAAAGAGACTCGTGTTTTCCATCCAAATCAATCAAAGTGGGGGAGTCGTTGTTTACAAAAAAGCGTCAACCCATGAGTCTTTGCGTTTTAGTGTGCTTTGTTATTGTCGCCCAGGATTCAATTCCTGCTCATGCGCAGATGAACTCCTCCGCTTTAAATTTAAGATTTTCACTTTATGTGTTCTGTTTTATTAAAACTAGATATAGAGTGCATGCTGATATGTTTTCAGGCAAATCCAGTCATATTTTCTGATTTCCTTGTCATTGTGTTGGTGTGTGGCCTTTGGATAATTACTCGTGGTTAATTTTAGTTTCGATAAAACAGATTATTTCATGTATATAAAATATAAGGGGGTTTCAATTAAATCATAATGTCAGCATCCTTTTGTCAATGTTTTTGTCATATTATCTCAAACCCTGCAAATAGAAGTGTACATGGAATCACGGGAAGAAACTGTGATAAAGGTGATTGACAAGTCATACTTGATCATAAAAATTTTTATGTGGCACAAATCCCTTGAATACGAACACCTAATTACACGAAGAACACTTTCCTGGAATATTTGAAACCAAAAATTGTCATTCCAGCTCAGCAGCCAATCAGCGACGCTCTTACAGTTAAATGACAATTTCGGTTTCAAATACCCCGGGAAAGTGTTCTATGTTCTTCGTGTAATTAATTAGGTGTTCGTATTTAAGGTATTTTTCCACACAAAAACGACGAATTCGGCCAATTTTTGTTATCGTTTGGCTTAATATTATCCTAACGGATCGTATTTCTGAGAAAGATTGGCATTTTTGTCCTGATTTGTAGAAATCTGAAAAACGCGTTTCACAACTTGTCTCTTATTTAGTTTTATGCTGCATTCAAGATGGCGGCCCCCATTAGTAAATATCGCATTTGTTATTATCATTTGTGCGCCAGCTGATCACAGTGAACATTCAGCATATGTTACGTGAAATCACATTACAGGGTGTTGCTACACAAAATAATGTCCTATCATAAAATGTAAAAGTGTATTCTCCACTTGGATTATGTGTGAGTAAGGTCGAGAAAAAAATCACTTTTCTTCTTGTAATCGATAATATCTAAGAACAAAGAAACCAGTAAATTAATACTGTTCGGAACAAAGAAAGGTGCTTTCTAGTGAATGATAAACAGGCATACGTGTACACGTGATTAGTGTTTAGTGGAATTATCGAACAATGTACTGTATATCACTCTAAAGTCATGTGTTCAGTGTCAGAACACATATTAGAACACTTAATTGTAACACTTTTTGTACGCAGTGTATGTGTTCAGTAAGAAAAGTAGAACGCATGTGTTCAGATTTAGAACATATAGTGTCTTTATTTTTGAACGCATAGCATATGTTTAAAAACATAAAAAATAGAACACTGTTGATACATCTGCACACTGTAACACTTTTTGAACACAAAGTAAGTGTTCAGAGCAAGTAAAATAGAACACGTGTGTTATGGAAACCAGACTATCGCCACACAATGGGCGTATAGCAAATTACAAGCATAAATTCAAAATGCAAAATTTATAATAGTTAAAAAACATCTTATCAACTCTTTCAACTGGTTGTGAAAGAGTTAATATAGTCAAACACAATTGTATAAAATTGTAGCTGGTGCATGCAAGATGACCGTAAAAATTACCAACTTGCCACTGAATAATAAACCTAAAACTTATCAGACTGCAATCAAACAATCCTTCATTAAAATGCTGCTATAAAGTCATAAATTTGTTCAACCTGCAATGGAATATTAAAATTGATAAAATAGCTGGTAATTCAGGAATGTAGCAACTTACAATAAAAAAGTGAATATTGTAAAATACTTTATTTTCACTGGAATTTATATTTGCAGAAAATAGATTTCAGGCATTATGTTGGGATCTAATTTTCACTGTGTAAGTCAGTGTTGTATCAAGACTCAATGTAAAGTATAGAAAAACACCCTTTTTACTGGAATTTAATTTAGCAGAAAAAAAACCTTCAACGAAAATAAAATCCCAGTGAAAATAAAGTATTCCACAGTATTAACACTGGTTTTCAAAAATAGCCCTCCAACCATTTTCAGCCTAATATAAATTCACAAAGCTAAAAACGGCTTTAACAAGTGCTCCTTAAAAACTGCATTTTTGCGAACAGCAGAAAACAGTACAAAATGGGCAAATCATCTGATTTTCTAAAAAATAGTATAACAAGGATTTGTAGAAGATTAATTTATGAGTGTTACAGATATTCTACAACAAGAACTGCTTATGGTACTATATTAGTCATTGACGGTGTTCCATTTCTTCCTAACTTCTTTAAAGAGTAGTCACTTGACCAAACCTAATTATCGAATTTGAAAGATTATCAATATTTCTTGATGGCGTAGTCATATTTATTGAGTTTAATCTATTACCCAGAGTTTATTACGCAACTTAATGTGTAAAAGATTTACCACGTGCGGTTCGAAATATGGAGATAAAATGCAATTACTCATAATTTTAATAACATTTAATTTTTATAACAAAATTGCTCACCGTTGTGTTACTGCATGAACATAATTATTTTGTTGGATTGATAAGTTGACACATAACACAAAGCTTTGCCCATATCTACTCTGTAAGTAAATATTGGGTCATTTCTCATTAATTAAGTGTATGAAATGCTACACCTGTATCCTAGGACATCAGAAGTGAGCATCAAATTTAGAATTCATTTATTTATGACTTTTAATTTGTGATGTATTACCACGTGCTCGATTATAGTCTTACTATTCGTGATACAAGGGGCATTTTTTCATTTAAGTATGACAGCCTGTGGTCCATGTTGTGTATTACAGAGATGCGTGCAATTAAAACACATTTTCCCGAGAATAAAGTGCTTTTAATATACGTTGTTGTTTTTTTAGTTTTTTCCCCACTGCATTGAGGCTGGGTTTGGCAATCGGGAATCCAATCTTCGTAATCGTCTTGAACATTTGAATACACTTTAGAATATGTGTAACGATGAGCATATAAGTCTCTGCAGTATACACACAACTATATTTTTGTTTTGTTGAAAGTTTATTATATTTCCTTTTTGGCAATCTTAACATGAGTGACGTGTAAGTGATATCCGAGTGATACTGCTATTTGGAAAAAGTGTCCCTTAAAAAAACAATTGTATTGGAACTACTGCCGGTTCCATTTATCAATACATTGTTATCGATGGTGTGTTGTACATGCAGCTTGTTCTACATCACGAGCGTCATTGTTTCCATGGTTACTAATGTATGTCAACAATTTAATCCCTGATTATATTGTAATTTCAGGGGGCGGGTACATCTTATTCACTTACTCACTATCAAATAACAAGGTCAAATCAATGTTGAATGGATATGAACTAATACATTCAATTTATCCCATGACATCCCCATTGTTGTTATATTATAACATGAAGTGACAAATCATGAGGCACTTGAAAATGACGATATGGATAAACATGATTAAAATCGGTTCAATAATTACTATAAAAACGGGAATTATCCTGTAGTCAGTGAACGTAGTAGTGTAATAACAACATCTCAAAGTGTATATGTCAAAGGCGATGCGTAGATGGAGTATTTCCCGTGAAAATATCAGTCTTTTATATATAGGTAATAAGTAATTTTACCGTATTAGCAGTATTTGCGTTTTAATACATATGACGTCAAGCTGGCAACATCCCATTGTACCATTTGCAGGTGTTGTATTTTGCATCCCATTCACAACTTGTGTGTTGTCCCAACATACGTGAGTTACTTGACATTCTTTTGTAAGAAATGGGCAAATGATCTGTAGAAACTCCACCTCAGTAATTCATGTACGTTTAATGGTGAACATTCAGTATATGTTACATTTAATCCAATATCCCCATGTTACTGTGAGAAGAAGATCGTTCTGAAATCAGTTCTTTCCTTGTAAACGAGTATTGTTGAAAACAAAACTATTTAAGAGAACTTTTAGTAAATGCTTAACGAACTTTACAGTACATGTGATCCCACATACCCACGTGAAGCCCTACAAAGAATTTGAACTTTCTGTATAGGTGTATTGCAATTAAGTGCGACTTTGAATTCTTCCGATTGTAAGGTTTAAAATTCGTTTAAATTATGACGACAAATATGTAGGCTAATATATAAACAAAGTAGATAAAATGTGTAATTTTGACAATTAAACAGGGAAAAAATGCAACTGTGTCCTACTAAGTCGAAAGTTAGTATCAAATTTATGTTTCATGCATTTGTGATATGTTATTCATTTCCTTACATGATATTGACTGGGGTGTAGTGTTACTTATTTATATTACAAGAGACACCTTTTCAGCCTGTGGGTAAAGTTGTGTATTTCAAAGATACGTGAATGCAGTGGTATATACCCAAAATACTTATTGAGCCTTGGGCTGACAATCAGAAATACTGCATACTGTGTGTACATATAAATCTCTGTACCATGACAACCGAGGTGGCTCACAGCATGGCATTTTATAAAACCATTTTTACAATTCATTTACATTCTGAAAACTCATTTTAATTTTTAAATTTTTTTTTAATAACTATTTTTGGTTTTGAAATTAATTTTACCACTTTCGTTTCTGAGATCTGCTTTTATTTTAAAAATCAATTGTTTAAATCCATTTTCGTTTTTAAATCCATTTTTGTTTTAAAATCAGTTTTTGTTATTAAAATCGTATTGATTTTTGAAATGCATATTCATTTTTTAAATCCATTTTCATTTATAATATCCGTTTCCATTTTTAAAATCCATTTTTGTTTTTGTTGACCTTTGAACTATAGCACTGGCTGCACTTAATTTTTTTAGGTTCTATATGCAGTATAAATATACTATGATTTTGAAATACTGTTTCTCACCTCTCGCCAATTGTTGTCAGTAGAGTGGTCTAGATCCCAAATATGGGGTATTTTTAATAAATAACAATAAACTTCAATCGGTTGACTGAATTTAATTTCTTATTAAAATTCACAGAAGATTTGACAAAAAATGGTCTCTTTTTTCGTCGGAAACACAAGGGCGTCAAGACTCAAGTTTCAAGGACATAGATCGCTTGGATAGAACGCATTCTTTTGTTTTGAGTTTCTTGTTTTTCAAGAAAAATAGCAAAAATGTTTTTTTTTTATAGAATAAGAAAACGATTTCTTCAAAAAAGTATTTGTGTCATATGATTATAGAATTGTTACTGGGTAATTTATCTTATTAGATCGACAGAGTAACGAATAACACCAATATTTGCATATCAACATTGCCCGAATCTCCAAACTCTGAAGAATACAAAACAGGTCCACCATAGAAAACACGTTATAGACAAATGCTCTTAATTATTACAAGTGGTGAAATTCAATTGAAGCGTTGAACCCAATCAGGAAAACACACCGAGGAAGAAGTACGTTCTAAGTGAAAGCCAGGCAGGCTTCAGTTTGGGTCGAAGCACAAATCACAAATCACAAATCACAAATGCCAGAATACTTAACGAAAATGCAAACAAACAGTAATTTTCCACAACTTCGTTGACTTTAAGAAGGCATTTGATCGTGTTGCACATGAAGTTCTGTGGATCACAATGAAAAAGTACAACATTGGAACACATATGACTAACCTAATTCAAAAGTTGTATGTAATACCAAAACAAAAGTGATGGTTGGTGACCAATACAGCGACTGATTCTAAGCTACAGTTGAAGTGATGCAAGGTTGCATATTATCACCAACTTTATTTAATCTTTTTTTTTGAACGAATAATGACAGATGCACTTGGTGATTTGGGTATGGTGGAATTAAGAGATATGTGACTTAAAATTTGCAGATGATATAGATTTGATGGCAGCCACAGAAAGTGAATTACAACAGTTGACTGACCGACTTGATAAAACGTCGAATAAATATAAGCATGGAAATAAGCAAGGGGAAGAGCAAAGTGATGGTTGTAGGAGAGAACTGTGAATCTGAGCAAGCAATCATACATATTGAATGCCAATTAGAGCAAGTGAAGTCATTCAAGTATCTAGGCGGTACAATTACGGAAAATGCTAAGTCTTAAAAAGAGGTAATTAACCGTATTTGACAAGCAACTTTTGCGCTTGCAGAGCTGAACACAATTTGGAAAGCTAAAGGCTTAAAAATGGTAAATGAACTCAACTTGCTCAGAGCGATAGTTAATTCTTATAACACTCTTATATGGGTGTGAAAGTTGAACATTGAGCAAGAAAAGTGAAAATAAACTTGCAGCATTTGAGATGAAGTGTTAAAGACGGTTGCTGGATATTTCATAGAAAGAGAAGAAGACAAATGAATATGTGCTGCAGTTGACAGGAAATGGAGGCAGTGGTTGATAAGATTAAGAGACGGAAAATGGAATTTTATGGCCATCAGATAAGAAAAGAGGGCAGAAATGCGATGGTCATAAATGGTCTGGTTGAAGGAGTAAGAGGAAGGCCACAGAGACAATGGAGTGATGATTTCAAGGAAAGGAGGGGGGAAGTATGGGTGAGATGGCGAAGATGACTGGTTAGAGAGAGTTATTGCGAAGAAAATGCATGAGTGGGTGCACCCACGGCCGAGAAGGCCAAGGAACTGATGAAGTATGTATTCCCTACATTCAATTAATTACGGTGTGTTAAATGCTAAAGTTAATTGCAATTTAGTGTTTTTTTGTGTTCCTTGGATTGTAAAGTTTTAAATTATGGCGACTGACATAAGTGTAAGTGTATTCTAGTACAGAAGTGAACATCAAATTTAAAATTTATGTATTTGTGATTGTTATATTATAATTCATTTCCATATGTAGTATTGACTAGATTATAGTGTTACTATTTATGTTAAATTTCAGCATAACGGTATGTGGGCCATGTTGTGTATTTCAAGAAGTCTTTCCCGAGAATAAAGTGCTTTAATATATTGTTTTAGATTATACCACTGCATTGAGCCTGGGTTTGGCAATCAGGAATCCAATCTTCAGTAGATACAGTAGATTACTGTACACGTCGTTGCATATCACATTATACGTTAGCGAGAGGGGAAACACTAGTAATAGTTTAATTGAGGTTAGGACTGTTCTAGCCAGTTACTAAGCATGCAGTTATGACAATGTATATGTTTTCAGAAAGCTGAGATATAGCAGAATACGATCATGTATGTTTCTCGTTAATATTTGCTTGGGGGATTAATTTACGATCGTTCCCGTTTCTGAGCTTTCCACTGTTGCTTTATATGATAATGATCTTTGAAATTGCGTCTCGGATTTTTTATGTGCCTCATAGTTCTGGAAATATAGTTTGTTGAACTTTATGGACTGAATTTAATGAACGTCTCCATACTCTCGTGGCCGTAACTTAACGTCGACGGCTCAGATAAACGTCCATGAGACACCATAACCCATTTTGTGGCGAAAAGATTGTGTAATTTGTACATCGTTAGCGTAAAGACAAGTGTTAAAAGATGACATCTTCAATAGTTATGATAGTCGAAAATTAGTTCCCGTAAAAACTCAATAAAACGTTTCTTCGAATTTGGCCAACAACTAATTAATTACCAAATGTCTACCATTTCGATCATACTTTATAAATATACAAGTATCAGGTCTGAGAGGACTGTTATATCGTAAAGTATTGGTTGGTTGTTTCTTAAAAAGTGATAAAACTTAATAGTTTCATCGAAAGTGGGTGCTAAATTGAACAAGATGGCGTACCGCGCAATTAATTTATTCAAGTCCCTTTGTTATATTGAACAGTGTGACAGTACAACTGGTTCTCCAAACACAGGGCGGGTCATCATGACAGCATATATTTACTTACGGGATATACATGAACATTTCAAGACTCTCAATACAGATAAAACCCCATTTGACGACAACCTAAAAATAGAAACTGACAGCCTAAAAATTACACCTATTACCATTCTGGACCAAAATATCTCTCAATTAGAAATTCAAACTGCAATCAGTGCTTTAAAGAATAGAAAATCTCCCGGTGAAGATAACATAACAAATGAAATGATTAAAACTGGTAGAAATGTCCTGATAAAGCCTCTACAAAAACTGTTTAACCATATCCTCAACAGTGGTCACTTTCCTAGTGCCTGGAATATGAGTATTATTACGCCAATCTGTAAACAGGGAGAGCGAGCTGACCAAGGACATTATCGAGGAATTACTCTTCTTAATAGTCTGAGTAAGCTCTTCACCTCTGTACTGAAAGAGAGACTTACTAAACATATAAATAAGAATAACATTATAATGAAAGAACAGATTGGCTTCATGCCAAAATTCAGAACAGCTGATCATATCTTTGTACTTAAGCAGTCACTGAGTAAATATTTAAAAAGTTAAAAGCGAATCTTTGCATGTTTCATTGACTTTAAAAAGGCTTTTGATTCAATCTGGCATCAATGCTTACTTAACAAACTTCGTAAAAACAACATCTCCGGTAAATTCTACAATATAATAGAATCAATCTAACAAAATTCCCTTGGTTGTGTCAAAACAAAAACAAGGCTTACACCCTCTTACCCAGTAAACAGAGGGATTAGACAGGGAGATAACCTGAGCTCTCTTTTATTCAATCTATATGTTAACGACATCAAATACCACATTGATTTCTCACAAAATAACCCACCAACTCTAACCAGCTATCTTGTTTACTGTATGCAGATGACCTATAACTAATTTCAGAATCAAAACATGGTCTCCAAAATGCCATTGATTCTGTAGGAATATATTGCAAACAGTGGAAGCTGGATGTCAATGCATCAAAATCAAAAGTAATAATTTTCAACAAATCTGGGAAAATATTATCAAAAACAAATTTTAAATAAATGGACAAGAATTGGGAAACATAACATCATATACCTATTTAGGACTAAAAATAAATTCTTCAGGTAAACTCAGCAAAGCACAGGAAGATCTTGAACACAGAACAACAAAATCACTATTCAAAATGAAACAACTATTATACTCAGAAAATAACATACCAATAAAAACACACCTGAAACTATTTGACAGCATAATCAAATCAGTCCTACTTTATTGCAGTGAAGTATGGACTAGTGATTGCATACTACAATTCAAAGATCTTCATAATAATATGCTTCCTATGGAGAAGCTACACACCAAATTCTGTAAATATGTGTTACAAGTTAACTGTAAAGCTAGTAATTTAGCATGTCTATTAGAACTTGGTAGGTATCCCCTACTTCTAACGAGCATAAAGCACTTAATAAATTATTGGCTAAAAATTAAAAATTAAAATGAAAATACTCTAGTTCATAAAACATATCAACTTGAAATAGAGCTTGACAAAAACAATACACCTAACTGGGTAACTGGAGTGAAAAGAATAAAATATGTAAATGAAACAATGTGTGGGAGAACTAACATCTGCATAATGCTGCCTCTATAACAACAGAGGTTATGGACAATCTCCAAAAATATTCACAATTAACAATCAAGAAAAAATGCAGGATGACAACAAAGGAAAAAAACAAAAAAACACAATAAATTGCGCACATACAGAATGTTAAAAAAAGACTGCTCATATGAGGAGTATCTTTCAGTAATAAAAGACTCTAAACATTGATCAGCACTAACAAAACGAAGAATTAGTGCCCATGTTCTACAAATATGGGTCTATACAATAAAATTGACACATGCAAAAGGAAATGCCCTGTGTGATTTAGACAAAATTGAAGATGAAAACATTTTCTGTATAACTGCAAATTAAATGAAAATGAAAGAAAAAAACTAAACAGTGAGTCAAAAATTTCACTCCCAAACACGACCGATGAAGAAAAAATGATAGCTATGATGAACAATGAAAACAAAACAATTATAAAACTAGCTAAATACATATATGAATGTTTCAAAATTAGAAAAAAATAACATGAAAAAGTCTTCATTCTCATCCAAATAAACAACAATATTAATATCAAGGCATATCTGCAAGGTTTTTTTCTGTTATTATCATCTTTTTTCTGTTATTTTTCTTTCATCCACACTTTATTGTAATTTAACTCAAGATCCTATAAAGGATACGATATCAATAAAGTTATTATTATTATTACATGCCTTCAAGTACAGATATGTTTACTTTCTGCCTATGCCTACGGATTTGGCATAATTAATTAGTTCCACGTCAGCACTGTTTTTTTCCTCCCGATGAAAACGAAATGTGGCGTTGACCATGGTCACAGAGAACCACGAGCGGGATGGTTGTTGAAAAGTCTTCTTTATCACATCTCATTGTTGTTACGCATGCTGTGATTGGTTTAGACTCGGTCACATGAAATTGAATAAAAATGGATATTACATAGTATTTTGCCTGCCAAGTGGATTTTACATCGGTATATCACATGGATGACGTCACTGAAACTACTGCGCAACGATACTGCGCATAACAAATTGTCGTTCGCTGCACTGGTGCTGCCCGGCCGGGGTTGCTTTCAAGGTTTTGAAGGAACTTTAGCCACCCGAGATAGACAGTGAACGTGCCAGAATGGATATTAAGTAAGATACTCTATTTTGATGTTTAGGGTATTTTTTATATGAAGCAAAAATGCACGGCAAAGCCGGGGTCGCTGCAGCGCAAATACGTTAACATTATTTCGTTACCTACAAGCAGCGTATATGAAACATGGTGATTTAACGGGAAATACTCAATCGATCTACGCATAATACTCAATCTGCAAAGCACAATAATCATAGACAGCAGATTTAGTTAAACATACCTATCCGAGGATATTGAGATATTGGCCCATATCTCATTATTTATGTGTATACGAAGAACATTTGATTACGGTTTGGTTATCCTCCGATTGTAAGGCGCCATTAGTTTATATTTAGGTTATATGTATAGTATAAATAAAATATTTCTATTGAAATGCAGTTCGTCCCTTGGCTATTTTCGTCAATGAAGTGATCTAGATCCCGAATTAGGATCTCCCGGGCATTTTAAACAAAAAACAAGAAACTCTAATCGCTTGACTAAATTTGTATTCTTATTAAAAAATCACAGAGAATTGGGAGAAAATAGGTAACGACTTTTTTCCGCTCTGGAACACTAGATTTCTTGAGTTCGTCGTAGAAACATAGCAACAATGTTTTTTGATGGTTCAAAAAATTATTTGTTCGAATAAATTTGAAAATGGTAATAGCCTGGAATGGACTTTCTATTAGGCGCGTATTTGGTTGTAGCAATGTTCAGGACAGTTTACGTGCATCGTGCACACTCACGAACTCGGTAACATTCATTTCAGTGTTAACCAAAATAAATGCTGGATTGTTCGTATTGTGAAGTAATCTGCACCAATATATGTGATTCTGTATGACTCCATCTTCGGGGCCTGCTTAAGATTCCTGCTAAGACTTACTTGCCAGTGTATTGCTTGAATATACAAAATGCGCCAAGCAGGCTAAAATAAACTCATTTCAATTATCATCCTCTTTTCATGTAATTAATTTCCCCAGATGCTTTTAGTGAGATCACTGGATCTCAACTGAAAAAATGACTACCAATAGTTGACCTGATGTTTTGCGAAACAGTTAGCATGTCCGCCCACACTCAGTAGTGGAAAAAAGGAGTACATTCTGTTCACTTGCCAGGCTCGCGGCATTCGTATTTTGGAGAGTGGTGTTTATTCAGAGATGACTGTACTGTACGGCAACCGAGGTGGCTCACAGCATTGCATTTTATAAAACCATTTTTACAATTCATTTATATTTTGAAAACTCATTTTTATTTTATTATAATCCTTTTTTAAACACCATTTTCGGTTATGGGATCGATTTTTAAAACCCACTTTCGTTTCTGGTTTCTGTTTTTATTTTAAAAACCAATTGTTTAAATCCATTTTCATTTTTGGAATCCGTATTCATTTTTAAAATCCATTTTCATTTTTAAAATCTCGTTTTCAAATTCCATTTTCATTTTTAAAATCCATTTTCGTTTTCAAAATCCATTTTCATTTTCACTTTTTGATCTGTGACCTCGCCCTCTGACCTCTGCGTGACTAGGAATTATAACTCGGATTCTGGCATTTTTGTTATTTCCACCAGTAACGTTTCCATGATATTGACTATAACCTATTTGGCCGTGGTTCCACGGCGTTTTTGGATCCATAGAGGGTTCTTAGCTTCATCTGTCGGCTTACGCCGTGGCGTCGATGTCTGTATGTACATCGATGGCGCTGCCTTGTATACCGACAGTAATTTCCGGTACGATAACACAGCAGACCCATAGCTATAACTTCTAATTTGAGTATCAACGTTACAGCTGATAAAATGAGAGCTCCAAGGTTGATTGAAATAAGTTATAGCCGTGGTTTTGCTGCGTTTTGGTACCAGGTAGGGTATTGTCGGTAAACAAGACAGCGTCGTCGGTGGACAAGCCTGACCACAAATGCATTCAACGCCAAAGTGTAAGCCGACCGATGAAGCCAAGAACACTTTATGGACCAAAATCGCCGCGGAACCACGGATAAAGTTATAGCCTGAAGAATAACTTACGTAAAGAAGCCTTACCAAGAAAACATCACTGGTGGAAATAAAAAAAAAACACTATCAGGTCTAGTTGAAATGATATACAAAAACACATGAGAATCTTTAGTGAAAAAACAATAGGCGATAGGCGGGAAACAACAGCGATTTTTATGTAAATTCTGATAGAAAATTTGCCTCAACGTGAAAAATACGTATATACCTATACTTCAAATGTCAACAAAAGAGTGAAAAAATGATTTTTGAAATAAAAACGGATTAGTCAGGTAAAAACAAAAACGGATTTTAAAAATGAAAATGGATTTAAAACAAGAAAATGGATTTTAAAAATGAAAATGGATTTTAAAAATGAAGATGGATTTTAAAAATGAAAATGGATTTTGAAAATGAAAACAGATTTTAAAAATGAAAATAGATTTTGAAAACGAAAATCGATTTTAAAAACGAAAATGGATTTTGAAATTAAAAATGGATTTTGAAAATGAAAATGGATTTAAACAATTGTTTTTTAAAATAAAGACAGATCTCAGAAACGAAAGTGGGTTTTAAAAATCGATTTCAGAACCGTAAATGGTTATTAAAAAGGAATTATAAAATTAAAATGAATTGTAAAAATGGTTTTATAAAATGCCATGTTGTGAGCCACCTCGGTTGCCGTTCGTATTCTGCATGTAAAAGATAAAAGATCTAGTTGTACTATAAGTCGTAATAAGTACACTGTAAATCTAAGTGATTTAAAATATGGCAAATTTGTGTCCCCACTTTATAATCATTTAGATCTATTATATTTAAACACATTAAGTGTTTTTAAATCGCAAATGAATTATATTACAACACTACTGTTTTAAAGTAAAACATTTTTACTGTTTTGGGGTAAAACATTTAAAGTCTGTATAAACCACATTAAAACACTTAAAGCGTTTATAATCTATAATATGTATTGAAAAGTGTTCATTATCACAACATTTTTAAAAGTGCTTTCACTAGACACATATTTTGAAAAGTGTTTCCATCAGAAACACGTAATGAAAAGTGTTCATTATCACAAGTCTTTTAAAAGTGTTTTCACTAGCAACATGTATTCAAAAACCCGTATTGAAAAAATGTATCATCGTTGCGATGCATTCATAATATACAATTAACAAATCACATTATCAAGTAAATATTTATTACTAAATATAAGCATTAATATTAATAAATTTGTGTATAAAATAAACAATTCAAAACAAACATGAGTAATAAACTAAAACAAACGATAACAGCTTTAAACTTGTTCTTTGATCTCTTGCCTTGTGGTGTTTCTTCAAGCACACTAAATCCATTGAAACTAGAAAACATTGTGGGACAAATCACTGTTAGTGAGAAATCACTAATTAAAAATTTACTCTACGCCAATCCCATTCTCACTAAATCCACAAGTATGCACTACATCCATTCCATCTCATTCATCTTTCCCTTTTCTATCCGTCCAAAAGTTCAATTGTTTTTTTCACCGCTTTAAATATAACACCTGAAACGGAGCAGTGTGGTATTTTAAAAGCATATTTACCTAACCAAGGTTCGTCTGGAACATGAGACGATTACATTAATCTAACACTAATCCATATTTACAGGAGAAATTGATTTCCAATATCAGCAAAATCAGAGTCCACTCTTACCAGACCCTTATTTTTTCTCTTCAGACTGAAAAATATACATTATTCTCAAAATCCAGTAGGTAATGTTAAAATAATTATCAATATTGTTCGGATGAATGCGTAATTTGATTCAGAAATATTGCTGTTGTTATAAAGCATGTAGAAACGAAGATATGACTACACACCATGATTTGAGGCCGCTGCAAATTACCATGCAGTACAAAGCTGTCGATGTTGACTCTATCAATTACATTTCCACACGTTTTATAATGGAGTAACAATACCACCATACCGTCTTTCTCAGTAAATCTAAAAGGCAATTGATCCAAATTGTATTTCACTTTAGGGATCATGCAATGCTGGATGTTTTAGGTTGAAATATGGCATTTATGTTTCTTTTTTGAAGCGTTTCAAAATAAAACAGTTTGGAAGAAAATGTATCTTATACATTAGCGCTTTCTGAACAATTTAAGGTCTGGTATTATGCTTTCAGAAGTGCTTCAAACATATTTCCAGAAAAATGTTTAAATCACATGTATGAATGTTCTGATGTGATTCGAATCACCGCCACCGTTCACCACATTCGGAATATCAAACCCCATAAGGCAACAAAGAACTGCGCCAAGTGTTTTGATTTCCAGTTGAAGTATTTGAATTTAATAAAGTCGTAACATCATAACACATAAAATTATTCTCATGGCATATATACCATAATGTTGACTTACAAGTCCCCAGCTCGAGTCTTGAGACTATATATTTTTTCACTCAATGTTGATAGTAGTGCTGGCGTAGCATTAGTCAATAACTGGCTATTTGGGGTCGAAGCTCTTGCGGACAAAGAGTGAGTCTCCAAAACAGATCGTTATCTACTGTTAACGTGCGAGTTGCAGAAATTCAACAAAATAAACGGTAGGTAACGGTCCGTTTTGAGGTTTCAATCCTTGTCCATTAAAACTTCGCCCTTGAATGGGTCGTTAACTACTATTAGCCGTCTTTCAAATTTCAGTAAACCATGACAAATCAAATATTCATGGTGCAGAAAAAATATTCAGGTGAGTGACAATGTTTGTAATTGCGACATTTTTATTAGCCTACACTGTGCACCGAGGCGTTATATAAATGTTTTGCATTACTTTGGGAAAACTGCAAATGTATATTAATAATCATCATTGTGCGTCAGAAATATTAAGAGTTTTACTAAACATCCATTAACATGTGATTGTCACGTCGGGTCATTTATTTCCATTGTTTTGAATTATAGTTGTTACATGTGGCACTACTGAAAACCAAATAACTATTATTATTCTTCATATGATAACAAAATGTAGGATATCTGCTGTAAAAGCTAGGCTGTAATCGCTGTATAACACACATGCATGGAACCTAAATTTGATGCACACTTCTGATTTACTAGAATACAGTTGCCATCATTCTTCAAATTCTCAGTGTTTGTCTTTCTTCTTTTATATGTTATATGTTGTTCGTCATCTTGTCACCTAAATAAACACGAAATGAAGCCTTACAATCGGAGGAATCGTAATCTATATATACGCATAATTAATTATATAGGGTAAATATTTACTTCTCGGGTGGATACCAGATTAGCTATCTACGCTTGTTGTGTTCTCCTGATTATGAAATTTCCGTTAAAATATCATGTTTTATATACACCAATTACAGGTAGCGTAATAGATAATTTTAATGTATTAGCGATGTCTGTGTTTCACTGCATATGAAGTGAGGTTGACAACGTTACAAAATATATCAATGTACCATTTGTAGGTTTCTGAGTCACGCAATAAAGAGAGAAAATCTGATTTCAACACAACTAATAACTACAACTAGTGTGGAAACATCGACATGCGACAAATAAAAAGCTAATGGTGGAAATGTCACAGAACGTCGCCTTTGAAATATTCACTTTGAAATGTGTGTCATGATTTGTCACTTCATGTTATGAAACCACAGCAACAAGGGAGAAATTGAATGTAATAGTTCATATATATTCGTAATTTATTTGTCCGTAGTGAATGAGTAAGTAAGTAACATGTGCTCGCCCATAAAATTACTATATATTCAGAGACCAAATTGGTCACATACAGAACAAAACTCCATGTATAACACACCATCTTTAACAATGTGTGATTAATGTGAAAATACGTCTCCTCAATGTCAATAGCAGTCGAATAAAACTGTTGCCACATTCGTTAAGGTTGTGCGCAAAACAGAATGTTAATAATCTTTCAACAAAACGAAATACGGTTGTGTGTATTCTGTGGAGATTTATATGTTATTCGATGCATATATTCTAATGTGATTTTACAACGTCTACTGTATTCTACTGTTCAAGTCGATTTCGAATATTGAATTCCTGATTAAACCCTGTCATAATGCAGTGGCACAACTAAAAAATTGCATATTGAAAGCGCTTTTGGGAAAAGGTGTCTTTAATTCTACGTATTTTCTTATTTTAATTGTCTATAATTACACTTTTTTATTCACCGTGTATGTTTTATCTTTTCTCTATATTATATGCCAAGGAACATAAAGAAACACTAAATTGCAATCAGTATCACCATTTCACACACGTAATTAATTAAATATATGGACCAATATATACTTCCTGTTTAAACTAAGTCGGTTTTATTTGAATGGTATGTTTTCCTGATTGGGTTCAACGCTTCAATTGAATTTCACCACTTGTAATAATTAAGAGCATTTGTCTATAACGTGTTTTCTATGGTGGACCTGTTTTGTATTCTTCAGAGTTTGGTGATTCGGGCAATTCGTTGATTTGTCGATCTAATAAGATACTTATGTTAACCAGTAACAGACCGGTGGGCAAGTTGGAGTCAAATAGTATGGAAATTATGAATAATGTTTTTAAAATCTCTCTACTATTCGAACCACATGTGATAATCCTAAAATCGTTTTTATGTGATAAGTGGCGCTATAAACTCTGTGATAATGGACCAAACTCAAAAGACGTGATTGCAAACCTACCACCATCAATAAAGATTATAAAATTCACAAACTTGAACATGCATACATATTTTAAAAACTATACAGAAATGTCAAATTCGATATTTCGCAAAATTCCATATAAGGTTTGGTCAAGTGACTACAATACAATGTTCAACGATTCCACTGCACACGAATCACGTGTACACTAATGTTCGTTTGCCATATCTTTTTCCAAACAGTATTTATTTACTAGTTTCTTTGTTCTCAAAAATTCTCGTTTACTATAAGAGATCCTATTTTTTATTTCGACTTTTCTCTCTCTAGTGGAGAATACACGCCAAACAATTTTAAATGAGAAATAAGTTTGTGTAGCAACACCCTGGATTGTGATTAAATGTAATATATGCTGAATGTTCACAAGAATACGTACATGAATTAGGTTGGATTTCTACAGGTGATTCGCCTTTTTCTTATAAAAATAGGTTGCGTAACTTGCGAAGAAACTGCTTCGCAATCCACGGTGTTGCTGCTCAAATCAATGTCCCATGAATAACTGGGGGAATACTGTTGTACTCTTCACTAGAATCATAAGAGAATAACATCGTTCTGAAATCAGTTCGTTCCCAGTAAACGTGTAATTGTTGAAAACAAAGAAACTAGTTAGCACATACTGTTTGGAACAAAGAAAGAGAACTTTTTCAGTTAATGCTTACCAAACATCGAAGTACATGACTCGTGTGCAGTGGAATTATGTTGAATACTTTATTGTAACCGGTTGACGTGCAACGTGCAGCCCTACAACGAATTTGACCTTTCTTTATAGATTGATTTCAATTTAGTGTTTCCTTGACTTCCTCTTACTGTAAGGTTTCATTTCGTTTTACATTATGGAGACAAAAATTTAGGACAAAAATGAAGAACAGCTATTACATGAACAAAGTGAATAAAATATGTAATTACAATTAAAATAGAAGAAAAACGATAACCTCTCTACACCGGCTAACAACAATCACAACCATGAAAACAAGTGTGGAGTGTATACCAGTATATTTGAAATGAGCATCACGTTTAGGTTTCATGTATTTGTGATATATTATCGACTATTCATTTCCATACGTAGTATGGACTGGATTGTATGCTACTTATTTATATTACAAGAAACATATTTTTTCATTTAAGCATGACCGCCTGTGGGCCATGTTGTGTATTTAAAAATACGTAGAATTAAAGACGCCTTTTCCCAATAATAAAGTGCTTTCAATATACATTTTTTTATATTATACCATGGCATTTAGACTGGGTTTGGCAATCTGGAATTCAATCTTCACTAGATACAGTAGATTATTGTAGACGTCGTTGAATATCACATTAGAGTATGTATTTTGAAGAACATATAAATCACCGCAGTATAAAGACAACCTTATTTTTGTTTTGTTGAAATGTTAACAAAATGTTAACGCAAGTGACGTATATAGTGTTTTATCCTAGTGTACCAATTTGGAAAAGGCATTGTCACATTAAGTATTTTTGTCGCCCCTTAATAACACAATTGTATTTGAAGTATTGTCAGTTAACGTTCTATTGATCAGTACATTATTTCCGATGGTGTATTATACTATATGCAGTCTTATTCTACATTATGAGCCTCAAGTTGGTCTGTGATATTGTTCTATTTTTTTATTCTGTGTATCTCTGAATATATTGTAAATGTATGGGCGAGTATATATTATTCACTAAGTCACTAAAGACAACTAAATTACGGATGCGTATGAATTATTACTTCCAATTTTTCCCATCACATTCCTATCGTTGCTATGGTTTCATAGCATGAAGTGACAAATCATGAGGCAATTCTAAAATGGCGATATGGATAGACATGGATTTAAATGGCTCAAATGATTACTATTTTTATAAGAACGGAAATTACCTTGTAGTTAGTGAATGTAGCATTGTAATCAAAACATTTCAGAGTAAATATGTCAAAGGCGACACTCTGTGACCAGATATTTTCTTAATTAGCTTTTTATGTTTCCATACCAGCTGTAGTTATTCAACAATTGCGTAGAGTTTTGTTGTTTCACGATGAGACCAGATTTTCCTTTAAATGTATAGTAGTTATTTACATTTAACATAACATATGTAGCATATGCTTCCAGATTAGGTCGAATTTTTAAAATAAATTTGTTTATACTACAGAGTTGTGTATATAATAAAAATATAATGGTACAATGACTTACTCTGTTATGTTGCCACTCTCACTTTATATGCAGTAAAACTGCTAATACAATAAAATTACTTATTTCGTTAACTGCAAGTGGCGTATATAACACAAGGTATTTTAGCGGGAAATATTCAATCGATCTACGCATAATACTCAATCAGGAGAACACAAAAATCACAGACAGTTGTTCTTTGTTAAAAGTACCCGAGGTGTAGATATTCACCCATATCTCATTATTTATGTGTATACTAAAATAAATTGATTACGATTCTTATCCTCTGATTGTAAGGCTCCATGGCGTTTTAATTTAGGCGACAGAAATATGATATAATCACAAGATGACGTACAACATATCAAATATTTATAAAAGTCAGAATACTTCAAGTTATAACAAACATACAATTGAAGTACACAATAAACCTACATAAGATTATATTATATTGGACATATCGTAATTATTGACCAAAAATGCCACCGAGTATGCATTTCCATGCGTATTATTGACTGGGTTGTAGTGTTATGTATTTGTCATACATATACCGTATAAATAAAATATAATTTTAAAACGCAGTTCCTCACCTCTAGATTTTATCTCCGATTGCTTGTCACTGAAATGATCAAGATGCCGAATTTGGATCCCCAGGTATTATTTTAATAAATGAATAAACATTTTAACCACTTTGCTTATTAACTATTCATATAACATTGGGCGGAAATCGGTCGCTACATTTTTTAAAGTACGATTTATTTTGTTCTAAGTTCGTCGTATCATAGTCAAATCAGTAAGAGAAAGATATATGAACTTCATAGTATACTTGAAAATGTGAATACAAAATATATGTTGATGAATCCATTATTTATGTGCAACAAAACTATTATTAAGATTCTGCATGAAGTTACAGAAATAGGAAAAATATTTATTTATTTAAGAACATGCTTTCTTCTGTCCAGGTTATTATATAAATTTATTCACTTATATTTGATGGATATTTTATGTGTAAATGCATGTATTAAAATCATAGATACGTGGAATTAAAAATACATTTTGCCCAAGAATAACGTGCCCTCAGTATACATTTATTTTACTTTTCAATCAGGAATCCAACCTTTGAAATCTTCTTGGAAATTTAATTATTGTAAATTGTGTTAAATATTATAATATGAGTGTTGGGAAACGTATAAATCACACATATAAGGTTAGGTTGATGACCTGAAAATCCAATAACATCTAAATTAATATCTAGTAGCATTTAACGAAGAATCTGATCTCATTGTGACTCTTCACGGGTGTTACGTAACTGCAACTCGTATGGAAACATCGCCATAAGACAAATACAACACAGTTCGCTTTTACTCTAAAATGTTTTGACTACACTGCTACGTTCACTAACTACGAGTTAATTTCCGTTTTTAATAAAAAAACAATCATTTGAGCTATGTCAATCTATATCGCCATTTGAAAGTATCAATGTTATGAAACCATAGCAACAATAAGGATGTGATGGCTCAACTCGGATTCATTAGTTCATATAGGTTTGCAATGTATTTGTGGGGGAAAACTGCCACAAACAGTATAGGATCTTTAAATCTCACCAGATAGACTGTAGATACATCAAGCAGTAGACGGTATACCAGTGTGCAATGTTCTAATGGTGAACACGCATTTATTCAGTTGTACAGCAATGAGATAGAGCTAGTTGAAAACTACATACGCTAGGACGATTTGGAACAATGTATCACTTGGAGTACAAAGGATGAAGTCTGTCTTTATTAACACTCTTTGTCAATTTAAAGGCAAGGGTGGATTCACACCTTAGAATTTTAATCCTTGGCGTCAATTAATATGATTGGTTGTTTTAATTGAGCCAATCAGGGAGAATACACTTATGTAAACTGATAGAAATGGCTGAATACAGGCCAAAGTGTGTTTCTTTGCGTCACGAAAACAGCATAAATCTATAGAAACTTTGATTACAACTACTCAATCTTGATAACATAACTAAAGATAATAAATACTGATAATTACATACAACAATGAAATAAATCCGATAAAAAGAAGTGAAGTTATGGTTAAATAACATGAAAAATATATGTATCCACATGGTAATAACGATATACTCCCGGGGGCGGAGAAGATACTCTTGTACGATACAAGGCATATGTGGACGATATTAATGTTATTTAAATACTAGAATAAATCAAAAAATGCTGAAAAGAAAATACGAAAATTATTACTAGAACTATAATAAAAATAATGTCAGCAAATAGTCATTGTACGATAAGGCAATGCTTACAATAGTTATACATTACTTGTTGACAAATGAGACTGATTAGTCACATAACTAAAGAGTCAATAAAGTTTGAAGAAAGTGTTGTTTTTATATAAAGTCTCATTTATGTTCTTAGACGGGGTCTTTCTTAATAAGCATATTAATGCGTTTGTTAGCCAACACAGAAGCCTTTCGCTGCTTTCGTTGAAAACGGGGAGTGTCTGCGTGATTCGATTTGCGTTGTGTAAGAAGCGTTCGATTCTTTGAACTGGGATTGGAGTCGTGCACATGACTTCTGGGGATATCCCCATCGTTGAGCGGAGGCGTGTTCGTCGGGACGCCGGCATTTAATTCCAACGGATATAGTTTTGCGATGGCTCGATTTGTCATCCCGTGTCGCGTCTTGAGCTCGACTACACGAACAATACCGTCTTTGCCTGGAAACAGTCGCGTTATTTTGGCCATTTGCCAGTTGATTCGTTTCCGAATATCATCGTGAATTAACGCGATATCACCGACTTTGACTGTGTTATTTGTCACGCCTTTCGTGGTGAGTAGGTGTCTTTCTCGAAGAGCGGTAAGATACTCCGCCGACCAGCGTTTCCAGAAAGTGCGTTGGAGTGAAGCAATGTGTTGATAGCGGCGGTTTAACACGCGGTGATTGCTCGGAATGTCCGTTGCATCATCGGGTACTGCATGTATCGGTGTGGTGACACTGTTACGTTTTACCGAACGATGAGGCAGGTAGTGATCGACGGATAGGTTGTCGTTGTTGACTTCTTCAATGAATCCACGATTTAGTTGGTCAAAAATTACCTTATCGTAAATGCTGACAATGTCACGTGTTAATTTGTGGATCATGTTACGTGTGCGTTTCTCTGCCGACTTGTAGTTTGTAGGCAGAGGGTTGTGATTCGCCTTCCATGGTAGTTTAGCGATGAATCTGCCATCTTGTTGTGATAAACAATTGTCAGTGTATTGTTTATACTGCTCTTGATTGTTAGTGAGTTCGTCCGAAGTGGTTATTGCGTCACGTATGCCGATGGCTTCCAGATCCCAATACGATGTAACGTTTGCTTCTAGTTGGTCATGGGTTGAAGGCAACGCGGTGATGTGGAAAGTTTGCACTCGTGATGATCGAGGTTCACCAATGGGTGTTGGTCCGGAAAGCAGGTAGCCGAACGGCGATGAAACAGCTGTAGGCCCTGGACCACGAATTATGTGGTCACCAACGAAATCCCAGTATTTGTCGACTCCTATGAGAATATCAATTGTTATCGTTGGTTCGCTTGAAATGGGATGTGCTAGTTCCAATTCTCGAAGGTACGGCAGTTGTAAAATGTCCGCGGTGACATTGTTCATCAGATCATCGGATATTTCGTTGACGTAAAGCAAGTCAATAGGAGCGGTGGTACCATCACGCTTATGTAAATTCAATGTAGTACGCGGGATGGTTTTATATCCGGTACGCGGGTTGCTAAACGCCTTGAGATTGAGAACTTCTGATGAATGAACGTTAGCGCGTAATTTGTTGGCGAACCCTTGAGTAACAAAGCTACGGTCGGCCCCTTCATCAAATAACACTGTGGCGGGTAAAGTATTTCCATTATATGATGTAGGAATTTTAGCTGTTTTCAGCAGAGTTCTGCGTAGTTTGGGCTCAGGCGTAGTATATGTTCTTCGATCCGATTGAATCCGAGATTCAGAATTACGAGTAGCATGCGAGAAATGCACGTTCACTTCGGACGATTTGGGGTTTGAAGTTGAATTGCTATTGTCCGTATGCAATGACGTGTGGTGCTTACCTTGGCATTGTCTGCACGTAAAACGGGATCTGCATGCTCGCACTGCGTGTTTGCCGAGGCAATTGAAACACAACGAGTTGCGTTTCACAATGTCTATGCGATCTTTGTAATTGTTATACGTTGTGCAATTGAGCGACTTGTGTGGTCCCTCACAGAAAGCACAGTTTTGGTAATTCTTCCCTTTCGAGTATCGCGTCGTGGACTGTCTCGGGGGACGTCGCTGTGAAGATCCGTGGAAGGCAGATATATTCTGAGGATTGGTCTCGTTACATTTATCGACTGGGGTTCGATTTACCTGTGTACGGAACGCAGAGACGGTTGGTTGATAAGTGTCGGGTTGAAACATAGTGGGTTCATGTCCGACTGAAAGTACACTTATCTCATTAATCATAGCTTCGTTGAGTGTTGTTAGTGTCCACGCATTTCTTCCTTTCGCACGCGTTAACTGTCGCTGGAAATCGATAGGTAACTTGTCTAACAGCATTGGTATTAGCAGCTCGCCGAAGTTTTGTTCGTCACGTCCAAGGGCTCTTAATGCTCTGATGGTCGTTTCTAGATCATCGTGAAAGTGGCGTAGGCTTGCTGGGTTGTTTTCCGGTGCGGGTCTGTTCCACAGTGATCGCATGTGAGCGTTTATAATATCTTGGGTTTGTCCATACCTTTTGTTGAGGAGATCGTAGGCGATTGTGTAGTTTACTTCGGTGATCGGGAGTCCGTCGATTAGTCTTCCAGCTTCTCCGTCAGTGAAACTACGCAAATAAGAAAACTTCTGGACCAGTGGAATTTGCGTATCGTTGTGAATAGCGGCGTTGAAACTGTCAATAAATGAAGACCATAGTAGTGAATCGCCATAGAACGTCGGTATCTTGAGCTGGGGTAATTGTATTGATTTATGTCGATGTTGCGGCGGATTAGCTGCCTGGGTTTGCTGGACTGGCTCGCGTTGGGTCTGCTGACCGCGTTGGGCTGTCGCATTTTGTTCCTCCAAGAATAGCGTGAGTCGGGTGCATCGGTGGCTGACATCGACTTCGTACGACTCTGTTTCGTCGAATTCTTGGCTGTCAACATCGACGACGTCCATGACTGCTTTGTTAGCGGCGATGAGATCGTTAAGTTTTCTTTCTATCGTCACTTGCTGCACGCGTATATTTTGATGAGCGGTCTCTTTGTCTTGTAGCTCATTGAACTGATTGACTAGTAGTTCAACTGGTTCGAGGACTCTTCGGAGTTGCGTCCGAGCTTTATCCCGCTTCTGGATGAGTTGAACTGTTCTTGGCATGATTGCTTGCTGTGATCTGACGTTGAGTCGTAGAGGTCTGGTTGAGAATCCTGGTCTCGGCACCAATTTGTGGGGGAAAACTGCCACAAACAGTATAGGATCTTTAAATCTCACCAGATAGACTGTAGATACATCAAGCAGTAGACGGTATACCAGTGTGCAATGTTCTAATGGTGAACACGCATTTATTCAGTTGTACAGCAATGAGATAGAGCTAGTTGAAAACTACATACGCTAGGACGATTTGGAACAATATATCACTTGGAGTACAAAGGATGAAGTCTGTCTTTATTAACACTCTTTGTCAATTTAAAGACAAGGGTGGATTCACACCTTAGAATTTTAATCCTTGGCGTCAATTAATATGATTGGTTGTTTTAATTGAGCCAATCAGGGAGAATACACTTATGTAAACTGATAGAAATGGCTGAATACAGGCCAAAGTGTGTTTCTTTGCGTCACGAAAACAGCATAAATCTATAGAAACTTTGATTACAACTACTCAATCTTGATAACATAACTAAAGATAATAAATACTGATAATTACATACAACAATGAAATAAATCCGATAAAAAGAAGTGAAGTTATGGTTAAATAACATGAAAAATATATGTATCCACATGGTAATAACGATAGTATTAGTAAGTGAGTAATATGCCCATACACAATTAAGAGAGACATTTGGTCACATTCACTAAATACACAATTCAGGACTAAACAATATCTTTATAGAACATATAATTAACTTGAACCTCGTGGTGTAGAACGCAAGACTGCAGTATAACACATCATCTGTAATATTGTGCTTGTCAATGCAGTTGTGTTATTAAGAGCTGAAATAAATACTTAATGTGGCAAGGCTCAGTCTCCTGAATAGCACTCTAATTATGCTCATATACCGTAACGATATTGAAAGATAAAAAACACGTAATTAGTATTTTGAAGAGTAAATAATGATTTTCTGTGAGAACATAAACTTTTATATATTAGAAAATGTGTTAACATTCAAAGCACGTATTGTGCGCAAAACTAGATTTTAACAGACTTTCACCCAAACACAAATTTGGTTGAGTAGCAAATCGGAACACAAAATAGCAATGTCGCAAATATCTACATACACTAATGTACTTACTGACCGTGTGGGGTTAGACTGTTTATTGAAAACGTTTTTATAGATTTATAAACGTAATCATGTTATAAAGTGACAAGTTATGATTCTGTAATATTTACTCCCACGTGACGTGAATTAACAGTTCTAAGCAATGCATATCGACTTACAAATTAATTCATCTTAGACGCACACACAGTTAGTGCTGAAACCAGGATGATAATCCAGAAACAGAATACAAACCAAATGATGTAACTTAATTTGAAAATCATACACGTCTGTTATTTTTGTTGTCAAAGAATGAACTTTTCCAACGAACAAAAGGATTAATGCAAGTTGAAAACCATAATTGTGTTGTTGTATTATCATGTTTGCTCCATGCGGGTAGGCTTTTTCACATTACATTGCATATCTAAACCTTAAGCGTGGAAAATGTAACATCCCATACCTACTAAATTAGACAAATAACCAAATTTATGCAGTGTGATAAGACGCGACCACAGGTGTAAATTGGCATCGATAACAGGGGTTAAAAGGAAGAGACTGTTTGTTTTTTTGATCGGGGGGTTTTGGAGTGGAGCGATGATGATAGATGTTGGCAATTAAAGATTATACATGTAATTATACACAACTGACTGTGCGTGAATGACTTTGGTGTTCCGTCCTAAGATCTAATGGTAGCTCATACTAGAAGCAAGTATTCCCTGATATTCCCTTGAATGGCAAGAGCATGTTCCTTATTTATTTCACAGTATGATGTTAAACTTGGTTCTTATGACAAATTTGAAAAGACAAAACAAATATTGATCAGGTCATATATCAATGTAATTCTCTAGTTGTTTCAACCTGACATTCTATGACGCATGTCATATTCCCGAATAAAAAGTATTATTATACAACTGTCACCGTAACGCCATAGGTTACAGCGTGCCGTAATTTTGCAGTATTTTACAGAGTATTTTCACTCGCTGCGCGTCGGGCGATACTCCCGCTGCACTGTCTTCGTGCATATTTTGAGGTATCCTCGTAATAACCTCATATTCTTTTCTCTAAAATACTGTCTCGCTGTCACTCTGTCCCGTAACTGCGTAGTATATACACACTACCAGACTCGTTATAATACGAATCCTGTCTTATATTGTGACATCCATCCACATATGTAGTATCATACGCAGCATTGAGTGGATTGTAGTGTTATTTATTTATGTAGTATAATTATTTATTATACATCATATATAAAATGCGTTTTTGAAATGCAGTTCCCAGGACCCTTGGCTAAAATCACGGATTTGTTGTCACAAGAGGGATATAGATCTCCGGGCGTCTCTAATAAATAAATAATCTATCTATCTAACTGCTGGACTGAATCCATGTTCTCATTAACGTTTCATACAGGATTTGGCGAAAATAGATTGTTTTTGCTCTCGAAGGCCTCGACAATTATTTGACGTTTCCAAGGGCGACAAGACTCGATTTTTCAGAAAGAAGGTCGTTTTGATAGAACGGTTTCTTTTGTTCCAATTTTTTTCATATGTCGAAACACTGTTAGAATTAACCCGTTTTATATGTCATTGGCAATTATTTATTGGAACAACTCAAACATTTGACAATGTTATTAGCCTAGAATTAACTTCCTGTTCAGCGCGTCTTTGATTGTAGCATTGTTCGCGTCACTTAACGTAAATACTCATTCATTCACTCGAGCATTGAGGATAGCGAGATTGACACCCACAACCTAATTTTAGCTTTACGTTTACTATTCTGGCGCTTTCCCGGTCGCAATTTGTATATGCCAGTCAAACACTAAGATGGACTCCAAATATAGAGTTATCATACAGCATCCCATAGATTGGTACAAATTGATCATTGTACAAAAGTTGGATGAGAAAAAATAACAGCTGAGGGGATGTCGGAAAAAAATGACAATGATTCATTGCAAATGACGAGAAGGGAAACAAGTCTTTCTCACCCAATTTGTAATAATTTGCAAACAAATTACAATGTTCATGAATAAGTGCCCTGTTTGAGGTAGGTCATTTTACGGAAAAAAAGTACCGCCATTCAAAGGACACCGAGGATAAGACGTACGTGTTCACACGATTCGTAAGTACGTGGAATCTTAACGCTGAAGGTTGGCGTCATTCAACTCAACTGTCCTGCGTCATGCATATTATTAGCTCAAATAACAACCAGAAATATTACTGGTAATAATATGTCCGAGTCAGTGAACACACTGTTTTGTAAATAAGTGCAAATAAACAGTTTAGAGTAAATTATATACATATGATATTGTAGTCTGTAATAATTATTTGTAGATAATGTACTTGTCTATAAAGAATATATGTATATATGATTCAGAATATACATATAAATAAAGTGAGCTGTTTTCATGATTTGCAAATAATATTCCCAAATTTATCATATAATTGAAACGAATTAAATTGATTTATACATGTTGACAATACAGTTTATATTTATATTATATATTATATGCAAAAATAAGTTTAAGGTTACTTAATAACAGGTTATTGCGAGAATACCGAAAAGTATACACGAATACGTTACAGCGGCAGTATCGAACGACGAGCAACGGAGGTCGATGCGACCGCATAGTGCCTGGGTTTGTTTTTTATTATTAGAGGACGCTTATGCGTATAATCGTTCCATATTTGGAATTCGCATTTCCTAATATGGTAGGATGCATATACCCGGTGCAATACCGCAAACTTACGACACGTACGACAGATTTTTAATGGAATTAAAATTATATAATTGAGAATTTATACAAACAGCACCACATTTGTATTAGCACTTATTGATGAAGAATCGTGTAATTATTACATATAATTTCATATATCAATAAATACACAATTACGGCAATACAAAATAATGGTTTCTTCTGTCCAGGTTATTATACAAACTCTTATTTTAATATTTGATGGATATTTTTGAATGTATATGTATGTACTGTACATCCATGAAATTATTAGAACTTCAAAAGTAAACAAATATCCAGAGTGATTTTCAGTTTGTTTAGAATGAGCCGAAATACTGTGACACTATATATAATTGGTGGTGGAAATTGCAAAGTCAGGTATAAAAGGTATGTGCAGTTGTAAACATATTTCTGTGAATATCACTGACCGCGAAAGACGTCCATCATTGTTTAGCGGTTTAGGTTAAAAAAAAATGTATTCTCATTTCCGCTTGACTCCCTTTAGGTTATGTTGTGCATTTCACAGATACGTGAAATTAAAGATGCCTTTTGCCTAAGGATACTGCGATTTCAATAAACGCTTTATTTTGTTTAATCGCCGCTGCATTGAACCTGGGTTTAGCAATCAGAAATCCAATCTTCGAAAGTTTTAGACTTGAAGTGCTGACTATTCTAGATGTTGGTGAATGTCACAATGCTAAACATATACCGTCTCTGAAGTATACACACATAGAGGTAATGTTGTATGATTTGAGAACATATTTATATTGAAAATAAAAGCTTATCTTGTAGAATGTGTCACACATTTATTTTTTAAATATTAGGTAAATTAATTTTTTTATTTAGGTCTCAAGGAAACTCTTTTCGATTGTTGTATCACGGGGAAAATTCTTCTCCTCTGAGGTTCTCCACACGTGTCAGGGGGGGATATCGTCTCGTCTCTCTATCGCGTCCCCTTGAGGTACAGGATCGGGAAAGTCACTTAAGCTTTACAGTCAAATAAGACACACACAACGAAATACGTTTCAACTCTCGTCTTAGTCGGACAGTCGAGTACTCTATAAGACACAGCGCCCTGGGGAAAAGTCCCCAAGACTATCGCAAGGCTGACCCAAGACTAGCCCAAGACTGGACTGCCTCAAGGCTCTCTAGGACTGGACTGCGTCTGTCGTCGTGTACTCGCCAAGACCAACTAAAACAACATTATTCATTTTCGAAACTCTAACCAATTACAAAGCAGTAAAAAGACTCTAGGGCGTAACCTTCAATCATAAAGCCAATCACACTAAGTACTGGACACGTCATATCTTTTGATTAGTCGTTCACTACATTAATAACTACGAATACCAACTGTCAGAAATAGTAGTCCGAATAGTGACGGTTATCTCGTAATTAGTTCCAAATCACTGAGCCAAGTTCCGTTCAGAACCTCGCCTAAACGGACACAACGCAGCCATTCAGCTAATAATCAGCTAATTAAGTCGATTAACAGATACGCAAAAACAATTTCATCATACATCCCTTCACTCAAACTGAGCAATGCCTCCTGGAATAACACGTTCATAAATCAAAGATACCGTCCTCTACTCATCGTCATACGGGTTAAATACAATACTAAGAAAAAGGTATAAATCAAAAGAGTAAAACACACTAATTAAGTACAATGATTATAATGTCTAAATACAATGGTTATAAAGTCACAAATATCAACGGTTATGAATCAAAAAACAAGGGAAGGGCTACAAATTGACTTGCTTATCTCAAAACGGTTCGCTGAGGTAACCCTTCGCTGCACTGTCTCTCGTTACTAAGGTTACAATCTCTATATTAAAAGGTCAAAAAAACTAAGGCGTGGCGGTGTAACCAAGCGATCGGCCAATCGCGGCCGTCGACAGCACGATCACATGCTAATAATCAGCTAATTAAGTCGATTAACAGATACGCAAAAACAATTTCATCATAGTTGAATAACTACAACTAGTATGGAAACATCGCAGACGATAAACAAACAGCTAAATGTGAAATGTTCACTCACAGAACGTCGTATTTTACTTAATCCCGCTGAAATATTTTCATTACACTGCTACGTTTCCTAGCTGCAAGGTAATTTCCGTTCTTATAAAAACAGTTATATTTAAGCCATGTTAATCGAGCTCTCTTCATATGGCCATTTTAAAGTCATCCATATTTCATCACTTCATGTTATGAAACCATGGCAACGATAAAGATACTAATTATCTTGTATATAATTTTTTTTTGGTCTTTAGTTCTGCTTTCACCAATATAGAAATAATAAATTTTTAGCATTTATCGTGTACACAAGACAGGACTAAATAATGTCATCATATCGATGGAAACAACTTCGTACTTCGTAGAATAACACACCATTTATGGCGGCCATTTTGTTCATAGCATGTCAGCAAAGTGTCAACAATTTTTTTTCTTGTTCTTTGATATGTATTCTAGAATTCAAAAACAACTGTACGATTTCAGCATTAAAAACCCACGGGATTGGTAATAACGTACTTGTCAGAGAAACATTCACGGATAATACTTAAGATTCAATTTTGATA
Source organism: Saccoglossus kowalevskii (assembly GCF_978046115.1). Lineage (NCBI taxonomy): Eukaryota > Metazoa > Hemichordata > Enteropneusta > Harrimaniidae > Saccoglossus > Saccoglossus kowalevskii. Next base: position 7,176,350 of record NC_140662.1, read on the forward strand.
TTACGGAAACAATTTAATGTACCATCTCTTTCTGTAAATGGCACTCTGTTAAAACTAATTTACGCAGTTTTGAAAGAAAAAATCACGTAATTTGGACTGTTTTGAAGGGTACTGACAAGACTAACAATTATCTTCTAACCATGAGATTATGATAAGTTCACCAACAAAACCATCAACTTCTGATTCAGGACTATTAATTAGGATTCCACCCGTGCATGTCTGCATGCGTACACAATCATTTTTCTGGTCACATTCAAACACAACATGTATGATCACTTACACATGCATGTTAATTTTTATTATCATTTTAATAAATATGGCTGACTAACGGCTATCTCGGTTCTCAGCTAAAACCTGATAAGTGAACCGTTTCACCGAAATAGACGGCTATTTCACTCAAACATTGTATCATGATTAGGACTATTAGGATATTGTTTTTACAGTCTTTAACCATGCTGATTTACTAATATATTGCTTAAAATTGCTAAACATACGGGTAATACCGTATCAAGCATATTAGGTTACAGGAGCACAAGATTCAAACAAAAACTGCACTTTGTGTTCATAATGTTTTTATTTATATAAATTTATCACTAATATATATCACCTGATTCAATTGAAAATGTTTGCACATAAGTATTCTATGTTAAAATACAATGATGTAATCTAATCGCTTGTATTTGAAAATTTTCTAAAATATGGACCCTTTAACATGCGATCCTACGGTAAAATGCAATAATACAAAATGCATGTGTGCATTATAGTTTTTATAGTTTTTCAATGAGCAATAATATTCTATAGTAAAATACAATATATGAAAATTGTGACAATTCTAACTTGTACCAAACTAGAGCTTGACTATGTATGTTACTAATATAATATTAGTATTGCATTTAAGGCGTATCAAACTGGTAAAATGCAAAGGTGTTATAACTGTACAAACTATAGTGGAATTTAGCTGCAGCTTGGGCTAAAATTTGTATTGATTAGCGATAGAACAACGATCTGCTTATGTCTAATGTACTATAACTAGCGTTATCCGACATTATATCGCAGTTATTTTAAGTCACCCGATTGTTGAGATAAAATGAAAGTTATAATGTTTACAAATAGCAAATTCGTATCATTTAGATTTGTATTTAGATTTATAAAGGAAAAACACAAGAAGAAATCTGCAAAATAACAATATCGTCACACACATGTTGTTGGCTATTTGACGCAATATATATAAATTATTGTACATTTGTGAATTATATTTTATCCTCGTGGCAAACTTGGAGAAAATAGAGAAATTAACTTTAACTTATTAAGCTGTTCACAATAAAGAACAGTAATTGCGCCGCATCTAGTTATTTGGTGTAACACTGTTATATATCGTGCATGTCATTGGAAGATGCATTTGATTTAGCGGAAATGTTCGTTACTCAAGATAACATTTCATCAACGTATCATTGCATTCAAGATCATCGGTAGTGAGCATTTTCAAACGAACTTCTAATAATTGACTTGACACTAAACTACACAAAGGTCACATGATATATCGTTGTGCAATTCCAGATTAGTTTTGTCATATTTTGACGTATTTGTTATTTCATAATAAGAATGCTATAATGGGGTGGGGGTATAACGCCTTTAAGATGTCAGGATACAATTGTTGCGTAATACATTATTAAATCCATCATTTTCACCTTTTCCTACATCTAGTGTTGTCATGGTCACTAAATATACTCCGAAATATATGCAAGGTAGATTTTTCTGAAATGTCGTACTTGAAGAAAAACGAACAACAAACGCAAAACATAAACATTAGGATAAACTATACGGCAGCGGTATTATTTTCGGTTGACCAAATCTTGGGAACGGCATAACCTAGTATATCATAATCAATCTTGTATAATTGAATCAAGCCATTTAAGACGCTTCTCGGCAAGCTCTTCAGTGTATCATTAAATAATGTGCTTCCTCTTGGTATGTGAGTTTCTGGAAAACTAAACAAATCTGCAGCGCCAATCAATTCAAGAAAACAGGTGGCGTCCTGAACAAGCGTCTCAAAGTGTCCAATGAAGTCAAACATATGCGAACACAGACTCGCTCCTAAATGCTGGTGTCTGACATGACCAGATATTGGAACGCTGCCATTTGCCCTGTAATAAAGAACTAACTGTCCGAATTCTGGAAATGTTATATTGTAAATGGATCCTTTTCTTTTGAAATGCATCACACTGTGGTTACGGATTCCGATTTTCTTTATTTCATCATCAAAATCTTTATTATTTCCCGAGTGTGGGGAAGAATAGTGTAAATTGTTGTAGTAAAAAGACACCAGTCTCTCCAGTGGTTCACGAAAGAACACTGCATGAACGTATTCTTTTTCGTCTTGACTTGATATGCTTAACATTTGCCTGTCTAATTTCACGCCATCATATACAGACCCTCGGCAAGCAGGGTCAACTATACGCAAGAAGTGTTTCCAGGATGTCGATGCTGCTTTAGGCGTTAACGCAAACATGAACTTGTATTTCTTCGAAACGATGTATTTGCCGATGTGCCTTTGTCGTTTGGATGGTCGTAAATTGTAGGCAATGCAAGCTTGTCGGGCAGTCATCAATCTATCTCGGTTTCTTTGTTGGCATTCATAATTTTTCATCAGTTCTTTTCTCCATTCAGGCTGTGAATTATCAAATACACTAAATTTAGTCAATGCTAGCAAAACCAGGCAGTAAATACACTACGTGGGACCAATATTATATAACCAGACTGTAATTAATCAAATACACTATATTAAGAGATCGGTATATGTTTACACAATCAGGATGTAAATATTCAAATACACTAGACTAGGAAAATGGTATATATGCTAACAGGATAAATAACAAAATGGTGACGCATATATGATATGGACTGTTACCATTATAGATAAACAAGGTGGCGGTATATACCTGCGTGTATGTGAATAAATTCTGTACAACACGTACAATGACAAGACGTTCAGTGTGCATATTTAATATGTATGTATTTATTATGTATGTATTTAATATGTATTAATATGTATTATTTATTATAAGAGAAAGACTGATCTTGTCATTCAATAAGTTCTATGGCAAGTATCTTCAGCTGGTGGACAAGTATCATGTTTCTATGAAACAGATGATAATATAAGCGCTGGATGTCAATTGTCTTGCACGGGGATGACCTAAAATTCACGATTTTGACTCAGAGAGATATATGGCAGGTGCCGCATGTGGAGCAGGATGTGCTCACTATTTTCGAAACGCCTGACATAACCCCTATGTTCTCTGATTTGTAAATATTGCCTTTTGACATTGATTGTTTGGCTTATGGTTGGGTATTGTTGCTTGGATGTTTACATTACTGCACATTCATAAAATTCGCCAAAATAAATTTAAATAGCTGGGGCTTGGATTAAGAACAATAATTGCATTATAAAATGTATATTTACTACATGTTATATTGTTTCCTACCGTGTCAAATGATGTCTTATTTTTCCGCATCCAGAAACGTTTTGTTTTCGATCTAGCCATCTTTCGCATAGTTTTCGTTTTCGCTCCCGTTTCTGTAACCAATCCAACTTTTCTTTTTGAATCAAGATTTGTTTTGCTGTGGTCTTGGTTAATTCGCCTCACCTTTCCCGATGTAAATTTTGTTTTGTATTCCGAAACATCTGCCGGAGACGTTGAGATGTCTACAAATATGAATAATTATTTTATTATTCAAACATGGCGCGTATCATCATTAAATGTTTACGAGATAGGAATACAAATATATTAATGTATATAGCACTGTATTTGTCACTACATTTTTTACTCATATCTTTTAAAAGTTCATCTACATAAGGACATATATAAGGAAATTTACATTCAATAAATAAATTGTCATTATAAATAATAGTTGTTATACAACAATACCGTATATAAAAATTTGCTCAGAATATTTAACAATAAGTAAGATTATGGGGTCAATATTGTTTTTACAATCGAGATAACTGTTAATGTATTGTTATTGTTGTTAGAATTGTGCTATTCACAGCACCCACCAACGTTTCATATTCATCACCGTCGTAAAAGATTGTCTTCACCTTACCTAAGTTGACAAGCTTGGTAAATACACTCTGATACAACACGAGAAACAACAAACTAGCGATGATCGGGATCACGTGATGTGGCTTTGGCGAGTAACGATGTATAGCTCTGTTGGCAACCATGTTATTTTTATATACGATCTGAAAGACATGAAATATAAATGTCTGTTTCAGCAAAATATATGTCTCCAGTACACTTGTAATGATATAATTGCTATATATTTAGTATTTAATCGCTAAGTGAATGAACTGAGAGGTATATTTTAACGCTGATGTTATTAGCCGAGAATCAATTTCCGAGACCACTAACCACCTAGTAACAATAATCGAGGTAGCTTATTAGCGATGCAAATATATTCAAACCTGACATATACGAGGGATTATTACAAATATACATATATTCACAAGTTTAGTATCTTAAAGCATTCTTATTACCAGCTTTCTCACCAGAATGCATTTATGGAATTACCGGAATGCTCTGAAAAAATATTGTGAACGTAATTTAAAAAATATAAATAGTCTGGGTTACTATATAAATTGAAATTAGCAATAGACAATAGAAGGCAACTATTTAGCAGTGCAAGGTGGACGTACAGTTTCAACTAGGCTAGCGTCATTTATAATACTCTCCGATACCTTACATTGAGTTTTTTAAATAAATAAGCAATACATTAACATATAGTCACTCGAGTTTGCAATGATAATAAATGATATACGGAATAACTTTATAATACAAATTTAATGGAAGCAATTATTGGGTTATTGCTAGGCACATCAGATAAGATGTCAAATTAATACAGCTAATATACTCAAAATAAAGCATAATTGAATCCAAGTGAATAATCAAGGAATTTATTGGAATTATAGTATTATATTTATTGTATTTTGTTTTCAATTACCCCAATTTAGTTAAATGTAAGGTCAAGAATATTTGTTGATTAAACTGACCCGTAACAGATCTAGCATTTAGTATGGTTACGCAGCAGCGCACATATACAACACATGGATTGTTTTTATTCCGTTTTGCTAATAAACAAAAATAAATTGAAAACATGAAATAAATGAGTCAAGTGATATTCATTACTTTTTTAATTGAATCATAGTCATAAATTAAATTTAATTGAAAATAACGAACTGTTTTCCTAAAATTGAGGATAGTTAGCGTTTAAAACAACGTCGTCATAGTGACGAGTTGGTTATATATTACTTGTTTGAGCTGATAAAATGTGTTTTATAATGCAAGGTTTGCAATCCGTTCCGCTAATAATTCGTTTAAATAATATCCACTAAAGGCTACTAAGGTAAGATTAAATTTGATATATGGTGTCAATAATATAATCCCAATTCGTTGTCAGACGTACACCTCATTTTAATAACAATATTGCAGACAAAAAGATTAGACGGTGCCTATCAGTACACTGAATTTAATTTTACTGTTACCTAACGAAATATTGAAATATTCTTGCACGAGGGCCCACTGCATGTAATACAGACGTGTTGGTTCATCAAGTTCTGGAAACCCGAACAAAGTGAATTACCATTTTTATTATTATAAAGACACGATCTTATAGAAAGGTGTAAATGTATGTAAAATGATACATTCGAAAGTGTTATTTTTATAGACAATAATTTAAGTGATTTACACACAAAATACATGATTTGAAATTGTTTCATAATGCTTGTAATTTACAGCGTTTCCATTCATTTACCAGTGTACCTATGCAGAGGTCTCAGAAGCAGCACGTAGTGGAATTAAGAAACGAAGACAAAGTCGTCAGTGATATATTGAACATCTGTATTTCAATAATTTTAAATTATCCATGATTTTGTTTTTGTTTAGGACTATATTACATGCACGGCGTCAGGTGGCCCCATGCGCTAATGTTGAATGGGAATATAACGAAATGAGATGTATGTGCCGAACAACAAGATGATGAAGTGAACCGTTTGTACTATAACTATACCTACCTTAAATTACGCTGGTCTTTGAATTGAGTATGATATGGAGTCGTATATATCTGTTTAACAATGTAGAATCAGTCAACAATGGAGGTATATTTACATACGTAACTAATCCAATGGCTATTCTGTTCGTGTGATAAACAATAAAAACAGTCTAACATATGCTGATATTAGGAATCCTCTTAATCCCGATGAGTGTACGTAATTCTATTCATAGCACATTAGACTGTCACACATTAACATTTCTGAAATAGAGGAATAATTTAGAATAGCAAAGTCCCCGGAATGCTTCCGTGTAAATGGGAATGTAATTACACGTTGTTTTGATGTTTTATGTGTGTATATTTTATAATTTGCTTTAAATAATTGTAATGCATATTAATTAGGTCATGTGACACAACCAAGTGCGACCCGACAGTTGATCATATACAATCATATAGAATAAAACCATTTCCATCTATATTGTAACCTCAATTCCATACAAATACATGATGCTAAATACTGTTGGCATTTTTTGTAAAAAATGCACATCAAATAGAACAGCTGCAGAGGGGCAAACTTTTGAAGTGATTGAGCGACCACGGTCGGGCAGAGGTAACCAGTTAAGGAAAAGGAAACATGTTTTAGTGACATTTGTGGAACGACAACAATGATCATTCAACGATTAATGAAAAACTGAGCTCTAAATACTTCTTTATTGACTACAAAAAAGTACGACTTTTCAGCAAACAATAATGAGAAATGCGACTTACTCTATAATGTGAATGCGAGCATACTTTTATATGTAGCATGTTGAAATACATATGATGTAGACAGGAATTGTGTAAATAAACCATGTTCCTATAAGTTTTAAATTGGAAATTGTATCAGCTGAACTTTTTAACTCCCCCAATCATATATATTTAGATGCTCATTTTCTGCAAAATATTCAACTATTTCATATATTGGTTCTTATTTCCTACTTGCGCGCTAGGATTACACTACATCCGATAAAACGACTATTATTTTTTGTCTGCCGCAAATAAGAGATGAATTCACTTAACCCTTGTATCCTTCGAACAGCTTTTCAGCGTATTTATAAAGCTCAGTGGCAAACTTCCACCTAGTTACGTTGCGTTATATAAAATATAAAGAGAGTTCCATCACTTTATATGTCCATTTGTTTCAACGTTGACATGAATTTAGAAAAAAGTGAACAATGACAAAGAATGTTTGTAGGCATCTTAGAAAGATGGTGTGTTTGTAATGTTTTCATTAAAGAAACAATCAATGCACGAATTGATATGTTGTAGATTTAACGATGTGTAAAAACAACATGTCTGACGAACTACTGTATAATCTATACGTCATGTCGTGTTTAAATTGTCGTTAGGACGTTAACGAAAGCATCTTTTTAGCATTTCATGGTCGATCAACTCTGTTTATTGGTAATAAAAAAGCGAGTTATCATTGTTTTGTGTGATGCCCGTAAAGCCGTATATTTTGTATAATCTATGAAGTAATTATCACGCGAAATGAGAAGTCATTTTTTATTCATTTTGTCAAATGTGTTATTAGTGTGTTTTAATTGGCGTGATAATAGACATGAATGCTACGATGCGTTCATGCTTTCAGATGGGTCGTAAATTCAACGTGACCAAACATATACATTGTGTAATTCGTGAGCGGCATTATATTTCAGTGAAGCAAATTCGAAATCATGTTATTCTGTAAAGTTTAAACGCGTAAATATGCAATTTCTGCATGAGGGGGTGAGATCTGAAATCTAGACCTTCTGAAACGCTGTTTCCTGCATTTTGAGAGACACAATTTGCTGACACAAAAGGTTTCAGCTTGATTTTGGGGGGGTGCCGCAACTGTAATAAATATAGCATATACAATTTTATTTTAGGATTTGTGATTCTGAAACTGTGTATGATAACTTTCATATCGATTTCACATACAATGATTGTACATTTTGCAATATTATTATATGTTATTCTCGCTTGTTTTAGTAACTCACCCTGCACTTTAAACCCAAAGAATAAACCTGAGTAAACTAGGGCAGTTGTTTAGTAACTGTAGTTGTGCCTGATATATTACGATAATAGCAGAATTTGATATTATCGGAAAGTCGTACAATGCTGGACTCAGAAAAGGAGCCACATGAACATGTTTATAGGGAAGTGTGTGTGAAACTGAACTCTTCATCACATGGCTATCCCTGAGTAGCTGCTTCCCTGAATCAAAGAACAAATATTATTATTAGATTGAAAACAATGCCACACATGTGTCATATCACGTGCTCTATATATATCCGCCCCCATGACGTCATTTTTAGGCAATCACAGATTAATGTTTGAATATCCCAATTTGTTCTTACATCTTGACCAAATTTTACATACAGGAAATTTTGAGCAATCATGATAAGCTCACTCGTAAATGAGATGAACTCGCAAGTGTTTCAGAACGACGTGTTTAATTTATATGTTACCTATGTACCTCACGTAATTGGTCATCAAACAATATACTAAAGACCCGGCATAGGCTTTGATCTGCTTGTTTTTGTTGATAATCTCTTCACTTAATACAATTCGCAAATGAGGACACGAAATGCGCATTGTCTAATGTGTTCACAATTCACAGTTATAAACTAATGACCAGTTTATGTATGCCTGTTAAAACCAAAACGTTTAATGCAGGATGTCTACCAAAAAAAATACTACAGAATTTTCAATAAATAAATAAATAAAACAGTGGGTATATGCTTTTACATTTAACCCCTGACAATAAATAAATAAACTTCGACAGTATAGCTAACCGATTCTGAGAAATACAACAATAATTTTAATAATACATTTGTAAATAATGATTTGTCCATTTGAATAACACATAGGACAAGCCCATGGATTTGTGACAATTATTTGTATTTTAACGATAATAACACATCGTCAAAAAGAGGAGCACAATTTAGCATAAAATATGAATACCTTTGGGTAATGTATTTTTTGAGAATGATTTACATGTAGCACGTAATTGGGATGTAAACCTTGTTGGTTATGGAATGATATTGTATTCGTATGTACAATGTTACATTGACATTACCTCTAGTCCAATTACTCTCGTTATTGCCATTACAAAGCAAAACATAAATGCAGTGTTTATAACAGAATACACTGACATGGGTTATTACACGACTATTAGATTTCCACTCAGTCTATTCATTCTAATCTAATTAACTACAAGTATTCAACAGCATACGCATTTCCGATGTAAATTGAGACAATTAATATAAATTATAAATATAAATTAACAGTCCTTGAAGTTTTAACGTAAACGATTTTGATTCAGATTAACTGCCGGGTTTAGTAGCACGCGTGTACTTCCACACACATGTATCAGCGTATCACGCCACGCCTACAGAAACCGTCGTTTTGTTCTTGCGAATTATTTTGTCATTTGTGTTTGTTTTGTGTTTTTACACTTGTATATTTTTTAAATATATCTATATTTGAAAATGTTAATTTCACTCTACATTGTATGGTAGTTTTAAATTAATAAATCCTAATTATCAGTAGTGACAACACTGCCATACCTCAATTAAATATTACTCCCAATAATTACTTCTATGTGGTTCTTCATTCGTTTTGATCTAAATCATTAATTTATGGAAATATGTAATGTAAAGCATCATCAACGATCGATGCCTTAAAAGCAGATATGATCCAACTATATAGTGATATTATATCTACGAGTTTTTCTATTTTGACATTTACAAAACAGAAAAAGATAGGATATTGAATTTCGTGATATTTTATTGAATTTTTTGACATTTTATTGACATTTAAGATAACAGTTTTCATAAACATGTTTGTTGTTATTAAACCATCATCTATAACGTAACCAGGCCCAGTTATCGTAATAAATGCAAACTATCTCTGATAATGCGTGGGTAGTATATGAAAAATGAAATTGTTATCAGTCTACATTAGATTGGCCTGTGAGTAAATGCGCATGCGCTAAAATAACAGTTTTACGTGATGACGCCGTGGCTAGCAACTGCTAGTTTGTTTAAAATTTTTCGTGTGACATTATTAGCATGTCGTAGTTTACATAAGCTTGGCCACTTCAATTAAATTCAAGCGGCGAGATGCATATGCGGTATATAATTGATCTGAGTCAAGGATATAAAAAATATATTTATTTGTGAAGGTATATTTACTACAATGGCTTGATTGTTTGCAAAATTAACACTGTGTTGCCATTTTCGCCGGAGTGCACAATTTTACCGATTGTGAATAATTAAAATTACTACATCGCCCATCTACGTCGGAGGTGGCGAATTACAGCTCTAGCTATTTACCACACCTTGAGTACCCATGATACTTAGGAATGGGATAAAGTTGAACTTGATAACTGTATATCATCTAACTGAGGAAGAGTATAGGGAAAGGTTTTGTCAGGAGACGCCCACCAAGTATGGAACTGAAAAACAAAATGTAACTAGGTTAAATGGATAGTTGAATAGATCGATGGGGCTGTATGGCAGTGATAGAGGCAGTGATAGACCTGATGTTAAAGGAACAATAATTCAATATATGTCATCTCGATTTGGAAGCATTGAATCAGGGTTTCCATAAGTCAGTACTTGAGTTTCCAGAAACAAAACAAAACAAAACAAAACAAAACAAGAGAATAACAGATCAGGCAGTTAATGGGGCCCTTGTTGATGTGTACAAAAGGATTGGTGTACCTCAATTTATTCAGTTCGCATGTGACGCTATGGCTAAGATGAATGAACTGTTCTCCATGAAATAGCACACAAGTTCTTTTCACCCCAGGTAAATGGTCCAGTCAAGAAATTTGATGGGATTTAGAAGATTAAGTTCAAACACAAATACCCAAACACTAGAATCGATATATGGCAACTGTACTATTAGCATATCAGGATCCTCTTATCCCTCTAAGCTAATTTAGTTTGCTTGCCATTCCAACTGATATGAGGTTGGATGGTCAGAAGACTGATAACAATTTTGAGAAAATTATAGACCTCGGAAATCTCACACCCAGAAATTTGAGACAGCATTTAGAGAAAGCACGTGATATAATGCAGAAACAAATAGCCATACCAGAAGCATCTTGATAAGAACACCTAGAACACTCAGGTACCAGGTACTATTATTACTCTCTACACCTAGTAATATGCAGTATATAGTATCAGAAAAGTGGAAGATTAAAGTTATAATACCAAGTTAAGGAATTAGAAAGAAAGTGTGGAAAGGGTCTGTGGTTTGGCAATCAATAGGAGTCATAAGATAGGGGATAAGTATATGAGTCAAAGTACCGACTAAATTTGTAAATAACTGTTGGGGTAGAATTTTCTTCACCCCAAGGTACCATATCATTTTAGCAATATGCGAAAATGTAATGTAATAATATAATCACTAGTATAATGGGATCCATCGTAGTAGGGGATTAAGAAGTGTTTTATTATATATAATGAAGACTGTACGATGTGCTGTAATGGGTACTTATTGGGAAGTCATTTTATTAATCAAAACTATACCTGAAAATTTGGAATTACTAAGCAAACAGACAAAAAAAAAAACATTCATTATCAAACCCATTACGTCTAGTTGATGCTATCAGCCTCCCAGTGTGTATTGTAGCATAGGGACTTGTTACTATATCAACTGTATTGTTACAAGTGGCTGATTTTCAATTTTAACCAAATGTACATACATGTGCTTGGTGAAGTGTGTATTTGTGTCTTCATGCTACTGCCAAAGTATTGAGAAACTAACATTTTGAGTGTACTTATGGAAATCTTTATAACAAAAGCATGACCATGTATACCTTAGACAGAAATCATGGAAGTGAAGAACACCCAGCACCGTGACATTACAATAGTATACTGACATTGTGATTCTGAGATTCTGAACATAACATAACATAACATAACATAACATAACATAACATAACATAACATAACATAACATAACATAACATAACATAACATAACATAACATAACATAACATAACATAACATAACATAACATAACATAACATAACATAACATAACATGAAAGTGTTCTACCAAAATCTAAATATACTGTGGAAACCTATTGCCCACACTTTGAGATCAAATCTTTATATATAACAAGATTAGTGTCAGTTATCAAGTCGAAACGCATTATTGAATACAGGAAAAAGTGGATTAGTACCCGGTGTATTGTAAAATCGGATCGTCATATGGGATTACCTTAATCTGCTTAAACAATGTGCAAAGTAATGCATTGTCTGAGGCGCCTCGAATCAGTCAGCTTCAATTGATGTGTTACCAAGCCAGCAACACTTTGGACTTGACCGCTGGACTATAATGTCAAAAAAATTAAATTATACAATAAATGGTAGCCCCTTTTAGAATAACTGAAATATTAAACTAGTGTCATGAATTTGTTTTTGCGAATCTGTTAACCGACTCAATTAGCTGATTATTAGCGAATTGCTGTGTTATGTCTGTCATCGTTTAGGCCTATTTGAAGTTTTGGACGGAACTTGGCTCAGTGGTATCCGTAGTTATTAATGTAGTGAACGATTAATCAAAAGATATGACGTATTCAGTAATTAGTGTGATTGGCTTTATGATTGAAGGTTACGCCCTAGAGTCTTTTTACTGTATTGTAATTGGTTAGAGTTTTGAAAATGAATAAAGAGAGTTTGAGTTGGTCTTGGGGAGCACAGCACGATAGACGCAGTCGAGGGCAGTCCTGGAGAGACTTGGGGCGAGCCTTGACACAGTCTTGGGCGAGTCTTGGGTCAGCCTTGCGATAGTCTTGGGGATTTTTCCCCCAGGGCGCTGTGTCTTATAGAGTGCTCGATTGACCGACTAAGACGAGAGTTGAAACGTATTTCGTTGTGTGTGTCTTATTTGACTGCAAAGCTTAACAGGCTTTCCCGATCCCGTACCTCAAGGGGACGAGATATAGAGACGACTCGGAGACGAGATTCCCCCCTGACAAGTGTGGAGAACCCCGATGAGAAGAGATTTTCCCTCTGACACTAACATAAGCTTTCTTGGATACAAATTGAGTTAGGCACATTGACTGCATTAACTTAAAATGGAAATAGAAAGTAAAACGAACTATGTTTTATCTTTTTTTTTTTTGGTAAAAAGGAGAAAACTTGTTACGTTTATGTCAGTTGTGCGAGCCTTAGATTGGGAATGAACCCAGTGTGTTATCTTTTTTCGTAGTTGTGGAAAAAATCTCATTTCATTCTAAAAATTGTCAGAGCCAAGTTTGCACATTCGAAAAACATGAATCAATGCCAACATGATTTCTAACATTATTATCACACCTCAACCGAACTATATACGCGTTTTCTGTATAAGAGCTTTCTCTACTTATCAATATTTGCCCGGAAACATTTGTAACAATTTATTCTAGAATTCTAACATTGTCCATATTTGGACATAGCATTACGTCACTGTTGTGCTCTATTATACTATCGCGTTCAATCAAACCCGGATCTCCAAAATGTTTTTACGTTAAAGGGCGGTGGTCGTCGCGCCGCGTCCTGTTCGATATGGGACTCATAGTGACGTATACAACGCGTGTAAAATACATTGTTTATTTACATGAAATTCGAACACGCGCTGCGAGACGACAACCAGTTTTGTGATTGGTTGTTGACAAATGCTGAACAGGTCACGCCTCCAACGGCGTCGTGCGTTCGGACTAACCGTTAGGAATTCCTAAATGGAGTCAATTTGTGTAGTTTTCTTGATTTATTCTGCAGATATCGGTAAAATGTAGGTAAGGCTTTGGCGAAATTCGAAGGAGCAACTAATGTTCTTCAACCTGGTATTTTTTTTAGATTTTATTTTTCATTTGTTTCGTCTGTTTTTTCGAGTTTAAAAAATGTGAGCTGGCTGAAGCCTTCATCCCTTGTCTATTTCTTACACTAGATACCAGCCGATACCCCCCCCCCCCCCGCTCATAGAGACTGCGTATTACAGTTGATTATAGTTCCTGGGCTCCCTGTGAAACAACCTAAAGTCGGCACCGTTAATAAAAAAAATAGTCATTGATATAAAAATGAGACCCGTGTTGTTGACGCTGATATTCAAACCTGTGTTTTTCGTTAAAACACATTTTACCATCTACACACTTACTGTTCGCACTACGATTGAAAATTATATTAATTCCCGAACACAGGACCATGTTTTTGTTTTGCGAGTCCCAAACATTTTATTTTTAGATTGTTCACCTAAAATTTTGCCACCCCCATGATTTCAAGTGGTCGACCCTTTACTCGTTAATTACAAGAGAATACCAGATAAGATTTGAAACCCTAGTTATCGAACACAGGAACTGTGTTTAAAAATTCCACACGTGTTAGCAGTTAAACAGCGAGATACACCCGTTGCATCAAGGTAGAATTCATTTCAAATTTAATTCTTTCTTCAGTGATGCTTTATGGGCAGTCGAATGAGGATTGGGAAATAATAAATCAAAAGAAATCCGAAACTTTCTCACCCGCCTATGGAAATTCAGAAACAAGAAAATAATTTACATGTAATAATTCTTTTATTGTTATAAATGGTATTAGTAGGTTCCACTTTTTTAAGTGTTTTAGCATTTTGTTGTTTGTATTTGCAATAAAGTGTTCAATAAAGGTAGCAAACCATTAAAGTTGGGTTTCATGTCATTCATTCATTTTACAGTGATAGATATGTTTTCGTGTTAGCAAACCTATACAATGTACTATCAGTGATTCATCTACTTGGCTAATTCTTGTTGGCTTTCGCAATTACCAAAGCTTCAAAAAATAAATACTAGATCAAAATAAAATAAAATAAAATAAAATAAATATACAAAAACAAAAACAAAATTAGGATCTTATTTTAATCAGATTGGAATCAGTGGCTGATTTAGTGGGGCACAGAGGGCGCGCTTTTTCTAAATCCGCTGTTACTCATACGATACTCATACATATATCCCCCAAAATACAGGGCTAATCTGCACTGGCTCGGAAGGTTGTAAATGATTAGCTAGTTTGAATTTGCATAACAATACTGACAATGAACGTGCATTCAACGCCACAAGTTTTTTTGTTTTTTTAGCCAATCAGAATTCATCTTCCGAGCCAGTGCAGATCAGCCGAAAATACAACGTGACAATGACGTAATTGTAAAAGCTGCCTTCTAACAAAACATCCTGCACCGGTGGTAGTTGTCTGCACATAATGACATAACTGCTTCATTCCAACCCCCAGAAATTGAATGGTCTAACCCGACTCTGGTGACCTTTGAACTCATTTGAACCCTGCCAGCTGCAGAGTAGCGATTTAGATAAAAGCACGCGACTACAAATTGGTAATTGAAGGGTGAGTACAATTTTACACCGATATCTCTAGGTCGGGTGGTTAGTCACAGTCTCTGTGTATATGGACTGTTGTAACGAGTAAGGATCATATGCAGGCAATCACATGTATATGGTGCAACATACGATTCTAATACGATCACTGACTAGTTCAGTAATAGCCATTCTACAGTTCCCGTGGTTAGTATATTTTGTAACCTGGTTATGACTTGGTATAACGTGGATTGATTCAGATTTACCATATTTTAATAATCAAAATGAGCTACTAGTATATGTTGGAGTTTTCGGAGACAAATTTAATACACGTGAACATGTAAAATAGCAATATAACTCATTGTTTTACTGCCAAACTCGTGAATTGAAATCCAAGTGAGAAGGCTCAGACATCCAACTTGAAATTAAATGCCAGTGGTGAGAATCAGGATTCTGCATGCTCGCATTTCTTCAGATCAACCAAGGTGTATATCGTTAGCTTTGAGCAGGTGACCAGGAAGACGAAATAAACAAGTGTACTGTGATTACATGTATGTGTCAGATCACAGTCCCCAGTTGAGGAACTGTGGTCAGATGCACCATATACATGCAGGCATGTTTTTCTGATCTGATCGTCTACTCAAGAGGAGCTACATAACACACTAAGATGGAGTACTTGTGGGTAGTCACCAATGAATTTTGGAATCAACTATAAAAACTAGTATAACTCAACAATTTGTGGTATAACATTTATTTATAAAATGACATTTATGAATGTGATTCATTTTCATAAATCTCCTCATACTCGCATGTTTACCATCAGTGAATCTATGCATGTTTTTTTATGCAGGTTGTACATCACTACAGATGTATTCAATTTGTGTAATTGCTATAGATAACTGCTTTCATAACTTGAAAAGTGCACTGTATTAACTGTATCAGAGGTATATTACTTAGGGTTTGCAAGTAGCGTAACATGATACCAAGATCCTCTCGCATAAGGGATCCCAACACAGAACAATGTGACTGCGCATGCCTAAGGTACATGTAACTAGGATACTGGGAGGTCCAGGTGGATCAAAATAGCTGCTCACGATATGACTGATTACAAGAACTATATTTTCTGTAAATTTTCGATGTATTACATTTTTTCACTATGACATGTTTTATTGTGTTATTACAAACCTTGAACATTGTTATATGTCATGTCAGAAGGTCGTAGCCTCAGTCTCGCTATCTACGAGATGAGACTTGAATGGGATCTTGACATCATGTCACCATACAGAACTATGCATTTTGCAAACCACAAGTAATGTACCTCTGCTGTATACAGTACTGTCCAAGCATTACTTAACATTTAGTTAGCAGGCAATGTATTAATAACATATATTGAAGTGAAGACAGTGTCATTTTGTTTGAGACCAATTTAATATTTTCCAAAAAAAAAAAAAAAAAAAAACTTTTCTAAGAAGGTCCTCACGTCTCAGGTGGTAGCAGTGGATTATACTCTATTGATTTGATTTAGAGAAGTCCTTTGTTCTGTTTGCGGCATTTATTGTTTTTTTCATTTCGTTGGTAAAACTGTGAGCATTGCATTTTCACACACTCTTGAAAATGTAAAAGTTATTTTAGAATTTTAGTTTGTTTTTGAAGCAGAGGAATTGTCACCTGCACATGTGTCAGATGGCCATAGTGTGTCATTGTTTACAAACAAGCGTCTACCCATGAGCATTTGCATTTTGTTATCGACTAAATTCCGGGATGTGCACAGGTAACAACTCTCTCGCTTTAATTTCTTGTAGTGGTACTAGTAGGATTGTCTAGTAGTGTGTTGGCTTCTGTTGAGTGATGTGTCCTAATATGGACAATGATAAATACATGTATAATGAATTGTTACAGTAAACATAATTTGAAATGTTTGAATATTTTCCCTTTATTCTTTCTTGAATCGTTAGATAGTGTATTATAAAAGTATGTCAACACAGTAGTTAAACATGGCTGTTAGACTTGGTATTTGCCGACTGGGTTGCCGTGACCTATTTATGAGAAGACAAGTGTGCTCATGGAAAAGGTAACTTTCACATTTATTGTAATCAGTTACCATGGTTTCACAGTTAGGTTAAACTGGTTTCATATTAGTTTACAATAAGTTACTCTAGTAACTCTAGTAAATGTCTCTATAACCAGGTGGTCATTTTGTTTATATTCATGTCCATGCTGAATCCTTGCTCATATTTTGTCTGACATAGTTGACAGTTTACATACAAGTACTTTACTCTTAGTAAATATTGTAGGTTGTGTTATTTTGTACGGAACCAATTCTCAGAGATGAACAGGACAATATTATTAAAATCTCGTATCATGATCATGCATATTTAGTTACAGGTTCACATCATATATTTTTGAGATTTGAACAAAAGTGGCCGACTGGTGGCCATTTTGTTTATATTCATGTCCATGCCAATTTCTCATCAATATCATCTGATTCAGTTGAAAGTTTGTACACCTGAAATCACAGTATATAAACATATCTAGAACTGTTTCTCAGAGATGAACAAGATGAGTGAGTTACAGGTTCACGTCATATATTTTTGAGATTTTAACAAAAGTGGTCGGCTGGTGGTCATTTTGTTTGTATTCATGTCCATGCTGAATCCTTACTCATATTTTGTCTGACAAAGTTGACAGTTTGTATACAAGTACTTTACTCTTAGGTGGTATTGTAGGTTGTGTTATTTTGTGAGTCAATCAAATTTTTCAAATTGCTGGCTATTGTGTCTAAAATCCTGAAATCGCAGTTTTTTAACATGTCCAGAACTAATTCTCAGAGATGAACAGGCCAGTATTATTCAAAACTAGTATCATGATCATGCATATTGCATTACAGATTCACATCATTTCTTTTTTTAGATTCAAACAAAAATTGTTGACTGGTGGCCATTTTGTGTATATTTATGTCCTTGACGAATCCACACTCATATTGTGTACGACATACATATTACTGTACTTATAGGTACAATGTTTTACCATAAGTTGTGTTTTTTTGTGTGACTTAATCAAATTTGTTAAATTGATTGTGCATGATTTTGTTCAAACTGCAACCTACATGTACATACTGAAATTTGGGTTGCACATTCCATTTTTTAGTGATTCAACTAAATATGCTCTGCCCATCACAGTAAATTGTCAGCAACTACTGATTGCATCACAGCGCTATTCAGCTGAAAGTACACCCACACTCTGTGATCGATCCTTAGTGATTGATGTTGACATTATATACAGAATGGGGACTTCTGCATTGTGTATGCATGTTTTTTAGAACATGTTAAAACTACCGAAAATTTAATTTTTCTTTGGCAATGTAAAAAGTAACATGGGGTCAGCACTAACATCGATCTCAAATACAACATCGTTTGGCAAGTTTGAAGCTTATTGTTCTTCTCCTTTGAGTCCCCCAGAATATCTTTTCTTTCATAGTAGCCGTTGTCTCAGTCTACAATTAAAATCACTTGAAGACGACAGTTTTCCTAGCACAGACAAAGCCATCATGTTATTAATTAAAATATTAATAGATATGACATTATTACTTTAAAACCTTTAGCTGCTAGTCAGTTCTTTTAGTGCTAGTTATATAAATGTATGAATTCCATATCTTCTTACGTACATCATAGCCATGTTAACAGTACATATCTACATGATATCACTCTACAAGTGTTGTTTTCTTTTATTCCAGGCTCAATATCTATTTTATCATTTTGTCAATATTTCTGGTAATCCAAGTCGTTACAGCTAGCACATGCCCAGTGTACAATATATTGTATTATTTACCAATTGATAGATATTGTACAGCGTCACAAGAAAATAATCCTCTGCTGCAACAGGATGGTCTACCTAAGTTTACTCAGATATGTGCTGAGCAAGTCGTACCTGCCATTCAAAAACTAACTGCAGATTTTGATAGAAATCGTCAAGAAGTTGAGGAAAAGCTTCAAGGTGAATTATTAAGTTTTATAATTCTTTCTTAAAATGCTCTGCAGTGTTCTGAGTAAGACATTTTTCATTCAATTTAGTCGGGTGACTGTCCAATTGTTTTGTCGGTCTTCTCTGCAATAATCTAAATGTAAACATTAATAAATGTGAACTCATCCTGATGTCATGAGAAATAGGAAGATCACACTTGTCTCTCTGGCAACAATAAGTTGATACAGCATGTGTGGAGTAATTATAATAGTCATCTATATTTGTATGTCTTAACCAATCAGAACTGTGCATTATATTTTTCTGCTCCCTAAAATATTGTGCATTCATTCTATATTTGCAATTCACATAACCTAATATGCAGAGATGCTATGCAAAACCTCAAAATTACGGCACGTTGTAACTTGTACATGTAACAATACTTAGACAGATCGATGTATAATAATATGATTCATAATAACTATTTCAACTTTCATCAACTACAATTTGTGAATTGAAATTCATTATTAGTACACAGCAATGTTCGGTGACTTTAAAATACTGTTATTTATGTTTTACAGTGTTCGGAGCAGACGCAGAGATAACATGGGAGGATGTATTCAATCCACTTGAGATTGGCGGGTCTAAACTGTCCTATGCTTGGAGTGTTGTCAACCATCTTATGAGTGTAAAAAACAGTGATGAATTGAGGAGTGCTTACCAACAAATACAACCACTGGTTATAGAGACTTCAACTAAACTAGCACAAAGCAGAGTTATATACGATGCTATTAAGGTAGGTCAACACTACATTCATTTTAGATGATTCAGTATACAACAAATGTTATTTTCTGTTTATATGAACTTCTATTGGACATCCACTGTTAATAGAGCAAATACGCATTTGCTTGACTTTGAGTGTATCTCCGATAGAAGTACATGTGTAGCAATAGTTCCATTGTATTGTATGCCAAAAATGTAACTTATTTAAACCATAGACACAGCTTACATAAGCACAGAGGCTACTAATATGCTAAATGTAAAATAAGGCTCAGGAAAATGTACACAACTACTGATGGTTTTAGAGTTCATGTCAGAATTTTTTATTTTCATGATAAAACAAAATAAAAGCACAATTTTAAAGAACAAAACAATCAGAAATTGTTTCTCTTTTTCTAAGCATAACGCATATCATAGATTTAAGCAACAGATTAAATGAGACAAATTGTCCGTGCACATGGCAGTGACTCTTAGTTAGTGTGATTTTGTTCCAAACGAATCAAGTAATCCTGACATTTCTAACAGTGAAAACTAAACAGCCTTTTGTACTATTTATTTATCAATGTTGTGTATTCATGTTATAGCGATTAAACCAAAGTAAAAGAAAATTAGATGAAGCCCAGTATAGAATTATCAACTCAAGTTTATTAGCAGCTCAACTTGGTGGGGTGGAACTTACTGGAGAAAAGAAAGAACAATTTAACAACAACAGACTTCAAATGGCTAAGTTAAGCATGGACTTCAGGTAAGGAGCATACTATTTTGGGGGGGGGGTAAGACAGGTCACATGTTCATGAGATGGATGTACAGGGTACATAGAGTTGGGAAAATTCTTTGAAAGTCTTTGGATTTTTTCAAGTCTGGAAAGTCTTTGAGTTGTCTCTAAACTACAGGAAAAATTTTTGAAATGTCTTTAAATTTCTTCACAGTTATTAATTCATTTTTGAAAGGCCTGTTTTCTCCAGGAAACTACACTATCCTCAGAACTTTGATGAGCTTTGGTGATGATGTTGGTTTCAATTAAGGGTCAAAATGTCTTGGGAGAAATGCAAGAAAGTTTGGGAAAAGGTCTGGAAAAGTCTTGGAAATCATTTGACTCTTGGTGCTATGGACCCTGAATGTATTTTCCATCAGAGTCTGGTTCTCATATTTTCTTGTTGGGACAATTCCGCTGGTTATTTATTATAGTTGTATTGTCGGCAAAATTTTGTTTCAGTCCTTTGACATGTTAGAGTGAAGTGATTTTCACCTGCGCACACAGAAATTGAGTCTGAGCGGCAATAACAACACATGTTAAAACTGCAAAGGCTCATGGGTAGATGCTTCTTGTAAACAATAACATCCTATGGACATCTGCAACATGCACAGGTGACGATTAATTGATTCCACTGCTTTAATTGTTATGTGTACTGTAATAAATACACAGCTACGATATCTGCCTTGACAACAGCTGAACATTACCAAGCCCTTTCTATAGCTATGGTTGTAATTAAGTTTTCAGTATTTAAGGATGTCATTTAGTTATAGAATTGCATGTAGGGCAATTAACTATGATCAAGATGGTCTACATTACAAAATCAATATTTGATGTGAAGCACTTTCTTCCAAGTCTGAATTATACATGTACATCAGACTATTGAGTTGTTTCCTGGATGAGCAATTAGAACCCTCCTATTGGATTTATATGATGACTCTTATGTTACTACTGTGCCTATGTGAACATTATGTGCTGCCTAGATTAGTTATGTTTAGTTCCCACAAAAAGTTGAATTTGTGCAGCATTGCATGACGAGATTTATTGTAGTGAAGACATTTACATAACTCAGTCGATACAGCATAATGCATCAGGTTTCAACCAGTATAATTGCAGTGCAATGCAGTGACCTTAAGATTTGATTTTGGGTACACTTTAACCAATACTCAAATAACAATACAACTTTAACGCAGTGTTTTGATTTGTTTTTCAGTAACAATTTACTTGATTCTATCAAATCTTTCAATATTATACTAACTGATAAGAAGGATGTTGATGGGTTGCCATCATCACTACTACAGTTAATGGCATTAAATGCACAGCAAGATAAAACTAAGTAAGTGGAAAGTGATATTTTTAAATGCAGAAAATATTTTTTTTGTTAATTTAAAATAATCTCTATAATTTTATTCTATAATTTTGTTCATGTATCAACTCTTAGCGTATGCGCAATATTTTGCCAATGTTTTAAGGTTATATTACATATTAATCGAAAAAAATGTAATTTAGCAAAAATCAAATAAAAAATCATCAATATCAGTATGTAGTTATTTGTTATAGTTAAGGTGTCTACTTTAAGAAATAGAAAACATAATTCATCTACCGTATTTGTTCTATTAGTAGCACGTGCACTTAAGTGTGTATTTATGGGCAAAATAACTAATATTTTAATGATATCATACAACACATGTAATGCTAATATTAAATCAGTATTTATAACAGTAACATTTTATTTTTCCACTTTTATTACTGCCGTTTTATATAATTCTCCACAAACTAAGAACATTGTACTTTAAACTTCTTCCAAGTAATCATTCATTGAAACAATTAAAGTCCCTATTTAGCATATGCACGTATTCTTTCGCTATGTACAATAACAATCCTCGCACATGCATATTATGTTGTTTTTTCTTCATTGAATGAATACAGCAATAGCAAAATTTTAGTTCACAATAAATCATAATATAATTTGGTGCTCAACTAATTTTATTGAAATTATTTTTTTGTTTTTAATTAAATAAAAATTGTTTGATTTGATTTTATTTTGATCGATTATTTATTTATTGATAGTTTTTGAAGTTTTGGCGATTCCCAAAACAGCAAAAAAATACAAAATAATTATAAAAAAAATATTAAAAATAAAATAAAAGCATATAAAATAAAAACACACAACACACCTTGTAAAATAAAACAGATTGGTTCTCAAGATGCCACATTAAAAAACAATTATATAAAAAAAAATGTTTCTCTGTCTAGTGTCTTTACAGTTTTAATTTATGCTAAATTGATATGTACATAACATTCCTATGAAATTTATTGATATGTGTTCTAGTGTTAATGCTGATACTGGTCCATGGAAATTAACTCTAGATATACCTTGCTATGAACCATTTATGAAACACAGTAAACAACGAGAATTAAGACAACGATTGTACATGGCGTTTATCACTAAAGCTTCATATGGACAGTATGATAACAGTGATATGATTGAAAATATCAGAAATTTGAGGTCAGTATCTCTAAATATTTAATTTTCACTTTTACAAAAGTTACAAATATTTATTTTTAAATTTCAGGATTTTATGACGTTTATGAAGACTTGGGGTCTTCAGAGAAATTTTTCTTGCTACAATGAAATTTAATACGATTTCCACTGATTTGTGAAATTTATAAAAATTTACTCTTACTCTGTATCTTGTATGCGGTATACCTGTCAATTCATTTGATGTGATTTTTAGGGCAATGTATTACTAGTTTTGCTATGGTTGTTGGTTACTATTACAGGCAGGAGAATGCCAAGATTCTGGGATTTAAAAACTTTGCAGATAAATCACTGAAATCTAAAATGGCGCAAGATGTGACTGAAGTTATGACGTTAATCCGGAATTTGAAACTGAAAAGTAAAAGTGCTGCAACTCAGTAAGTCAAATCAATATTAATATCGTGACGAGGTCTGAAACTTGGGACTATGAGTTTGGGTTCCATCTCTCCATTCGTCCAGAGAAATTTCTTGATCACATTCAAACTCAAAGTTTTTGTCAACACTGTAGGTTTATGTATATTTTAGCTAGTCTGTAATTTCTCAAATTTAAAATGTAGCTAATTTAAAAGAAATTATCAAAATGTGATAGCTGGCACTATAGCTAAATTAAGATTCTATTAATTTATGCATTTAATCAAATTTGATAAAATGATGTGTATTTCAATGTGTTTTACAGTATATATACGCATTAGCTCACTGTGCTATCAAATATTATATATTAAATATAGTCCACATTCTATTTATATCTATTTTAGGGAACTCCATGATCTAAAAGAGTTTGCAAACAGTAATGGTTTCCATGGTGATTTATCTCATTGGGATTTACCATACTGGTCTGAGAGACGAAGAGAACAGTTATTCAAGTGAATATATCATGTTCACAGTGTCATTTGCGCATAATTAGTTCACAGTGTCATTTGTGCATAATTAGTTCACTGTGTCATTTGCGCATAATTAGTGACAACAATGAATAAACTCTGTACAGTCTGTTGTATGCCCGTCATCCAATCTTGTGTCCAGGCATTTCATAGCTCTCAATTTTCTTCTTCGGTGTTTTAAAAAACCGAAAGAGAAAAATTATTTTTGAAATATATCAGATTCTGTATTTTCTATTATTGAAATTTTCTGCAAATCTACAAGTTGATATTTATATTACAGTAACTTGGTGTTAATTGAACACATATATTGTCATTTGTTTGAATTCCCAGTGCCTATTTGTCTTGAAGCCTTAATAATGAAATATTTGCATAATATACATGATTAATACAATATTATGTGATTTAAAATAAACAAAATGTTTATTGCAGCTTTAGTGAGGAAGAATTAAGGCCATATTTTCCACTGGGTAGAGTTCTACAGGGATTGTTCAGCTTGACATCATTTTTGTTTGGTGTTAAAATTAAGGTAAGATTAAGTATCTTGACTTAGAATAATCCACACATATTAATCCGCTGATTTAGAGTGATCCCTTAATGTGTATTCATAACTGTTTTCTCAAAAGGATTAATATTTAGTAAACACATTCCAGACCTCATTAGTTTTGGCTCAGTCCTTCTATCATAGAGAGACTGTCATTTTAGATATAAATATATGCATATTAATAAGCTAAATTGCAAACTATTAATTAATTTTTTTTTTTTTGAGTCATGACTTCTTAACTATAAACTTACTGATTATGTGTACAGTGTAGTTGAATGTTTGATAATATTTTACAATCTGCATATTTTTAAATACCGTAGTATTTAAAAATACCATAGTATGTAATATTTAAAAAAAAGAATTGTATCATTTTAATAGCAAGTGTGTCTTAAAGGGCAGTACTAGTGAGTGTCCAAATGCTGCATTGTATATGAAATAAATTTCATTATTATACATCTGTCACCGTAACGCCATAGGTTACAGTAATTTTGCGGTATTTTACAGGGTATTTTCATCCTACTGTATTAGAAAACGCAAATTTCAAATATGGAATGATTACGCGCGTAAGTGTCCTCTAATAATAAAAACAAACATAGCTGCCACCAGGGTTTGACTGGACTTCACACAAAGAAGTTTGCTGATTCTGTTCTAAATTTTTTGGATTTCGGTATTCCCATGATGTATCCTTGAAAGGAAAAGACGTATATTAAGGTTATTACGAGTATACCTCAAAGTATGCACTCAGACAGTACGCCGTTGCATCGACCTCTGCTGCTCGTCGGTCGATACTGCCGCTGTACTGTCTTCGTGCATACTTTGAGGTATCTTCGTAATAATCTTATAGTATTTAAATGTATGACGCATGGCGACTTAAAGTTGATCAACACTTGTTTAAATTTTGCCTCATAAGTTTTTACAATTCTGTTTAATCTTGTTCCAATTTTTGTAAGTGAAATTTTAGCCTCCAATATTTAAAACAAAATTTAAATGTATTTCATGACAAAAATATGTAACTGTTTTTGGAATTAACTTGTTATCAATATTTTCGGTGTATACAAGAATGGATTCATAGTGAGCATGCAGCAGTGGAGACAACATGTGAACATATATGCCAATCTACTAAAACTGAAAAAGTTCAGAAATTTTGTTTTAGCTTATTTTGATTCCAATTTAAATGCAATACTAGAAACATAAAAAATTCAATATGAATGCAACTTATAAGACTAATTATGAAAAAGTTTAGTTAACATCTGAATTGCTGGAACTGAGGACACATATTTAGTAAGATCTTTTGTTGTACAGCCCAGATAATATGGTAGTTGGTTGGGCATACTAGAGTATGTCTGTTATAAAATATTCATCAACAACAGCAAATAGCCTTAGTATCTGTTTACATGCTCTTTCTCAATACACACAATATAGTTTCACGTTTCTCACAACAGTACTTTTGTGTCTTGTGTCTTCAGCCTGCTGATGGTAAAGTTGAGATTTGGCATGAAGATGTAAGATTCTTTGATATTTTAAATGAACAAGGTATGTATAAATATAGCAGTAACATACTTTAATGAACATCATATGGATGTGTCACAAATGTAGTTGCAAGTTGAACAATGTGTTTGATATCATATGGGATACAGTCATTCATAATGTATAAGACATGACATTGATGGTGAGGAGGCTTTCATAGGTGTTCGGGACTGTACTTTAAAGACATACAGTTTTACCCATGGAGGTTTTTTTTTATTTCAGGAGATCATATTGCCTCATTTTATTTGGACCCATTTACAAGACCTGCAGAGAAAAGAGGAGGTGCCTGGATGGATACACAATTAGGTATGCATGGAGTGCCTGGATGGGTTTACAGTTAGGTATACATGGGGTGCCTGGATGGGTTTACAGTTAGGTATACATGGGGTGCCTGGATGGGTTTTCAGTTAGGTATACATGGGGTGCCTGGATTATACAGAGTTAGGTATGCATGGAGTGCCTGGATGGGTTAACAGTTAGGTATACATGGGGCGCTTGGATGGGTTTACAGTTAGGTATGCATGGAGTGCTTGGATGGGTTTACAGTTAGGTATACATGGGGTGCCTGGATGGGTTTACCAGTTAGGTATGCATGGAGTGCCTAGATGGGTTTACAGTTAGGTATGCATGGAGTGCCTGGATGGGTTTACAGTTAGGTATGCATGAAGTGCCTGGATGGGTTTACAATTAGTTATGCATGGAGTGCCTGGATGAGTTTACAGTTAGGTATACATGGGGTGCCTGGATGAGTTTACAGTTAGGTATACATGGGGTGCCTGGATGGGTATGCATTGGGTGCCTGGATGGGTTAACAGTTAGGTATACATGGGGTGCCTGGATGGGTTTACAGTTAGGTATACATGGGGTGCCTGGATGGGTTTACAGTTAGGTATGCATAGAGGTGCCTGGATAAGTACACAGTTAGACATGAAGGGGTGCCTGGATAAGTACACAGTTGGGCATTCAGAGGGTGTCTGGATGAGTACATGGTTAGGTATGCAGAGGTGCCTGGATAAGTACACAGTTGGGCATTCAGAGGGTGTCTGGATGAGTACATGGTTAGGTATGCAGAGGTGCCTGGATAAGTACACAGTTAGGCATGCAGGGGGTGCCTGAGTGACATAACATAGTTAAGTATGGTATGCAGGGTTGTATATTGTTAAGATTTGTAGGGGATTGAAATTCAAATTAAACATACCCCTTCCATTCAAAAAGTGTCTGCTGTCCATTTTTAGATATATATACTCGTCTACACAAATAAGGAAATTACTGTAAAATACTTTATTTTAGCTGGAATAAATTTTCACTGAAAAGACTTTTTGAATGTTTTGTATGAAATTTATGTTCACTGATTTTTGACTGAATGTGAAATATAGGAACAAAAATATATTCGCTGGATTTTATTTTCACTGAATCATTATCTTACAGTATATCATTCTCAGTTCGTCATGTATAAATTACATTAGCAGGGGTTAAAAAAAAATGTTTACATCACTTGCACTCAGTATTTAATTTTTGATCATTCAACTCTTGCAGTATACTGTACGAGCTAAAATGTATTTATCGGTGACAGGTGGCAATATTTTTAAACTCTATTCAAAAAATATTTTGGACTAATGAATTTTAGTTCTGCAAGTGTGAGATTGCGGAGTACTAAAATTCTGATTTTATTAATATAAGTGAATCAATGATATCGTTTGGATTTCTCTACCTGAATACTTTACTTATATATATTCTATTTTTTACTCTATTATGAAAACTTTCAGCAGTGTGTACCGGTAGGGAGTGCTCCTATGATTTAACACATTTCCTACTAAGGAAAATAGGAAAAAGCAGGAGATTTTTATTATAATATGCAAGCTTTTGTGCAT
Source organism: Saccoglossus kowalevskii (assembly GCF_978046115.1). Taxonomy (NCBI): domain Eukaryota; kingdom Metazoa; phylum Hemichordata; class Enteropneusta; family Harrimaniidae; genus Saccoglossus; species Saccoglossus kowalevskii. The sequence goes on from NC_140662.1 coordinate 7,204,599, forward strand.
TCTGTTTTGTAGGAAAAAGTGAACTTTTAAAGACAAAACCAGTGGCCTATCTGGTGTGTAACCAGAGACCACCTATAGAGGGCGTACCATCTTTGATGACATTTAGAGAAGTAGAAACTCTGTTTCATGAGGTGAGAGCTTTCATTAGACTCTTGTTGTGCAATGTCTGAACTATGAACTAATGTTGTCAGGCTGCCTGTGTGTCTGTCTGTCTATGCACATATCTTGTTACATGGATAGCTTGCAAAATCTGATTGGGTTTTGGCACCAACACATGCATACTAATTAGCTCAATTTGCATATTTGTTCACACAATTCAGATGCAAGATGATTGCAAAGTTCTTAAGAAGTATGTTCCCATTTTTATGCTAACTTTCTGCAACGTAGGGACAGCTGATGCAAATATCTACAATACCCTTGCATTAATTGACTGCAGTCTGATGTTACACTTTTCAACTTTGCTGTGTAAGTGTGGTGAAACCTGTGGATAAACACGAGTAGCAAATTTACTTCACTTGCTGGTCAAATTTACAAATAAGAACGCATAATTTAATTGTTCACTTTGTTTAAGAATGTCTTGCTATGAAATAAACAAGATTTCGACAAGAATACTATTATTAGTAACATGCCCAGTGTTTGAAAATAATCTGACACGGTTTTTCATCCTCCTGCAAAGTATCTGCTACTTGACTTCCAGGTTACTGCATTGTATCATAAAGGCATGCTTTACATACACATATAGATAATACTGTTAAGGATACATTATTTATATAATATTACAAATGTACATGGACTTGTTTTGCAATCTGATTAAAGATGGACGTTTATTAGCTGTTTTAGTGTTCAAAATATGCTGATCAAAATCAAACATTTCTGCTCTTCCTAATCCGAATTCATATTGATAGATTCATTCAATCTTGATATATACATAGAACTTAAAATGAATGCACATTATTATATAAAATGAATTTGATTAAAAAGTGGCTGACACCAACGTGAAGCATTTCTACAATTTTGAAACTGGATCACAGACATGCTTGGCTGGTATATCCATGGTTGATTTGCTAGTCGTAATAACTTCCACATGTCTGGATGTGAATTACACTTATCATGTTCACACATACACAATTCTGTATTCTGTTAACCACTTAAGTTTTGCGATTTAATGACTAAAAGTCACTGACACTCAATGTCATGGGACAGCAGACAAATTTTCACCTTTACACAATTTCAAGATTTTTACTGACTTCTGAAATTCACTTTGTCTTTTTAAAGCAGTTTAAAGTTATAATTTTACAATGAAAATTCATTTAACCTGTATTTGTTATAAGGTTATTAAGAGGATACCTCAAAGTATGCATGAAGACAGTGCAGCAGAGGTCGATGTGACGGCGTACTGTCTGAGTGCATACTTTGAGGTATACTCGTAATAACCTTATTATTATACATATTTTCCTGCCAAGGATACATCATGGGAATGCCGAAATTCAAAAAGTTTAGAACAGAATCAGGGAACTTCTTTGTGTGGAGTCCGGTCAAACCCTGGTGGCAGCCATGTTTCTTAATCATTCCATATTTGGAAATCGCATTTCCTTATATGGTAGGATGAAAATACCTCGCAAAATACCACAAAACTACGGCATGCTGTAACTTATAGCGTTACAGTGACAGATGTATAATAATATGTTTTATTATGATATCATTTTTATTTTTTTGTCAGTTTGGTCATGGTTTACAGCATATGTTGACTACTATTTCATATGCTGATGCTGCTGGTATTAACAATATAGAATGGGATGCAGTAGAGTTGCCATCACAACTCATGGAAAACTGGGTTTATGATAAAAATACCATGGCAACCATAAGTGGCCACTATCAAACTGGTGAAACGTTACCTAAACATCTCTTTGATCAGTTAATTAAAGGTAGGGAAATAGCTTGGTATTAAATTACACTATTTTTTATGGAATAGTTCATTCGAATGAGTGAAGGATTTTTTTTTTTATTACTGTAAAATGACTAATTTTCGCTGGGTTTATGTTTCGCAGATTTACCATTTCAGGCATATTCAGAGGGTTTTGAATTCACAGTTTTATCATTTAGATAATGCTAATGCTAAATTTTAAATACTGGGTTTTAATTTAGTGAATTTTCCAGTCAGCAAAAAATGCAAAATTAAAACCCAGTGAATAATTAACTCCTTTACAGTAGTAATGATGTTTTGATGCTAAAATTAAGTTTAGTAAATGTATTATTCTGCTCAATGTCATTGTCACCTTCAACTCATACTAAATTCTACCTGCAGTTACTTATGATATTCTGGGTTATCTTTGTCTGTATGTAATTATGTAAGTAAGAGATGTATACCAGCCACCACTAACGGTTTACGTTTTGTGATTTACAATTTACGATTTTAAATTATATTGCAATCCTATATAGTAAATAATTTTTCAATTACACAATTTTGGTTCACAAATCACCAATTAGTGGCATCCCTGTATACCAGTCTATTAGGTATGAGACATGTCAAAGTCTTACACACATACTGCAACAATTACATGTCAAACCCTTCACGATTTGGTACAAATTCTAATGGTGTTGTGAAACATATACTGAACCATGTATTAATTTTATGTACTGTAAAGGGGGTAATTATTCACTGGGTTTTAATTTAGCTTATTTCGCTGACTGGAAAAACGCCCTAAATTAAAACACAGTGAATATGTAAAATTTAGCATAGAACACATTATCTAAATGACGAAACCGTAAATTTAAAACCCACTGAATATGCTCGAAATGGTAAATCAGTGAAATTTAAACCCAGTGAAAATTAGTCATTTTACAGTAACTAAAGTATTAATGATACAGTACATTTGTTTATAATTTCAGCTCGTAAATACAATGCTGGTCTAAGCATGTTGAGGCAGCTCTACTTCAGTGCTTTGGATATGGAACTACATACAAGGTATGTGACTATATATATATTCCATTTGCCTGCTGTGTATTAATGTGGGTGTCTGGCTATTCTTTTATTTTTCACATTTCTCAGTTTACGGGTGTGTAACAAACAACTGAATAAATGGGCCATTTTGGGAATATTTTCAAATGTTTTTTTCATTGCTTTTCATTTGCCCCGAAAAATATCCAAAATTCTTTATGAACAAACATCAACAAAAAGAAGTGTTAATTGACCATATTTGGAAAATAGTGGGTAGTTTCAATGTTTTCATGTGAGATACTAATGCTCCCACATGTGTTGCCTTAGAGGTTGTTGCACAATATTCTCCTTAACATCACATCATATTCACAAGTGACTTTGTTGATGAGTAATGAACCATCAAGTCAAAGTGGCATGTCATCGTAAGGTTGTCATGTAATAACCTCAGTTTCACTAATGTAGATGTGCTAGGAGATAATCAAGATAATTTCGCTTCAGATTTTGACATTTCCTTTGCAGCTAAATTTAACCGAAGGCATAAATAGTTACCTGTAAGAATATTCAGTAAAATTATTTTTTGTATTTGCATAGTTGTCAAATATGTACTGTAAAACAATACATGAATGCTCTATGTATAATAATTATTGATATGGAGCAACTATTTGAGTGTTATATATTTTATAAAGTTATAATGTAACCCATATCAAATCTAACAACTGTGATGATTTAATCATTCACCTTAACTTTTAAGTGGCATAATTCTGCTTGCTTTTATGTATTTAAAATAAATTTGTTTTTGATAATTTTGGAACAGACGAACATAATTTCCTATTGAATACAAGTCTTGATCCAAATTCTAGTGCTCACAGGATTGATCTTTACATCGTTAGATTTCTGTTCATCATTTCAGCACTGACCCATGGATGGATGTCATGAAGAGAGTATCAGAAGAATATACTATAATGAAACCACTGCCAGTAAGTCACTAAAATACAGTACATGTGGCACATTCCTATAACCAACACAACCCTCTCCTCTTTATTTCACCTGTAAAGTCACACCCATATCTTTACAAGCAACTGATTGCACACACAAAATAAATCTTATAATGTAAATTTATTGTATATTGTCTTTAAGAAATATACACATTGCTGTACATGTAATATAATTACTGACTTAGGTTAGAAAGGTGGGGAGTTTTTTAATAATGTGTTGCCAGATTCTGGAAGCAGATGATGATGATTTACCTGCCTGATTTTCCTGACACATGGTTGGGAGAATGTATTTGAGTAATTGTAGGTGGCAAAGTTTCAACTCCAGTGTGCATCATTACAATATAAACAATATTTTACATTTTAGGAAGACCGGTTTCCTTGTTCTTTTCAACATATATTTGCTGGTGGTTATTCAGCTGGTTATTATTCATATAAATGGGCTGAGGTGAGAATTCTATATACCCAGACACCCTTGAAAGATTCCATAGTCACATTTGTTCGTCGATGAGTTTGATTGCCATGACATACTCTCTCCACTTGTGATACTGTAAAACATGTTGAAAAGCATGACGTAATAGCGAAATGTTGATTTAGCGAATTTCTCTTGTCTTAGTTGATTTCTTGTTTTCACCTGCCAAAACAAATGCGCAGTTATCACCTCCATAAAAACAAAGAAAAACTGTTAAGTGTAATAAGGAAGCGCTCCAGATTATTACATTTTCTGTCTTGTTTACAAAGTGTTTGTGTGTGTGGAGAAAAAGACGTTGATTAGACGCCATTTTGAATTTATAAGTCATTAGCAACATTTCAAATTTGCGAATTAGTTCACCCGTTAAATTTGCTAAAAAGACATGTTTACAGTAGTTTAGCTATAGTACTGGCTATAAATAAAAGCTATGTTCATTGGCATGTAGCCAGGAAATAAGCAAACTATTTGATTTGCTGGGAAATGTTTGTTGTTAATTACAGTTTGAGGTGATCAAAACAATCTAGTCTGTGGTTATGTTATTATTTTTATTACAGGTAATGTCAGCTGACGCCTTTGAGGCATTCCAAGAAGTTGGTTTGACCAACAGGGACAAAGTTGCCATCGTTGGAAAAAGGTAATTTTCCTATTAGTTTATTTCAGACACTTCTGACCTTCTGATTTACATCTTTTTTGATTTTCTTCTCTTCATTCTTTTTTTTTATTTTCATCTCTTGATTCTCTGATTCTTTCTTCTGAAATTATTTCTCCTGATTTTCTTCCCTTCTTATTTTCTTCCTGTCTTTTCCATTTCTTTGTTTCTATTCTGGTTCTCTTCTGACTTTTATCTGCTCTGATTCACTTTTCTTCTTCTTCTTCTTCTGATGTACTTTTATGATTCTATTCTGATTTTCATCGCTTATGATTATCATCTCTTCCGATTGGCTTCTCTTGATTCTCATTTATGAATATCATCTTCTCTGATTCTCTTTTCTTCTGATTTTATTCTCTTCTGATTTTATTCTCTTCTGATTATATTCTCTTCTGATTCTCTTCACTTTTTTTCTGATTCTCATCACTTCTGATTCTTACCTCTTCTGATTCTCTTTTCTTCTGATTTTATTTCCTTCTGATTCTATCTCTTCTGATTCTCTCTCCTTGTGATTCTCCTTTCTTCTGATTTTATTCTCTTCTGATTCTCTTCTCTTCTGATTCTTGGCTATTTTCATTGTCTCTTCTGATTCTCTTCTGTTCTGATTATCTTCTCTTCTGATTCTCTTCTCTTCTGATTCTCTTCTCTTCTGATTCTCTTTTCTTCTGATTCTCTTTTCTTCTGATTCTCTTTTCTTCTGATTCTCTTCTCTTCTGATTCTCGTCTGTTTGATTCTCTTCTGATTCTCTTCTCTTTTGATTCTTTTCTGATTCTCTTCTGATTCTTACCTCTTCTGATTCTTGTCTCTTCTGATTCTCTTCTGATTTTACTCCCTTCTGATTCTTGTCTGTTTTTATTCTTGTCTCTTCTGCTTCTCTTTTCTTCTGACTTTATTCTCTTCAGATTCTCCTCCCTTCAGATTCTCTTCTCTTCTGATTCTCTTCTTTTCGAATTCTAATTCTCTTCCTATCAGATTCTCTTCTCTTCTGATTCTCTTTTCTAATTCTCTTCACTTCTGATTCTCTTCTCTTCTGATTCTCATCTCTTCTGATTCTTGTTTCTTTTGATTCTTGTCTGTTTTTATTCTTGTCACTTTCTTCAGATTCTCTTCTCTTCTCTTCACCTCTGTTCTTATGATTCTTACTTCTGATTCTCATCTTTTCAGATTCTCATCTTTTCAGATTCTCTTCTCTCCTGGTCCCTTCTCTTCTCTCCCGATTCTCTTCTTTTCTGATTCGTATCTCTTCTGATTCTTATCTCTTCTAATTCTTGTCACTTCTGATTCCCTTCTGATTCTCCTTTTTTCTGATTTTATTCTCTTCTGATTCTCGTTTCTTCTGATTTTATTCTCTTCTGATTCTCTTCTCTCGTGATTCTCTTTTCTTCTGATTCTCTTCTGATTCTCATCTCTTCTGATTCTCTTCTCTTCTGATTCTCATCTCTTCTGATTCTCATCTCTTCTGATTCTCATCTCTTCTGATGCTCTTCTCTTCTGATTCTCATCCTTTCTGATTCTCATCCTTTCTGATTCTCATCTCTTCTGATTCTCATCTCTTCCGATTCTCTTCTCTTCCAATTCTCTTCTCTTCTGATTCTCATCTCTTCTGATTCTCATCTCTTCTGATTCTCTTCTCTTCTGATTCTCTTCTCTTCTGATTCTCTTCTCTTCTGATTCTCTTCTCTTCTGATTCTCTTCTCTTCTGATTCTCGATTCTCATCCTTTCTGATTCTCATCTCTTCTGATTTTCATCTTTTCTGATTCTCTTCTCTTCTGAGCCTCTTCTCTTCTGAGCCTCTTGACTTTTCATTCTTGTCTCTGTGATTGATTTTCATCTCTTCATACTTTTTTCTGACTCTTCATTTGCAACCAATAATTGCAACCAATTGTGTTCAGTAATATCCTGGAAATAGGTTTGATTGAAATAAGTTTCTGTTTCCATTTTTGTAGATTCAAAGACACAGTATTGGCAATGGGTGGTGGGATGCATCCTAAAAAAGTTTTTCAAAATTTCCGTGGACGAGACCCTTCACCAGATGCTCTACTAAAATTGTATGGTCTTAGTTAGCACCACCACCATCAGTCTCCATCACTGTTGAACAGAATAAACTTACATATTTTATACTGCCTTGATTTGTCTCTAGATTTGTGAGTAATTGTTCAATTGAAAACTAAAATGTTATTAGGCTATATCACAGAATGCTTACAAACTTCATTAATCAAGAAATAATTGCCACCATCACATGTCGTATAAGCCCCTTATAAGCATTGACCAAAATATTGAGTGCCTGGTCCCAATAATTTGAAATAAATGTATATTTTCAACACAATAATTGAAGTGTATTAAATTATTTTTGAATAAAACAATGTACACATTGCTGTCGTATCAAATATGGCACAGTGTGATGACTGCAGTACTTTAAGGGAGTATGAAGTGATTATCATCAATCAAAACTTTATTTGTCTTCATTATTACATAATGTATTTTGTAAGTTCTTATTTAGTGCAGGTAATAGTAATAATCACCATACAACAGTATGTTTACATTCACAAGAAGGATTTGTGAAATAGTATCTTGGAATGTAACGTTTTCTGCACATTTTGGACAAATAATATCTTCTATTTTATGGGTGTTACAGTGGACACAATCTCTGTTCTGTCATTTCTAATTTGTCTATCAGATTCAATACGCAATGTATGTGCGGAAATTCTGAGCTTGTCTTAAATGTTATCTATCAATTAATTTGGTATAAGTTTCCAGTTTTAGAACATATTTAAATTTTGACATGTTATGATTCTAAATGATAGTTTAGCATTGTGGCAATCTAAATATTGATAAAGTTAGACGGAAAACAGTGACTGGAAAGTCAGCAATAATGTGCAATTATGATCCATCTTGTATACAAAATGGCTACATAACTGAATTACTCTAGTAAAGTGCATTTATCAAATCCACATGCTCAAATCAATAGTATCGACATTGAAAGCAGTTTCCTTTATATGAACCTTGTAATACAGTACATAGATTTACATTATTCTCTAGAGACGGAATGAATGAATTTGTTAATGGTCCAATAACCACATTGCTAAATTGATACAAAACTGAAACTGTCGAAATAAAGAACCACTCTGACAGGTGAAGAGTTGTGTAATGGTTATCTTGTGCTCCTTTTTTGTATAAATGATCGGATTAATAGTTTATTCTCATGAGTTATTTACAGTCGAACATCGCTCTATTGAATGAATGAACCCGTTATAAATAGAATGAAGAAATTCATTAATGGTTTGATGTCCCGATCAATAATTATCGAATACAAGCAACTCCTTTGCATCGGGATGATGATGGCCACTATTATATTATTTGTCATCAAGAGATGTAAATATTGATAAGATGGAATCGTCTGGTTTCAATGGTTCAAATATACATTGTTATTTTTGTTTCATTGAATTAACAAACGATTTGTCAAAAAATTGTAATGTTGTTATGTTGTAAGTGAAATCGTGACAGATTTTCAATTCAGTAAATTCAAGTGGCGTACAGAGAACCTGTGCTCACATTTCAGAATAATAATAATACGAGAAACAACTCTGTTCAGCTCGCGTGATGCACGGGTGAATGCAAGTTTTGTGGACACGAGCATTTTGGTCGGATCAAAATACAGAATATACAGTACGGTGCTACTTACATACTTGCATTTTGATGTATTGTGTTGTGGGTAAGTCACTCTGACTGCTTGCATTGGTAAATATCCAGTAATATTCACATGAAGGACGCTTTTGACGGCCGAATCTACAGCGCATTTGCTCTGCGTTGATGCTTCGAACGTATAGAACACTAGCGATTGTGGCGCCACCGACGCGGTACAATGGCCGTGACGCAGTGGCGTCGTCAAGCGATTGTCATCCGGCATTCGATGCGTTTGTTATCGCAAACGAGGGGTCGTAACGCCACTAAAATGGGTTCATTTAGATCCAAACTATGTATAAATATTTGAATAACTGTATTGTGTGATGACACCAGTACTCGTGTACCCAGGGCACACGGCCTGAGTGTCGTATTTGTTGGCTTTTGCCACCGAGTAGGAACTTGTGTAAAACCAAATATCTCAGATAAACGCCAGGGTTTGCAATATCGCGTTGGCAGCACAATTTGTAAACTGCCGCGCTAATTTGGATGGACGAATGAAGCGCACGATAAAGAGTCCAACAACCCAGACATTTAATGAAACACTTTTGTAATTAAATGACTACAAGTATTTTGAGCAATTCAACATCTCGGACATGGGTACAAAAGCGCCCTCAAACAACTATTTGCAGTCACACATCGTACCATTCACGAGTGAATTAAAAAGTGAGTGAAATAATGAATGAATGAATGAATGAATTCGTCAAACGTTTAATGACCACATGACCCATTAAAAGAAAGATAAAAGAAAGAAAGGAATTCACAGTCATTAATGGTTTGATGAAACTATCAATAAATTCAAATAATGTATTTACTGTAATTAATTGAAATCCACCACTTTATCGAATACAAGTAAATTCCTTGTATCGGGATGACGATGGCCGAATATTATTTGTCAACAACTGACGTAAATATTGAAAAAATGGAATTGCGTGGTTTGAAGAATTTTAAATTTACATTGTTATTTTGGATACATTGGTAATACCCAATGATTTGTCAAGAAATTGTCTTAACTAATAAACGAATTGTCAAGTAATTTTCTAAATGATAATAAAAATCACCGTTCTCATGGCGTTATGTTGTACGTGAAATCGTGACAGATTTTTAATTCAGTAAATTCAAGTGGCGTACGGAGAACCTGTGCTCACATTTCAGAATAATAATAATACGAGAAACAACTCTGTTCAGCTCGCGTGGTGCACGGGTGAATGCAAGTTTCGCCAACACTATCAATTTGGTCGGATCAAAATACAGAATATACAGTACGGTGCTACTTACATACTTGTCATTTTTGATGTATCGTGTCGTGGGTAAACCACTCTGACTGCTTGCATTGGTAAATATCCAATAATATTCACATGAAGAACGTTTTTTACGACCGAATCTACAGCGCATCCGCACTGTGTTGATGTTTCGAACACATAGAACATCATTGACTGTCTTAGTGACGCTAATCGCGGTACAATGGCTGTGACGCAGTGGCGTCGTCAAGCGAACGTCATCCGACATTCGATGCGTTTGTTATCGTAAACGAGGTACCGTAACGCCACTGAAATGGGGTCATTGAGATCCAAAACCATGTATAAATTGTTGAATAACTGTATTGTGTGATGACACCAGTACTCGTGTACCCAGGGCACACGGCCAGTGTCGTAATTGTTGGATTTTGCCACAGAGTACGTAAAACCAAATATCTCAGATAATAGCAAGGGCTGGCAATATCGGGTTGCCAGCACAAATTGTAAACTGCCGCGCTGATTTGGACGGGACGAATGAAGCGCGCGACAAAGAGTCCCACAAACCAGACACTTAATGAAATATTTTTGTAATTAAATGACTACAAGTATTTTGAGCAATTCAACATCTCGGACATGGGTACAAAAGCGCCCTCAAACTGTCGAGATAAAATATATTGCGATAGGAGAAGTGTTATATAACTTTGCCTTATAATAATCTTGTGTTTATTTTTGCCCAAATGATTGGATAAATTATTTATTCGCAGTCACGCATCGTACCATTCATGAATTAACTAATTTGTAAAGTAATAAATGAATTAATGAATTTATCATGTTTGAATGAATAAATCCGTCAAATGTTTAATAAAATAAGAAATAGAGAATTCACAGCCATTAATGGTTTGATGAAGCGATCAATGAATTAAAATAATGTATTTATTGTAATTAATTTAAATCCACCACTTTATCGAATACAAGTAAATTCATTGTATCGGGATGATGATGGCCGAATATTATTTGTAATCTACTAACGTAAATATTGATAAGATGGAATTGCTTGGTTTAAAGAATTTGAAATTTACATTGTTATTTTGGATACATTGATAATGCCAAACGATTTGTCAAGAAATTGTCTAACTAGTAAACGAATTTTCAAGTAATATTCTAAATGATAATACTATTCTGCGCAGTCATGATGATATTCCGTTCTTGACACCGAGGCTGCTATAAAATGCAGTGAATTCAAGTGGCGTACAGAGAACCTGTGCTCACATTTCAAAATAATAATACGAGAAACAAATCTGTTCAGCTCGCGTGGTGCACGGGTGAATGCAAGTTTTGCGAACTCGATCATTTTGATCGGATCAAAATACAGAATATATAGTACGGTGCTACTTACATACTTGTCATTTTGATGTATCGTGTTGTGGGTAAACCACTCTGAGTGCTTGCATTGGTAAATATCCAGTAATATTCACATAAAGAACAGATTTTTACGACCGAATCGACAATGCATTTGTACTGTGTTGATTCAGTTTCATTCAATATATTCATGCCACTCTTGATTCAAGATCAACACCTGGTCCCTTCAAGCAAATACGGGAATCCAGCTGGTGATTCTAATAATTACGCGACAGTGGAGGAATTTTGGGACCATGTTCTGAGAGCTTACTGCGAACTCCCCGGCGCTGCGTACGCATGGAGATACTTGAAATTAAACCAAGCCAACAGAACCGAATCCTTAAATTGTATTATAAAACAGGGATTGTGCAACGTAGAGAAGTATATGTGCTACCATTGGATCCTTCCTTTGTAGTTGGAAAAAAGAACTGTGACAAGCTTTGTTTACTGTGACTGTGGTAGTCATTATACTCTTGAACAAAGACAAAAGAAGTAATACAAACAAAGGAGAAACACTTATAATAATATCATGGCTGGAGTGACTAAACATAAAAGAGAGGTCAAAAGCTTATTTATGGCTGATGATAATGGAAAATTACAATATCAAAATGATGGTGACACAACAGCTGCAACAAATGATTCGGATATTGAAGTAGACTATTTAGATACAGATGTTGAAATGACTGATGAAAATGTTGCGAAATCATGAGTTGAAGCATTGGTTGAAAAACACTTTGATAAGGTAGTTACTGTCAACTGGGGTAGAAGCTTTAAATCTCCTGTAAGAATAAAATGTGATGGAAAAGTAAAAATATCAGCAGAGGCATTCAAAAAGTCGTGGATTAATGTATTATCAGCAATGGAAACTAAAACAATGGCTGGAAAGGACCATCAGCAATTTAAAATAACATCTGGAAAGAAACAGCTCAATGTTAATGTTTACCATAATGGTACTATCATGTTTCAAGGACACTGCATGGCCTGGCTTACAATAATCTTGACCAATTACTATCCACTGTTAAAACCAAATTGTGCTGTTGTAACACCAATGAGGACAAAATCGATGCAACACCATGAACCAATCAATCATAAAGAAGATAAAATTCAACCAACAGTTACACCCAGTAGATTTCAAAAAACTCATGTTAAACAACAAAAGAAACTGAATACAGTAAAAACTCCAACAAGAATACCACTACGTTTAAAGCAGAATACCCCTTCAAGCACACCGTCATCACTTTCATCACCATACAGTAAAAGTAATAAAGAATTAGCAACAACACTCACAAAGATGTTCACACCAATTCAACAAATTGAGCAGAAGTACTGTGACATTGTTAAGAATAATTATAATATTAAAGCAATAACAGAAAAGCTGGATCAGGTTGAGGCAAACCTTAATCAACAGAATCTTCAAATGCAGAAGTTATTGAAAATATCTGAAAGACGAGAAAAAAACATGGAGACCATAACAACATCACAGTCTACTAAAGAAATAAGTGAGAAATTAAAGAACATGGATACATCAATACACAAACTGCAGGACACAATAAAACAGAACCAAAATAAATTGGATAAAATCATAACATCAAATGAGAATTATGAAGGACAAATTCACACCCTACAAAATGACAAGAAAGTGTTACAACAAACACTGTCAGATAGAGAAACTAAGATAGAAGCACTAATCAAAGAGAATGACAAACTGGAAGAAAAATTGGTTGATGTGCAGCAATTGCAACAAAATACCAGTCTACAACAGAAAATGTCAACAAACCCATTTTCCACACTACTGAACAATACCAGTTCAAACTCCACCTCATCATTAGAGCATAGACAAGACCACCAATACCAGTGGGAATCACCAAGAAAGAAGAGTAAACCAACAACCACTCAAACTCTGATAGTAGGTGACTCTATATTGAAAGATATTGAACCATCCAAAGTATACAGAAACACTCAAGTAAGAACATTACGAGGTAGTAAAATAGTGGAAGTAGAACAATATTTATCTCATGTAAAGTATACAGATATAGAACATATCATAATTCATGTAGGCACAAATGATATTGATAGTGGCTCATCAGTTGACACATGTATGAATGCTTACCACTCTTTAATACAAAAGGCCAAAGAATGTTTTCCTAAATCCACAATATATATTTCATCTATTATACACAGACGCAATAATCAATATTTCTTGAAAGCTTCCAGACATGTTAACACTTTGTTGAAAGATCTATGTGAGAAGGAAGGCCTTATATTTCTACAGCATTATATGGTACCAGACAGGCACCTTTATGATAATGTTTATTTGAATAGACTAGGAACAGCTATGTTAGTTAGAAATATTAAAGATAAACTAGGACCAAAATTAGGGATTAATAGAAGGAAAGGAATGGGTCACAATTTAAGTAATAACAGATATCGAGGTAAACAAGGTGAAATGCATAATGATCAAAATTTACAAAATTATTATTCACCACATAACCCATTCATGTACTGGGAATCACAAGGCCATGGGTCCAAACCGAACAGTATTTAATGGTTTACAAAAAGAAACTAAAACAGAATACAATAAAAACAGCTATATACAGGGTTTAAACAAAGACAAAATACAGGATCAATCATCTTACAGACCATGATATCATTGGTTTAGAAGAAACATGGTTAACCAATGAAAATAAAAACGTTAACATTGACAAATACTGGGACCATTCAATAGTACGTAAAAAGCAAAAACGGGGCGGGCTGACAATTCTAATTCGTAATTCAATAAGGAGTGGTATACAAATAAATGATACTGAGCACGAAGATATGATTTGGTGTAAATTACAAAAACGTTTTTTCAATACGCCCACAGATATATACATATGTTTTGTATTCCAATACTAACTCAGACACATTTTTTGAACGGTTAGAAAAAATAATTAGTGAGATGGATTCAAAGTATTCTATTTTAATAATGGGAGATATAAATGCAAGAACTGGTTTACTCCATGATTTCATCCAAAGTGACAGTTCAAGACATGTACCACTACCTCAAAATTATATGATAGATACTAATTTGAACCGCTGTAACATAGATAAAAACAAAAACAGCTATGGAAAACTATTATGTGATCTTTGTAAATATTGTAACTTGAGAATTCTAAATGGTCGCATAGCAGGTGATATTTGTGGAAACTACACACGTTATCACTGGAATGGTAACAGCGTGGTAGACTATGGCTTAGCAACAACTGATCTTCTCAACAAATTTGAATATTTCAAAGTCCACAATTTTACATGTTATTCAGATCATTGCCAAATTTCAACATTATTTAATGTGCACACTACACAACACGTACATGAACACACTAAATTAGAGCCAATGCCTGGGAAGTGGAAATGGGATAAATTACCAGTTTTTAAATACCATAATAGATTGGCATCAAAAGATATACAGAATACAATTGAAGAGTTTAATAACACAATTTTAAGTCATAATGATGTAAATATAGCATCCCAGAAATTTAATCAGCTACTAGAAAGTTCAGCTTCAGGTATTTTTAATAAAAACAATCCCAATAAAAATATTCACAAAAACAAACAAAAAAAGAATCCCCGATGGTTTGATAAACAACGCAACCAGAGTAAACGTGATCTAATGGCTTGTGCAGAGTTGATAAATAAATTTCCATTTGATATGAAACTAAGACAAACATTTTATTCTAAAAAGAAAAGATTTACGAAACTTATAAAACAAAAGAAAAACAAAATCCAAGAAAATTATCTTAATAAACTCAGAACTCTTCAACAAGGAAATTCAAAAGAATTTTGGAAAATTATTAAACATATGAAAAATACAGATCAAAATAGTGATAATCCAATTTCAGCAACTAAATGGATGAAATATTATGCAACACTAAACAATAAAAAAGATGATAATAGTTTCCAGGAAAATATAATGAAAAAATTATGAGAGCATGAAGAGAAAATGATAGTAAATGAGCACTTAGATAAGGTTATTAGTGAAAAAGAAGTTAGTGGAGCACTGAAAATGATAAAATCCAAAAAAGCACCAGGCTTGGATGGTTTCTGTTTAGAACTATTAAAATATAGCTCAAACTATCTAATTATTCACTTACCAAATTGTTTAACTTAGTTTTGAGTAGTTTTCCCAGATATTTGAAATTTAAGTTGCATTACTCATCTTTATAAAAAAGGAGACAAATTAGACCCTCAAAATTACAGGGGAATATCAGTTTCAAGTTGTATTGGTAAAGTCTTCTGTTCCATCATAAATAAACGCATAAACTGTTTTATTGAAGAAAATAAAATACTCAAAAACAACCAGGCCGGCTTCAGAAAAAAACACAGAACAACTGATCAAATTTTTGTATTAAAAACTCTAATTAAAAAACACATTAAAAATAAACAAAAACTCTATGTTTGTTTTGTAGATTTTGCCAAAGCATTCAACACGGTATGGAGAGTAGGGCTATTCTATAAACTATTAAAAAATAACATTTATGGCAAGATTTACAAAATAATAAAAAACATGTATTCAAAAACAAAAGCTTGCATTAATATAAATAATTATATAACCAAATAATTCACTATTAATAGAGGAGTAAAACAGGGATGTATAATTAGCCCAACTCTTTTCAACATTTTTATTAATGATTTAAAGGATAGTTTGGATAATGCTAATACTGAACCACCACTCCTGAATAATAATACGGTTAACTCTATTTTATATGCAGATGATTTAGCCCTTATTTCCACTACCCAGGCTGGTCTACAGACATCATTAAATACACTAAATAAATATTGCAATAAGTGGAAATTGAGTGTGAACCTTTCAAAAACTCAAGTTGTTATCTTCGGTTCATCAACATTGAGAAAAAAATACCAATTCAATTTTGGAAATGATAACATTCAAATAACAAACAGTTATACATATCTAGGAATCACAATAAAATCAAATGGGAGTTTTGCTGATGCCTTGTCAAATTTAGCAGGTAAAGCTGGAAAATCAATTTACATCATGAACAAAGTGCTTTTAGGAAATCTAGACATAAAACTAAAAATGAAACTATTTAACATTTACATAAAACCAATTTTGCTTTATGGCTCAGAATTATGGGCCCTAGACTTACAGGACATTCAGGACAATGCTAAATGGGACAAAACATCAATTGAAAAAATCAATAATAAATTCACGACCGAATCTACAGCGCATCCGCACTGTGTTGATGTTTCGAACACATAGAATGTCTTAGTAACGCTACTGACGCAGTACAATGGATGTGAAGCAGTGGCGTCGTCAAGCGAACGTCATCCGACATTCGATGCGTTTGTTATCGCAAACGAGCGATTGTAACGCCACTGAAATAGGCTCATTTAAATCCAAAACTATGTATAAATTGTTGAATAACTGTATTGTGTGATGACACCAGTAATCGTGTACCCAGGGCACACGGCCAGTGTCGTAATTGTTGGATTTTGCCACCGAGTATGTAAAACCAAATATCTCAGATAAACGCCAGGGTTTGCAATATCGGGTTGGCAGCACAAATTGTAAACAGCCGCGCTGATTTGGACGGGACGAATGAAGAGCACGATAAAGAGTCACACAATCCAGACATTTAATGAAACACTTTTGTCATTAAATGACTACAAGTATTTCGAGCAATTCAACATCTCGGACATGGGTACAAAAGCGCCCTCAAACTGTCGAAATAAAATACATTGCGATAGTAGAAGTTCTATGCAGCTTAGCCTTATAATAATCATTTGTTTATTTTTGAAAAATGAATGGATTAATTGTTTTTCCTCATAAGTTATTTGCAGTCACACATCGTACCATTTACGAATGATTAAATCCGTTAAATGTTTAATAACCACATGGCTCATTGAATGAAAGAAAGACGAAAAAAGGAATTCACAGCCATTAATGGTTTGATTACTCTATCAATGAATTCAAATAATGTATTTATTGTAATTAACTGAAATCCACCACTTTATCGAATACAAGTAAATTCCTTGTATCGGGATGATGATGGCCGAATATTATTTGTCATCAACTGATGTAAATATTGATAAGATGGAATTGCGTGGTTTGAAGAATTTGAAATTTACATTGTTATTTTGAATACATTGATAATGCCAAACGACTTGTCAAGAAATTGTCTATCTAATAAACGAATTGTCAAGTAATTTTCTAAATGATAATAATATTCAGCAATATCGTGATGTTATTCTGTATTTGACACCGAGACTGCTATAAAATGTAGTGAATTCAAGAGGCGTATAGATAATATGTGCTCACATTTCAAAATAATAATGCGAGAAACAACTCTGTTCAGCTCGCGTGGTGCACGGATGAATGCAAGTTTTGCGGACACGATCATTTTGGTCGGATCAAAATACAGAATATACAGTACAGTGCTACTTACATACTTGTCATGTTGATGTATCGTGTTGTGGGTAAACCACTTTGACTGCTTGCATTGATAAATATCCAGTAATATTCACATGAAGGACGTTTTTTTACGACCGAATCGACAGCGCATCCGCACTGTGTTGATGTTTCGAACACATAGAACACCAGTGAATGTCTTAGTAACGCTACTGACGCAGTACAATGGCTGTGACGCAGTGGCGTCGTCAAGCGAAAGTAATCCGACATTCGATGCGTTTGTTATCGTAAACGAGGCATCGTAACGCCACTGAAATGGGTTCATTTAAATCCACAACTATGTATAAATTGTTGAATAACTGTATTGTGTGATGACACCAGTACTCGTGTACCCAGGGCACACGGCCAGTGTTGTAATTGTTGGATTTTGCCACAGAGTATGTAAAACCAAATATCTCAGATAAACGCCAGGGTTTGCAATATCGTGTTGGCAGCACAAATGGTAAACTGCCGCACTGATTTGGACGGGACGAATAAAGTGCACACTTTTGTAATTAAATGACTACAAGTATTTCGAGCAATTCAACATCTCGGACATGGGTACAAAAGCGCCCTCAAACTGTCTAAATACAATGCAATTTCGATAGGAGAAGTGCTATATAACTTTGCCTTATAAAAATCATGTATTTATTTTTGCACAAATGATTGGATTAATTGTTTATTCTCACAAGTTATTTGCAGTCACACATCGTACCATTCACGAGTGAATTAAAGAATGAATGAAATAATGTTTGAATGAATGAATGAAATAATGTTTGAATGAATGAATCCGTCAAACGTTTAATGACCACATGGCCCATTGAAAGAAATAAAAAAGAAATTAAGGAATTCACAGTTATTAATGGTTTGATGACTCTATCAATGAATTCAAATAATGTATTTATTGTAATTAATTGAAATCCACCACTTTATCGAATGCAAGTAACTCTCTTGCATCGGGATGATGGTGGCAGAATATTATTTGTCAACAATTGACGTAAATATTGATAAGATGGAATTGCCTGGTTTCAAGAATTTAAAATTTACATTGTTATTTTGGATACATTGATAATGCCCAACGATTTGTCAAGAAATTGTCTAACTAGTAAACGAATTTTCAAGTCATTTTCTAAATGATAATACTATTCTGAGAAGTCATGATGTTATTCTGTTCTTGACACCGAGGCTGCTATAAAATGCAGTCAATTCAAGTGGCGTACAGAGAACCTGTGCTCACATTTCAAAATAATAATACGAGAAACAACTCTGTTCAGATCGCGTGGTGCACGGGTGAATGCAAGTTTTGCAGACACGGTCACTTTGGTAGGATCAAATACAGAATATACAGTGCCGTGCTACTTACATGCTTGTCATTTTGATGTATCGTGTTGTGGGTAAACCACTCTGACTGCTTGCATTGATAAATATCCAGTAATATTCACATGAAGAACGTTTTTTACGACCGAATCCACAGCGCATCCGCACTGCGTTGATGCTTCGAACATATAGAACTCTAGCGATTGTGGCGCCACCGACGCGGTACAATGGCCGTGACGCTGTGGCGTCGTCAAGCGAACGTCATCCGACATTCGATGCGTTTGTTATCGCAAACGAGCGATTGTAACGCCACTGAAATGGGCTCATTTAAATCCACAACTATGTATAAATTGTTGAATAACTGTATTGTGTGTTGACACCAGTACTCGTGTACCCAGAGCACAAGGCCAGTGTCGTAATTGTTGGATTTTGCCACCGAGTATGTAAAACCAAATATCTCAGATAAACGCCAGGGTTTGCAATATCGGGTTGGCAGCACTAATTGTAAACTGCCGCGCTGATTTGGACGGGACGAATGAAGCGCACGATACAGAGTCCCACAACCCAGACATTTAATGAAACAGTTTTGTAATTAAATGACTACAAGTATTTCGAGCAATTCAACATCACAGACATGGGTACAACAGCGCCCTCAAACTGTCGAAATACAATACAGTTTCGATAGAAGTGTTCTATAACTTTGCCTTATAAAAATCATGTATTTATTTTGCACAAATGATTGGATTAATTGTTTATTCTCACAAGTTATTTGCAGTCACATATCGTACCATTTACGAGTGAATGAAATAATGAATGAATGAATGAATGAATGAATGCTAATTAGCTTCACACATCGCTGCACTGAGCTCCTCAAAATAGCTGAAAATTCACCTCTTTGAGAGTTAAGTTTACTTTTTTGCTTATCTACGTTGTTTCATTAATACTTTGTGCATACGGTCATTACTTTTCTATTCAGTTTAGGCATAAAACTGCCGTGTTTTTGGTTGATTTTATTTTTCGTTGTCTGGAGTCTTGCAGGCAATATCCTCTATTGTTGGGGCAAAGAGTATTGTAGCTGCCTCTCGTGTCAATCGTAGTGTTATTGTTTTTGTTGATTGTGTTACCTCAGTCGAGCTGGTTTGCGCTGAGGGTCTTTCTATTGGGTGTTCATTTATTTTTGTTGAACCTTTAGTTAAACCTTCTACGAAAGTTATACTTTCTGGTGTACCACCTTACGTTCCGAACTCTTTATTGGAAAGGGAACTATCTAATTATGGTCGAGTGGTTTCGAGTATTCGTTACGTTCCTTTGGGCTGCAGAAATCCTGAATTAAGGCATGTCAAATCGTTCCGTCGACAGGTGTACATGATATGTGATGAGAATTCGCTTGACGGGGTTATTAATATCACACACGATCAGCGCACCGTCCGAATTTACCTGTCGACGGACGAAATCGTGTGCCATAAATGTCATAAAAAGGGGCATATCCAGCGTAATTGCCGTGAAAACGTTGAAACGGTTCAAGCAGAGAACACACTTGACACATCTACACATACTCCTACAACTGACTTTATGACTAGCACTGCCGTTAATGACACAATAACTGAGACTACTGAAAATAATGAAAACGCAACTGAAAATGATGTTGAAACAGATAGTATTTTGATAACTGATAATGTTGATAAAAATAATATGGAAACTGATGTGACTGGCGTGTGTGATGACGACTCAACTTCGATTGAACCTAGCACAGATGCTATTCAACTTGATGCCACGCGTACAGGTCTTTGTAATGTTAATGAGATTGTCAGCACTGAAATAACTACAATAACAGGTCGTTCACCAAATAACGATGAGGAGATGGTACGAACCCATCCCTCAACAACTACGCTTCCCGGGGCATCCTCTTCTTCCGTCGATGCTTCGGTCATCGATCCGTTTGACTCAAAGCATCAACATCCTACTTTTCCATTTGATTATATGGAGGATCTCGAGTCAGTTGCACCGGACGTTTCGGATATGTCTAGCCTACTACAGGACGAAGATTCAAGCGAAACATCAAAGTCTCTTCTGGCGCATGATAAAATACAAAAATTCGTGGATGACTCTTATACTTCTAAACATCTGATCGCTCTAACCAATAGTTTTTGTCCGGACCTGCGCGTACTTGTACGCTCTCTAAGTCATTTCCGGAAAAATAATGACTTCCCTCCAAAGGAAAAAATTCGCATCAGGCGTTTGACTTGTAGAATCGCGTCAAGTATCGGCATCTCTAGAATGCCCAGAATTACGAACAAACGCAGCGATAAATTATTAGACGCAAAACGAGGTATTTGCACTACTGCTGGTAGTAAAATACCTAAGTTGAATTAAACTACTAACCACTAATAATGAATAAAGTTATTAATAAATCAAATAGTTGCGCCTATGTTTTTCTCTATGCACTTGTTCTGTTTCTTGTATCCTTACTCATGGCGAGCTTCTCAGGAATTACTTGGAATTTACATGGTTGTCGTGATTCTTTCAAGAGATATCAAGTGTTTGAATTTATTAAACAAAACCACTTCACTGATTTTTGTTTCCTCCAGTAAACGCATTCCGTACCTTCTGATGAAGTAAGGTGGCGAGTGGTATGGAAAGCACCTATGTATTTTTCACATGAAAGTTTACGTTCTGCTGGTGTTGCCATACTTTTTAAACCAAATAAAAATGTTAAAATTTTAAATCTAAATAATGTTGTTCCTGGGCGTTTTTTGCACATACATGCCATGGTTGATAGCGTTCCGGTGCATTTAATTAACAGTGTATGCTCCGACAAACGGGTTTGAACGTCTTGAATTCTTTAAAGCTTTAAAAACGTTTTTGAACAGCTTAAATAACGACCCACTTGTCATTGGGGGCGACTTCAATTGTACCCTATGCCCTGAGAATGATAGAGCTGAAAGCCCTGAACCACACTTTTTATCTGCAAACTTCCTCTCCAATATTTTACGTCGGTTTAAACTTGTTGATGCATGGCGTCAGTGCAACACATTAGCCAAACAGTTTACTTGGAGAAGAAATGAATGCAAATCCCGTATAGACACATTCTATGTATCCAAATCTATTGTGTCTAGAATTAAAAGTAGTTCTATCTGTCCACATTATAATTTCTCCGATCATTGCCTTGTTACACTTTGTCTTTCAATAAAGTCTATAAGAAATCATAACCCTGTATGGTGTTTTAATTCTAGTCTTCTTGACGATCAAGTTTTCTGTGAAACAATTAATGATTACTGGCTCACATGGCGTAAAAAGAAGTCGCATTTCAATAACATCCAGCTGTGGTGGGATATTGGAAAACTGAAGATTAAAGATCTCACTAAACAGTACACTTTCAAGTTAAGTAATAATTATAAACAAACTAAAAATGTATTACAACATGACATCAACAACATTGAACAGCAAATGCAATCCAATCCTGATCTCGTCAACCAGCTCAATGAAAAGAAAGCTCTACTTGAAAATTTAGTACAGTCCGAAACAAGGGGGGCAGCGATACGCTCCAGGCACAAAGTACTTAATGGAAATGATGCTCCAACTTCGCTCTTTTTTAACTTTGAAAAACAGAGGGGCAGTAAAAAAATCGATGTCGCAACTACAAAGGCATGATGGTACAATCGTTGATGCACCACATGAGATGCAACAACTAACTAGAGATTTTTACTCTCACTTGTTTTCACCGGACCCTGTGTCTATGGATTGTCAACACAAATTACTTTCTAATCTTCCTCAACTTGATGATGATTTAAAAGAGAAGTGCGACATGGATCTAAGTTTTGAAGAGCTTACTGCGTCTGTAAAATCAATTTCTTCAGGTACATCTCCAGGTATCGATGGCCTTCCTGGCGAATTTTACAAACATTTTTGGCCAACCTTGGGTTCTGACCTACATGAAGTCTTTCTAGCCTCGATCAAGGATGGAGAGCTCCGGCTTTCGTGCAGACGAGCTGTCATCACTCTGCTACCTAAAAATGGAAATAATAATTTGTTAAAGAATGTGCGTCCAGTCAGTCTATTATGCTCTGATTATAAGATATTGACCAAGGCTCTGTCCTTCAGACTCAAGGCAGTACTCAGTAACATAATTCACATTGATCAGAGTTACTGTATACCTGGTCGACAGATATTTGACAACATTAACTTGGTACGTGACGTCATCACGTATGCAAATGATAACAACACAGCTCTTGGTATCGTATCTTTAGATCTAGAAAAAGCGTTTGACAGTGTACACCACGATTATCTGATTAACACTCTCAAAGCATTTGGATTTGGTGATAATTTCACTAAATATATCAAACTTTTGTACTCAGGAACCCAATCTCTTGTTCGAGTGAACAGCAATCTTACTGCCCCTCTGCAATTCGCCCGCGGCATACGTCAAGGCTGTTCACTCTCTGGTCAGCTGTATTCTATTTGTATTGAGCCGTTGCTACACAAAGTACGAACTGAGAGTGGTATGCAGGGTATTCAAGTATGTGATTCAACGAGGAAGAAAACCCATCTCACTGCGTATGCTGATGACGTCAGTTTCTTTTTAACAAATAACACCGATTTCTATAGATTGCAAGAATGGTTGACCATATATGAACAAGCCAGCAATTCACGGATCAACTACGCAAAGTCCCAGGGATTATGGGTGGGACAATGGAAAACAAGAACTGATATGCCCTTGAATATCAACTGGAACAATGTGGGTCTTAAAGTTCTTGGCACATTTCTTGGGAATACACCTATGTGGCTTGATAAAAATTGGACTGATGTTAGTGACAAAATACAGTCCAAGCTTGAATCGTGGACTAGGTATGCGCCCTCTATTTCTTACAGAGGACGGACATTGGTTGTTAATCAGTTGATAGTGTCCAAATTGTTACATAGGCTAGTTTGTTTATGTCCTCCCAGTACTCTAATTAGTCATATCCAGAAACTCTTTGTTGATTTCTTTTGGCAGGGTCGCCATTGGCTCCCTGCAGAGTCTATTTATCTACCGCCTTCACAGGGTGGTCAAGGCTTAGTTCATTTACCATCAAGAATTGCCTCCTTTCGTTTGCAATACATTCAACGTTATTTTTACTCTAATTTGAAGCATCCTAGTTTTTATTTCACCAGTTACTTTCTTAAACGTTTTAATAATTTGAAATATGACAAACAGTTGTTTGTTACAAATGTACCACTTTCTTTTCATAATATTCCAGTTTACTATTGTGATCTTATGAAGGTTTGGTCCTCCATCTCAACTATTAGAAAAGGGCAACCGACCATCTATTACTCTGTTTGTCGGGAACCGCTCTTGTACAACAGTCGGATTCTGCACCCTTTGCATGGTGTGCCACTCACCCTCACACATTTTCGTGATGCGGGCATTACGACAATTGGAGATCTTGTCGCTGGGACTGCGTGGCTGGGACGTGACATCTTGTATAACAAAGTGCCGATATGTTCTAGAAGGCTTTTGAATGTTGCACTTGATGTGGTGCACAGAGCTATCCCACCCCAATTTAAAGAAATTATTGAAAATTGCAGTGACAACACTACACAAGTCACCAACTCGAATTATTCACTCGAATTATTGTACGAGGATGAAGACAATGACATACTTTTAAATTGTCCACTTTATAAGTTACAAAAAGGAGTTATCTATAAATTTCTTATTTCTAAACTTTATTTTTCAAAGCACACTACATATTTTTACAACGTATGGACAGATATTCTCTCGTTGGAAAAGGAACATCAGCCTTTTTTTCGCGACTGTTACTTGAAACCAATAACAAAAAAAGATGGCGACTTACAGTGGCGGTTACTACATGGCGCCTATCCCACTGGTAGCTTTTTGAAAAATGCCCGTATCCAAGAAACCAGCACTTGTCGTTTCTGTGAAGAAAAGGATGATTTGCTCCATATTTTTCTTGAATGTAGCCGACTAAATCGACTCTTGTCATTTTCAAATCTGTTATTTGTACATTACTCAATGTAGACAGTGTACCAATCTCTTATTACGTTCTGGGTCCGCCAAGACGTCAAGCAATAACACAAACGCACCGTATTCTGTGTTACCTTTGTGTCTCGGTGAAAACTGCAATTCACATTACAAGATACAAGAAAATTAACGATGATTCGGATGTCTGTGCAGCAAAATGTTTCACTACTCGCCTAAAACACAGAATTAAGAGAGAATACGATTACCACATGCTTACCAAGTCACTGGATGTCTTCGAATTTCAATGGTGCATGAATGGTGCTGTGGCAATACTGGATGGAGAGATACTACGCTTCCCAGATGTACTGGATACTGGCTGAGAAAACAAGAGAGACAATCTGCTGTTAATAATATCGTTACATCATACTCGTATTTAACGTTTTTATATTATTGTGATTTTACAAATAAGCTTTTTATTGTATATAATGTAACCAATAATTTTATAATTCGTCACGGTATGTATTATATCGTCACATGTATGCATTGACTTGCATTGTGACATACACTCATAATATTTTATAAGTGAACATTGATACATGATTGATACTGTAATCGGAATTTGAGATTTTGACATAATTAGTCAATGTTATATTTTTCTATACTCGAAGAATAAAAATCAGAAATGAATGAATGAATGAATGAATGTTTGAATGAATGAATCCGTCAAACGTTTAATGACCACATGGCCCATTGAAAGAAAGAAAAAGAAATAAAGGAATTCACAGTCATTAATGGTTTGATGACGCGATCAATGAATTCAAATAAATGTATTGTAATTAACTGAAATCCACCACTTTATCGAATACAAGTAAATTCCTTGTATCGGGATGATGATGGCCGTATAGAAAATATGTGCTCACATTTCAAAATAATAATACGAGAAACAACTCTGTTCAGCTCGCGTGGTGCACGGGTGAATGCAAGATTTGCGGACACGATCATTTTGGTTGGATCAAAATACAGAATATACAGTACGGTGCTACTTACATACTTGGCATTTTGATGTATCGTGTTGTGGGTAAACCACTCTGACTGCTTACATTGATAAATATCCAGTGATATTCACATGAAAAACGTTTTTTACGACCGAATCGACAATGTATTTGTACTGCGTTGATGCTTCGAACACATAGAACTCTAGCGATTAATATTGTGGCGCCACCGACGCGGTACAATGGCCGTGACGCAGTGGCGTCGTCAAGCGAACGTCATCCGACATTCGGTGCATTTGTTATCCTAAACGAGGTACCGTAACGCCACTGAAATGGGTTCATTGAGATCCAAAACTATGTATAAATTGTTGAATGACCGTATTCTTTTCTTTTATTTTACCACGCCTAATGGCGATATTATTCAGTGTCTGCTTAGCTATTTTCAAAAATTTCCTTTCTTTCGGCCTGTGTGTGATAAAAAGTTTTGAATATGATATCTTAGACCCAAATATATTTGTTGGCACGGATCGAATCCATCCAAATTTATTTATTAATGGTGCTGATCTTATAAAACACGGCATTAGCTAGTAAAAGTCAGCTAGTGGAATAAACATACTTTGTAATTATTGAAACTTGATTATCTCATAACTGAATGACGTCACTTATCGCTCGCGCAATAATGACTAACTAATAAAAAATAATGTTTCTCCAACAAATTCGAGTCTTTCTAATAAATAATTGAAGATTTGGATTTCTCCCCATTAAAGGTGAGAAATGAGCCCACTCGGAGAAAATCCAGTTCGCCGCTCTAAATTCTCACCAAAAGAAACATTTCTCGCACCACATGGCGAGAATAAAAAAATCTTACCGATACGGGTGTCATTTGTTCGTTCTAGTCTCGTATTTTTCACTAACTGAGATTGCTTGGTCGTCATATGTGGCCAGGGTGGAGTCCATATATGCAGATCAATTTTCCCTGACAACACAACTTTAACAACTTTCCAGGCTGTATTTACTTATTAATATACAACTCTTGGGGCAGCGTGATCGAGTTTTGAATGAGAAACATTTTTCGCCACTGCATGGCGAGAATAAAAAAAGAGTACTTGATTGCTTGAGCGTAATGTGTCCAGGGTGGAGTCCATAATATAATATTACCATGTGCTTAAAAATGTATTATCGGTGAGGGCCTGTCTGAGTTACGACCAGACATGTCACGATTACGGACCTGACTTATTTAATGTACCTATTGTGTTTTTTTAGTAACCATGACCTGAGTCACGGCTTCACGAGGACGCCACCAACGGCGAACTAAGTCGATGCTTTTATCTGTCGTTATTTCAACACTAGGGGCGCACATACACCATCTTTTCAAAATGGCGATGGCGTCAACTACTGGTACAAATCCCTCGCAGCTTTTACCGCTTGGTAAATATAGTTATAAGTCGTTAGTCGTCATTTTGTGTGTGTAACTTATCTGGCGTTACAATGTATGCATGAAATCTCTATAGTTCTGGGATGTAGTATTCGCATGTTACATGAGAGAGTGAAAAAGTCGTGCCGTGGCCGGGTGACTCGGTGTTTCAATGACTTTATTTGAAAAGTGATGAATAATCTTGCAAACAAGTAAGAACAAGGAATTTGCAATTAACTTATGCATCTATCAATATTTTATGTATATTCTCTTTGTTAATTACGAGGGAGGGGGGGGGGACAGGCTTTTAGCCAGCCACCAGTCTTGCCATTTTAGACAGACGGCACTGCACATTTTGGACAGATACAACATTTCATTTGACAAAATGATCTACAAATCTGTCCAATTTCGATAGAAAACTGCCAGGGAATTACAAAATAACCACAAATAAGCAACAAAAAATCAAATTTTGAACTGTTATTTCTATTTTGCTTTTAGACAGGTACTTTCTATTTTTTGGTTATAACGGGGGGGGGGGGCGACTGCAAAAAATATCTCCTCACTAGTAGTTTTGAATGCTATGGTGTTTCTAAAAAAGTATGTTGGGAATTCAACAGTACCCAAAAATAAATTGAAAGTATAGCATTTATTGAGGGAATTACAAACATTTGTAGTTACAGGGGTTTTTCTAGAAAAAAACTGCAAGACTGGAGGGAGCACTTCAATGGGGGAGATCGGGTTCTCCCTACCAGGGTGTGACGTTTCTGATAAGTCCAAGTTAAAATGGAGCATCCTATGACTTCCTTGGGGCCAAAATTACTATCAGACAAGTCACAGTTGATCCCTGGTCAATCAGAATTTTATGGTTGCCAGAGGATCTGCTCCCCAGGGTGCATGGCCATAGCATGAGGGCGCTGCACCCCTGTTCCCTTGTTTAAAAAAATCACTGAGCTCGTCACAGTATATAATGGGGTGGTTTGGGGTGTCTTTAACCATCTGTTGGCTCTATAAACATCATTGTAAATATATTTGTTGTCACTTTTAGAAAAAAATTTTTTTTACAAGTATATGTCTAAACTGTAAGTCCTAATGGTTTCTATATTTGTAACATGGGACTCACAATTGTTCATTTGCCATTGTCAAAAATTAATCTGAATCTTTTGTTCAATACAGTTTAGTCACAGATAATATTGTTCACTCAATGTTTTACAATCATCTGGTGTTAGAATACATTCATATTTTTCGTACTGAATATGTTGGTAGTTTTCACTGTGTTTTTACTTTCTGATTTGAATTACACAACAACTGTCTTTGATAACTCACACAGCGTGTGATAAATATATAATCCCACAATCTCAACATTGACAGGATCTATTGATTACAGCCATAGTAATCTCGTATGGCTCAAACTAATACAAAACTGATTGTAATCAATCATGTATACTAATATCAGAGAATAATATATACATTCAAGCCTGGTGATTTAACAATAATGAATCCCCCCAGCCCCATGTTTACCCTTCTCTAAAACCAATATATTTCCCTGTGGAGGATTCTTTATTGGTATTATAAATCACCACCATCAGAATTAAACAAATTTCGTTAAATTTGGAGACTATTTATTGAAATAAATATCTTCTTCTTAGAGGTCTACATTATTACGTGATAATGCAAAGCTATGACATCATAAATATTTCTAATTCTGATAATGGTGATTTATGAAATGCAATAATATTAGTGCGGGGTTCTTTATTTCAATTTTATTACCCTGGACTGAAAATTTTAATGTGCGTCCAGTGATCGCATTATTTTTTGTGTTACAGTGGCTTATTGTCACTGTAAAACTTGTCCTAATATTTTTCAAAAATCACTATCTTTCGAACAATTCCATAGAGTAGAAAAAAACTAGAATGTTAAAAAAAAATTACACTTTTTAGCGCAAATTTATTTATTGTGCCATCACACATTGTCTTGAATCACTGCCCTGTTATCCTCTGATAATTGGTCAACAGGTGGCACTGATTACATATGAAAATTTGTGCTTACAACTGGCTTTTAATCTGTGTCGAAAACGTGCACAGAATGGTCGTTTTGTGCACGTTTTCGACACGGCTTACCAGCCACCTCAAGTGCCAAATCCATGAAATAAACAACCAATGTCAATAGAGTAGCCTAGGTGTTAAAAATAGATTAAGTACTGGCAAACCAAGTTCTGCATAGGTATGTCTCTAAACGCATGCTTTTTGATTGATATAGTCATTATTTTTGAACTCAGAAGCCCTCAAAACCTAATATTACATGCGAGAACAAAACAAATCCACTGAGATTTCACGTTTTCCCCGTAAAAGGGATGCTGGCTGTTCCCTCTCATGACTCCCTCCCCGCGTATACTAGTACTGGTACTACCAACTCTAACCATGTCCTCATTTGGTGACGCATGTTAAGCTATAAATGGGCATCAATACTCATTTCGCCCAATATTTCGCTTTTATAACATTTTAATCAACAGCATATCGCTTAATTTCCGACCGGAAAAACAACCATGTTTTTATCCCTTTTTTTTCACTGACCGCTTGTTCAAACACTGAACACTGGCACATGAATTGTCGAAATGGTTGTTTTAGTTTTAGGATTCAATGAGTATTAACCATTATTTAATTTGGAATGACACTTCCAAACCATCATACTTTGTTTCGTTCGCGAACGCAACTTGAACTATGACCTCTTGTTATGTGAACGTTCCACAACAAGCTGATAGAGCGAGACTGTGTTCTGTTTGAATCCAGGGCTGCTACCTCATTTTAACAATATGATTATTGAGACATTTACGTGATACAGGCAATGCTAACTCCTTAGGACAGAGAGCAGAGACAAGAGGAACATATTGATGCCATGGCCATGTATTTAAAATGCGAGCGTGCAGATGGGCGATATTTCTGGGTTCGCGCGGTTGAAAAATTAAGTGGAAATTATTCAACATGCGGTTGCAAAAGCGTGTAAAAATAATGATCGAAAAGCAGAAGCGAACAGGAGGTTGGGTGAAATTAGTGCTGTACATTCAGGTCCTTTGGAAAAAATACGATCGGCCGAGATCTATATCATTCTGAAGCACGCCAGAGACAGACAAAATGCAGTTTTAAATATTTAAATATTTGTTCGATCGAAACAGACTCGTTTTACAAGTTTTAACGGCTACGTTCTGCTGAAGATATAAGACTTCACTTTCGGAGTTATTACCGAAGATAATGTACGACAGCAAAAAAACAACAACATTTGGTTATGTGAAATGGATTAGCATTCATGTAGGTCCAATCAGTACTGTTGTATCGTCTATTTCGTCAACCGAACGTTACTACCCGGACTTGCTTGTCGATTATTATTGCAAATGTCATTTCTTTCTCTCTGGTCAATGAATCCAGAATCAATTAGGTATAAGTACGTTATTTTAGAATGATTTTCATTTGATAGTTAATCTGATTTATCATATAGCATTATAAACAGGAAGTCCTCGGCATGGGTCAGAAAACTAGTATACCCCAGACCACTCGTTTTGATGAATAGTCTGGGTGTGGCTTGTGGGTAAGAATAGAAAATGGATTTCGGTGAGGTTGTGATTATTTGGATTTTTGACAACGAATTTTTACTATTGAAATGAAATTATCACGTCTAGGGGTGAATTGTTCATAGGTGAAGTGATGTTAAAAACATAAGTAGTTCATCGTCTTGCGTACACCGCAACAACAAAGGTTTATTTTTCAACACAGATCTCCAGTCAAGAGGGTGGCGTTTGGACGTAACCCCTGAGTTAAACCATAGACAATATAGTAGGAAGCAACTCCAGCGATTCTATTGTAGCAGGGTAGGCTGAAAAAAAGTTAAGCTGCTTTAAAATAACCATTAACATAAACTAAATGTTTATTTTGATTTTTCGTTTTCGCATGTTTTTAGGCGGCGAGAGTCGTGAACTCTTGCGAAATGCGTAATTTCGTTGACGAGAGTTGCCTACGGTATTCTAAATGGCCGTTGCTGATCACGAGTTCCCGTGTGTAGATGATTTGCTCGATGTTTTTTTTTTTTATTTTGATGACGGTGAAGAAGATCCAAACGCAGTAGACACAGCAATTCATGTTAACAACTCTGTGTGTGTGATTCAGAGCCCGGGCATCAACATCGAAAATAGTGAAGATTTGCGTTTTCTTGATCATCAAATGAAAGAAACCCTTTGAAACGCTATCAAAAAACCAAAAATAGTGAAAATAAAATAATAAAAAAAATCGTGCCTCATTTATACACAAGTATTTGAGTTATTGTGTTGAAATTTTTAATAAAAACAGGGTATAATGTAGGTAGACGTGCATTCAAGATGTAGTCAAGATGGCGACAGACGTGAAAATGGAAGACGGAATGAAAGTCTATTAAAAAAAAATGCGAGACAGAGAACAACAAAAAACAAGCGTAGTCGATGAAAATAACAAAATTTGAAAATTCATGCATCATGAAAACAATAATATTCGTGTATTTTGTCGAATACGAGGTACAAACTTACACAAGCATTCTGTTTGAAAGAGTGTGAATAGGTAGTCAAGATGATGACAGACATGAAAACGAGCGATTTCAAAGTCTGTTTGAAAAAAAAATGTGTGGCAGAGGACAATAAAAAACGAGCATAGTCGGTGAAAAATAACATAATAAGAAGATTCATGCATCATGAGAACAAAAATATTCAAATATTTTGTCGAAGACAGGGTACAAACTTAATATAGCATGTACGGAAACATTACTGCCGTCTGAAACTAACTTTTAATTTTATTCAATTAAACAGGAACATATATATTAAAAGTAATATTTACTAGAGAACCATGTTCACGAGAACATCTGATAACTATTGTGTGTTCGAAAGATGCGTATTGCGGAAAGAAAACGACTCGTTTGGGAAAAGATACTTGTAGTTCGATACAAAAGTAGTGACATCGCATCAAAGTAAATATGACGTCATTGTTTATTTGCTCGTTATAATATTCCAGCCCAGCTTGCGTTGGGCATACAACGTTTGACTTTGATGTTACTATACTACTATACTGTCTATGGTTAAACAGGGCCTAAATTGATAGGGAGTAAAACACGGAAGGGGAAGAGCTGTCCATGCATTGACCAATCACACAAGAGCTCACAAACACCAAAGAAATATTTGTTGTTGTACTTAACGAAGGGGTTTGGCACTAAAAATAATGGAACGTTTATAGGCTTAACGTTGGATTTAGATCGTGTTATAATCCAAATCCCCTAGAAAGAGTTGTAAGCACCAATTTTCATATGTAACCAATGATAACCAGCTGTTGCAATGTATGATATTAAAATAAAATGTATAGAACAAGTTTGCCCATTTGTATCCATGACTTTTTTGAAGGTTACTACAACATCTATATTATCTATAATTATTTGATAATTTCTTGTTCATTTTAGAATTAGTAGATAAATGTATCGGATCCAGGATTCACATTGTGATGAAGAGTGACAAAGAAATCGTTGGAACACTACTCGGTTTTGATGACTTCGTCAGTATCCTTTTGTTCAAATCAAAGTAAATCAATTTACCTATTTCCTGTGGTAGCACTGTCCATTCATTAATGAGCGGGCAAACATTTTTAATTGCCATTTTCTAAGTTTAGTAATTTTCATTTATGTCTTTGATACAATCAATCATCAATGGTTGATATAACTTTTGGTTGTTAATTAAATATCATAATATACATGTATATACATGTTGGTCTATACAGGTATATAGCCTGCCTGTATATCACCTACTTTGATATTTTAAATATGACTATATCACTCAAATGCAGTGTATGGCCGAAATTCACTTACACACTTGTTGTGAATGGTAGCTGTGGGATTTCATTTATTGCCCTTGTTATTATGTTGCTGTTACTTTAAGTGCTAAAAATCCTTTTAAAGGGTGTCAGTTACATGTATATTTTCGTGTCAAAATATTTTAATTTCTTAATTGTAACTTAGATATGGTCTTAGAAGATGTTGTTGAATTGTAAGTAAAACTTTTTTTAACTTTGTCGAGCGGAGCTCATTATATGAGTGATTGGTGTACTTCGCTTAGATTTGTCCATTTCATGATGATATTTTTAATTCTCTAACTGATAAATATTATTGTCATTTTGGTAAAAAGTGATATTTTTGACTTCTTGCTAAAAACCGCATGTTTGAATGCTTGTATATTATAAAAAAAGGTAATACAGACAGACCTCTCTAAGATTTGTTCATGTCATGATGATATCTTCAATTCTCATTTCTAGCACTTTATCGATAAGCAAAATTGCAAAAAATGGGGGGGGGGCAGGTTTTAAACTTATGTGCATCTTGTTGAGATGGTGGTGGACATTTTGTTTAATAAATGCGGTTTCCAAGCTGTGTCTCTTACATTCCTTGACCAGTCACAATCAAACTATATTTGTGCATCATGCATCTTGATGTGGATATGCATATTAATTGTGCGACCATCATATTCAAATTCATTAAAATCAAGCAGTCTTGTAGTTTTGTTTGGGAGGGGGAGAGGGGGTAAAGTTTGTGCTGTACATGCTTGTCTTCTAGCTTGTCCTGTTATTTTGAACATTTAAATAATATCTGGTCAAGTCTTGCAAAAGTACAAGATCAGGGTAGATACTTATACATACACCATGGGAATCATTATTGGTCATTCAATAGGTGTATACAGATACTATGAAATACTTTGAAATATTGCTAAATACCATTTCAGTGAACTCATTGAATTAATTATCAACCAGGGAAATTTTCAAAGTAGACAGCTAGATTCTGAAAGTAGGAGGCCAAGATATGACACTGTCCCATAGGATGAAAGTTTTAAAAACATTTAGTAGCTGGTTTATCAAACCCAGTAGTCTGATATTCAGCTGACCCAAACCTTCTAATGAACTACATTTGCTACATTGTGAATTTGCAAAATTACAGATTAGTTAAAATATTGTGCTTTACAGTAATGTACCCTTTATTTTTGTTAGTGAAAACACACCAGAAGGGAGACGAGTGACAAAGCTAGAACAAATTTTGCTGAATGGTAACAATATTACTATGGTAAGAAACCATGTAACACTAATTTTGATTATATTAAAACTCTCTGGTGGCTTGTGAGAATGCCTTACCAGAAAATATAGCTAAATTTACACATGTCTTTACTACATGTATCAACACAACAAACCCATTACTTTTATTTTTATAAATTTCAGTGGCAATTGAAGTCAATCAACGAGTGCAGTACACACACACACACAATTGTATCATTTTAAAATGTTACGTTATTCCATTGATCTTGTTTCAATTTGAATTGTGAAATTTATAAATATTTATAAAAATGAAAGGAATGGGTTTGTTGTGTCAGAAGTAATGATAAGTTTACTGTATTCTCGGGGGCAGACATTCAGGCATTTTTAGACTCCCCAGTTGTTCAGACTCCCGTGAATAGTGTAAAAAAGATAACCCCTGCATGTGTAACATACATAAATTTAGTTGTTCAGGATTACTTCAAAGTTGAGTTTGTGTTGTTTTCTCGAATTTTCACCGGCTCGACCGGCGTTCCACAGCAGCGCGCACAGAGCCCATAGAAATACATGGTACAGTGGTGCGCGTCTTAGCAACGTAGAATGTCTTGTGACGTAGCTCTGCCCCCAAGAATTTCAAATATTCTCTCATAAAATAAGCCTAAATTTGTTTTCTACACCCCAGTTTCTCTAACGCTACCAATAATTATGTGAAGTGTGAATACTTCAATCTTCTATGCATTTCTTGGTACAGGTACCACTAAGTCTGTGAAGGTTATTTCATAGACATACCTAGTAATACAGTCAACAGGATTTCAAGTGTCCTATCACTTTCCCTTCAATCACACATTCATATTCTGACCATCCTCGCATACAGCTATAAAAACTGTGGTGAAGATGACTAATTTCTTATTTGTTTTATTTTATTCCAGTTAATTCCAGGAAGTGAAGGCCCAGAAATATAGGACTATCACAGTGAAGATATTTATATTTTGTAGTCATTTGTTATTTAGTAGAATATTTGAAACTGATTTGTATGGAAACTATCCATACACATATAAACACTAAAGTTCCACAATGCATTGTGTTTTTTCAGTTTATTTGGAGTTGACAGAACTCCCAAGTTTTTGTCATAAATAGTACATTTTAATCATGTGTTGTAAATCTATTCTTGTTTAAACAAAAAAAAATGATTTTATACAATAAAAACTTGTATCCGTAAATAAAACAAATAACACATCAAATCCTGATTTTTGGAATGATTGATGAATTTGTGATATTGTAGGATTAAATAAATTTGAACACAATAAACATTTCCAATATGGAAATAGTTCAATTGGCAATTCACCAACTCAGTGAACATAAGTATTGCAATTGAGTTGCAGTTGAGTTTGGATACTGGTAAATCTCAATCTCTTTGTACATTGTAGAGACAGTCTTCTGTAAGGCATGAAGTGTTGTGTTGGCCAGGTTCTATTTAAGCAATTACCTTGAAATCCTCTGGGGCGGAGCTACGTCACAAGATGTTCTACGTTGCTAAGATGGGCCCCACTCTACCACATATTTCTATGTGCGAAGAGCCGTTTGAAAATTCGAGAAAACAACAACTCAACTTTGAAGTAATCCTGAACAATCAAATTTATATGCGTTACACATCTTGTTACACTGTAGAGGGGAGTCTTAACGACCATCCCAATGTACTGTTTTCTGAGAGTTTTCGGCTTTTGTTACCACCGTGATGGTTACCATGCGGTGAAAATGCCCGGATGTCCGCCCCCATAGATAGTAATGAATTCCTAAAGTAAAATTATTTAAACATCTGTATTTGGTGTGCTATGAACACGTTGACTAGCTTACTGTGAACTGCTTAAGTTTTGCCATTTGAAGATTTTGTATTGATTTATATCATCAATAACAATACATTTACATCCAGGAAAAGACGATAACACTAGTAGTGTAGATAATAATAATAGTGCTGTATAAGTTTTCCACCACTCGTTTCCTCTTTTCATCACACATTCACCAAAATATGCCTGTTTATAATCTGCACTTTCCTTCGGGCAATTTTTTTAGTAACAACTGAAAATTTGCTTAAATATTGCCTGTTGACTCCAAAAATAGGGTTCATTTCCAGAATTATTGAAGAATATAAAAAAGTGCAGAAAAATTTGGGTGAGAAAGTCTGGTGGTGAAAAGGTTAACCAGGTTTTCAAGGCACTATCTTGCATAGTATATATAATTTATGCGTTACATGCTATGCCTAATAATCTTACACAGACAAATGTATTGCAGACTGCCATTGTCCATCTTGGGAACATTTACAGTAATGAACAAGTTATCTAAGCAATGCCTTCACAAAACAGGAAAACCTGTGATGACCTTTGACTTCATTCAGTTTAGCAGAACTGTAAAAAAGCACGACTACTCCGAAATACTTAGGTGGCCATTGAACAAATGGCATGTCAGAACCTAGGCTATTACACAACACAGATGAGGGAGTAGTCTTGCACCGAGTGATGACCACCACTCGTACTTTTTGGATTTTGTAGGCTATACCTTCATTATATGGCCAACAGACAATTTTCCAGAGATTACAAAATATTATGAAAAATGGTCAATTGTGGCAATTATACACTTGGTTTCTACATTTTGTATTTTGAGATTATTTTCTCCTATCTCAAGATTTTGCTCAGTGACACTGGTATTAAAGAGTCGTGTACTCTTATTGACATGAATCCTAATATTGTGTAAACATTTCAAAAATGTTTCATAATTTAGGTAGTTTCTAAGTTTTCCATTTTATACTATGGAAGATTATCTCCCATAATGCACTGCGTATATGTGCAGTAACATGCTCAGTCGTGCAACATTTGAATTCAGCTCAAACTGTCTTAATATGGTCTGATTTAATACTGTTCAGACTCAAAACGGGCACTTACAGTTTTAACTTTATGCACCCATCTGAACCTGTATCTAATACCAGATACCAGGACAGCGGGGGCGGGGGTAAATGGTGATCACATTTTCCACTTGCAACATACAAGAGCCCATGCTTTAAATTAGGTTGGGCTAGTATTTGATATTTATTCTTTAAAACATAGCAATAAAATACATATAACCTATATTGAAAAAAATTGTAAACAAAAAGTTCTGGACACAAGAAAAAATGTTGCTCACCGCTTAAGGTAGCGGGACTATTATTTGCATACTTGTTTTCATATTCTAATTGTGACCAAATGACTACAAATAGACCCAGGAAAGTATATATTTTTGGAATCGCCAGACTTCAAGCTTTTCAAAGGTGTGTTTGCCATGTCCGTATCTGCATTCTACGGTGCGTTACTTAATCAAAAGTAAAAAATTACTTTTTTTGTAAAAAAAATAATTACGCATTTATGCTGGTGATTAGAAGTTTTTTTTCACTTTTCCTAGTTGTTCAATAGTCTGGTAAATTGAATGTTTCTGGTCAGTTTTATTCAAGCAACGCGTTTTAAAAAGTAGTGTCCTGAATTTTAATTTCTGTTTTAGTCGCATTGCCCCCAACTCAAACCGCAACACATTGGTAAATAATGCATGAAATACAGTAGTTTGTCTGGACACATTCAAGTTCCTCTCATTGTTACCTTAAAGCTGTGAAAATTTGGTGTTAATCCGACGACAATAAGTATACGTTATTTTTGATTAAAGACCTTGTATTTTGAAAAACAAAAACTCTTAGAAAACCTCGATGAAGTCACAGCAAAGATTTTCAAGCTTGTTTATCTGCACAAGCGACTTGTTTTCCCATCAAAGTCTGTTTTAACATGTGTAGGGGCATCCAAATGTGTAAGGCTATTGGAAACCAACAAAATAAAGGAATATGATAGCTATAGTTCAATAAAATCGGCAGATGAAAACACCAAAATCAATGATTTTTTTCAGTGGCTGTGTGACCTTGTGTCTGACACATTCATATGCAAATGACTAATCTGTGAAATAAACAGGGGCGGAGACAAACCACTCAAATGTTTGGAAAAACGAATTGTGTGTCAGATAGCTACTGATAACACATCCTAACATTGCTTTGTCTTGAGTTTATCTTTGAAACTTATAGGCACACAGATTAAACCTGTTTTGTTGATTTTAGAAAATACGACTGAAGCTACATTGCTTCCCTTCAGAAAATCTATATTTTAACCAACTTACATGACATTCTAGGTTACGTTGACTTTATCAGATGAAAGTTTATAGTGCATTTCACCAAATAATAAATAAATGTGAAAATCGTAATTTTCAACACAAATAATAGTCTCGCTACCTTAAGGTAGCGGGACTATTATTGCATACTTGTTGTCATCTTCTAATTGTGACTAAATGACTACAAATAGACCCGGGAAAGTATATATTTTTAGAATCGCCAGACTTCAAGCTTTTCACAAGTGTATTTTGCATGCCCGTATCTGCATTCCACGACGCGTTACTCAATCAAAGGTAAAAAATTACTTTTTCTGTAAAAAAAAATAATTACGCATTTATGCTGGCGATAAGAAGTATTTTTTTCACTTTTCCTAGTTGTTCAATAGTCTGGTAAATTGAATGTGTCTGGTCAGTTTTATTCAAGCAACGCGTTTTAAAAAAAATAGTGTGCTGAATTTCAATTACTGTTTTAGTCACATTGCCCCCAACTCAAACCACAACTCGTTGGTAAATAATCGATGAAATAGTTTGTCTGGACACATTCAAGTTCCTCTCATTGTCACCTTAAAGCTGTGAAAATTTGGTGTATACGTTATTTTTTGTTAAAGACCTTGTATTTTGAAAAACATAAACTCCTAGAAAACGTCCATGAAGTAACAGCAAAGATTTTCAAGCTTGTTTATCGGCACAATCAATTTGTTTTCCCATCAAGGTCTGTTTTACCATGTGTAGGGGCATCCAAATGTGTAAGGCTATTAGAAACCAAAAAATAAAGGAATGGGATAGCTATAATTGGATAAATTCGGCATATGAAAACACCAAAATCAATGATTTTTTTTCAGTGGCTGTGTGACCTTGTGTCTGACACATTCATATGCAAATGACTAATCTGTGAAACAAACAAGGGCGGAGACAAACCACTCGAATGTTTGGAAACACTCATTGTGTGTCAGATAACTAGTGATAACACATCCTAACATTGCTTTGTCTTGAGTTTATCTTTGAAACTTATAGGCACACAGATTAAACCTGTGTTGTTGATTTTGGAAAACACTACTGAGGCTGCCTTGCTTCCCTTCAGAAAATATACATTTTAACCAACTTACATGACATTCTATGTTATGTTGACTTTATCATATGAAAGTGTATAGTGCATTTCATCAATTAATAAATAAATGTGAAAATCGTAATTTTCAACACAAATAATAGTCTCGCTACCTTAAGACGAGATTTCCCAATGTAATTCGTTCCCAACTTACTGAACTTGCACGTTTTTCTGTTTTCGATCTATTTCCAGCTGGTTGAATGGAAACCATTTTAAGGTAGAAGCCTACTCATAAATTAAAATACCTAGAATTTATTGATTTTGCAATAAACTACTTCAAGGCAATATAAGGATGTTGATCTAAAAAAATGTGGGGTTCACCAGCCTTTTTTTCGATAAATTGATGGTTGTATTTTAGTGGAAAGTCGCCATTTTTGCACTATTATAACACTTTTACCACAGGTTCCTATAGCAGTGATATTGTGCAATATCTCAAAATCTGGTAACATTGGCTGAACAAATCATTTATTGTTAATGATGGAGTACTTTTTGTTCTGAATTGTTCCGGGTTTTAAAAAGTGTCAAAAAATGAAATTTTTCTTTAACATTGTGTTCTATGAAATTGTTCTAAAATAGCAAATATTAGGACATGTTACTCAAAAAAGCTTAACAGCAACACACAAAATAATGCTATTTCATTGTACCATGGGACATTAGCTTCATGATTGTACATAATAAACTAATGAACATTGTCATGCGATTTATGACCAATTTTGTCAAAAATTATGACGAGGCTTCTATCTACCTTAACTGCAACAGATCATCAAAATTAAAACATTTCTATCATTATGAACTCAAATCCCAATAATAAAACATAAATTAGAATAAATAAATAGAAATCTGGTACACTTACCAATCTATACGGTTCCTAGAGCTAGACAGCTTGTAGCCTGAAATGGTAAAAAATCTAAAAAACAACTTCAAAACAATCTTTCGAGTAAAATTAATGGAAAGTCCAAAAATATAACCATAAATTTATAACGTTGTTGAAAACAGGAGAGGTAAAAAGCTGATTTTAACATAGGGCTCTATGGAAAATATGTGAGTCCCCCCCCCCCAAACGCCCTCTACAGTTCAATTTTCCATCCCACAATGCTTTGAAAATCCAATATGGAGTTAACACACTTCTTCAATTTAACCACAGCGTGACCTTAAACACACAATGTAATTTAGAATGATGAGTTTTGTTTTAATCGATGAAAAAGGGGCGAGCTAGATTAGGCGTGGTATGGGAAAGTATTGCCCTGATGTGAGGATGCACATTCCATAGCGTTACAAGGCCGGGTAATACAAGGTATAAGACAATGCACTACGATGTCATGATATGATTTTTATGACTGTCTACTAGAATCAATAATTTGGGATCGAATACAGCAGGAAATATGAAATATAGTTTAATTTCAATAAAATAGAATTTAAAATCAACAATTCTAATTGTATTACCAAAATGAGCACTTATAAGTACATGTATACTTAAACAAGTTTGATAGTGTTTGTATTTGTATTGGTAAAAAAGAAATCAAACAGTATTGGTACAGGAATCCAATAACATTTTTTAGGAATACACAAACAATACAATACAATAGTATGTTTATCGCAATACTAAAAAGTTGAATCGTGTCCTGAAACAGAAATATTCTTATAGTATTCTTGTAGAAATTCTAAAAGAATCCCATAGAATTCTTACAGGAATACAGAGATAATCTAATAGTATTCTTATAGAAATTCTAAAAAAATCCCATAGAATTCTTACAGGAATACTGAGGCAATCTTATAGTATTCTTGTAGAAATTCTGAAAAGAATTCCATAACATTTTTACAGGAATACTGAGGTAATCTAATAGTAATCTTATAGAAATTCTAAAAAAATCCCATAGAATTCTTACAAAAATACTGAGGTAATTTTACAGTATTCTTGTAGAAATTCTGAAAAGAATCCCATAGAAATTTT
Source organism: Saccoglossus kowalevskii (assembly GCF_978046115.1). NCBI lineage: Eukaryota > Metazoa > Hemichordata > Enteropneusta > Harrimaniidae > Saccoglossus > Saccoglossus kowalevskii. The sequence goes on from NC_140662.1 coordinate 7,246,398, forward strand.
ACAGGAATAGTGAGGTAATCTAATAGTATTCTTATAGGGAAAATACAAGAATCAAATAGTATTATTGAAATAAAGAATGATAAATATATTCGCGGAAGATAATCAGGTTGGGATACTAAAGAAGACGCTTTCATCGTGGATTTAAACTTTATCATACTTTAATTTATACAATTTTAACAACTATTTAATGTGAAATTGTTCATATTTACTAAAATGTAGATTCGTCTTCAAAGAATGTATTATTACACAAAAATACAAGATGGTCAATCATGAGTTTAGCAGTGTGTGATATTCAGAGTGCGATGACGAAAATAGCACATAACATTTGCATGATATGCGTGATAAGTGTAAAGGCATCAGTAAATATTTGTTCAATTGCCACGTTTTTCCCCCAAGATTTAGTCATGATATCGAAATATTACGATGTTATTACAAGGATACTGCAAAGTATGCACGAAGACAGTGCAGCGGCAGTATCGACCGTGCGCGTCGGTCGATGCGACTGCGTACTGTCTGAGTGCATACTTTGCAGTATCCTAGTATAACCTTAGAACTCGTTTGCATGTTCGAATATATTTGAACTGCAAGACGCTGTCGGTTAACGAAGTTATGCGTAAGTCACTTGGTTACATTAATCACTTTAATAAGACATTTCACGCCCTGACTCCGAATAAAATGTTCAGTTAATTAGATTAAACTATCCTTTCCAATACCTTCCTAGATGCCAAAGCATTAGTTTGTACAATAAATGACTAACTTTATAAACTTACTAGAACCTTTGTGTTATATGACTGTTAGACGCGGAAAATCGAACCCGTTCAAGCCAGAAATAATAATGAAATATTCACCAGAATACAAGATGAACGGAAATGTTAGGAAACTCCTTTCAGTGAAATTAGTCTTTAATGTTTCTTTCCCAACTATATTCGTTAACAGAACGTTTTTTCTTCCCAGTTTTAGTGTATCACGTGCGCCATTTCACTACAATAACATTACCTTGCAAAACATAGTCCGTGATATAATGGTTCGTTTTTACTGAAGTCTCTCATTAATAAATAGTTTGGATGTCACATACGTGTTTTCCCACTTTTTATAGTTCGGTTTCAAATTGAAACAACTGCGGACGACCGTGCGTAGTGAGATGATTGACCACAAAATTGAAGACTGTCAGATGTGGCAGATGTACTATTGCGTAAAGCGCAAAGACTTATGGGAAGGAGATTGGATCAAACTCTGGGGCAGCCATGCTTGTTTTAAATTTATTATTATTAGAGGAAGCTTATGCGTGTAATCATTCTATATTTCGAATTCGCATTTCCTAATATGGTAGGATGATGAAAATACCCAGTGCAATACTGCAAAACTACGGCACGCTGCAACTTATGGCGTTACGACGACAGATGTATAATAATACCATTTACTATTTCACAACTATTTGCAAGAGGAGATGTATGTTTCATAAAAATATAAGTATTTGTAAATATTCATAACTTGTTATCTTTTTGCATATAATACGGCTAAATCAAATCAAGTAAAACATACATTATAATTTATGCACAAATGGCATCTCATATTACCATAGACAGTAAGCATTTGCATAATTTAGTACGAGGGGATTATTTCCGACTTTTATACATTTGGACCAGGAATTATATAGAAAAATGAGGATATTGCTGTGCGCGTGCAACATGGAACACAAGGTTAGGCTAATTAAATGTTCTGTTAGCAGGCACAATTTGTTTATAAATTTCTCCAGTGTAATGAAAGCGTTGACAGTAAACTGGCGATAATTGCAAATAGACTTAAAGTGATGTGACAAGAGTACAAAGAATGAGTGAATTAGAAAGAAATCTAATAATGTACATTTCCATGGAAAGTCATTCAGCATTTGTGATATTTTTTTGTAAGCCGTGCTATTGCTGAATATCGTCCAAATGTTGGGTTTGGGATTGATATATCGATGACGGCACAAGGGACTTAATTAATATGTCGATGACGGTACGAAAAACTGTATTGATATATCTGATATATTGATTATCATTTGAATAACTAGATTTATATATTAGTGACACTACGAAAGACTGGATTTATATCGATGACGGTAAGAAGGACTTAATTAATATATCGATTATCGTGTGAATAAAGATTGATATATCGATTATTGTATGAAGAACTGGATTTATATATTGAATATCGGTACAAAGGCTGGATTGATATATCGATAACCTAATGACAGACTGAATTGATATATCAACGACAGTACGAAGAACCGGATTTACGGTACGAAGGGTTGGCCTGATATATCGATAACAACAAAGACTAGCTGATACGAATATGTCATGGTACACGTCATACAAGCATTGATATCATGGAAGTCATTTAATGCGGCTTTTAAATATTTCCGCGAAAAAGCAGTTAATTTTAGAGTGATTTGACAGGATGAGGGTTAAGGAATGGTGACGGATGTCCCATTTTTTGTCGTTTGATGTCGGCACTTATGATCTTCGCATGGTAATAACAATAACGAATGTACATCAAGAATTAACGCGCAATAACAGCGCAATATGAAATCATTTCATATATGACTTTTATGTTTCTAATCGGTTCATTGTGCAAAACCTTATGCCCTGTTTAAGTACTATTTGTCATACCACCAGTACAAATATCATTTTTTTGTTAATAAAACACACATATTTTCCTCGTTGAACAGTATGATTGAACGTCACGCAGTATTGCGGCTATTCACACCTAATTCTCCTCAGTATTGAACTGTTGAACGGTGGCGCCGTTAAGTGCACTTCTGCAATATCACGTGACTGGGTGTGACTTATCGACTATAATGCAATCAAACTGGCAGGTGGAATGAGTTGATACGGTCAGAACTTGGAGGAAGACATATTTTGGTTTCGCGAGAATTTGAAGTTTCAAGCGCGACGGACCAATCGAAGAAAAGCTTGAAATCATGGCTATACAAAATACACCTGAATCGATTGTAGCTTCTGAGTAGAAATTATATTTGCTCTGTCTATGAATACAGGAATCGCACGGCGAATTATGGTGTTGCTTGCAGACAAAATACGGGTGGATATGAATTGATGATCGCGAGAATGGAGTTTTTTGGTATCGTCAAAGCCATTATTACGCGTCTTATGTTCTCGGTACATGGCTTTATTTCCGTGTGGAGAGTGACAGATGTAAAGGCTGACCCACTATATTGGCTGTTGCTCATGTCAGTTCTTGGACTCTTATTCGAAACGATAATCACTTTAAAGCTTCGTAAAGGACATGAGTGGAAATGGTAAGTACAAACACGGTACACTCGAAGTCATTTCACAATCTAGTTTAGATGATTTCATTAATATCATTCTGTACAGCAACTCAACATTTTATATTCAATTGAAAAGCGAAATTGCTACAAACCTGTTCACGTTTGATTACAAATGTCATGTAATTTACAAAACAACAACTGGCCACATACTGTCTTCATTCAAAGTTTAGTATTTTTATTAGACGCACACTTTTCATTACGACTTGAGCACTAGTTCATAATAGGCTTTGCCTACTTTTCTACATTTCTTTGAAACCATCGTAACCGTGAAACACTAAACCAATGTAAATTTACCAAAGTGCAAATTCTAATATCGACTCGAGAGATGATAAAATCTACGTGATGTTATTACTTACAGATTTAAAAAAAGCAAAGAAAATACTATATATATAATGTGAATGTTGTATATAGAATGCTAATTATTTTTCGTTTCATTTTGTTTGACATTAACCCTATTGTATTCGTGTTTTGTATCGTTCCGATTTCAACCGGAGACAGCCAATCTCGCGTTAAATAGCCAGTCTTGCGTGAGCACGGAGTAACACAAATAAGTCACATATTGAAACCATGTAAAGCCCAATCTTTCTTTTTGGTATTATGAACAGGTGTAAATTTAGTGTGGGTTTTATGAAACTTTGTTTTTGGGTACATTAGTATTATATTATTTATATTATTTCGACATTATCCAATATGTCGTTCACAAGATTTCACAAGAACCAATAAACTGAAATGTTTCGATAAATGTGAATAGCATTATTATTAGCACTGACTCAGTTTTATAGCTTGTTATAATTGTGGATTATTGCATAGCTGCCACTTGGGTACATGCTATACATACCTGTGTTGTCGTCTATATTAAATTTAATACAGCAATGTAAGTGTGCGTTGTGCGTCTTTGTCTCTGTGCGTGTTAAACTCGGCTACTTAACGCATATTTTGATGTCGTCAGCCGGATAGTGGAACACACTCTCAGCGTAACTGTGTTTTGTCATCGTGGACGTTGCTTTCCACCGCCTTTTTACGGAACAATCGTGTAACGAACAGTTGTTACGCTATTACTCTTACATGCATTTCTAATCGAAGACGGGAAATCGTATTCATCACGTAAATTCAGTGGGTTCAGCGCAAATGTATGTAATTATTACTCCAACAACAATGTGTCACGTACGCATATCCGTATATTTCTTTAACATGTCATGGCACCAGCAAATATGGCTTTAAATGAATTGCTCTAGTCTAAATTCACGGCAGTAAAAATGGTAATATCAAGCTAATATAGTACTTCACAAATGTTCGATATTTGTATAATTATCAACAATTACACAGTCGACGGCGTTGATTGATCTGACATGTACGTGGTCACTGAATTCTGACAGTCTGTGTAGTTAGGGCGTATTGAGAATACCCTTATTTTTTGTAATTCCCGTAAATCAAATATTTGCGCTTTCAGCTTCTCTCATACGATTTCACTCTTAATTATTAACTCAATATTAGACTGACGTCACGATATTGTATCCACATGGCACCATTGTTATTAGATAGTACTACACAACCTACATCGGTGTATAGAATTATCACGGGGGTAAATCCTCTCTTCGGGGTTCTCCACACGTGCCAGGGGGGATCTCGTTTCGTCTCTATATCGCGTTCCCTTGAGGTACGGGATCGGGGAAGTCACTTAAGCTTTACAGTCAAATAAGACACACACAACGAAATACGTTTCAACTTTCGTCTTAGTCGATCAGTCGAGCACTCTATAAGACACAGCGCCCTGGGGAAAATCCCCAAGACTATCGCAAGGCTGGCCCAAGACTAGCCCAAGACTGGACTGCCTCAAGGCTCGCCCCAAGACTCTCCAGGACTGGACTGCCTCTGTTCTCGTGTACTCGCCAAGACCAACTCAAACAACTTTATTCATTTTCAAAACTCTAACCAATTACAAAGCAGTAAAAAAAACTCTAGGGCGTAACCTTCAATCATACAGCCAATCACACTAAGTACTGAACACGTCATATCTTTTGATTAATCGTTTACTACATTAATAACTACAAATACTAACTGTCAGAAATAGTAGTCCGAATAGCGACGGTTATCTCGTAATTAGTTCCAAATCACTGAGTCGAGTTCCGTCCAGAACATCACATGGTCTAAACGATGCCAGACATAACACAGCCATTCAGCTAATTAAGTCGATTAACAGATACGCAAAAACAAATTCATCATAGAATACTCTCAGGAAACGTATCATTTCATAAGTGCAACCGCTGTTAGGTTTGTTCCACACTTCATAATCCGTATTCATAATCACGTAATTCTGATTGATCACCACAGTGTTATGTAGTATAGGTTCCAACCTTATTCACACAGAATTCACTTGGCTCTGAGAATCGCGTACAAGACGTGCATTGCGTACGCAAAACATATGCTTTAAAAACATTTAATTTCTCTTATATTCTACTCACATCTATTTGGAATTTTCAGACCTGTTTACGTGTGTAAATGTTGAATTACCTTCATTCTGCTAATAACAATTCAGAACATTGTTAGTTGAGTAATTATATTCTTTCTCTTCGACTATTTATATAGCTTTTCCTCGTCCAATATTGGAAAACAACACGTCCATCCCTTCGTACCGAATCATACAGAAGGCATATCATATACTTTTACCTCAGTGTACAGAAATAATGTCTCCCCCCTAAAACAAATGTGCCCTGGGACGAGTCGAAATCTATTCAGCTGTGTATTTCTTCGTCAGCTCTTTTTTGACAGTTGACTGTTCATGTTGTACAAGTTTACATGGCATAAGTACGTTCATAAATATTCCACATACATATTCAAAGTAGAATCTACTACATAACGCAGTATATTTTGTGTGTTGGTAACCCATCCCCCCCGATTGTACATGTCTAACAATACAAATGATTGGTATTAATGTAACAATTCTTGGCGGAAACATTTGCGCGTGCGTGTGTGTGTGTGTGTGTTTTCTGACGAATTGCAAAGATATATGTTATTGGATATCTAAAACTAACACAAATAAATGACATATTTCAAGCTTTTTCTCAAATACAAATAACGGTACTTTTGTGCTAAATATCAAGTAACCCGTAACTCTGTAACAGATCAATATTTAGAAGGGCGTTTATTATCAGTATACACTCGTATTAAATGTACATTAAATGGCAATAAGTCGATACAATTAATCTCTTGGCAATCAAACTGAAGTGTAAATTTGTTTAAAATTACTCTCCATTTTCAGGTTCATTTATTTCGATGAATGGAAGTATGTTTTGAGCTAAATTTTATATTTGCCAACTTTTAACTTGACTCTTGAAGAATTGTTTCACTTGTGTGAATAAAATATAAAATACACGTGTGCAAAGCAAAAATAATTAATTTCCCAACGTACATTAAGAATATTGTTCTGGCAAACAAATCAAATTAACAGTTTAAAGTCCATGGCCGCTATTGTGAGATGAAGCACAGGAGTTAACAACTTTTCTCTGCACATAAACACATAAACGTTTGTTAAGTGTGGGTGAGTCCAACTGTTAATTAGCGTGGCGAATCTGCACATTTAATCACTCGATCGTTTGTCTGAACCTAAGTCTTCAACCGCACAATTATATGTGAATCATACTATAAAAGTCTACACAAGTTCAAATTATTTCAGATTATTTAAATCGTTATTGCAGAACCATTACGATTATTAATACGTGTCCAAAAACTTGTATAGTGAGTGTATATTCTTGTAGACCACTCGTGTGTAGTTAGTGGGAGCGAACATGTGCTGACGTTTAACATGTGAAAACACTGTCATTGGGACACTATACATTGTCGTATTATGAAAGGGCATTGACACTGCACTCCTGCGATGGAACACAATGAAAACAAGTATATCCAAGAAATTCAATAGCGATATTGTTTTTTCTGGTTTAGAGTCGAGTTTACAATTTGGAAATCACCAAAATAGCATTCATTTGTAAGACCGTGAATCACTACAAATTATATTGCGCAGATCGCAGGTAATGCCCCGCGTACAGTTCAGGATGATTGTGACAAAGAATACTGTAGCTATAAGGCCATTACCAAACCATTATCAAATTCCGCGCCATTTACCACAAATTATACGTTGTTAAAGGTAATGATATTAACCTTCCCACTCCATTGTAATAGATTGACTTTGTAGCGAATGGCCAGTCAATTACCCCGCGTCGCTTTGAAATATTATAAAACCGTAATTTGCTTTATAGTAGTGAATTTCGTCGTGATTGAATACTATTTAGATTATAACTACATGTTCACTGAATATTGGTTATACCCATGTCGGTTGATGTTCTCCCATACTGGAGTGCAACCTGAAAATGCTCCATACTTGTTTATACACTATATCCATTTGATGTATGTATACGTTTAGAACTCACGACGTATCTAAATAACAACTATAAGTTACGCGACCTGTTTATGAACCGTGTAATAATGTGTTATGAACTAACATAGCAGTGTCTAGGCAATTACCTTCACTCGGTAATTGTAATAATAGGCTATACTATTAAACATATGGTTCATATTTATCACGTACACAGATATGTACACGGCAATTACATATACTTTACATATATATTTTACGAGCATTTTGGTCAACCGCAATAAAATCAAACCTGATTACATCGACTTCATAATCAAATGGTTTATTAGTAGCGGTGTTAAAAACAATGATCGAATCTATATTTAGTGTTCAATGATGAGAAAGATTCCTAAATGTACGCATATTTCATTATTATATTCAGCTCCACGTAATGATTGTCTTGGTAGGAAAACCAAGTGTTATTGTTGTGTGTAGCGAGGACAAGAACAGACAGATTTATTGTCTTTCCGTCTGGACGTCATTATCCTAAGTTGAATTACCGAGAGGCAGTAATGTACTTTGGGGTCGAATCTGCATTCTTCCTGAAAATTAAAATTAATAAAGTATAAATATAATAAATATACTCGTAAAAACTTCCTTGTAACGCCAAATGTTTCACGAATTTAGAAAAAAAAAGCATAAGTTACATTCAATCATACTATATATAATCTATTCAAATTTGGTATTTTCACTTTGAAAAACAAACCAGTATTCTGATTATGTAACTAATATTTTAATTTCACTTCACTGATGTATATGGGCCTGTGGTCTGCAGAAAATCAATAAATACACTAATACAATTTGCCTATGGTCAACTGCTGGAAATTGAATATCAATATAATTAGATGCTTTAATAAGGTGAAATATTTAGGGGTCATGACTAACTAAATTTACAAGAATATTTTATGTCAAATTATTATTACATTCATTACGAAGGAAGCTAGCGTATTGTAAAACGATAATTTGGGCTACTCGAAGAATTTCCATGGAAACTGCGATATAGCTAAGAACGATATATGATATGGCAGTTCTTATTTTAGCAAAAATAACATTTATATTACAATTCTAAATACTATCACATTTCATAATGACACCTCAATAGTTGTTGATTTTGGGATTGTAATGCTATCGCAATACTCTTAATGAAAGGTTAAATTTTGAGCTCTGTATTTAATAACATTGCATATTAATTTATTTGCCAAGTAGCATTTTAAAATTGGCAAAAAACTAAAACCTAATATTTCATTTTTATCATAGTCAAAGTTTTCTAATGTAGTGTTTATAACGTTGGTTTATTTATTTGCCAAATTTTACAGGCGAATAATGTCAATGCGATTGCGATATTTATTGAAATAATGACTTTTAATTTGTATGGGAGAAAATGCAATGCATGTTATGACAGCTTTTTCCTAATTATATTTCTTAGGAAGCTAAACGCATTTGTATATGCTATATTATGGACAATACTAGCAGCTCAACATCGCTAAGCACACACAAGTATAATTGTATTAAGTATAGAAGGTTTAGACATTGTTATGTTATGTTTTACTTCTCATTGTATTTAATGGAAGAAAATTACCTACTACTGGAAACTGACTAAATTATAAGTCAATTTTGAAATGTTTTAGCAATATTAGGATTGGTATCACTAATAATAAATGAGCTTATCATCAAATGTCACATAGTAATATTTTTAAGATAAAACAATATTGTAATAATAGAAAAATTGTGACCTTATTCCATAACATTCCGGACACTTCTATTTCAAACAATTCTTCATGATTTCATTTCCAATATTATGATTGTAATTGTAAATCTTGCTTTTTTTGCATAATGTTTAATAAAGGAACACTTGAACTTAACAGTTCAGAATGCCGAAGTGAAGTAACTGAGCACCTAACTCAGTTGAACAATTTCTGCTGACTGACCAAACTCACGCAATTCCATCATCAATCCAACCACTCATTCCCTAATTCCAATCAGAGAGTGTTGAACTTGACAGTACACAATCGATAGTTTTATTTACACAATCATGGCCAACGTCTCTAGATTACTTGACATGTTTAAACATAATGATGTAATTTGAAAAATACACTCAAACAAATTAGAGGCGAGTTGAATTAAAAACTCGTTATCTGAAATTACGTTGTCATGCACCAGTGAGGCAGTATGCAAGCTCTTGTCTCAGATATGATCAGTTATCCAGACTAATGTTTATGTTCCCATAGCAACATTAGAGTGAACAAAACAAACCCACATATGCCAGTACTGTTTATCCCTAGCCCAGTAACTTGCCTGAGGAGCCTTATTCCAGTCATGCTAATTAATGTCGTAACCCCATTATTGCTTTTCTCTAGTTTTAACTGATTTAACTAAATTATTTATAAACAATTTTTCGCCATAGACTACAATGTAAATAGGTGAAAGTAAAAATGATTAATATCTCTTGATCAATACATTCACAAAGTATCAGTATCAAATAAAGACTTCCAATATGTATTGATCAACCACAGACGTCAGGTTATATTAGACATGTGTTGTACACGTCACCAAATTAAATCATTGTACCCCGATGCCGACTATTATGACGTAAAACTAACTTACAATGTTCGATATTATATTTAATTAGAGATAACGTTAGTACTGAAAGAACAATTTAGTTACATTCTATGTGATTGACAGGTTAATTTAATTAATTTTTACTGCTATTCACACTAATAATTATTTTCACAAAAATGATATTACGTGTTTAACGTACGAAGTCCAAGGCTGCTTTTTAAATTGACATGAATATATGTAAAGCAATTTCATCATCAATGTGACTGTCTTGCATTATTATCATGAAATCAAACAAGGTGTAATTAGGAATTGACGGGAAAATTGTTTTTTACCCATGGACTTGACATCGCATATATATTTACTGTTAACTGCACCGAAAACTTGACATACTGTACTTAGAATACTCGGTGTAATTTACGGAATTAATGTAATATAGAATTATATCTCCATGCCATTCTTGTTGTGGGTTAACATAAATACATGTACTTTCGTGTAGTTAATCGTGCGAGTAGCAGAGGTGTTGCAAGTACAACAGCCACACATGGTCAGCATTGTGTGCAGTGTGACGTTTACAAGATGGTGACCTAAAGTGCGGTTGTTGCACTCGAAATAACACGCTTACACAGTGCAATTAACGACTTCGACTACGACAACCAAAGTTGCTCAACATTTTTTTAAATTATTGAAAAATGAAAAATTCATAACCTGGAAATGACTGATGCAATCAAATGTGAAAATACGTATATGCATGTGAAAACAACTGTGGAGATTACTAATATGCATGTGTAGACGCGAATGAATTTACCTATATTTTTATGTCATTTTTATTGTGGTAAAGTACGAATGAATGTACCTGTATGTTTATATTTTTATGTCATTTTTATTGTGGTAAAGTACGAATGAATGTACCTGTATGTTTATATTTTTATGTCATTTTTATTGTGGTAAAGTACGAATGAATGTACCTGTATGTTTATATTTTTATGTCATTTTTATTGTGGTAAAGTACGAATGAATGTACCTGTATGTTTATATTTTTATGTCATTTTTATTGTGGTAAAGTACGAATGAATGTACCTGTATGTTTATATTTTTATGTCATTTTTATTGTGGTAAAATACGAATGAATGTACCTATATGTTTATATTTTTATGTCATTTTTATTGTGGTAAAATACGAATGAATGTACCTATATGTTTATATTTTTATGTCATTTTTATTGTGGTAAAATACGAATGAATGTACCTATATGTTTATATTTTTATGTCATTTTTATTGTGGTAAAATACGAATGAATGTACCTGTATGTTTATATTTTTATGTCATTTTTATTGTGGTAAAGTACGAATGAATGTACCTGTATGTTTATATTTTTATGTCATTTTTATTGTGGTATAACACGAATGAATGTCCCTATATGTATATATTTTTATGTCATTTTTATTGTGGTAAAACACGAATGAATGTCCCTATACGTTTATATTTTTATGCCATTTTTATTGTGGTAAAATACGAATGAATGTACCTATATGTTTATATTTTTATGTCATTTTATTGTGGTAAAACACGGGTGAATGTACCTATACGTTTATATTTTTATGTCATTTTTATTGTGGTAAAATACGAATGAATGTACCTATACGTTTATATTTTTATGTCATTTTTATTGTGGTAAAACACGAATGAATGTACCTATACGTTTATATTTTTATGTCATTTTTATTGTGGTAAAACACAAATGAATGTACCTATACGTTTATATTTTATGTCATTTTTATTGTGGTAAAACACGAATGAATGTACCTATACGTTTATATTTTTATGTCATTTTTATTGTGGTAAAGTACGAATGAATGTACCTATATGTTTATATGTTTATGTCATTTTTATTGTGGTAAAATACGAATGAATGTACCTATATGTTTATATTTTTATGTCATTTTTATTGTGGTATAACACGAATGAATGTACCTATATGTTTATATTTGTATGTCATTTTTATTGTGGTAAAGCACGAGTGAATGTACCTATATGTTTATATTTTTATGTCATTTTTATTGTGGTAAAATACGAATGAATTTACCTATATGTTTATATTTTTATGCCATTTTCATTGTGGTAAAACACGAATGAATGTACCTATACGTTTATATTTTTATGTCATTTATATTGTGGTAAAATACGAATGAATGTACCTATATGTTTATATTTTTATGTCATTTTTATTGTGGTAAAACACGAATGAATGTACCTATACGTTTATATTTTCATGTCATTTTTATTGTGGTATAACGCGAATGAATGTACCTATATTTTTATGTCATTTTTATTGTAGTAAATCACGAATGAATGTACCTATATGTTTATATTTTTATTGTGGTAAAACACGAATGAATGTACCTATATATTTATATTTTTATTGTGGTAAAACACAAATGAATGTACCTATATGTTTATATTGTTATGTCATTTTAATTGTGGTATAACACGAATGAATGTACCTATATGTTTATATTTTTATGTCATTTTTATTGTGGTAAAACACGAATGAATGTACCTACACGTTTATATTTTTATGTCATTTTTATTGTGGTATAACACGAATGAATGTACCTATATGTTTATATTTTTATGTCATTTTTATTGTGGTAAAGCACGAGTGAATGTACCTATATGTTTATATTTTTATGTCATTTTTATTGTGGTAAAATACGAATGAATTTACCTATATGTTTATATTTTTATGCCATTTTCATTGTGGTAAAACACGAATGAATGTACCTATACGTTTATATTTTTATGTCATTTATATTGTGGTAAAATACGAATGAATGTACCTATATGTTTATATTTTTATGTCATTTTTATTGTGGTAAAACACGAATGAATGTACCTATACGTTTATATTTTCATGTCATTTTTATTGTGGTATAACGCGAATGAATGTACCTATATTTTTATGTCATTTTTATTGTAGTAAATCACGAATGAATGTACCTATATGTTTATATTTTTATTGTGGTAAAACACGAATGAATGTACCTATATATTTATATTTTTATTGTGGTAAAACACAAATGAATGTACCTATATGTTTATATTGTTATGTCATTTTTATTGTGGTAAAACGCGAATGAATGTATCTAAATGTTTATATTTTTAAGTCATTTTTTATGTGGTAAAACACGAATGAATGTACCTATACGTTTATATTGATATATCATAACTATATGTTTATATTAAGTGCAAATCCGTACAATTGTAATGTTCAGTATATATGGGTGTTCTCAATGAGTGTCACGTAGCTACAATTTCCTATATAGAAAACAGATTACAAGATGCACTCTATATTTGGATGAGAACAGCAAAGGAAATTGTTGCTCTCTTGTGAAGTAATTGATTTATCGTTTACACTCAGTACGTTAAATATCAGGGGGTTAACATGACGACTTATGAAATATTAAAGATCAATTGTATTTTAGTAAGTCACTCTCTGTCAGTTACTATACATGTAAATAAATCAAAGAATATAAAGGAGAAGGAGAATAATCAATGGATTTAATTTTAGCGATTTAATCTTGTAGAGTTTTACGGTCTGTTTTAAATACGTCTATTCTGTGCCATGGTATTACCAAGTAAAATTATCGACATAACACACAATAACACAAGTGCCAAGTACAAGATTATACAAATGGTTACATGACTAGAAGAGTGAACATATTATATAAGATTTATTGAATATGCAATATGAACGAAGGAATATATGTTTTTTTGATTATTAATAACCATAAAAATTGCGTTTACAGGACACACACTATTATTCAATAAATGTAAAATCATAAACCCTAATACGCATGCGCAGTGATAATATATGAACCAATTCAACATGTGTATTAGAGAATGTCATTTGTTTCATTGAACGACAACAAGGAGCCTTCAAGAACAGCGCTTTACTGTCTTTATAAATCATCTATGTATTCAACAACAAGCTTTATCAACATAACGAGTCAAACAACAATGTTAAAAATGGCATATTTCGTTCTTATTGCGTCTTTCAACGAGGGTAATTTTCATTTTTGAGAGTATATCTATTTAACCTCGACGTTTAAACGTCACATATATCATCGGAATCACAATTTATTAATTCTGACATTTTCATACAGAAACCGTGTTGCTTGAGATGTTCTAACAGTTTACATTTAATAAATAGTCTATGTTTAGGCGGTAGCTACAGATCCTTGGTTTCAGGGAAACATGTATATTCTTATTTCTGTGAGTTTATTACACATTCTTAGTTGTTTGCATGTACATTGAATTCATTTTCAACATCTATTCAATTTTCCGATGCAATAGCAGGACAACCGAGGTCACCTGTACATAGATTAAATACCCCTTCTATTAGTTGTGTTTCAGGTCCCATATCTCGCTTCCGCCATCCAATATTGCAACAATTTGCAGCAGACCATTGCTTGAAAGCTTCATATGTCTGCTAAGTGTTGTTAACTGTTCGATAATGTTAGACCGAAGTAGATGTGTGTGTTGTACGGAACCACTCCAATTTGTTCACCACTTTAGTGCCGCTTTTCTTTGTCATCAAATTACAATGAGTGTTAGCCGTACAGATTAAGTCTTTATAATATACGTTTTAATGTTTAGACAGTATAATTACATTGTTTCAGGTTTCATAAAAGTATAGCGGTGAATATGTCCTTATTTACAGAGTGGGGCAATGCTAGAATGGTTGGTTTCTCGTTAATAAGTTCTGAGTAAAGAAGTTACAAGATGACGATAAATTGGGCGCTTAATTTTCACAGTAGAACAGGATGGCATATTTTAAAATAAGGCGGAACAACAAGGCCATTGAAAGTGTATTGCCTTGTACTCATTGTTGCGAGCATGGTGTTTGGTACTGGTGTATAGTAGTTTGTATCCACCGCTTCAGCAATTTCTCGTAAAGTACTCTTTGTTCATTGGCATTTATTAGGAAAGTACTTTTTCTTTGTATTAAATGGTCTGCGTTTACTATTTTTTTTTGTCGTTTTTAAGCAGACTGTTTTTCAAAACTAGTTTGTTCTCACAAGTTATAAGTACAACGTTCCAGATCGAAGAACATTGTAGTTGCATGGTCACGTGGTTGCATGGTCATGTGGTTGCATGTATAATGATGAAATAAAATATACATTTGTGCTATGTACAGGTCATTAAATCATTGTCCTTGTATGCAAATAAGTTACGTACCACTTATGCTGCGACAATACACAATCCGCGATAGAGCTACAAAAAAAAAACTCGCCAATTTTGCGGTATAACTTCATTAGAGTACTTCTACTCTGCCGCAATCGTTAATAAATAGGCAGTTCTGGGTCTCGGTCATGCTAGATTGTTCGGCGTTGCGCGCCTTTGACTCTTACCAGACCTCGGTCCAAAAACAGTCTGCACATTACCGATAGTAGTCGTAGTCTATCTATCAGCAAGCCCTGACACTAACAGTACTCCATCCCGGTACTCCACATAATGTTATTTTAAAATTGTGATTAAAATTGGCAATAGTAAACGCTGAAATAAATACAACAGGTCATTTGGGGTCACGTGTGTGGTCAGTTACGCCCGGAATAAAAAGCTGAAAAAAATATGACTTCTGCTTACATCACTGTTATGATGAAATCAACACAATGTTACGTGCAGTGTGGACACTATGGCAACCTAAACATGATTGTACTAAAATTAAACTGAAAACCTGATATACTATACATATACAACAAAATAAAATTATGTATAATATTAGTTAGACCAAACTATTCTATGCTGTATTAGCTCTATAATTGCATATATTTACTCTTTATTTCAGGTTTTGTCCCAGCGTACTGTTTTATCTTGGTAGTGTCGTTCCAAGTCTTTGGATACTTCAAATTGAACTTCACAAGGAGAGAGAAGTGTGGATGAGAGAGGCAGAACTGGCAGCCATTTCAAGAGGCAATTGCACTGCTTTCAGCTCAGACGCGGAGGATCATTCAGCAGAAAGTTTGTCTGAAATATTTAAAGGAGTAAGTTGCATTGTATTAATTTAACGTAATCTGTAGTCTGTAACGTAAAACCGTCTCTGTGTAGATTATTCATCAATTCGGGGATTCACGAAACAGAATATTACAAACAATTGTTGAACACTACATTATTTTGCTATTTCCGAATTGGCTGCAAGAGAAATACGCTTATGAGTTTCATGAGATCAAAACAACTCGAATTTGAAAATTCTTGTGATAAATAATATGTCGATCAGACATAATTAGGGGTTTTAATGCGCATTACTTAATTCATCTCTCAGGTGAGAATCAAACTATGTGAAGTCCTTCTTTTTTCAAAAATTATATTAAAATTGTATTTACTGATCACATATGTACGACTTTTGTACTTCGGCAGTCCGAGGAACATTTTATTTGCCGTACATTATGTAATTTCACACAGAATACATTATGCAATTTCACACAGATAACAACTAAATTCTGTCAAGTTTGCAATTTAATTTCATAATTCAATTAGTTAAAGCGCGGAGTCGTCGCGCCACGCATGGTCGAGATGTATGGGTCTCATATAAACAAAGATGGCGACTTTGACTGTTGCGAAGATCAGCGAGTACAATATCAGGGGTAAAATCTCTTCTTTCGGGTTCTCCACACTTGCCAGGGGGGAACTCGTCTCGTCTCTATATCGTCCCCTTGAGGTACGGGATCGGGAAAGTCACTTATACTTTACAGTCAAATAAGACACACACAACGAAATACGTTTCAACTCTCGTCTTAGTCGATCTTTTGGAGCACTCTATAAGACACAGCGCCCTGGGGAAAAGTCCCCAAGACTATATCGCAAGGCTGACCCAAGACTCTCTTAGACTGCGTCAAGGCTCGCCCCAAGTCTCTCCAGGACTGCGTCTGTCGTGGAGTATTCGCCAAGACCAACTCAAACTCTCTTTATTCATTTTCAAAACTCTAACCAATTACAAAGCAGTAAAACGACTCTAAGGCGTAACCTTCAATCATAAAGCCAATCAAACTAAGTACTGAATACGTCATATCTTTTGATTAATCGTTCACTACATTAATAACTACGGATGTCAGAATAGCGACGGTATCTTGTAATTAGTTCCAAACCACTGAGCCAAGTTCCGTTCAAAACTTCAAATAGACCTAAACGATGACAGACATAACACAGCAATTCAGCTAATAATCAGCTAATTAAGTCGGTTAACAGATACGCGAAAACAAATTCATGACAACAAACTGAGACGATTCCAAGCTTTCATTAGGTAATTTTAGGTGATTGGAAGGTATCGAAGGAGTCACCGCCGGTAATCAGTGCAAGTCACGCCCAGGTCAAACCTCATACTTGTGATTTCCATTTGAAGAGCACATTAGATTGTGGGAAAATCAATGTTTATCAACACAAATGTCGCATATGCGCAGTGCGACCGCGCTTTAAGTACACGGTGCATAACGATACACGTGGCTGAGTTTACCATACAACTATATAAAATATCTTGTTGAAATTTATTTAAATAAGGCCAATTAATTTATTCAGTTGTTTGATAGATGCGTGTCTTCTAGAATATGTGATTGGCTGGAACGGTCTAACACAAATCTGGGGTAGCTGTTTGCGGGAACGGGTTAGTGTCATATAACAATTTAGTGTTTATGTATTGTTTAGCTAAAGTTAACTCTCGTTATTTTCAGGTAACAATTCCTGGGTTTGCGTTTTCTAGTGAAAATTGGGTGCTAGCGCTGCAGCAGCTTCTTCTTGGGCTCCTAATTCTGGGAAGATGGATGCTACCAAAAGGGGAGATCACGCGTGACCAACTCTCCCAACTGCTTCTTGTTTACATCGGCATGGCAGCAGACATATTGGAATTTTCAGTGGAAACACTCAAAGAAGACGCATTACAGGGACAATGGGTGTTAACTTACCTTATATTAGCAATCTGGTCTTGGAGCTTACTCCAATTTTGCCTCGTACTGACCGCGACCAAATCGCGTAAGCCACGCATGGCGCGCGCCTCGTCAGAATCAACATTCCTTCCTTTTGTGACGCGGTGTGAGGGCGGTTGTCGACTATGGTGTGAGTCTGAAGTGTGGGCAATCATGGCTAGTATAGTAATGCAAGACGGACCATTTCTCGCAATGAGGATGTTTTTATTAATTCGCTATGACGTAGTCAATCACATGATGATATTTTTTACTTGTAAAAACTCCCTCGTTCTGGTACTCCAGGTATATAGACTTGTTGTGTTATATATAGAGAAGCACCCCGATCGTCATAGCAACTCGTCTCGTCGTTATAGTGATGATTTGACACAAGTCGGAGACAAAAGCGCGGATGTGCCGTTCATCGTTTCACATGGGCGTGACAGCGATATAGGGAACTTAGGTAACTTTTCTGGTTTCCATACGAATTACGAAAGAGAGCCAGTGATCGAATATCAGACCTCTCTCTGATAAATCGAAAGTTTATGTTTTACTTTCTAAGTTTGTTGATGTTATTTGTTTTAGTGTGTAGTATTCTTACCCCAAATCTGTTATCATGTATATTACCTAATGTATGAACACGTGTGACACTTGTCACTTTTCACCAGTTTTAGTTCGCAATCATGGTCAGACAATGACATTGAACAATAGTTTTAATTCATTGACATTGGACACTGGTTGTTATGCACAGCCATGATCAGACATTGACACCAAGTTCACAGTCATGGTCAGTCGAAGATCCCTTCTTTTTCGTATGCATAGCTTGTTGATTACCTGATTACGTCGCAGAGACGTCACTTTGCCTCATATTTTGTTATGTTGCAATGCTACTAGAGAGAGTATGACTAATTTATGATTGTATCGGATGTGTATATAATTAAATGTTTGGGCATTTTTTGTTTTTTGTTTACTGGATTAGTTGGTATCACGTGAGACTTTTATGATTGTATCGGATGTGTATATAATTAAATGTCTGAACATTTTTGTTATTGTTTACTGGATTTTTTGGCATCGTGAGAGTTGTATACGAATTAATTTTCTTTTATTTTCATTATACCTAACGACCCCACCCAACCTCGCAAAGCACTTAATAAGACTTCCCTGAGTAAATTGAATAATTGAAACATGCAAAGTTTTATTCTCAAGAATTCGCATGTAAATTACATAATGTAACCAGTCAATAGACGACTGGCTACATACTAACAAAAAGAAACAAACGTTAGCATGCCCCTTTAAGTGATAACACCGCATTACCTTTATTTCTTCGATCACTAGGTTCCCTGGGAGTTCTGAGTATTCACGACAACGTCATATTTAATGCATGTTCACAACATGCTCAAATATGAGAGTGAACTTTGTTGGTTTTACTCACGTGACCAACTTGAATTATTTGTGATTACTAGTTATGCAATGTTACCGCAATGCTAATGACGTTGTCTATGTAATTTACAATTTGAATATTTACGTGTGTACGTGTGTTTTATTCGGCGGGAATTAGCGAAAATAAAACCTGGTAGCATGTCCAACTAACTTGCTCAATAACTCACGACAAACCGCTTTGGTTTTGACCAGATGAACGGTGATCAAATAATTTCAATATCTGAATAACATTATTTTAAGTAAGTTTATAAGGTTTTACAGACTTAATTGTCAAAACAAAAGTTGTCAGCGAATTAATGGATTGCTTACTTGCTGTCCAATTACTTCTAAGACTTGCTGTAATGGACCTTAGCAAGACGCAATGGGGTAGAAAATCAGAACAGTGAAAACAACAAATAAACGAATATCACAGGAGGGCATTGTTCCATAATTTGATCGATTTACGTTTCTGATGCAAGTAATGAACAAGTAGACATTCTAACACAGAAAATAAGTCAATGGGAAAACCTGCACCAATCCATAGTCATATACATTCCAAATAAACGTGTCGGACAGATGTTGGATATCGTAATTCGCTTTGCTATATTTTAGGATTCGGGGATCTTCGTCGCTGGTAGACAGATGTTAGTTTGACGTCACATATTGATAAATCGATGAATAATGATATGTTATTTTTACTAATGTATTGGATATAATAAATATTATATTATACCAGTATTTCAATTGACCCGGGAAAATTAAAACCAACGTTCTCTTGCTTTTTGTTATTATTTTTCTTCACAAATCAATAAATCTCATAATTCTGAATAATTCTGGACAGTTTGTGTATAATTTGGAGTAATTTGTTATGTTTAGTTTAAATTTTCTTTGCTTGCGCATCTTTTCCGACCGAATTGTCATCTTTTTGACGCAGACACAGTGACGCTAACTTAGGGGGTATTACAATCAGCTGTCCTAACAGCCATATCACGGAGCTCAACTCAACTGTCGTACTTTTAAAAATCAATTGTATAGCATATCCGTCGCCGATTGAAATGGTATTAGTGCATCGAAACTGTTCGGCGAAGCTGCTAGGTAAGTATATGGCGATTCAATACTAATATTGATATTTACTAGCTAGCTATCCCACTGTGACTTGTTCAGTGTGCCTGCTCAGACTGCTGCGGCGTCTCGAGTCGTCCATTTGATTCTATCATCATCATCATCATGTTGTGTTCAATTCCAATTTTAAATGTGCATCGATTTCTCAAAACAGTAATTTATAGACATGTATATAGTTCATCTGATCCAGAAAGTGATAGTTTAAACTTCATGTACATGTCCAGCTTGAATTTACATGTAAATAATCTATGTGCGGACGTTGAGCAGGCGGACAACAACAGAGCCACCGAGCGAAATGATATTTTCCGTTTTGTGTTTCTTCCATTTGAGATGCATTTCTGTAAAATATTCCATATATGATGACTTTCCAGAATTCGCTGGTGTTGTCAAGAGTTGTAGCATCCATTCTGGAAAATCCATATTTTAGCAGCTATTTATTTTCTTGAAATTAAAATGTTTTAATACGCAAGATTTACAGTAATTAATGAGGTCTTGATGTTAGTAATTTATATCCATAACCTCAATGGTATTCTTGTATAAAACATGTCAGTCACTTTCTTATTTTATCGTATTTTTTCTCTATAACATGACGAGATAGAACAATTTGTATAATATATTATACACTTGCGTCGTAAATGACAAAGGTGTGTCAATAGTCAATAAAACAACCTAGGCAATACTATAGTCATTTAGAAAAGACATACAATTTTGTTATTAATCTTATTATTATCTTATCTTTGTATTACATTTTAATTTGTTTAATAAGTTTTACAATACAAAAACCATCTTTATTATTGCTGCATTGTGGATATACATTTGTAAATGTAGCTCCAGAATGTGAGTAACCACTTGGAATTCCTACTGAATTTTGGGACGCCATGAATTCACAGAAATGCTTTCTTAATTTCATTTCCAAATACTTGCTGTGATAGATGAATGTTTAAACTATACTTTATACATGTACCATAAGTGAATGAATAATATTACTAAAAAAATCCTTTGAAAATAAAAAAGTTTGCCATGCAATCTATTTGTATCTAACTACCTTGGCCTGTCTCACTGACCTGATGATCAATGGGATAGTGGCTTCCTATAGAGGAGAAATGTGTTAACTCAATATTGGATTTTGCAAAGAATTGTGGGATTGAAAATTCAACTGAACAATATAACCATAACATTTTTAAAAATAACTTGCACGTTGCTTGAAAACAGGAGAGGTAAAAAGCTTATTTTAACGGAGGGCTCTATGGAAAAGATGTGAGCCCCCCTCCCCCCAAATGCCCTCTTCAGTTCAATTATCTATCCCACAACTTTTTGCAAAATCAAATATGGAGTTAACACAGTTCTTCCTTATACATGTATATCTAAAACTGGATATTATGAATCACTGCCTTAACTATGAACCAAATAATAAGGTATAATTATTCCCTTAGAACCTAACCTGACTCACTGCACTAACAACCAATAAGACATTTGTTACTCATAATTAGGACTAGGTATTATTATTATTTTTAATAATTTTTTTGTGCCAGGCAACAGTTCCGGACATTGAATGTCACTGTTGTCTCTCCTGACTTTTTTTTATGTGCAAATTGCAAGTGCTGACACATAGTGCATTTTTGCCACAGAAGTCATATTCAAGTTTGGGACTACATGACAGGGCTGTGCGGCCATTTTCCTATCAAATGGCAATTTAATGCGCTATCCTAGTGGACCTTAATCAAGGTTCCCCCAAAGTCGCATTTGTTAGTGAATAAATCTTGGCCAGTGGAATTGGGCTTTCCATGTTCAGCCTGAGTAGGATTTGAACTTGGGTCTACAAATCATGAGTCTGATGCGACAACCACTATGCTACCAGTGACCGGTAGGACTAGGTATTATTAATCGAAGACGACCTGACCCGACTCACTGCACTAACAATAAAACTAATAATAAGGTATTATTATTCCCCTAGAACCTAACCTGACTCACTGCACTAACAACCAATTGGACATTTTTTACGTACATGTATAACAACAGTGTTCTCCCCAGACCTCTAAAGCGTCATAGTACAGTGATGTGACCCTGTGAGAAGTTCTTTCAAGGGTGTGGCCCCTCTAAATCCAAATCAAATACTAGAATATTAATAATTTGCCCATTGCACGTAACAGCAACAATGTGACAAAATAAGTCTCACAAATCACAAATGCTGCATACGTCTGGAAAATATACTGATTTGGTACACTGCTGTTATTTGCAGTTTTTGCTTTAATTTAAAAAAAACAAGTGAAATTAAGTCCCATTGAAAATAAAACTGTACATAAATCGAAGCAAAAATTATTCAACTGCAGGCGAGATCGCCAAAGAAAAAAACTGACTGGCAACACTATTGTTTGGAGGTGTCAATCTGCCCAACGAATGTGTGTCTCGGCTACGCTGGTGGCTCACGCTTTGCCAAATTTTGCCGAATGGCGAGTACACACATTGAGTTTTAAGTTGAGTTGCCAAATAATATATTTTATAGCCAAAATTGACCATATTTTAGGAAAGTAATGATTATTTGAATGTATAAACCATC
Source organism: Saccoglossus kowalevskii (assembly GCF_978046115.1). Lineage (NCBI taxonomy): Eukaryota > Metazoa > Hemichordata > Enteropneusta > Harrimaniidae > Saccoglossus > Saccoglossus kowalevskii. Next base: position 7,269,743 of record NC_140662.1, read on the forward strand.
TTTATAGTAATGTTCTTGAATGTATAATAAAGAAAAATGAACGACTTTTACCATAACATTTTTTCTGATAGTCGATTTTTCTAGGATAGTTGACGTCGCCATTTCTACAACAGAGCTGGTATTATGTTACTGTATTTTGCTGATCATGTATTAAAAAACTCTTGAAAATATGATACATCAGGGCAAAATGTAAGATAAAATATTAAACTTCGGTCTGACCTTTTGCATCACTTCCTGTTGAAACACCATAGTTCCTCACAAAGTCGTATGTTATCGCATGACTTTGTGGACATTTTTTTTATCATCCCCAGTTCTTTCTAAGATTAAAACATTAACTCGAGACACATGTTAGATCAAAAGAAATACCTGGATTGCCAAGTCTGTTTATTAGTGGTTCTAAGATAATTGCCAATGAATCATTTTCAGGAATTTTTTAGCTCCGCTGTCGACTTTGTCGAGCGGAGCTTATCATATGAGTGATTGTCCGTCGTCGTTCGTGTCAATGTTTTACTTTTTCGACTTCTTCTTGAAAACTACAAGCCTGAATGCTTTGATACTTGGTGTATAAGTACCTTGGGTAGACTTCTCTTAGATTTGTTCATTTCATGATGATATCTTCAATTCTCTAATTTTGGTGAATATTTTTGTTATTTTTGGTAAAAAGTGATATTTTCAACTTCTTGTTAAAAACCGCAAGTCCAATTGCTTTGATATTACATATATAGATACTACATGTGAACCTCTCTCAGATTTGTTCATTTTGTAATGATATCTTCAATTCTCTAATTTTGGTGAATAATTTTGTCATTTTTGGTAAAAAGTGATATTTTCGACTTCTTGTTAAAAACCGCTAGTTCGATTGCTTTGATATTACATATATAGGTACTACATGTGGACCTCTCTCATATTTGTTCATTTTATAATGATATCTTAAATTCTCTAATTTTGGTGAATATTTTTGGTAAAAAGTGATATTTTTGACTTCTTGCTGAAAACAGCAAGTCTGATTGCTTTGCTATTATATATATATATATATAAGTGCTACATATGGACCTCTCTCAGATTTGTTCATTTTGTGATGATATCTTTAATTCTCTAATTTTGGTCAATATTTTTGTAATTTTTGATAAAAGGTGATATTTTCGACTTCTTGTTAAAAACTGCAAGTCTGATTGCTTTGATACTATACATATAGGTACCTCAGGTAAACCTCCCTCAGATGTGTTCATTTCATGATGATATCTTCAATTATCTAATTTTGATGAATATTTTTGTCATTTTGAGTAAAAAGTGATATTTTTGAATTCTTGTTGAAACAGCAAGTCCGATTGCTATACATACTATATTGTTCATTTTCTTATGATATCCTCAGTACTTTAATTGAAATGTGCCTTGTTAACAGCGGAGCTATCTCAGCCAACAGGCTGCTTGTTTTGCTGTTCTATTTCAAACTTTATTTGACTTGATAAATACATAAAAGACAATTGAGTAAAATGATATAAAATATCAGACTGTCTCGTCTTTATTTAATTGTAGATAGATTGTTAAATAATTTTATACCAACAGTTATTGTATCAGAATGTTCAATGGGGAAAATTATGCAAATTAGATACAGTGTTTGACATGGGGTCTGGGGAGAACACTGAACTTGGACTGGATTTTATTAATCCTGAGGCCCTGACCTGAATCACTGCACTAACAACCAATGAGACATTTGTTATCTATAACTAGAACTGGGTTTTACATGTATTAATCCTGAGACCCTGGCCATAATCATTGCACTGATGACCAATGGGACACAGGTTACCTATAACTAGAACTGGGTATATTAGTTTCAGAGGACCTGACTTGACTCAGTGCACTAACTACCAATGGGTAATTTGTTATCTATAACCAGGACTGGGTATTATTAATCCCAGAGAACCTGACCTAACTCATTGCACTAACTAGCAATGAAACTTTTGTTACTTATAACTAATACTGGGTATTATTAATCCCAGAGGACCTGACCTAACTCACTGCACTAACTAGCAATGGAACTTTTGTTACCTATATCTAGGACTGGGCATTATTATACCGAGGGAACCTGATCTGACTCACTGCACTAACTAGCAATGGGACTTTTGTTACCTATATTTTGGACTGGGCATTATTATACCCAGGGAACCTGACCTGACTCACTGCACTAACTAGCAATGGGACTTTTGTTACCTATATCTATGACTGGGCATTATTATACCCATGGAACCTGACCTAACTCACTGCACTAACTACTAACTACCAATGGGACTTTTGTTACCTATATCTAGGACTGGGCATTATTATACCCAGAGAACCTGACCTAACTCACTGCATTAACTAGCAATGGGACTTTTGTTACCTATATCTAGGACTGGGCATTATTATACCCAGAGAACCTGACCTAACTCACTGCATTAACTAGCAATGGGACTTTTGTTACCTATATCTAGGACTGGGCATTATTATACCGAGGGAACCTGATCTGACTCACTGCACTAACTAGCAATGGGACTTTTGTTACCTATATCTAGGACTGGGCATTATTATACCCAGGGAACCTGACCTAACTCACTGCATTAACTACCAATGGGACTTTTGTTACCTATACATTGTATCTAGGACTAGGCATTATTATACCCAGAGAACCTGACCTAACTCACTGCACTAACTAGCAATGGGACTTTTGTTACCTATATCTAGGACTGGGCATTATTATACCCAGAGAACCTGACCTAACTCACTGCACTAACTACCAATGGGACTTTTGTTACCTACATTTTTGTATATCTAGGACTGAGCATTATTATACCCAGAGAACCTGACCTAACTCACAGAATTAACTAGCAATGGGACTTTTGTTACCTATATCTAGGACTGGGCATTATTATACCCAGAGAACCTGACCTAACTCACTGCATTAACTAGCAATGGGACTTTTGTTACCTATACATTGTATCTAGGACTAGGCATTATTATACCCAGAGAACCTGACCTAACTCACTGCACTAACTAGCAATGGGACTTTTGTTACCTATATCTAGGACTGGGCATTATTATACCCAGAGAACCTGACCTAACTCACTGCACTAACTACCAATGGGACTTTTGTTACCTATATCTAGGACTGAGCATTATTATACCCAGAGAACCTGACCTAACTCACTGCATTAACTAGCAATGAGACTTTTGTTACCTATATCTAGGACTGGGCATTATTATACCCAGAGAACCTGACCTAACTCACTGCATTAACTAGCAATGGGACTTTTGTTACCTATATCTAGGACCAGGCATTATTATACCCAGGGAACCTGACCTGACTCACTGCACTAATTTCATGTACAAATCAGACTTTTGTTACTTATACTAATACTGGGTATTATTAATCCCTGAGGCTCTGTTCTGGCATTTGTTAATGAGGACTGGGTTTTATTAATCCCAGAGAACCTGACCTGACTCACTGCACTAATGACCAATGAGTCATTTGTTACTTATAATTAGGACTGGGTACTATCGGTATTAATATTAATTCCCTGACCTGACTCACTACACTAACTACTAATGGAAGACTTGTTACTGATAACCCTTAGGCCCTATACTGGGATAAATTAGCATAACATACAAGCTTTGTATTTTGATAGATATTTTAAAAAAAATTTTTTTTATTATTGTAGGAAACTTGGAAATACTATACAGAGAAATGAAAGAATATGGTATCAATGGCTTCAGTACCCATAACAATGATTTAGTAATTGTTTAGTGTCGCATACGACTTATGTACCACTTCCGTGTCACTGAGAATGTTCTAGAACCGTACTGTGTCTGGGTGGAATATTCTAGATTTTGTTTAGAAACTGGTTGAATAGGTAATAGAACACTGTAGGAGGCAATAGAAGGTAATGGAACATTCTAGAAATTGGTAGTAAGTTCCAGACTCATTATGTATGCTGATGTAATGGTCTATTCATAGACAGTGTGGGTATATATAGGGGAGTTGTTCAGCACTGAGTTCAGATCGGAGATCTCGTTGAATTGTATTAGTTATTGGAGTAGTGGTGTTTTACCGCGTTATTGTACTTGATGTTTGCAGAGTATAATAATACCAGTACCAGTTGAAACCTCATCTTTTGGCTCCGTGTTCGTATTTTATCATCGCCGCCAGGGAAGTCTTTCTGTTACTGTTGCCATTTTGGTATTTGAACCATCACACCTGTACTATACCAATTACGGTAATATTATGTTGCGTGTGACATTTAGTAATTTTTAGTAATTGTATTACCACTTTTTCAGTTTTCTGATTATTTCGTGACTACTAGTATATGGTGTATTTTGTTATAACATGATGATAATAACAAAAATATTATAAAACTGTATTACAAGTGTATTACATAATGAGTGAGATGATAAGTAAGATGGTGCATTGTTTATTTTCAAGCATGCTATATATTAAATTGCTCAGTACTATGGAAAATTCTATAATATTTGAAATTGCAGTGTTAGATTCTTTAATTGGGCAAATAATACAGTTTGTACACCTACAAGACAAAAATATATTATTTCTGATTCTTGCAATACCACATTGTGTTGTGTTTATATTCTACAAAATGTTTGCTTTAAAAATTTAAACTTGATTGAAGCATAAAGCTTTGATCTTTATGATTTATGTCTAATAATTTAAAAACAACTGTTCATATGTACCTGCATTGTTAACATGCCAGGACTGCTAACATTCTAACTGTACACGTGCATCAAACATCTTGTGATATACCGGTATATATCAATATGTATATACATTGTGCTGAAAAAAGAATTAGATATTTCTAGCATTCTGAAACCAGATTCTGGTCGTGTGTATGGGATTCTTTCAAATTTGGTATAAACATGGGATCATCCAATATGACAATAAAATAGATCATGTATGGGGTCCAGTGCCCTTTAGTTTAGTTCTATATTTTCTGATGAGTCAAGTCTACTCAAAAAATGTAGCCCAAATAGAAAAATTCTTGGGATAGATAAGTATATGAGGTGACTGAGGTGGTACAATAACCTCAGTGTAGATCCACTGTTACACTACTGCCACCTGCTGTTGATTCATTCGTCGAGCAGAGGGCAGGGATATTAGGTAGGGTTGCAAATTCCACACCATGCCAAAGCATCATTAGATTACAAGTGGGAACATCAGTACTGTATTTCTGGTGACAAACCAGATTGTAAAGGAGACCCTGTATCATATGATCCAGTACTGTTGGTGGGCCCAGATGTACATGTACCATTCTTTTGCAAGGAAGAATGTCTAACCTTGCGCATGGTGTTAAAGAAATTTTAATTTCCACATAAGTTGCATTTTTCTGATTTACCAAGTGCTGCTGCAGTCTCTGGCTTTAAGCTGGCACTCAATGGACAATACAAGAATTTGCTGATCGTAACATGTCCCTTTTTTTACATGGCTAACATCACCCAGAATGTTGTATTTATGGTAAAAGGATATTCACTGAACAGGGGCATGCAAAACTATTTTGATTCAATGGGACCAAATATAAGGAATTAGTTTGGCCCAGTCCTGCCTAGGTAGCTTGCCATTTTGAGGGCCTCAACAGAGGCAGCAGTCAACCACATTGCCAGAACCAATGATGCTAGGCATAGATGCACCAATATAATATGTGTTCTACATATGGTAATCTGAAGACAGATACACACGAACAGTAATCTCATTCATAGGGTCAGAATGCCCAATAATGACAGTCTGGTCGAGGGGAATACAGGAACAATCATAGCAACCAAGGAAATGATCGTTGAGGTGGATGTGGTTGGGGTCAGGTGTTTTCAGTGGTATGAATTAAAGGATTCATTTTGTTTCCCAACCCTTATTTCCTGTGGCGTTAAATTGTTCAGTTACCGTAGCAAACTGGCTAACTATCACAATGACCCTGTAGGACCTTTCAGAAGTCAAGCACAGCTACAAGATCAAGTTGGCCAAAAAGCTTCAGTTGACTACATCACCAGTGTCTATGGCTCTGATTTTCCAGGAAGTGAGAGAATTATTGGCAAATGGCAGCAGTGCAGTGCCTGTTATTCTCCCATATTTTTGGTAAACTATAAAGAACAATATAGACCCAAGCCAACTGAATCAGTATATTCTCTCAGAGCATTTCATGACCCCAGCAGAGGTACACTGCTGTGTACATCAGGGGATTTCCTGATATCACTCAATCTCATACATTTGATTTAAGATATTAGTTCAATGTTTGCCCATTGTAGCCTCACAGGTTTTTTCCAAAATTAATGGTAGTGCCAGTTTTGTGGCTGCACAGCAGGCCAACAATGTGAATCCATTCTATCAATATCTGGTTGATACAAGAGCAGTTATTTTAGCACACATCCTTCAAACAATCACATTTAGTATTTCCGGGAATGTATTCTTGGGAGTGTTTCAGGTTGAGAGACCCAGCAGCCACACTTTTTGGCATGCAAGCACAGCTCAGACAATTAATGAGCTTTGTGGAAATGGCTCCATCTATGAGAGGCCTTGTGCCTCAAACAGCTCTCAGGAGTATGCTCGTCCAGGTCCACACACTCCAGTTGTGTGGGTCGCCACATGGGAAATATCATGGATCCCACAAAGCTTGACTGCCCTCAAGTGGATGGACTCAACCAACATAAGACGGAGATAACAGATTGCTCCATCAACTCCGGCTATAACACTGGTCATGGACGCCTTGAAAATAGAATGGGGAGTGGTTCCCTTGGAAAGCACAGCTCCACATAAACATACCTAATATGTTGGGAGGGCACTAGATTGCTTTCTAGATGAAGTATAAAATAAAACAGTTCCCATTCATTGCGACAACACAACTGTATTAGCATATATCACAAAACATGGGTGGACAAATCCCACAAACTAGCCAGCTAGTGGAGGAGATAAAGAGTGGGAAATAGAAACAGTGTGGCCAACGCAACGTGCAATGCCGTGTTGCACATTCCAATCTTGTGTTTCAGTTTATATGTTCATATATGTGCCTGTAATTTTGAATAGATAATTATTTAGCTGCGCCCCTTTCCCCGTTTTGGAATTTACTTGAGGGTCACTAATGGGCTTGAACTCCCGCAGTTCACCCACCACCAGGGTATACTTTGTACCCATTGAACATACATACAATACATTGGTTTTGGCAAGGTAGGTATGGCTTCACTATGCAAAATTTCGAATAATTCCCCGGGAATCTGATAATGCAATGATCAGTACATTAACAAAGGGAATTATGAATTGTTGTGGGTCGTGAGACAACAAAAGAATGCACACTCCTATGTTGGCACCTTTCATATATTGATTAATTACAGATCCCGACAAGAGAATAATACATACCACTATTTTCGTACCAATCGTATATTGAATAATAACAGATCCCGACAACAGAATAATACATGCCACTATTTTTGTTCCAATCCAATATCGAATAATAACATATACCGACAACAGAATATTACATGCCACTATTTTTGTACCAATCCTATATCGAATAATAACAGATACCGACAACAGAATAATACATGCCACTATTTTTGTACCAATCCTATATCGAATAATAACAGACCCCAACAACAAAATAATACATGCCACTATTTTTGTACCAATCCTATATCGAATAATAACAGACCCCAACAACAAAATAATACATGCCACTATTTTGGTACCACCCCTATAGTAAAGTATAGCAGTTCCCGCCAACTAAATTATATGTGCTACTATTTTGGTACCATCACCATAGTGAAGTATAGCAGTTCCCGTCAACTAAATTATATGTGCTACTATTTTGGTACCATCCCTACAGTGAAGTATAACAGTTCCCGACAACAAAATTATATGTGCCACTATTTTGGTACCATCCATATAGTGAAGTATTACAGTCCCCAACAACAAAATTATATGTGCCACTATTTTGGTACCATTCCTATAGTGAAGTAAAGCAGTTCCTGGCAACTAAATTATATGTGCCACTATTTTGGTACCATCACTATAGTGAGGTATAGCAGTTCCTGCCAACTAAATTATATGTGCTACTATTTTGGTACCATTCCTATAGTGAAGTAAAGCAGTTCCCGCCAACTAAATTATATGTGCTACTATTTTGGTACCATTCCTATAGTGAAGTAAAGCAGTTCCTGACAACTAAATTATATGTGCCACTATTTTGGTACCATCACTATAGGAAAGTATAGCAGTTCCCGACAACAAAATTATATGTGCCACTATTTTGGTACCATCCCTATAGTGAAGTATAGCAGTTCCCACCAACTAAATTATATGTGCTACTATTTTGGTACCATCACCATAGTGAAGTATAGTAGTTCCCGTCAACTAAATTATATGTGCCACTATTTTGGTACCATTCCTATAGTGAAGTAAAGCAGTTCCAGACAACAACATTATATGTGCCACTATTTTGGTACCATTCCTATAGTGAAGTAAAGCAGTTCCCGACAACTAAATTATATGTGCCACTATTTTGGTACCATCCCTATAGTAAAGTATAGCAGTTCCCACCAACTAAATTATATGTGCTACTATTTTGGTACCATCACCATAGTGAAGTATAGCAGTTCCCGTCAACTAAATTATATGTGCCACTATTTTGGTACCATTCCTATAGTGAAGTAAAGCAGTTCCAGACAACAAAATTATATGTGCCACTATTTTGGTACCATTCCTATAGTGAAGTAAAGCAGTTCCCGACAACTAAATTATATGTGCCACTATTTTGGTACCATTCCTATAGTGAAGTAAAGCAGTTCCAGACAACAAAATTATATGTGCCATTATTTTGGTACCATTCCTATAGTGAAGTATAGCAGTTCCAGACAACAAAATTATATTTGCCACTATTTTGGTACCATCACCATAGTGAAGTATAGCAGTTCCCGTCAACTAAATTATATGTGCCACTATTTTGGTACCATTCCTATAGTGAAGTAAAGCAGTTCCAGACAACAAAATTATATGGGCCACTATTTTGGTACCATTCCTATAGTGAAGTAAAGCAGTTCCCGACAACTAAATTATATGTGCCACTATTTTGGTACCATTCCTATAGTGAAGTAAAGCAGTTCCAGACAACAAAATTATATGTGCCATTATTTTGGTACCATTCCTATAGTGAAGTATAGCAGTTCCAGACAACAAAATTATATGTGCCACTATTTTGGTACCATCCCTATAGTGAAGTAAAGCAGTTCCAGACAACAAAATTATATGTGCCACTATTTTGGTACCATTCCTATAGTGAAGTATAGCAGTTCCAGACAACAAAATTATATGTGCCACTATTTTGGTACCATTCCTATAGTGAAGTAAAGCAGTTCCCGCCAACTAAATTATATGTGCTACTATTTTGGTACCATCCCTATAGTAAAGTATAGCAGTTCCCACCAACTAAATTATATGTGCTACTATTTTGGTACCATCACCATAGTGAAGTATAGCAGTTCCCGTCAACTAAATTATATGTGCCACTATTTTGGTACCATTCCTATAGTGAAGTAAAGCAGTTCCCGACAACTAAATTATATGTGCCACTATTTTGGTACCATTCCTATAGTGAAGTAAAGCAGTTCCAGACAACAAAATTATATGTGCCATTATTTTGGTACCATTCCTATAGTGAAGTATAGCAGTTCCAGACAACAAAATTATATGTGCCACTATTTTGGTACCATCACCATAGTGAAGTATAGCAGTTCCCGTCAACTAAATTATATGTGCCACTATTTTGGTACCATTCCTATAGTGAAGTAAAGCAGTTCCAGACAACAAAATTATATGTGCCACTATTTTGGTACCATTCCTATAGTGAAGTAATAATAATAATAACTCTATTTAATTAAGCGCAACAATTCCAACATATGAAGATCAAAGGCGCTGATACAATAAACAATCAGTCAAATATTAAAAGCACATTTAAATAAGTGCGTTTTCAGTCTGGATTTAAAAATGTCTACTGAAGGACTAGAACGAACAGACAGAGGTAATTCATTAAAAAGTTTAGGACCTAAATTTTCAAAAGCACGGTCTTTGTATAACACCTTGGACTTTTTACTACACATCTGACGAGTTTTAATAAGAAACTTCGATTCAGATCTTAAACTACGACTCGGTACATAAAATTCGATTAATTCACATAGATAATTTGGGGCAAAACCATACAAAGATTTATACACTAGTAAAAGTAATTTGAAATTGATTCTTTGTACAACTGGTAACCAATGAAGTTTAATAAAAATGTCTGTAATGTGGTCATATTTTCGAGCACGAGTGACAAGGCAGGCTGCTGCATTTTGTACACGAATAAGAGGTTTTATCTTAGTTACAGGGAGACCAGACAATAATGAATTACAGCTGTCTAAGCGAGAAGATATGAAAGCATGTACCAACTTTTCAGTATCAGATTGGGATAATGATTTACGAATACGATTAATATTTCTTAGATGGGAATATCCAGATCTACAAATAGTAGAAATGTGTGTTTCCATAGATAGCTGCGAATCAAACAAGACACCTAAGTTTCTAGCACTTGACGAAGCACTAACCAATTCTTCACCAATTGCGATACTAGACAAAGGACACGAGTCTTGTGAGAATCTCCGAGACGACATGCACACAAATTCAGTTTTCGAAGTAAAGCAGTTCCCGACAACTAAATTATATGTGCCACTATTTTGGTACCATTCCTATAGTGAAGTAAAGCAGTTCCAGACAACAAAATTATATGTGCCATTATTTTGGTACCATTCCTATAGTGAAGTATAGCAGTTCCAGACAACAAAATTATATGTGCCACTATTTTGGTACCATCCCTATAGTGAAGTAAAGCAGTTCCAGACAACAAAATTATATGTGCCACTATTTTGGTACCATTCCTATAGTGAAGTATAGCAGTTCCAGACAACAAAATTATATGTGCCACTATTTTGGTACCATCACTATAGTGAGGTATAGCAGTTCCTGCCAACTAAATTATATGTGCTACTATTTTGGTACCATTCCTATAGTGAAGTAAAGCAGTTCCTGGCAACTAAATTATATGTGCTACTATTTTGGTACCATCCCTATTGTAAAGTATAGCAGTTCCCGCCAACTAAATTATATGTGCTACTATTTTGGTACCATCACCATAGTGAAGTATAGCAGTTCCCGTCAACTAAATTATATGTGCCACTATTTTGGTACCATTCCTATAGTGAAGTAAAGCAGTTCCAGACAACAAAATTATATGTGCCATTATTTTGGTACCATTCCTATAGTGAAGTATAGCAGTTCCAGACAACAAAATTATATGTGCCACTATTTTGGTACCATCCCTATAGTGAAGTATAGCAGTTCCCGACAACTAAATTATATGTGCCACTATTTTGGTACCATTCCTATAGTGAAGTATAGCAGTTCCCGCCAACTAAATTATATGTGCCACTATTTTGGTACCATTCCTATAGTGAAGTATAACAGTTCCCGTCAACTAAATTATATGTGCTACTATTTTGGTACCATTCCTATAGTGAAGTAAAGCAGTTCCAGACAACAAAATTATATGTGCCATTATTTTGGTACCATTCCTATAGTGAAGTATAGCAGTTCCAGACAACAAAATTATATGTGCCACTATTTTGGTACCATTCCTATAGTGAAGTATAACAGTTCCCGTCAACTAAATTATATGTGCCACTATTTTTGTACCATCCCTATAGTAAAGTATAACAGTTCCCGCCAACTAAATTATATGTGCCACTATTTTGGTACCATCACCATAGTGAAGTATAGCAGTTCCCGTCAACTAAATTATATGTGCCACTATTTTGGTACCATTCCTATAGTGAAGTAAAGCAGTTCCAGACAACAAAATTATATGTGCCACTATTTTGGTACCATCCATATAGTGAAGTATTACAGTCCCCAACAACAAAATTATATGTGCCACTATTTTGGTACCATTCCTATAGTGAAGTAAAGCAGTTTCTGACAACTGAATTATATGTGCCACTATTTTGGTACCATCACTATAGTAAAGTATAGCAGTTCCCGCCAACTAAATTATATGTGCTACTATTTTGGTACCATCCCTATAGTAAAGTATAACAGTTCCCGCCAACTAAATTATATGTGCCACTATTTTGGTACCATCACCATAGTGAAGTATAGCAGTTCCCGTCAACTAAATTATATGTGCCACTATTTTGGTACCATTCCTATAGTGAAGTAAAGCAGTTCCAGACAACAAAATTATATGTGCCACTATTTTGGTACCATCCATATAGTGAAGTATTACAGTCCCCAACAACAAAATTATATGTGCCACTATTTTGGTACCATTCCTATAGTGAAGTAAAGCAGTTTCTGACAACTGAATTATATGTGCCACTATTTTGGTACCATCACTATAGTAAAGTATAGCAGTTCCCGCCAACTAAATTATATGTGCTACTATTTTGGTACCATCCCTATAGTAAAGTATAACAGTTCCCGCCAACTAAATTATATGTGCCACTATTTTGGTACCATCACCATAGTGAAGTATAGCAGTTCCCGTCAACTAAATTATATGTGCCACTATTTTGGTACCATTCCTATAGTGAAGTAAAGCAGTTCCAGACAACAAAATTATATGTGCCACTATTTTGGTACCATCCCTATAGTGAAGTATAGCAGTTCCCGACAACTAAATTATATGTGCCACTATTTTGGTACCATCACTATAGTGAGGTATAGCAGTTCCCGTCAACTAAATTATATGTGCCACTATTTTTGTACCATCCCTATAGTAAAGTATAACAGTTCCCGCCAACACAATTATATGTGCCACTATTTTGGTACCATCCCTATTGTGAAGTATAACAGTCCCCGACAACAAAATTATATGTGCTACTATTTTGGTACCATCCCTATAGTGAAGTATAACAGTCCCCGACAACAAAATTATATGTGCTACTATTTTGGCACCATCCCTATAGTGAAGTATAACAGTCCCGACAACAAAATTATATGTGCTACTATTTTGGCACCATCCCTATAGTGAAGTATAACAGTCCCGACAACAAAATTATATGTGCTACTATTTTGGTACCATCCCTATAGTAAAGTATAGCAGTTCCAGACAACAAAATTATATGTGCCACTATTTTGGTACCATTCTTATAGTGAAGTAAAGCAGTTCCAGACAACAAAATTATATGTGCCACTATTTTGGTACCATTCCTATAGTAAAGTAAAGCAGTTTCTGACAACTGAATTATATGTGCCACTATTTTGGTACCATCACTATAGGAAAGTATAGCAGTTCCCGACAACAAAATTATATGTGCTACTATTTTGGTACCATCCCTATAGTGAGGTATAGCAGTTCCTGCCAACTAAATTATATGTGCTACTATTTTGGTACCATTCCTATAGTGAAGTAAAGCAGTTCCTGGCAACTAAATTATATGTGCTACTATTTTGGTACCATCCCTATTGTAAAGTATAGCAGTTCCCGCCAACTAAATTATATGTGCTACTATTTTGGTACCATCACCATAGTGAAGTATAGCAGTTCCCGTCAACTAAATTATATGTGCCACTATTTTGGTACCATTCCTATAGTGAAGTAAAGCAGTTCCAGACAACAAAATTATATGTGCCATTATTTTGGTACCATTCCTATAGTGAAGTATAGCAGTTCCAGACAACAAAATTATATGTGCCACTATTTTGGTACCATCCCTATAGTGAAGTATAGCAGTTCCCGACAACTAAATTATATGTGCCACTATTTTGGTACCATTCCTATAGTGAAGTATAGCAGTTCCCGCCAACTAAATTATATGTGCCACTATTTTGGTACCATTCCTATAGTGAAGTATAACAGTTCCCGTCAACTAAATTATATGTGCTACTATTTTGGTACCATTCCTATAGTGAAGTAAAGCAGTTCCAGACAACAAAATTATATGTGCCATTATTTTGGTACCATTCCTATAGTGAAGTATAGCAGTTCCAGACAACAAAATTATATGTGCCACTATTTTGGTACCATTCCTATAGTGAAGTATAACAGTTCCCGTCAACTAAATTATATGTGCCACTATTTTTGTACCATCCCTATAGTAAAGTATAACAGTTCCCGCCAACTAAATTATATGTGCCACTATTTTGGTACCATCACCATAGTGAAGTATAGCAGTTCCCGTCAACTAAATTATATGTGCCACTATTTTGGTACCATTCCTATAGTGAAGTAAAGCAGTTCCAGACAACAAAATTATATGTGCCACTATTTTGGTACCATCCATATAGTGAAGTATTACAGTCCCCAACAACAAAATTATATGTGCCACTATTTTGGTACCATTCCTATAGTGAAGTAAAGCAGTTTCTGACAACTGAATTATATGTGCCACTATTTTGGTACCATCACTATAGTAAAGTATAGCAGTTCCCGCCAACTAAATTATATGTGCTACTATTTTGGTACCATCCCTATAGTAAAGTATAACAGTTCCCGCCAACTAAATTATATGTGCCACTATTTTGGTACCATCACCATAGTGAAGTATAGCAGTTCCCGTCAACTAAATTATATGTGCCACTATTTTGGTACCATTCCTATAGTGAAGTAAAGCAGTTCCAGACAACAAAATTATATGTGCCACTATTTTGGTACCATCCATATAGTGAAGTATTACAGTCCCCAACAACAAAATTATATGTGCCACTATTTTGGTACCATTCCTATAGTGAAGTAAAGCAGTTTCTGACAACTGAATTATATGTGCCACTATTTTGGTACCATCACTATAGTAAAGTATAGCAGTTCCCGCCAACTAAATTATATGTGCTACTATTTTGGTACCATCCCTATAGTAAAGTATAACAGTTCCCGCCAACTAAATTATATGTGCCACTATTTTGGTACCATCACCATAGTGAAGTATAGCAGTTCCCGTCAACTAAATTATATGTGCCACTATTTTGGTACCATTCCTATAGTGAAGTAAAGCAGTTCCAGACAACAAAATTATATGTGCCACTATTTTGGTACCATCCCTATAGTGAAGTATAGCAGTTCCCGACAACTAAATTATATGTGCCACTATTTTGGTACCATCACTATAGTGAGGTATAGCAGTTCCCGTCAACTAAATTATATGTGCCACTATTTTTGTACCATCCCTATAGTAAAGTATAACAGTTCCCGCCAACACAATTATATGTGCCACTATTTTGGTACCATCCCTATTGTGAAGTATAACAGTCCCCGACAACAAAATTATATGTGCTACTATTTTGGTACCATCCCTATAGTGAAGTATAACAGTCCCCGACAACAAAATTATATGTGCTACTATTTTGGCACCATCCCTATAGTGAAGTATAACAGTCCCGACAACAAAATTATATGTGCTACTATTTTGGCACCATCCCTATAGTGAAGTATAACAGTCCCGACAACAAAATTATATGTGCTACTATTTTGGTACCATCCCTATAGTAAAGTATAGCAGTTCCAGACAACAAAATTATATGTGCCACTATTTTGGTACCATTCTTATAGTGAAGTAAAGCAGTTCCAGACAACAAAATTATATGTGCCACTATTTTGGTACCATTCCTATAGTAAAGTAAAGCAGTTTCTGACAACTGAATTATATGTGCCACTATTTTGGTACCATCACTATAGGAAAGTATAGCAGTTCCCGACAACAAAATTATATGTGCTACTATTTTGGTACCATCCCTATAGTAAAGTATAGCAGTTCCCGCCAACTAAATTATATGTGCTACTATTTTGGTACCATCACCATAGTGAAGTATAGCAGTTCCAGACAACTAAATTATATGTGCCACTATTTTGGTACCATCCCTATAGTAAAGTAAAGCAGTTCCAGACAACAAAATTATATGTGCCACTATTTTGGTACCATCCCTATAGTAAAGTAAAGCAGTTCCAGACAACAAAATTATATATGCCACTATTTTGGTACCATTCCTATAGTAAAGTAAAGCAGTTTCTGACAACTGAATTATATGTGCCACTATTTTGGTACCATCACTATAGGAAAGTATAGCAGTTCCCGACAACAAAATTATATGTGCTACTATTTTGGTACCATCCCTATAGTAAAGTATAGCAGTTCCCGCCAACTAAAATATATGTGCTACTATTTTGGTACCATCACCATAGTGAAGTATAGCAGTTCCTGACAACAAAATTTTATGTGCCACTATTTTGGTACCATCCCTCTAAACTTACACTGCGCAACTGCAAATCTGCACATTCTCGTATGACTGCAGACAAATTAGCCACTCACCTTTTAAATAAAGATGAACGCTCGTTCTGGAAAGAAGTCACGAAATCATACGCCACTTTCATTCCTTCCGTTGTTGGGAATGCGTCTGGTGAGACGGACATTACAAAAATGTGGGCGAAATATTTTGAATCATCTCTGAACTCCATCACGAATGACACATACAAGTCCAAGGTGCTAAATAATATTACTGAAATTCACGAAAATGCTCATTCTGTGTCCTCTGTGGAAATTCATGGGATTATTAAAAACCTGCCGCTAGAGAAATCTAGTGGTATGGATGGTTTATGTGCAGAACACTTGAAATATGCGGCTCCCAGTGTTAGTACGTATTTGTCAATGTGTATGTCGTCATTCTGTGTGCACGGCACACCCCCTCGCTCTATGATGGAAGTTGTTATAGTGCCACTCTTGAAAAATAAAACTGGAGATATTACCAGCACAGACAATTATCGTCCTATTGCAATAACATCTGTTTTGTCAAAAGTTTTTGAACATATATTACTCAAGAGGTGTGATAAGTTTTTTGAAACTACAGACAACCAGTTTGGTTTTAAAAAGAAACATTCCACAGATCTCTGTAAACCATTCGCCAGTATAATAGCCTTGGTAGCAGTGTATTTGTGTGTTTTCTTGACGCGTCCAAGGCGTTCGACAGAGTTAACCATTGGACGTTATTTAACAAGTGTATTGAACGTAATGTTCCAGCGTATATCATTCGTGTTCTTGTAAATTGGTATTGCAACCAGTTGTACTGTGTTAGATGGGGAAGTACTATCTCACAATTTTTTAATGTTTCCAATGGAGTTCAACAGGGAGGAGTAATGTCCCCAGCACTGTTTAGTATTTATATGGATAATCTCAGTGTATCACTCAATAGCATGCCTTGTGGCTGTCTTATTGGCGATAAAATTATAAACAATTTGAGCTACGCAGATGATATGTGTGTAATTGCGCCCTCTATTAAAGGTTTGCGCAAAATGTTACATATTTGTGAGTTATACGCTGAAGAGCATGACATTACCTACAACTCAACCAAGTCTAAATCTATGCATTTCTATGGTCGTAATTGCATGGACATTTGCCCTCCACTGTATTTATATAATAATAATGTTGACTTTGTTGACCAGTTTAATTATCTAGGACATAAAATAGCTCGTGACCTGAAAGACGATGCGGACATTGATTGTCAGAAACGTTTATTCTGTGTGAGGGCAAACATTATACTACGTAAATTTAAGAACTGCAGCAACGAAGTCAAACTTTTGCTATTTAAAACATTCTGTTCTAGTTTGTATTGCTGCCAATTATGGTGTATGTATAGAAAATCTGCCGTTATTGCCCTTCGGGTCAGTTATAATAATGCTTTCCGTAAACTGTTGGGGTACGCCCGTGACTGTAGCGCAAGCACTATGTTCGTTGAAAACCGCACAAACACATTTACCAGTTTATATAGAAAGCTAATTTATGCTTTTATGGATCGATTACGAACATCAAACAATACACTTGTGTGTGCCTTGCTCAATAGTGATGTGAAATGGAAGTCTACCTTAGTGCAGCATTGGACAAAAGTAGTCTACTGAGTTTAGTATAGTTTTCAAATCTGTATGGTTTGTCATTTTATTTTATTACATATTTGTTTGTATCTTTTTCTTTATATATGGACTATGTCTGAAATAAAACCATAATAATAATAATAATAATAGTGAAGTATAACCGTCCCCGACAACAAAATTATATGTGCTACTATTTTGGTACCATCCCTATTGTGAAGTATAGCAGTTCCCGCCAACTAAATTATATGTGCCATTATTTTGGTACCACCCCTATAGTGAAGTATAACAGTCCCCGACAACAAAATTATATGTGCCACTGTTTTGGTACCATCCCCATAGTGATGTATAGCAGTTCCCGCCAACTAAATTATATGTGCTACTATTTTGGTACTATCCCTATAGTGAAGTATAACAGTCCCGACAACTAAATTATATGTGCTACTATTTTGGTACCATCCCTATAGTAAAGTATAGCAGTTCCCGCCAATTAAATTATATGTGCTACTATTTTGGCACCATCCCTATAGTGAAGTATAACAGTCCCGACAACTAAATTATATGTGCTACTATTTTGGTACCATCCCTATAGTGAAGTATAACAGTCCCGACAACTAAATTATATGTGCTACTATTTTGGTACCATCCCTATAGTAAAGTATAGCAGTTCCCGCCAATTAAATTATATGTGCCATTATTTTGGTACCACCCCTATAGTGAAGTATAACAGTCCCCGACAACAAAATTATATGTGCCACTGTTTTGGTACCATCCCCATAGTGATGTATAGCAGTTCCCGCCAACTAAATTATATGTGCTACTATTTTGGTACCATCCCTATAGTGAAGTATAACAGTCCCGACAACTAAATTATATGTGCTACTATTTTGGTACCATCCCTATAGTAAAGTATAGCAGTTCCCGCCAATTAAATTATATGTGCTACTATTTTGGCACCATCCCTATAGTGAAGTATAACAGTCCCGACAACTAAATTATATGTGCTACTATTTTGGTACCATCCCTATAGTGAAGTATAACAGTCCCGACAACTAAATTATATGTGCTACTATTTTGGTACCATCCCTATAGTAAAGTATAGCAGTTCCCGCCAATTAAATTATATGTGCTACTATTTTGGTACCATCCCTATAGTGAAGTATAGCAGTTCCCGCCAACTAAATTATATGTGCTACTATTTTTGTACCATCCCTATAGTAAAGCATAGCAGTTCCCGCCAATTAAATTATATGTGCTACTATTTTGGTACCATCCCTATAGTGAAGTATAGCAGTTCCTGCCAACTAAATTATATTTGCCACTATTTTGGTACCATCCCTATAGTAAAGTATAGCAGTTCCCGCCAATTAAATTATATGTGCTACTATTTTGGTACCATCCCTATAGTGAAGTATAGCAGTTCCTGCCAACTAAATTATATTTGCCACTATTTTGGTACCATCCCTGTAGTAAAGTATAATTTGTGTGCAATTTTACTGTTAAAGAATTTTTGTCATCAAATCCATTTTCAATAAACATTTAATTTGGAACACACCTTCAATTTATTTTATTTTCATGCTAAACGTTGATACTTTTACAATCCACCAATGTCCAAACAAGCTGCAAGTATTTTGATTACTAGTGGCGGTCTTTATTGTCGCAGTAGTTATTGTCCGCTTGCTCATTAGTAGTATTCAATAGGCTTTACTGCCACCTCCTAGGTCGCTCATTATTGACACGGTACCAAAATAGTGGCAAATACCAAAATAGTGGCTTAACAGACGAGGGTAGCTTAAAAAGAACTATTTAACTTGAAGGTAGAAGCCTACTCATAATTTTTGACAAAATATGGTCATAAATCACATGACAAAGTTCATTAATCTATTATGCACAATCATGATGCGAATGTCCCATGGTACAATGAAATAGCATTATTTTGTGTGTTACAGTTAAGCTTTCTGGGAAAAGTGTCCTAGTAGTTCTTGAAAATCGCTATTTTTAGAACAATTCCATAGAACACAATTGCATTTTTTACACTCTTTAAAACCCAGATTTTTTAAATAATTCAGAACAAAAAAAATTACTCCTTCATTAATAATATGTGATTTTTTTCAGCCTATGTCATCAGGTTAAATTTTGAGATATTGCATAAAATCTCCATAGGAAATATAGTAAAAGCATTAAAATAGTGCCAAAATGGCGACTTCCCACTAAAATACAACCATCAAGTTCTCGAAAATAAGGCTGGTTAACCCCAATTGTTTGTGTCCTGATCAATATCTTTGGAGCACAGTTTATTGCAAAATGAATAAATTCTGGATATTTTAATTTATGAGTAGGCTTCCACCTTAAGGCAGCTGAGAAACATGAGTTTCCAGTTGAAAAAGATGATTTTTCTGAGAAAATGGGCTGAAATAGAGATAGCACGCGTGTTTTTCGCTGCGTAAATATGACCATGACAAAATTTTCAACTCCCATAATACCCACATAGAATATGAAAATATTACACTATAGCCAAAGATAATCCGCATGTTCTAAAATTAAACAGGAGAACAAGATCATTAAATGTCTTATCAACGATCAGGGTGAAACCCTTAATAGATCTCAATCAATTCATAGGGATATTGTTGACCCTTATTCGCAGTTATATACAACAGACACCACTCTGTGACGAATAATTTACGTCACTGCATTAATGATCAACTTTCTGACAGAGATGTTCTCGAAAGTAAACCGACTTTACTTGAACTTAGAAATACTCTTTTTTTGATATGGTCAATGATAAAACGTCAGATTGCTATGGTCTGACAACACACTGGTACATTTTTTCTGGGACGATATTGCCCTTGACCTCTACCGGATTATAATTAACTCCCTGAAAGTTTCCGAAACGCCATTATTACCCTGGTTCCAAAGAAAATTGTGGTAAGCGCTTTATTTAAATTTGAAATTATTATAAAATAATAATTATTATTATGAAAGTATTATAAAATACAAATTACAAAATTATTTCAAAATTGTCATCCCGGCAACGCATGGTGATTGGTATGATAATATCTGAAGACCAATTGTGCTGCATCCTGGGAAGAGATATTGTAGACAATATATTTTGTATAAGAGATCTGATATCATATACCAATGAAACAAACAAATCTGGTATAATTATCAAGTTTGACCAAATAAAAGGTTTTGATCGGGTCGACCATACTTACTTACAAAATACTTGAGCAGCTTATAGTTTCGACTCTAAATTCACCCGTTGGATCTCTATTCGCTACAATGACATCCGAAGTAGTGTGAAATGTAATGGCTTTCTTACGGAACCATTTTCAATTTCACGTGGCGTCAGACAAGGGTGCCCTCTATCGGCGATGCTATATGTGATTTCAATTGAATCTCTCAGCATTGCTATTAAGGGAAACCCAGCCATAAATACATCGCATTTCCTGAATCACATGACATTTTTTTCGATCTAACATCATCCTTACCCTGTCTGACGATGCGTCAAGAAAAACTTTAGAATTACGGCAGCATATCAGGGACCAATATTAGTGACAATAAAACGGAAGCATTGTGGTGTGGGTTCGAAAGAGGGCGCAAAATCCTACCAGTCTGGAGCACAGTCAGATCGGACACAATTTGAAAATGCGAAAGAATACTCAATCAATGGCGGCGCCGAAGGAAAGGCAATTATTCTGAATACACTAGTATCTTCTTTGATTTACTGTTTACCCGGTTACTACAATATCTCACACTATACTTAATGGTAAATTATGATGTTACAAACAGTATTTCTGCGGAGGACTGAATATATGCGTGCAAGGCGTGTGGAGTTTTGTCTTAAGTGGATAAACAAAATTCTGAAGAGATCACATTCATAATTTTAAATACAGCAGCAATTGTGTCATTATGTCAATTTGTTGCTCAGATAATGACAAGAATCTATGCCGATGACAATTTTGATCAGTTGAGTGATACGTCTCGGTTATTCAGATGCTATAAATCGAGGGATAAATATAAAGCAGCCCTAGCCAACTATTTATTATCGATTGCACGTTTTGTAATTACAACTCGGCGTAAAGCATACAACAGATCAAAACATATAATTCCGAGTCTTGATCTACAAAATTAAGAAACGAAATAATAGCTGATATTAAAATGTACGAACTCAACGAAAAAAAATCACCTCTATGAATGGAGGTACGACGCGTTAATGACATCAGTTACACGGCACAGTTTTCAAATAAATTTCTCAAATTACACAATATGAATTATAGTATAGATGTACAGTAAATGATGCATTATGAACTGAGATCTATGTTTAGTATATTATTGTATGTATCTTGTGAATATGTACCGGTACATATTTTATTTACAATGCAGACCTGTGGGTCTGTCGTTTAATAAAAAGAAAAAACAAAATTTGTTTTGTTTAGTCACACACATGGAAAAGTAATGAGGCATTTTGTGTATACGGGTTCACTACGATGTTAAACATTTATAGTAACATATCGTGAAAACTGTTTTAAAATTTTAGTTTATATAAAGTTTTCAAATTTTCTTGCAAGAACAGATTGTTTATACTGCAGGCACTTAATGGGAGTAAGCTGTAAAAATATGTCGTAATCTCCCGAAGCAGGAAGAGGTCATGGGTCAACTCAAAAAGGATACAAGTAAAATCTATAGCAATTTTGAAACATTACCAAACGCCAAATTGGATAAAATTCTTATGACTCTCATAGCAGAATGGTCAGGTGATCGACTGCTCTCTGAAGATAAGCTCAATCGAACTTGTACGTGGCTAGTACTTGTATGGGAGACAACCTGAGCCAACCAGCTAGTACAACATTTTTGATGGGGGTTCGTCGAACACATGGAACAGAAATGAAGCATGTTTGTGTATTCTTTTTTTAACCGTGATGCCAAACATTTATAGTAAAATATCGTGGAAACTATTTTCAATTCATTGAAAGTTTTCAAATTTCCTCGCAGTAATCTGTTAAAACAGTGTGGAAATTGGTTGCGACATTAATAGATCTGCTTGCATATTTGACTTAAAATATTGTCATAAAAATACAGCTCCTTATATTAACAGATTATCTCAGTAGTCACCGGTAAAATTACAAAGTTGTGAAAAACGATTGCAAAGTAGATTTACTTGAAAATGTGACCTGTATTGTTGTTATATTATATTGTCGGGACCCTAAATTAAAAGTTCTAAATAATGTACAAATATGTCGTAAATGGCTGTTGTTGTATCGTACCATCTCCCGAAGAATGAAGAGGTCAACCCAAGCACAGCTCAAGAAAGATGCCCGTGCAAACTTAACGATATACATTTTTAAACATTTCCAAATATTAAATGGTCGCCAATTTGAATAAATTTTAAATGACGCTCATAGCTCAGTGATCAGATGATCGACCGATCAGGCTGTTGTTGTATCGTACCATCTCCCGAAGAATGAAGAGGTCAACCCAACACAGCTCAAGAAAGATGCACGTGCAAATGATATACATTTTTAAACATTTCCAAATATTAAATGGTCGCCAATTTGAATAAATTTTAAATGACGCTCATAGCTCAGTGATCAGATGATCGACCGATCAGGAAAGTGGTTAGTATTTGCCTTGAAAACAACCTGAAAAAAACCCAAGCTTGGTTTCGTCACACACACTTGAAAAAGACGTAACTCATTTATTGAGCGACGGCGTGCCCACGGCAGGAAATGTTTACCAAATTATAACAATGTACAGGAAAAATCAACGTGTTGCGTGGGGTAGGTTTCATTTTGAGGTCATTCATCTTAAACAAAATTTGACCAAGAGAAAAATCGGGAAAAGGTGATTAGATTTCAATTGCGTTTAAAGCCTAAATTCCTGATCTGTCGTCAATTTGCACATGATTGTGCTAAAGACAAACTCGACAATTTCCATATTACAACTGCTGTTCTGTTATTCACTATTGCGACGAACAATTTATGTTTAATTTATCTGATGTTTTTTTGTAAGTTGTACAAAACACCTCCAGACACGATACATCCATATAGTCGTCTTTGCCCCGGGGATCCGATTGATTGCCGAAGCCCTGTTCAGCAGGACATATTTAGAATGAATGAAGACAAAACATTAGCATTAACTCCATATTGTAAATTCCTCGGTATAAAGAATTTCTTATGAATGCATGTATGCTAACATTAAGATTGACTGCAGTATTAGTACTGTCACTCTCACCGCAATTTGGTAAAGTATGAGAAGCGGACACTTCCGGTTCTCATCGGTAATGATGATAATTTGTTGAATTCTGCCAAATGTAGATAATTTTTTCTCGCCAATGTATATTGACCTTTGATAATCACCACCTTTCCGTGGGAAAAAATGATTACACGGATAATTTCAAAATATAACACCACTACCACGGCGAACATATCACCATTATTGGCGCTATATTGTGGACATCCATTCCCATGATTCGTGACCAATGTACGCACCGGATAATATCATAATGAATGTAAATCATAGTATGATAACATAATATTAGTGGTTGTATTGTGTACATCTATATAACATTTATTTTGATCTACATGGAAATAAAAAAATACAAACAATTGTTTTGCCGAAAAACGCAGACACATGTCGCTTGATTGAAGATTTGCAAACACAATATAACGAATAAACAAGTGTAGTTCACCAATGTATGATGTAACAGATATACAATACAATACAATACAGGGTTTACAACACAGTCGTGATATACACAGTTCAGTACATTGGTATAAAGTACATGACATACGACATAGTACATTATCTACCGAAGAGTTAATATACAGTGCACAGATACAGCCGTGATATACACAGTTCAGTACATTGGTATAAAGTACGGGACATACGACATAGTACATTATCTACCGAAGAGTTAATATACAGTGCACAGATACAGCCGTGATATACACAGTTCAGTACATTGGTATAAAGTACATGACATACGACATAGTACATTATCTACCGAAGAGTTAATGTACAATGCACAGATACAGCCGTGATATACACAGTTCAGTACATTGGTATAAAGTACAGGACATACGACATAGTACATTATCTACCGAAGAGTTAATATACAGTGCACAGATACAGTCGTGATATACACAGTTCAGTACATTGGTATAAAGTACAGGACATACGACATAGTACATTATCTACCGAAGAGTTAATGTACAGTGCACAGATACAGCCGTGATATACACAGTTCAGTACATTAGTATAAAGTACAGGACATACGACATAGTACATTATCTACCGAAGAGTTAATATACAGTGCACAGATACAGCCGTGATATACACAGTTCAGTACATTAGTATAAAGTACAGGACATACGACATAGTACATTATCTACCGAAGAGTTAATATACAGTGCACAGATACAGTCGTGATATACACAGTTCAGTACATTGGTATAAAGTACAGGACATACGACACAGTACATTATCTACCGAAGAGTTAATATACAGTGCACAGATACAGTCGTGATATACACAGTTCAGAACATTGGTATAAAGTACAGGACATACGACACAGTACATTATCTACCGCAGAGTTAATGTACAGTGCACTGATACAGTCGTGATATACACAGTTCAGTACATTGGTATAAAGTACAGGACATACGACATAGTACATTATCTACCGAAGAGTTAATGTACAGTGCACAGATACAGCCGTGATATACACAGTTCAGTACATTGGTATAAAGTACAGGACATACGACATAGTACATTATCTACCGAAGAGTTAATGTACACTGCACAGATACAGCCGTGATATACACAGTTCAGTACATTGGTATAAAGTACAGGACATACGACATAGTACATTATCTACCGAAGAGTTAATGTACAGTGCACAGATACAGTCGTGATATACACAGTTCAGTACATTGGTATAAAGTACATGACATACGACACAGTACATTATCTACCGAAGAGTTAATGTACAGTGCACAGATACAGCCGTGATATACACAGTTCAGTACATTGGTATAAAGTACAGGACATACGACACAGTACATTATCTACCGAAGAGTTAATGTACAGCGCACAGTAAGGGCCACGTGTGCTTGTGAGATGGTGATAATGGCCATCAGGCGGAACCGTAGAAAAAAACTTAAAAAAACATACTAGAAATATAGCATTGTCAAAAATATCCATTAACAATATTAACGTGCAGAATACCTTGGATATTCAGAAGTTACTTAGCGCCCTCACATTGATGTCAAAACAACCGTCCAGAATTACCTGTCTGAAATCAAATCGGTTTAAACGTACTTGTTGTTTGTGGGTTGTATTGGACACATATTATTACGTGCATCCATGTATGTATGTATTCAATGTGTAAATATGTATTCTGTATGTAAATACGTATTCTGTATGTAAATATGTATTCCATATGTAAATACGTATTCTATATGTAAATATGTATTATGTGTGTAGATATGTATTCTATATGTAAATATGTACTCCGTATGTAGATACGTATTCTGTATGTAAATATGTATTCAATATGTAAATATGTATTCTGTATGTAAATATGTATTCCATATGTAAATACGTATTCTGTATGTAAATATGTATTCCATATGTAAATACGTATTCTATATGTAAATATGTATTCTGTGTGTAGATATGTATTCTGTATGTAAATATTTATTCCATATGTAAATACGTATTCTATGTAAATATGTATTCAATATGTAAATACGTATTCTATATGTAAATATGTATTTTTTGTGTGGATATGTATTCTGTATGTAAATATGTATTCCATATGTAAATAAGTATTCTATATGTAAATATGTACTCTGTGTGTAAATATGTATTCTGTATGTAAATATGTATTCCATATGTAAATACGTATTCTATATGTAAATATGTATTCTGTATGTAGATATGTATTCTATATGTAAATATGTATTCAATATGTATATACGTATTCTGTATGTAAATATGTATTCTGTATTTGGATACGTTTTCTGTATGTAAATATGTATTCCATATGTAAATACGTATTCTGTATGTAAATATGTATTCCATATGTAAATACGTATTCTGTATGTAAATGTATTCCATATGTAAATACGTATTCTATATGTAAATATGTACTCTGTGTGTGATATGTATTTTGTATGTTAATATGTATTCCATATGTAAATACGTATTCTATATGTAAATATGTATTTAAAATGTATATACGTATTCTGTATGTAAATATGTATTCTGTATGTAGATACGTATTCTGTATGTAAATATGTATTTCATATGTAAATACGTATTCTATATGTAAATATGTATTCTGTATGTAGATACGTATTCTGTATGTAAATATGTATTTTTGTGGAGATATGTATTCTGTATGTAAATGTGTATTCCATATGTAAATACTCATTTTATATGTAAATATGTACTCTGTGTGTAGATATGTATTCTGTATGTAAATATGTATTCCATATGTAAATACGTATTCTATATGTAAATATGTATTCAGTATGTAGATATGTATTTTATATGTAAATATGTATTCAATATGTATATACGTATTCTGTATGTAAATATGTATTCTGTATGTAAATATGTATTCCATATGTAAAAATTATTCTATATGTAAATATGTATTCTGTATATAGATATGTATTTTATATGTAAATATGTATTCAATATGTATATACGTATTCTGTATGTAAATATGTATTCCATACGTAAATACGTATTCTGTATGTAAATATGTATTCCATATGTTAATATGTATTCTGTATGTAGATACGTATTCTGTATGTAAATATGTATTCCATATGTAAATACGTATTCTGTATGTAAATACGTATTCTGTATGTAAATATGTATTCCATATGTAAATACGTATTCTATATGTAAATATGTACTCTGTATGTAAACATGTATTCTGTATGTAGATATGTAAATATGTATTCCATATGTAAATACGTATTCTATATGTAAATATGTACTCTGTGTGTAGATATGTATTCTGTATGTAAATATGTATTCTGTATGTAAATACGTATTCTATATGTAAATATGTATTCTGTATGTAGATATGCATTATATATGTAAATATGTATTCAATATGTATACACGTATTCTGTATGAAAATATGTATTCTGTATGTGGATATGTATTCTGTATGTAAATATATATTCCATATGTAAATACGTATTCTATATGTAAATATGTATTTCATATGTAAATACGTATTCTATATGTAAATATGCGCTCTGTATGTAGATACGTATTCTATATGGAAATATGTATTCAATATGTAAATATGTATTCTACATGTAAATATGTATTCTGTATGTAAATATGTATTCCATATGTAAATATGTATTCCATATGTAAATACGTATTCTATATGTAAATATGTATTCTTTGTGGAGATATGTATTCTGTATGTAAATATGTATTCCATATGTAAATACGTATTTTATATGTAAATATGTACTCTGTGTGTAGATATGTATTCTGTATGTAAATATGTATTCCATATGTAAAAAATATTCTATATGTAAATATGTATTCTGTATGTAGATATGTATTTTATATGTAAATATGTATTCAATATGTATATACGTATTCCATATGTAAATATGTATTCTGTATGTAGATACGTATTCTGTATGTAAATATGTATTCCATATGTGAATACGTATTCTGTATGTAAATATGTATTCCATATGTAAATACGTATTCTATATGTAAACATGTATTCTGTATGTAGATATGTAAATATGTATTCCATATGTAAATACGTATTCTGTATGTAAATATGTATTCCATATGTAAATACGTATTCTATATGTAAATATGTACTCTGTATGTAGATACGTATTCTATATGTAAATATGTATTCAATATGTATTCTATATGTAAATTTGTGTTGTTTTCTCGAATTTTCTCCACCGGCGTTCCACAACAGCGCGCATAGAGCCCATAGAAATACGTGGTACAGTGGTGCGCGTCTTAGCAACGTGGAACGTCTTGTGACGTAGCTCCTCCCCGAGGACATGTATATATGTATTCTGTATGTAGATATGTATTCTATATATATATTTGTATTCTATAGTATATATGTATTCTGTATGTATATATGTATTCTGAATGTGTATATGTAATCTTTATGTAAATGTTTAAAATTTAGTTAAAAGATCACAGAAATTACAAATAAACCATACAGTACCAATCAGTGGAGATCTATGTGTCACGTGATCAACTAAAGTTGTCCCTGTTATTCTACTTTTCATATGAATAATGTGACTCTGTCTGTTGTCACATTTCATCACCATTCTTGTAATGCTCCTTCCTCACGGATGAAAACATCTTTACAAGCTGAGAAGTGGTTCATAATATTACTACCCGCGACGCAACTACCACTGCTTAACGCGACAGAATTGTACTTCCGATTGGATGTGTTTTGAAGTGTGCCTATCGTTTTGGCTTCCGTTCTCATAGACAGTAAAGATTACGCCAATCGAGAAAGGACAGTTGGTGATGACAGCCTAGACGTTATGGCGATCGATACTCACAATGCAAGGGATAATCCCACACAATTAATTCAACCTTCCATCGAATTTGGCAAACTAGTACTTTCATCAAATTAGTGTTTTTTTCCTATAAATCTGCGTACATCAAGTTAATAGAATGCTTCCGGCCAGCTTTAATATAATCGCAGTTATGTACATACATACAGGGTGATTACATTGTACATCAGTTGTTAATTAGCTACGTGGAACGTCTTCTGTCAATTTAATTATCGACTGGGAATCAACATGAAACTTTCTTTTTATTACGATGGGGATATCACATGATGAGTTTTAAATGGAATTTTGTAACTGTGACAAGAAACAAATGAAACTTACTACACAAAAACACGTTTTGACCTTGTTTTTAAACATCGTACATCATCTATTCAATAAATGCGTACATGATTACGAAACCATTTTGAATCCATCGATAAATTTAAGATTTATAAGAGCCATTGGTAACATGATTTATTAATGTTTGAGTCAATTCAATCCGTGGTTTTACTCAATAGGTGGGAAATAACCGATATACATAAATGAAGCAAACTTACGGTTCGGTTTCCGAGTTTCACAACACGAACACAATTTAGTTGATATTTGAAACTACGGGAAATATTCAAATTATTATGATTCCTAACATTTATTCAACAGTTATGTATACGACCGCCACCTCATCGAGATGTTGGCGTAATTTGAAAATGATAATGGACCAACTAAATTACCAGGGTAGTTATTACATATTATGGTCACTTCAAAATGTTGTATATTACGTAGAACGTTCGTATTCTCTCTCACTGTCCAACAGTACTAATCTGATCCTGTATCTGACAACTCAGAAAATATTTTTACTGAGCGGCCTGAACTATTACATCCGTATCATTCCGAAAAATTAACACGATGTGTTTTGGTACAACTGCTTATGATCGCTGGTCGAAAACTATATTTAATTTGAGTACTTCAGTTGTCCGAGAACAACGAGTAATAAAAAATAAACATGGCAGTTGGCCGAGGTAGAAAATTGTGCAGACGGCCGCGCGTTTTGAAACGTTACTTTATAATGTTTTATCCACTTTCGCCAAGACTATATATGCTTCTTAGAGTCTACAATAAACAGTTGTTTTTGTGAAGTCAATTTTGATTCAAGTTTGTGTCAAATAAATGAACAAATAGTTGTAAACTTTGAAGATTACGGCATGACTCCACTTGGTATGAGAAAAAAGGCAACATTTGTGTAACATCATTTAAGCTTGTTTATGCGTTTAAATTTGGATTTACCATAAAATGAAAAAGAAGCATAAAAAACAGAAATGGATATATAAAAAAATGAAAATAATAATGAAAACTTCCTTAATAGTTCAATAGAATAGAATAGAATAAAAAATAAAAAATAGCGCATTGATGGTACATCATCAATAGTCAAACAACATAACAAAGACCAAATACTTTAAATCAATTCTTAAAGTGTCTAGGCTATAGGATATGTGGAGCTAAAGAAAGTTGAAGATCAACGTATGAGAACAGCAATACAAGTTTGTAATTCATAAAATTGAAAAACAATATATCACAGGAGTTGAAAGACACACAAACCAAAGCAAATTTCAGCAAACCAAGTTGACGGAAATAAAATTGGTTAAATATTGTTTTGTTCAAGGAAATAAAAGTTCAAGAGCGTGGATCGTATGTGAAATTGGAAAGGTCGAAGGTCATAGGTCATAACGTTCAGATGAAATGTCTTTTCTAAGAAAAATTAACTGTTCGCGATTTCAGCAAATCCTGGAGTTGTTTGCTATATAGTATGATTAAACAATCATCGCCAGTGATGGCGTAGTTCAGTAGTAACTTAAGGAACCCCGATGACGCCATATACATCGATGCGCAGTGTCAGTAATGATAAAAACAATCACTCGTGACCACCCTATTAAAATGTTCTACGAAACTATTATCCAGCCACGTAGTGACTAATTTTCCGGTTCTTATAAATTGATTGCAATGAGCAGTGACTTATCTCACTCGTCACATAGTTACTATATTACAATAAGAAAGAGGGTGCGTTGAGCTCTTGAAAAAATACATATTGGTATGTGACGTTGTTATATCTTTACTGTGACGTATACGGTACGTCAGCGAATTGGGGAAAGGTCTCCGAGCACGTAGTGGTTCATTCATTCACGATATAGAGTATACCCAGAAGGTACCGGTGTAGGGCAGATAATGTAATCACGAGATATAGTGACGACAGTGACCGCCCTTGTATGACTGAGCGCTATTATGCAGTCTGCTTCCATATAACATCGCGCTCGATATTCTGCACAAAAATAGTCATTGCCATTGTATCTTATAACGTCGTGGAGTGACGCGTTTTAATACATACATCTATGAGTAAACAAAGAAAACTATTAGCTCTGATCATACGGGTTAGTTTGGTTGTGACGATTATGAATAAAGCAAACGTTGATGTTCCTTTACTTGTGAATTAGATCGGCATGAGATATCGGCAGATGTGATACCTGGGTATCTGTTCTGCTGAACATCGCACGTTACTTCATGCATAAATACAGACGTAATCTCTATTTTATACAAAACAATCTACCACCATATTATTACCTCACTTTTATTCTTTGTGAATTCCATGATATCAACATCGTGCGAGTGCACATTAATAAACGTATTCATAAAGATAAGGGTTTTCTAAATAGCTAATTAAAGTAAAAGTCTTCCCGTCTTGTTCTAAAAAATATTTTAAAATCCAGAATTATACACGCTAATATTTTTTTTCCATATAGATACACACCTGCGTCCGAGCATAATTTGCTTTCCATGTGTCCTGATTCTGTTGCAACAAATTGTCACTCTGTTGAGTTTTTAGTTTGTTTTGTTCATTTAACAACATGCCTCTATGTAGAGATGAGTTGGGATTGCAAACGTATCTGATTTAGTTTTGGTACACATTTGGAGTATATACGATACTGAATACAACTCAACTCAATACAATGATGCACAAGGTACAATACAACCTGTATCAGGTCGATGAACGAAAGATGACTACATTTGTGGATTTTCTTTTTATTTTCAACTCCTTTTATCGATAATTGTTAGTCCTCAACACAAAACTGTTCAATCAAGTGCTGAAAACATTACTCCTCTGTGTATAACGAGTCCACTCCATGTGTCATATGTCACCACAATTGTACACGAGCCACCCACGCTCTGGACGGATTACTGCCAAATGAAAGCTCTGTATCTTTCCGCTTAGCAAGCTAACAACATAATCGTATCACATCTCAAGCTTGCCCGAAATGAGGATTATTCTTTGAAGAACCATAATCGTCGCCAGTGAATTTTCCACCATACAAGGGGCTCCTTAGTGCAGAAAGGTACACAAGTTCTATCAATTATGGTTGCCTGGCTGTATATTTCACCACGCTAGAGATGCCAAAGCTTTGAATGCAACTGTGGTAATTTGCTACCAAACGGTGTCTGGTCCTAGAAATAGTATACAATAAGTTCATTCAAAATTACTCAAAGTATCATTTATTTTATCTTTACTAAGATTTACTAAAGTTACTAAATCATTTTCCGTATCCCTTGAGCGAAAATAAATGGTATATATATATATGTATATGGTAAATTAAATGGTATATATATATATATACTGACTTATTTGCAGTGGTATATAAATTGTCATGAACATTAAACGTATCTTGTGTTAAAGGGCACTGGTTGTCGCGTCACGCATGTGCGAGATATGGCTCCCATATAAACAAGGTGGTGTCTGTGATTGTTACGTAGACCAAAAAGTACATTTTTTTTACAATAATTTGTTGGTCATTGCAAGGTATCGAAGGAGTCGCCGGCGGTAATTAGTGCATGTCTCGCCCAGGTCAAAACTCGCACATGCATGGCGCGATGACTACCGCCCTTTAAATATATTAGACAATAGTAGTATTTCTGTAAAAGTAAACTTACTACTAATTTGGTTTTAATCCTGTTATCGATGTATATTTCATTATCACTGTTACGTAATTATTTTTATGTATTTACCGGGATTCGGGTAATATTAGCAAATATCGCGACAATTAATATTGACTTGAAAAAGACGTCGTTGTGAAATTAGACGTCTGAATTGAATTACTGTACAAATCTGACATGAAAACAGTTGAATGTTAAATAGAATAATTTACCGAGTCACGTAAACCAGAACCTAGTGGATGTGTACGGTAGCAAGATCATCTACGAAACCTACGCATTGTGTTCTGTGGTGACGTGTGTTTAGAGCGAGTAGAAGCAATATTTTATACGTTTGAAATTGCTTTAACATACAAATGAGTTATCAACATTTGGGGGAGTTTGCACTCAGGTTTGCGGATCTCACACTTATTCTTCATCTATACAATGCATACATTCTAGTGACGCCTATCGGATGTAGTCGATTGTTTGTAATAATTCTAGACGTTTTGTCATTGATCCATGTGGAATCTGACAAGCCGTTTTCCTGCTACTTTATCTGATTGCATGTAGCCTCGCAAAAATGACTGGCCATTGTTATATAGTTTCCAGGATATATATTAGTATGATGTCATCTTTTCAAGAACGAAGTAACCTTCAAGGCACGTGGTATTTACTGTTGGCATAAAAATTACTTCAACGAGTTCAGACTGAAGCTGAAATTTCAATATTGAACCAATACAAAAGACCAGACAGCATTGAATTCAAATTGAATATTTATTGATTGAACATTGTGAAAACACAAGATTAATTGACTTTTGTTATGAATAGTGATATTTATTATTTTAATAAATAATAAAACGTTTCAAATAATTTGTTTTCATACAATATAGTCTCATTTCTTATGTGCTGTGGGCAGCTAAAGTGAGCCATTAACCGGAATATAAATATTATTACTGTGCTACGCACACCGCACCGACAATTTAATGTTTTTACTGCGTAATAAACATCGTAAACAAGTTGGGCTGATTTTATGGTGTGCATTTATTATGTTATGGTGTGCGTTTTTCGACTTCTGCTGTGCATGTAATATGTTATGCTGTGCAAACCTTATGGTATGGTGTACATCCTTAAGCTTGATGCACGATAGCTAACGAGCTAGCTACCGATGTGTATTGTAGTAATTTTGCAGTTGGTTTTATGTAGCATGCTTGTGTCAGTTAAATTGTTCATTTTAGAAATGGACACTCGGCCACATATCCTATGAATAATAGGTGGCCGTGTGTACATTTCTTAAGCGTGTTAAAATGCGTGTTCATTTTCATACAAGCGGAAGTTTGAGGGACTCCGCCAAGTATACATATTTGAGACGAAATGAGAATCTGACATTAAAGCTTAGACAGGATCGAGGTGACTCAACTTGGTATGAGCATGTGCACGGCAACTGAAAATGACGGACGACACGGCAGTTGGAATAGATCTTGTTAAATCTGCAACGCACGAGCTTTCATAGAGGACTTACATTGAGCACTACACGTATAATACACTTTCCGACAAGACATAAATAAGCATTTTATTTGTAGTCATACATATTTTCTTTAGGGAAATCGGAACTATCTTCTTAGTGACCTCCTATTGCCGGGTAGGTGTAGTGAAGTATTTCAACGTCAAGCCAAAAACTGTATGCTACATTGATCTAAGATTAATGCCATCTCAGATCACGTTAAAACTACACAGTATCCACACCTATAAATTGGATACATTGCATCATACAATGACTCCGGTAGTAGTCAGACAATGGAACTACGTTTATATGTAATCACATGTACGAATGATTAAAAACATTCCCCCACAATGTAACGTACATGCAGATAAACATTATACACCATCGTTTAGAATATGAGTGGAACTAAAAATACAGGCTAACATGATGTCAATATTCACCGAATAGTCAACACCTCTGACTGATGTTTCATAAAACATCCGTATATCACTGTCATGAGATCGAAATCCGGCATGACTCAAAACACGATGAATGTACAATATACATGGCAAATGTATAACCCAAAATGACAAATGCACACCATAACATGATGTGTGTACACCATAAACTGATGATTGTATACAGTTTTATTGTAAACATACACTATACCATAATTATTGCACGCAATGACATGACGTTTACACATAAAATACTGAACTGTACTGTTTGATGGTAAACATGCACTATACCATAATTATTGCACACAATGACATGACGTTTACACATAAAATGAAGATTGTATACATTTTTATTGTAAACATACACTATACCATAATTATTGCACACAATGTCATGACGTTTACACATAAAATGATGGATACAAGCAAGAACGTGATACATGTAATCTTGTTGTGGTTTTCCACATATTCTCACATTGCCATGGATATGCATTTACAGGAAGTGCACGGGACATTTGTAAGGCTGTGAGCTGGAAGAATGCGTATAATTTTTTTTATCTGCCTTTGTTTTCTAGCTATGACAATATAAAAGTAATTATTAATATACTACTGAAAATCTGTAATCTAAAACCAACAGCAACTGTTTCGGGTGATGTATATGTTGTTATAGTAACATGCTTAGTAACTTTGAAAGAATGTGTGAAATAAAGATCCGGTTTTAACCAGTTTTTCTCCTGTTTCTACCCTAATGAAAAACGAGCAAAGGAATGAATGAACGAACAACTGAACAAAGGAATGAATGAATGAACAAACGAGCAAAGGATTGAATGAATGAACAAACGAGCAAAGGAGTGAATGAATGAATGAATGAATGAATGAATGAATGAACGAGCAAATGAGTGAATGAATGAATGAATGAATGAACAAACGAGCAAAGGAATGAATGAATGAATGAATGAATGAATGAATGAATGAATGAATGAATGAATGAATGAATGAATGAATGAATGACACACAGAGGAATATATATTTACAACTATCAAAGTAAATGTCTCCACCCAAGTGTGACAGAGTCTATTTTTAACATAGCCGCTAGACGTTGGTCACGAACTTTTCAGCTTTCATTCAGACTATTATTGCAATTACACTACATGCTATGCAAATCCTCTTCTCCCAAATCCTTCATTACAGCCTATAATATCCCATCAAAATACAGGCATAATCCCTAGGCAGTAATTGATGGGCAGAGATTATTTACATATGGTTGAAAAGATGTCGCTAGTTATCTGCCTGAGTCGACTAGTTGTCATAATGTATTTTCTTTCAGTCATAATGAAACATCAGCCATTCAGGTTCTCACTGGACACTGATGAATACACGGTAGTGATAAATGACGATCGCAAAATGTGCCATCCCATGACGCCATTGTAATCTGCTATTATTGAGAGAACTTCATAAAATACCCGTCTTCATTCGTCAAATAATTTGCAGGAGTCTGTAAAGCTCATTATCCTGCATCATTCGTAGATACTTAGCGCCGACATCCGGGGTATTTCCGTCGAACGTTTGAAAATTACAGAATGAATAAATAAACTGCAGTGTACTAAGACGGTAGAAGAGTATGTAAATGGAAAGGTTTGATAATAAGGTATGATGGCGTGAATTCTTAATTCACATTCCCAGATATACTAATTAGACGAAAATATAATGTCACCGACCTTACATATTATTCCACTCATGAATTGTAGTTAGTATGATTAGTAAATTTGTACATTGCTACATTTTTAAACCTCTAGACAGCATTCCCAAACGTACGCAATCATGCACGCTATCATTACGATGCCCGTGGATGCTACAACGTCTAATAATTACTCAAAGCGTAAAACGTATTTGACCCAGATAAAATAGTTACATGGAAACCCCTTTTATAACATAAAACATGTGCAAAAAAAGAAGAATACACCTATCATTAAACCTAGGCTATTTTTCCTTCTAAAGAGTGGCATCTGCAGTTGTTTTTATATACGAGGCAGCATCAGTAACCTACCTGGTTAAATGCCCACGGGCCCATGTGTTATTATCAATAAAGATTGACTGAAATCCACGGGCGATAATTTTCAATAAAATAATTCGAGTCAACACAACACAGATCGTGTATTTTCACAGTTGGCGGTGTCAGTCTCACAGTGCAGCCAGATGATAAATGGATTTGAACAAAAGGCAAGCATTTCCCGTCTTCGAATTAATTCCGTTAATTCTGCAATTATCCGATGTCTTTATGAAGACTGTTATTAAAATAACGATTTATGAGTTTTCGCATTTTGAACAACAGTGTATCCGATGTTAAAATATGGATATAATCATAATTCGCCTGAATACATTTCCTTTAATATTATATAGCCTACAATTCGTGCATAATCAATTGATTTGGAGGACATTGCTCTTGTAGTTTAGATTGAAATGAGTCCTAACCATATACCACGGGGAAAACCATTGTCGCCTACTAAAGTTAGTGTGTTTCATCCAATTTCAAAAGCACACTTGAAGTAATTGTTATCTGTATACGATGCTGCAGTAGTTTCGTTTTACTAATTACAATGTATGTTTTACTATGAAATGCATTTTAAATTGCATGTACATTGGAAAGTACAGCTCTTCCCTAAAGTGATTTAACCAGCGTGGACTGTCTTATTAATTTATATAGTGCTTGGAATGATAATGTCATGACCTGAATGTAACTATTATGCAACATCAAGTATGATTATTAGTAATATTTTAAAGTCTCATTTATCTGATATCCTGAGAATAAAAGACTATAACAAATTTAGATATGATCGCAATTCATGTTGCTATATATATACGATTAATTGACAAAACTAAACTAATTTTGTTTTAATGATCAAAAAGTGTTATACTGTTTGATATTTTATAAGGTGTATCCGGGACCTTACATCACACGGTGACTTGTAGGGAACCTGTTATTTTTACCACGTACGCACGATTGACACTTTCACATCGATGGTTTTATCGCACTTAAGGTAGAGATGCAGTTTACCTGACAGGTATTTTAATTAGTTAATTAGGAAACCAAGATGACCTCTCTTGTCCACAAAACTATATATTTTCGGAAAGCTTATTGTATGAATTTTATAATTTTGTTAGTATTTTTTTATGGACACTGTAGTTTGAAATATGCACAAAAATGCGATTTTTTGGCCAAAAGCGATTTAATAAAAATAGCCTTTAAACAATGCATCTGTTTTCTGTCAAAATTGGTTTATGGGTACATCTGTTTACTATGGAGAAAGTGCCGTCTTGAAAACTGTCAACTGTCAGTTGTCAATTTTGCAGGGCAGCAGCTCAAATTTCACTACTTCAAGTTTATGCATAAATTAACACCCAGGCTAGTTGTCTGTACGATTGTTGTAACACTGTTCAACCAAAAACAATGCCCCGACGGCGTTTTGAAGATAAACACATTGTCAATTTCAAAACAAAAGGTCATAGCGTCTAGGAGCTATTTTTTTTAAAGTTCTGGGATGTGCACTAAAAAGAAGCTGAGATAATTGCTAATTTGCATAACAATTCACTCAGTAAGAAGTTTGCTAATGCTCATAATTAAAATGGCTGTAACAGTTCCAAATGTATTATCGTTTTGTTAAAAGTTAAATATAGTGCATAATATGGAGATCCCGTCATTTCTTTTTTCACCATGTTTCCTTTTTATTATTTATGTACAGCCTTGCTAAATCTTGCTAAGCATTCAAAAAAAAGAATGTTTGCACCTGTTATCTATATTTTAAAATCGTTTTTTGAGTATTTTCTACTATTCACAATTCTACAAAATGTCTACACTCTATAGCCAAGACTGTTTGGATAATAAAAAGCAAAAAAAAAAGATTTACTCCCAAGTGCTCACGAACCTGCATCTCTACCTTAAGGTTATTTTTTCCTTTCTTCCGCGGTGTCAGATAAACGTCATAACAAATTCAACATAAATGAAATTTAATCCGATACTGTCAACATATAATGCAATTTCACGGTTTTGTCAATTAAAACTATGTATGGCGATATTACAATATATAGTAATTACAACACCAGCCAGTAATCGTTGTAAATATCACGTAGGTGCACGTGTCGCTGACACAGAGTAGACACCAAAACACCCCCGTGCTTATATTTAAGCGAACAACTGTTATATAATGATACTAGGCTAGTTTTTATTATAACTCTATTTTAGATTATAATCAGTACACCTGCACAATTGTCATTTTTTTTCCACAGGCGACAGAACCGGTGAGGTAGTTTTAAAAGTAACTTCACCAACAAATAACCATTTAGAAATATAGCACAACATCAATACAGTCCAGTCCACACTTATTCGTTTGTTTCGTTTAGGTTTATATTTTAAATCCATGGCGTGAAAATATAATGCAATCAGTAGGAGTTAGTCATCGGCAAACATGTGAATCTAATACAGATACTATATAACTCTGTTGACGAGAACGGAAAACACATAAATACGTAAACCTATTATATTCACAAAGGTGCATGAGTTATTTCATCAGTCGATGTGATGACATTGAAGAAGTGTCTAAACGTGGTAATCCATTACTTGTTGCACACACATTTAATTTTAAAACCATTATGCAATAAATCACTGAAATGTCATGTAGAATTTGTCACAGGCATGTTATAGCATTTTCTTTTAATTATTTATTCAAAACCTGACTAGTAGTGGAGAAAATAACTAACAAACGAACAAGGTGAAGGATGAGTAAATGGCTTATACGCTTGTGTGATTGGTAGTATGTCTTGTTCCATTTAAAACATCAATACATATCTAGTTTTAAAACACTATAAATCTATTATACTTTTCAAACTTATTTTTTTTACGAAAAACATCTATATGTGATAACAAATCAGCAAATGAAAACGTTTCTCTGAAATTGAGTCCCCGCCTCGTCAACCATAATAAAGACATATCATGAATCTTCAGTTAATATATACTTCATGCATGACCTCCGAATGTCACATATTCTAGCACTTTGTGAAGATACAAATTTACTTATCAACTTTATTAGTTCCCTATATAGAGGTAGTGTCATGACGTGTAAACAGAATTAAATACAGCACAAGTATTAATTTATTATCATTTTAAGGACCAGGATGTGTGACCTTTCATAGGGCAATGTTAGCACAATACAACAAAAAATATAAATACGGAGCTAGGAGTGAGTGTAATGAGGCGTAATTACAGTCCAATTACGTTGTATATCATCGAGCTTTATTTAAAACGAGGCAGTTATTTTAGTAGATATCATTCATTAATTCGTGGTGAGAAATATTGTACTTTGTAGATGTTTTATTCACATTACGTTTGTTTTCAGTGTTCTAACATAGCACAGTCAATATGAACATAATTTGTGTGCACCACCGATGACAGATTCTAATTTATCAGAATCCTGTAGCAACCTCCGCAGCATATCCAATGATTGACCCCCTTGTTTACTGTGAGTTCTATGCCACTACATGACATGTACAAATGGTGGAAAATTACCTTTCATTACCAACACTTTGGGAAAAAATAGTACAATTGCCGTGGGTTAATTACGATTGTCTATAGTAACAATGTCAATTCATGCAAAATAATTATATTGCTTGGTATTTAAATTAAAGTGCCGTTGACTTAGTAATCACCAAATCCTTCTCTGAGATCAATTCATTTGTACTCAGATGCAGGTATATTGATCTGAACATTGCACTACAATGGAGTAATTACAGAACACAATACGCTATTACACACTATTTTAAACTAGTTCATAACTCTCTATGAGTTGACGCACCGAGCAAACACATACTATGGTGTTATTATGAGGATACTGCAAAGTATGCACGACGGCAGTACAGCGGCAGTATCGACCGACGCGTAGTGTACTGTCCGAGTGCAGACTTTGCAGTATCCTCGTAATAACCATATTATTGTACATCTTTTTATCCCAGGAATATATCATGGGAATGCCTAAATCCAAAACGTTTAGAACAGATTGGGGCAGTCATGTAATCGTTTCATATTTGGAATTCGCGTTTCCTAATATGGAAGGATAAAAAGACCCAGTACAATACCACAGAATTACGTATAGGTATTATTATACATCTGTCACCGTAACGTCATAGGGTACAGCGTAATTTTGCGGTATTTTACGGGTATTTTCATCCTACTATATTAGAAAATTTGACCGGACCCCATACAGAGAAGTTCGCTCCATCTTTTCTAAACATTTTTGTTTTTCGGAATTCCCATGATGTATCCTTTGTTAGGAAAAGATGCATAATAATAAGATTATTACGAGGATACTGAAAAGTATACACGGAGACAGTACAGCGGCAGTATCCACCGACGCGCAGCGGAGGTCGTTGCGACCGCGTACTGTCTTCGTAATAACCTCATTATATAAAGACATGCTATCTTTATTTACATGCTCCAGAAAACATGTTTTGCATTAAGCTAGAGTGTTAATTCCTTATTCGTATTTTTGTTCTCTCAATGATCAGTAAGAAACATTTTTTTCAGAAACTTAGAATATTAACATTTTATTGTGAGATTACAATATGAAATCAGATGTTAACGTTCTGGAGCAATACATTGTTCAGTTAAGAAAAAAACTCCTCTGCATGCTTTTCAAAACCCTTCGTCTTAGTCTAAACGTATATAATATGTTAATGCGCATTTACTGCTAGACTAATAACGCTAACATTCCCTAAAAATAGCAAATCTTTTCACTTATGAAGGAATTATAAATAAAGTAATCCCGCACAAAGTTGGGAAAGGAAATATCTCTATTCATGATCACCCATGTGCTGAAAACCCCGACGATTTGAAGGATCACAGCCGATTCCGCTGTAGAAAATCAACATATTTTTTTTTCTTCTAGCTCATTAATCTCCTTTTCTCTCAAGTAGATGTGGAGACTGATCACATTATTTGTAGGAATCT
Organism: Saccoglossus kowalevskii; assembly: GCF_978046115.1. Classification (NCBI taxonomy): domain Eukaryota; kingdom Metazoa; phylum Hemichordata; class Enteropneusta; family Harrimaniidae; genus Saccoglossus; species Saccoglossus kowalevskii. The sequence continues at coordinate 7,312,114 of NC_140662.1, forward strand.
GTAAATCAATATGTTCAGGTATTTAAAAATAATACATTAAATAAAAAACTAAGTGCACCTATCTTGATCACGGTGTGATATTGCGTTCCAAACATCATACCCACTGCATTTTACACCAGCATAGTACTTGTAATGTAACAGTGAGTGCAGTCACACGCGACATCAGAAGTGTAAGTTGCAACATCAATCAACTGTTATTCGCACTTCATCGGGGTTCAATTTATTTTTTAATCTGCAATACACTCTCACTGAAATTACATTTTTTTTACAAGTTTCTCTGATATTACAATTAATCAATATTTTGTAAGATACAAATATCGAACACTATTTTTGACACTTTCGAAGAGGAAGAAATCCAATCACGCAAAGTAAATAACCCTCGAGATTCCCAACTTTTCAGTAGCTAGTTCTCAGTTTGGATACCAGAACTAATGGGAAATCCAATCGAATGTAAATGTGTATTTTCTTTTCTTTGTGGTAATGCTGATAAAAATACAACCACTCCATGTCTGAACAGTTGATATACAGTATGAATTATCAATAGTTTTCTCAGTGCTTCAAGCACTACCCATTTCCTGCTATGTGATTTTTACTATATTTCCGTTCAATAGAACAATCATAATTACATTGTACCAGTATATTCGGTTACGTCATCAGTTTATTCAGTGCATGTGTGCGTGATAAAATGTGACAGAACTGACGTCAAAAAGTTAAGTGTATGCACTTACAAATTAATGCATAGCAGGTCAGTGACGTCGCATATAGTGAGTTTCACTCATTCACGTTTCATAGACCGATCTCATCATATTTTAAACAGGTGATTTGACGATGACGTATGCCTCTTGTAAATCTATTAAATTTGTAAACGAGACAATTATAAAATCGACTACGTGTCCTGATCATTACATTAAATTTACTCGGAGACAACCACATCTGCTTTTCAGTGTTATACGTGAGTACACATATAAAGGAACACAATTCGATAGAATGCTACATTTATATCTCACAATCGATAACATTGCTTGGTAAATAACCCTTACTTATAAATGCAATCTTGTTAAAAAATAAAAAAAACAGTTGAGGACTGGCGACTGACTATGTTTGAGGGGGTGCGTAGTTATATATCAACACGACGCGTTAAGATTGCCGATCTGACATCGTCTCTTTGTGTGAGGTTCATTCAATTCGATTAATAGCAGTCGCAAGACGATATCGGTGTCAATATATTGCCTCGTTAGAAGTTGACCCATATCACTAACTTGTTACATCATGAACCACAGGGCAATATTAATCATGGAGATATATCTTTCCTGGAAGTATACAATGGAAAGCAATCACATTCAATAAGTAGTACTACGACGTCTCCCAACTCGCAAGGCGAAGTTTAATTTGCCATGATTTTCAGCCGTGAAAGATTAGTATTCACATGTAATGTAAAATGTCAATATTGTTTTTAAAAATTATAAGAGGGTTAATCCAATGTGCAACATATAATATATACCTACAGCATATACCGTGTTCGACATATATCGATCCCAGTAATTAAAAAGTCAAAGATCTCATAATATTTTTAGTTCACACAGGCAATACATAAAAGAGGCGTAAATATTGCGACCGCCAAATAATGCGCACGTTGGCACTGACTCGCAGATAGGCAAAGTGTTACGGCTGATCGAGTACTAAAATTCAGATTGGACCACCTATACTCTTCTCGAATGACCGTCAGTGATGTATACGTCATATTTAAGCGCACGCACGCCGGTGTAACGTGTTCTCATCTGTGTTTACATCGACGTAACTATTACGCAATGGTTAGGGTGGCGATGATACCCCTTCAAGGGGGTTTAACTCCACCGTTCTTAAGCTCCTTCACGTCGGCGTAACGAGTAAAACATGTTTTTCTTTTACGTAACTTACGCTACGTTAATTAGTTGTGGAAAATTAGCGCTTTTTCGATGTATAAGTTCGTATGTTTTATATTGAATTACACAATGTTTTAGTCACATTTTCTCTCGAAAGACTATTTGGAATTCACTTGCAATTGTTCGGGGGTAAATTAATATGTCCTGGAGAGCCACACTTAAGTATACGTATCAGCTATATCCTTTGGATCGCGAACACAATCCTTGGCAAATAAATTCCCTGGGGATACTGCAAACCTGAGATAAAACGAGAATTCATTATGTGCGTTATTTGCTGGAAGGAAGTGACACTAGTATCACGCACAAGTGGGAGTAGTTTAAAGTCTTAGGATAGAAGATTTGTTGACACTTTATTAAACTATTAACATTAGTAATTTGTCGTACAATTTCCTGAATTTAGAGGTTGTCAGAGTTCAATTTAGTTTCTTAAACAACTTGATTAGAGGTGTGGGGTCACTAGTGTATACAACACACTAAATCATTGTTTTCTCAATGACTGTAGAGTAATTTCCCGTGTTATGATTGCAATCACACTTCTATCAAATGAAATCTCCTTTAGCGTGCCAATAAATAAAACAAAATGCAGATCCCTTGTTAGTATGAGGTTATTACAAGAATACTGTGAAATGTGCAGGAAGGGAGTACAGCGGTCGTAATCGCTGTACTGCTTCGTGATCGTCCTCGTACCGCTTGAGTAAACACCTTGCGGTATTCTCGTAGTAAACCATTATTTTACATCTAGCTGTAACTATCGATCTTTTTTCTCCGATTTTTATTTTTAATAGAACTTTGCTAAAATGTGGACACTGAAAGCATAGTACATACGTTCTATTCTCGGGGATGAAGCCCGGGGGGGGGTACTCACATTGAAGTGCTATATGTATATATGTGCCGCCAAAAGGGTTCCTAAATTCACCACTTCTGTCTGAAAAGGAGTATGTTATTTTACCCTGTCAGTCTGAAAAGGGGTATCCTTTTTTCATTATTTCTGTCGGAAGAAGGGCCCATATTTTCCAAAGACTATCTCTAGAATTTGAGTGACCCAACAATCAGGAGAATGAAGCTGATTTGTTCTGTCTGTAACTTCATTTCAATCGTCAAATTCCGTCCCGGGGGTCCACCTGCTTTTCCCTTGGTACCTTTTATGCTTACTGTCTGGAAAGGGGTATCCACAGTTTGTCTGAAACGGGGTAGGCAATTTGAGTTTATTTCTGTCTGATAAGGGGTAGGGATTTCCAACAATCAGCTACACACCCCTGTCAGTATTTTTTGCAAATACCCCCGGGGTGGGGGTGGGTGGGTGAAGTTACGTCACAGAACGTTCTATGTTGCTAAGACGTGCACCACTGTTCCATGTATTTTTATAGGCTCTGCGCGAGCTGCTGTAGAACGCCAGTCGAAGAGCCGGTGAAAACAGCTATAGCCGGGAAAACAGCACAAACTAAACTATGAAACAGACCTGCACAACCAAATTTATATATGTTGTACATATAAGAGAAGAGTCTCAAAAACTATTCCAAAGTACGGTTTTCTGAGAGTTTTCATCGTGATGGTTGCCAAGTGGTGAAAATGCCCGGATGTACTCACGAAAAAACCGCGATGGCCGCGAGGCTGCGCTCATGTCTTCACTGAGAAGAGCCGTCTATTGAAATAAAAAAAAATGTCAAGCGAACCACAATTTGTAAATGAGTTTAAAAATGTCAAATACGCGCGGCCACATTGACAGTCCACATCGCGTGTCCGATTCAACAAAATTGCAACTTCTCGACCCTTAGTTTTCATGCAATTGACTGTCTAAAACAATATTTTAGTAATATTTGGTCACTTGTATGATTACCAAATAGTATCTATTATATGACGTATGTCCGTAATATTTGATGGACAGCTAAATATTATCTACTATATGCTTTATGTCCGTAGGGCATATAATAAGTTGGTAACCGTTGTCCTAAGCAACTATTCAAAATAGTCAGACGTTTCGAGCAATGGCTCGTTCTCGATATTTATTTACGTTCATAAGGCGATCTACAGACGGGTGAAATGTACTGTTACCGGTGTCAGATGCAATATTCATTATCATATGGATAACTGTTTGAGTGAGATTAATATCACCCCCAAATTTACACTAGGTCACGTGATATATAATATCTTCTTGATCCGGGACTTACAACTTGAATAACACTGACACACTGTAATAGCAGTGGCAGTTTTAGAAGGGGGCTGAACAATTTAATTTAATGCGGTAATTACATGCTTAATTAATTATAATTGTTAGAGAAGCTAGACCGGGCATGGAGAATAGAAAATGCAATTTACAGATGATTTTTTTTTATGTTTTACAAAAATAGCTATGATGTTATATATAGTTTTTTGCAGGTGAATCAAGATGGTGGGCTACATAATACTGATGGCAAGTTGAATAACTAGAGAATGAAAAGTAATAAAAAAAATGTAAATTGCATTCTCCTGTATTTGTGGAACTCATTTATTCGGGAGTACTATGTTGCTAATAACATATTTTAATCAAAACGAAGTAAATGTTTGAGGACAGTGTAAACAATTGGCTACAAAAGTCTCGTAAATTGGGCTGGCGCCCTCGTGCAATTTATTCGAATCTGACCAAAATAGTGAGTTTATATCAACTCGCACTTCATTCGTCCAATTTACTAATACATATATTCGCATATACGTGTCCATCATCTAAGATAAAGAATTTATTATATAATTTTGGTAACACATAGAGTATTTATTTCATTGGCTTGATACAGTTATTACACCTACCAGTCACGGCACGCCACAGTCATGAATCCGCGAGAATCGGTTTCAAATTAAACATGAGTCGGGAAGAAAAAAATAGCCAACGTCGCAAATTGCTCTACAACGCCAGTAACGTTGCAAGCTCGTTACAATTTTGTCCATGACACGCACCACTAGCGATTCGTGCTTAGCCAAATTTGTACAAAGAAACTGCACAGCTCACTTTGATATAGGTCAAACCTCGGGGTCATATCAAATGGATAATTGGACGATTTACTTGGTTGTTTTATCACAACATACAATGAACATATTCGGATAAAATGACACGTGATACAAAACCCCGGAAACTGTGCCAAATAGTATGAAAACATTTAAAACGGGAAGGTCGTCACCTGCACACGCGTGGGAATTGAGTCCCAAGCGACGATAACAACACACGCTAAAAACGCAAAGGCTCATGGGCAGACGCTTGTTTGTAAACAATGACACGCTATGGCCATCTGACGTATGCGCAGGTGACGACTCCCCCGCTTTAAATTCAAATTCTTCATCACTTGCAACATAATATTTCCAAGACATCAGGTTGTGGAAGAAGTAATTGAATTAATGGTATTTGTAGTTCCAATCACATCTGACCATTCTCACATGTAATATAAACATTTTTCACGAAAACTGTTCAATTTGAAACACTTCAGAAAGCGAAATCACCAACAATGTTTCACTCCGAGACACCAGACTATAAGTATTTCCAACAGTGCTAATGTTTATTACACATTTGTATTCCAGAGAGAAACAAATTGTTTTTATCTCGAAGCACTTCCTAAACACATATATGCAATGTTTCAAGTTGAAACACTCGACTATAATGTTTTATAAGTGTTTGATGAATATGTATATGTTCCCAACTTCATAAGAGTAACTAAACACTTTTCTTTAAAACTGTTTTATTTTGAAGCACTTCAGAAAACAAACACACATGAAATGTCACCATTGTCAACAGACATACTATGCACGTAGCCATATATTTATTGATTTTAGTATTTTCAATAATATATATTGTGCATACTTGTCACAAGTTTAGTAACCTAAGAAATTGAACATGCACGGTGTTATTATCAATGCTTGAGTTAGTAAGCTGTATGCGGCAGTGCTGGACAGGAGTTAATTCACTTTTCATAGCTATTGTTCCATTGGTGGAGACTTAATTTGAATTCCGTCTAATACAATGGTGATTACCACACACCTGTACCAATTTGCGTATAATCTAAACCAGCTCCTCTAAGCCTTTATTAATACATAACCATTTAACTGTTAATTTAGAGAAATCATAAATACAATATGAAAATTAATATTCACTAATAATTTAGGTTGCTATTATTTTTGAGATACCTTTCGTAAATAAAATTGTTCACGATATCCGTTGTTATATGTTGCGTGTTTAAGTAACGAGTAACTTGTGTCGTGTCCACGCTCATTTAACGACTGAAATAAACTATTGCGAGTATGTAACCATGTAGCATATTCATTAAATTTGGACCGAATTACGTCTTTTAGCCGGAAGTTATCCTAAACAAACCTAAAGGTATGATGATATTGAGAATCCCTTATGTTATGAAACGTATTGCTTGTTATTTGCAGCGACCTCAATTCATTTAATTATGTACAAGTTGTTACGATAACTGACTAAACTCAAGTTTATGCATTCTTGTCGATATCTATGAGAAACATGATCTGACTTTCCAAATACAATTTTTGTATCAATGATGTTGCTGTGCGTTATTTTATAACAACAGTATTATTTTACATCACATATTTCTGATTCAAATATCACATTGCTTGAAACAATAATGATAATTAAGCATTACTCATTGGATTTTGATAATATTATACTTTATAGATTTTAAAAGAAAAGGTCGGAGCGTACGAGATGATTTTGCCAATATTGGTAATTAATTTTGTCCTGTTAATATAGATTATTGTTGGTCCAGTGTTCACGTGCTCTATGGCAGAAGAACTCTGGTTAGGTTAATGTCACAACACTGTACTTTTATTGGATACACATTTTGGAAAAGTGTTTCCAACAGAAACACGTATTGAAAAGTGTTAATTATTACAACATTTTTAAAATCGTTTTTCTAAACACACATTTTAAAAAGTGCTTCCACCACAAAAGTTTATCATCTAAACGGTTTGAAAGGTGCATTCACGCAAAACACAGTCTAAATATTGTAATATTAATAATTTGGTAACAAAAATCAGTATTAATACACAGTATCTGCATCTGAAATATATTTTGGATCCGAAAGTGTTAATGTGCAAAATATATCAAATGACGCGTTTTGCGATCAAGTACTTTATACGATTGCATAATAAACATAACATACAATAAAAAATATGTATTAATATAAATATGTGCACATAAGATGAGTTTGTGTATAACGTTTAAAAACATACATATATAGTTAAAAGAATAATAACAATTGTGTTTTTGTGGAACTAATTAAATCCTCCACTTATGTGCAGCTGAATAAGTGTTTACTGAAATTCAAATTCGATAAACTGTAGAAACCATAATTGTGAACATATACACTTCAAAACAGATGAGTAATAAACCGAAACAAATAATAACATACTTAAACTTGTTCTTCTTTGATATAGATTGACGTGCCTAATCTCTTGTCCCGTGGTATTGTTGCCTCGAATACAGTCTCAATTTATTTCTTAGAAACTTGCTCACTATATTCCCATTCTCGCCCAATTCATAAATCTGCATATATGCACTACATACATTTGATTTCATTCAAATCCGCCCAATATATAGTTCGATTATTTGTCCACCTCTAACACGGAGCGGGTGGTATTTTAAATGTGTGTGTACCTAACGAGAGTGCCTGGCACATGTAAAATGTAAACAAGGCAATTCACATCTGCCGACGCTGGCTCTATACATTACACTTTCACCACGTTTTGTAACAAGACCGCTATACCTTTAAGTTTATTTAATATACCTTCCGGTTCCTGTCATCCCTCAGCAAATCTAAAGGGCATTTGGTCAAAGCTGTCTTTAACGAACATGCCACCTGTCCACATGCTTTTGATATTATATTTCAATCGTTGAATGAGCGTGCGCACAACACAAGTTACCAGTTACCTGCACACATAATATATAATAGTGTTCATCGTTAATACCTCATTTACGAAATGTTTCTCACAAAAGTAGAAACCTAAATCAATGTTCAATATTAGTTTTCAAATTGTATTGAATTCATGACATTTCTAAATAATAGTGAATAATTATGTAAAGAGGAACTTAAAGGAGCTCATTTGGATTATACGCAAATTCGCACAGGTCTGTAGTAATTATTACATGGCATTCAGCATTGAGGCTTCGCTAATAGAAAATGAATCCATTGATTAGATCACAGGGAATTAACGTCTTTCCAGCACTGCGTCATTCAGTTTACTAACTCGAGTATTGATAACAGCACTGTGCATGTTTAATCTGTTACTGAACTTATGACAAGTACATGGCATGCACACACATAACATATTTGAATATATGAAGCTGTTTATTATTGAAAATACTAAAATTAATAAATGTATCGCTACGTGCACAGCATGTCTACTGATCACGGTGAAGAGTGTGGGCATTGCTTCTAATAAATATGCTGTATTCAATAAACATTGTGGTTACTATAGATACAATAGACTGCATAAACAAATATCCTGTACATAAACACTTTATGAATCATGCAATGCTGCGTGATAAGGTGGATAGATTGTATGTGTGTTTGTCTTCTGAAGTGATTCAAAATAAGACATTTTTCTCTGGAAAAGTGTTTTAGTTACTCTTATGAACCTGTGTAGATGTCTTATATATAAACAGTTTATGAATCATGTACATTCGGGTATTTTAGGTTGTCTTCTGAAGTTCCAACTTACAGTACAAAATGAGCAATGACGTCATTTGAAAACGTTCTTATGTTATCCAATTGTCCAATAGAAACCTCCCGTTTGAATTCGAATTGTGACTCAGGAAATACATAGATGACATATAGATGGAAACATATAGACGAAGCGAATGCCTTTGTTGTGCCGAGAGTACTGTGTATATAAGTGTTATGTTACACAGCAAATTGTTGGATTGTTGGTATTTGTATGTACTAATATGTAAACAGAACAATTAATGGGATATAATCAATTTGGCAGTAATTTCCCTTCACCCAAGAGTGAAAACAGTGACCAAAGAAGTTAGCACAAATATACACATCGTTCGATTCGCTCTGATCTATGACCGTCCCTACAAATCTGTGTGAAAAGATGTATGTGCCCTCGGTTAAATTAGCTGGCTCCACCAATGAGCGTTCAGGTAACAAAAACTCGCATCAATTTCAATTTTTAAACCAATAGAATTCGTTATTGGTATATCACGTGATAGCTGAAGAATTAACAATACAGTTTGGCAAAAACATTGCGAATTTTCTCATTTTTAGTACATTTGGAGATTACTCTATTATGGCCTATTAGCAATAATAAAACAACCTCGTTTTGGAGAAAATAATTAGTTCAGATTACGCAGTGATTTAATGATTCGGATTTTTCATCTAACGAATATTGTTGTTTGTCATGCAAACGCAACATATTCATTATATGATAAATCATAATACAATTTGGTCTACAGCATGGATTATCAAACAACAATATTAAAACATATATCTTTTCGTTTATATGGTGTCTTTAAAGTCGAATTCAGGTTTGAATTGTTTGTTCCACATAAATACATTGATAGATAGAAAGTTTTCCCACGTGAAAACGTCTTCCACGTCTATTTCGTAGAGTTGGTGACGTAGCAAATTTAGCGAGCAAATACACAAGTAGATTAGAACGTTTCCTGAAATCAATGATATTGTTATTTGTTATATGGAGTTTTACACGAAGCACAATATACTGTGACCTCAATATAATGAACACCGTTATAATGAACTTCCTGATATAATGAACACATAGCGTGTCTCCCGTTCACAACAAACCCAATGTATTATGTACTTCATTATAGTGAACATTTCACTATAACAAACTAATTGTATGTCCCCCAAAGAGTTTGTTATAACGAGGCTACAGTTTATAAGGATATACCATTTTTTTCCAAATTGTCATTATGCTCACGCTTGTATGATTCTATATTCAAACTAGAAGGGGTCGTCGCTCTATCGTGTGCACGTGGCAAAAGTGAATCTGTATTGGACATCCTTAACTGAAAAACAAACATTCACCATCATTTACCACCGACACGCAGCAGTAAATGCAACGTTGTGTTTTATCGACAGTGAATACAGATTTATAATTTCCAGGTATAATGGTGAGGGAAAGACGAATACAACAATTTAAAATACCATTAATACAAATGAAAACATAACACACATATAAATGCCTTGCTCATAAAAAAATAATATAATGAATTGTTGTTAGCAGATTCATAACACAATTAATACAATTCCTTAATCAATGTATGTAAGCCTTTATTGACACTGTATCACTAAAACACAAGAATAATGTTTACTGGATATTTTCTTGAATAAAACTACTAAGACATGTTCCAACAATCGTGATACGAAAGCAGCCAAAATATGAATTGATATGATTACTACATGAAAATCTGAAATTAAAACAATGGCGGCACAAAAACAAATAAAGTGATGTTCCAAGAAAATATCATTTTTATTGAAATAATGAATTCATATCAACGCCTTATCGGGAAATCAATACTGGGCCATTAAATTGAATTGTCAAAGTACTTATTCATACATCAAATAATTGTAGTATTTTAATCTTGAATTTTTAAAATTCTCTTTATATAAGGGGCGCTGAAGCAATGAGATATACATATAGGCTTGTGAACGAATGTATTAGCATTGTAGCTATACCACAATTATGGTGTAACACTGAATATGTACTACTTCAACAGCACGTCAATTCAACTAGAAATCTGGATTGTTCAAATTAAGACTTGTTTTTCTGACTAATGTTCGTCGTTGGTGACATGATGGTGACATTTTTGTTGATTGTGTACACATGGATTTTCGTCCTACAACAAGTATCTAGACAACAGTGGCCCACAGCACCGATAATTTGTCTTTGAATGCACAGCTTTACTTCTAATTAGAAGCTTGAATGATTTGAGGAGATTATCTAAATGCTCATTATTATTACAGGGCAGTTGTTCGTTTAAACTAATGAGGACAAATATACAATTAAATTTCACTAAAATTTACCTTGGAAGAAATCTTTCATCAAGTAATGACATTTTGAGTATCAAACACATTCTGGATATTTAGTTGGTATAGTATAGTTGCACGAATCAGCAATAACAGGATAATAACTCCCTTACCAATCAGAAACAAAATTTGTTGTGATATTGTCTTTTATATATTACAGTCATGGTCTGATATTCCACTATCCACTTCCAGGCGGAGCCGAGGTCAACTATACACTCTGAGGGCCGACAAATCTGTATAAAGACTTCGGCACGGGTTAATTTTATGTATTATTTCTGATATTCAGATCGAGTGTGACGTCATCGTAGACGAGCAAATCCTTGTATAGCAGCCGTACAGACACGGCTACAAGATGACGTCACACTACCGTGGAATACCAGGAGGGTTATATATTTATTGTATTCATATACACAGTTTCTGAAACATGGATATGTTTTCGGTAGATTTTTATGCAATAAATAATGGAACTATTTGACGAAGTCTGAGCCGTAATGTTATGAGAAGACGGACACGGACACATGACAAGTTGTATAACACGATTGGCTGAAAAATAGTTTCATTTGCATAAATTAATATTAATGACGTACTGCAGAACCAATGTAAATCCCCCCCCAGTTAGTAAATTTAATGGAATAAACGATATTATTTGAGACGTAGTTTATTTTACACTTGACTGTACATTTAGGACCAAAAACACAGTAATAGTATCGACAGTGAATGGGTATGTGTTACACCTCGGGCGATCACGTTCAATACAGCCGTGTTTATCTGAGTTACCTCTGTCCCTTGTGTGAACCAATCTTTCAAATTAGTATTTCATCGCAAAAAGAATTACCGGTGTTATCATTACCCTGTAAGATGTTGAGCGTCTGTACATGATGTTCTTAATCTTAATTCTACTTGGATCATCTGTAAGCGTAAGTATTATCCGACCACTTTGATTACGTGCAATCGTGGACCCGAGGCAATTATGTCTAAAAAAAGGGGATTTAATCTTTTTTAATGTATTACGCGTAATGTGGAAAGGGAACCACTATTTGTAGAAATATTCACACTTGTTCTCGTCTTGGAGGTAAACATTGTTTCCTTTACTGCATATCCGACGTAAATGGTTAATCTGTGAAAACATAATTTGTTAAAATGAAATGCCTCGTACTGTTGATAACAATGTGTATCAGTCGATTTGATATTGAAACACGTAATATTATTCACTTTTAATATTTAATATCGCTATTTTCGCTGACAACTAAAATCCGCTAAATTAAATCTACGTAAAATGCAGTGTTTCCTTAACAAATTTGTGAAATTACAACAAAGGAAATATGCTCAAACATGAAAATAATGAGTTAGTATGGCAATAATCGAGGTAATGTGGATATTTAGTTAGTATGGTAATAATAGACGTAATATGGATATTCAGTTAGTATGGTAATAATAGACGTAATATGGATATTTAGTTAGTATGGTAATAATCGACGCAATATGGATATTTAGTTAGTATGGTAATAATAGACGCATTATGGATATTTAGTTAGTATGGTAATAATATACGCAATATGGATATTTAGGTAGTATGGTAATAATATACGCACTATGAATATTTAGTTGGTATGGTAATAATAGACGCAATATGGATATTTAGTTAGTATGGTAATAATAGACGCAATATGGATATTTATTTAGTATGGTAATAATAGACGCAATATGGATATTTAGTTAGTATGGTAATAATAGACGCAATATGGATATTTAGTTAGTATGACAATAATAGACGCAATATGGATATTCAGTTAGTATGGTAATAATAGACGCAATATGGATGTTTAGTTAGAATGGCAATAATAGACGCAATATGGATATTCAGTTAGGATGGTAAAAATAGAGGCAATATGGATATTTAGTTAGTATGGTAATAATATACGCAATATGAATATTTAGTTAGTAAGGTAATAATAGATGCAATATGGATATTTAGTTAGTACGGTAACAATAGACGCAATATGGATATTCAGTTAGTATGGTAATAATAGATTCAATATGGATATTCAGTTAGTATGGTAATAATAGATTCAATATGGATATTCAGTTAGTATGGTAATAATAGACGCAATATGGATATTTAGTTAGTACGGTAATAATAGACGCACTATGAATATTTAGTTAGTATGGTAATAATATACGCAATATGAATATTTAGTTAGTAAGGTAATAATAGACGCAATATGCATATTCAGTTAGTATGGTAATAATAGACGCATTATGGATATTTAGTTAGTATGGTAATAATATACGCAATATGAATATTCAGTTAGTATGACAATAATAGACGCAATATGGATATTTAGTTAGTATGGTAATAATAGACGCAATAAGGATATTTAGTTAGTATGGTAATAATGTACGCAATATGGATATTTAGTTAGTATGGTAATAATAGACGCAATATGGATATTTAGTTAGTATGGTAATAATAGACGTAATATGGATATTTAGTTAGTATGGTAATAATAGACGCTATGTGGATATTTAGTTGGTGTGGTAATAATAGACGCTATATGGATATTTAGTTGGTGTGGTAATAATAGAAGCAATATGGATATTTAGTTAGTATGGTAATAATAGACGCAATATGGATATTCAGTTAGTATGGTAATAATAGACGCATTATGGATATTTAGTTAGTATGGTAATAATATACGCAATATGAATATTCAGTTAGTATGACAATAATAGACGCAATATGGATATTTAGTTAGTATGGTAATAATAGACGCAATAAGGATATTTAGTTAGTATGGTAATAATGTACGCAATATGGATATTTAGTTAGTACGGTAATAATAGACGCAATATGGATATTTAGTTAGTATGGTAATAATAGACGTAATATGGATATTTAGAGAGTATGGTAATAATATACGCATTATGAATATTTAGTTGGTATGGTAATAATAGACGCAGTATGGATATTTAGTTAGTATGATAATAATAGACGCAATATGGATATTTAGTTAGTATGGTAATGATAGACGCAATATCAATATTTAGTTAGTATGGTAATAATACACGTAATATGGATATTTAGTTAGTATGGTAATAATAGACGCAATATGGATATTTAGTTGGTATGGTAATAATAGACTCAATATGGATATTTAGTTAGTATGGTAATAATAGACGTAATATGGATATTTAGTTAGTATGGTAATAATAGACGCAATATGGATATTTAGTTAGCATGGTAATAATAGACGCAATATGGATATTTAGTTAGTATTGTAATAATAGACGCAAAATGGATATTTAGTCAGTATGGTAATAATAGACGCACTATGAATATTAAATTAGTATGGTAATAATCGACGCAATATGGGTATTTAGTTAGAATGGCAATAATAGACGCAAAATGGATATTTAGTTAGTATGGTAATAATAGACGTAATATGGATATTTAGTTAGTATGGTAATAATAGACGCAATATGGATATTTAGTTAGTATGGTAATAATAGACGCAATATGGATATTTAGTTAGTATGGTAATAATAGACGTAATATGGATATTTAGTTAGTATGGTAATAATAGACGCAATATGGATATTTAGTTAGCATGGTAATAATAGACGCAATATGGATATTTAGTTAGTATGGTAATAATAGATGCAAAATGGATATTTAGTTAGTATGGTAATAATAGACGCACTATGAATATTAAGTTAGTATGGTAATAATCGACGCAATATGGGTATTTAGTTAGAATGGCAATAATAGACGCAATATGGATATTCAGTTAGTATGGTAATAATAGATGCAATATGGATATTTAGTTAGTATGGTAATAATAGACGCAATATGGATATTTAGTTAGTATGACAATAATAGACGCAATATAGATATTTAATTACAATGGTAATAATAGACGAAATATGGATATTTAGTGAGTACGTAATAATAGACGCACTATGAATATTCAGTTAGTATGGTAATAACAGTCGCAATATGGATATTTAGTTAGTATGGTACTAATAGACGCAATATGGATATTTAGTTGGTATGGTAATAACAGACGCAATATGGATATTCAGTTAGTATGGTAATAATAGACGCAATATGGATATTTAGTTAGTATAGTAATAATAGACGCAATATGGATATTTAGTTAGTATGGTAATAGTAGATGTAATATGGATATTTTGTTAGTATGGTATTAATAGACGCAATATGGATATTTAGTTAGTACGGTAATAATAGACGCAATATGGATATTTAGTTTGTATGGTAATAATAGACGCAATATGGATATTTAGTTAGTATGGTAATAATAGACGTAATATGGATATTTAGTTAGTATGGTAATAATAGACGCTATGTGGATATTTAGTTGGTGTGGTAATAATAGACGCTATATGGATATTTAGTTGGTGTGGTAATAATAGAAGCAATATGAATATTTAGTTAGTATGGTAATAATAGACGCAATATGGATATTCAGTTAGTATGGTAATAATAGACGCATTATGGATATTTAGTTAGTATGGTAATAATATACGCAATATGAATATTCAGTTAGTATGACAATAATAGACGCAATATGGATATTTAGTTAGTATGGTAATAATAGACGCAATAAGGATATTTAGTTAGTATGGTAATAATGTACGCAATATGGATATTTAGTTAGTACGGTAATAATAGACGCAATATGGATATTTAGTTAGTATGGTAATAATAGACGTAATATGGATATTTAGTTAGTATGGTAATAATATACGTTATATGGATATTTAGTTGGTATGGTAATAATAGACGCAATATGGATATTTAGTTAGTATGGTAATAATAGACGTAATATGGATATTTAGAGAGTATGGTAATAATATACGCATTATGAATATTTAGTTGGTATGGTAATAATAGACGCAGTATGGATATTTAGTTAGTATGATAATAATAGACGCAATATGGATATTTAGTTAGTATGGTAATGATAGACGCAATATCAATATTTAGTTAGTATGGTAATAATACACGTAATATGGATATTTAGTTAGTATGGTAATAATAGACGCAATATGGATATTTAGTTGGTATGGTAATAATAGACTCAATATGGATATTTAGTTAGTATGGTAATAATAGACGTAATATGGATATTTAGTTAGTATGGTAATAATAGACGCATTATGAATATTTAGTTAGTATGGTAATAATAGACGCAATATGGATATTTAGTTAGTATGGTAATAATATACGCAATATGAATATTTAGTTAGTAAGGTAATAATAGATGCAATATGGATATTCAGTTAGTATGGTAATAATAGACGAAATATGGATATTTAGTTAGTATGGTAATAATTGACGCATTATGGATATTTAGTTAGTATGGTAATAATATACGCAATATGAATATTCAGTTAGTATGACAATAATAGACGTAATATGAATATTTAGTTAGTATGGTAATAATAGACGTAATATGGATATTTAGTTAGTATGGTAATAATAGACTTAATATGGATATTTAGTTAGAATGGTAATAATAGACGCAATATGGATATTTAGTTAGAATGGTAATAATAGACGCAATATGGATGTTTAGTTAGTATGGTAATAATAGACGCAATATGGATATTTAGTTATTATGGTAATAATAGACGTAATATGGATATTTAGTTAGTATGGTAATAATAGACGCATTATGAATATTTAGTTAGTATGGTAATAATAGACGCAATATGGATATTTAGTTAGTATGGTAATAATATACGCAATATGAATATTTAGTTAGTAAGGTAATAATAGACGCGATATGGATATTCAGTTAGTATGGTAATAATAGAAGCAATATGGATATTTAGTTAGTACGGTAATAATAGACGTAATATGGATATTTAGTTAGTATTGTAATAATAGACGCAATATGGATATTTAGTTAGTACGTAATAATAGACGCATTATGAATATTTAGTTAGTATGGTAATAATAGACGCAATATAGATATTTAGTTAGTATGGTAATAATATACGAAATACGAATATTTAGTTAGTAAGGTAATAATAGATGCAATATGGATATTCAGTTAGTATGGTAATAATAGACGCAATATGGATATTTAGTTAGTACGGTAATAATAGACGTAAAATGAATATTTAGTTGGTAAGGTAATAATAGACGCGATATGAATATTCAGTTAGTATGGTAATAATAGACGCAATATGGATATTTAGTTGGTACGGTAATAATAGACGCAATATGAATATTTAGTTAGTAAGGTAATAATATACGCACTATGAATATTTAGTTAGTAAGGTAATAATAGACGCAATATGCATATTCAGTTAGTATGGTAATAATAGACGCATTATGGATATTTAGTTAGTATGGTAATAATATACGCAATATGAATATTCAGTTAGTATGACAATAATAGACGCAATATGGATATTTAGTTAGTATGGTAATAATAGACGCAATAAGGATATTTAGTTAGTATGGTAATAATGTGCGCAATATGGATATTTAGTTAGTATGAAAATAATAGACGCAATATAGATATTCAGATAGTATAGTAATAATAGACGCAATATGGATATTTAGTTAGTATGGTAATAATAGACGCAATATGGATATTTAGTTAGAATGGCAATAATAGACGCAATATGGATATTTAGTTAGTATGGTAATAATAGACGCAATATGGATATTTAGTTAGTATGGTAATAATAGACGTAATATGGATATTTAGTTAGAATGGTAATAATAGACGCAATATGGATGTTTAGTTAGTATGGTAATAATAGACGCAATATGGATATTTGGTTAGTATGGTAATAATAGACGTAATATGGAAATTTAGTTAGTATGGTAATAATAGACACATTATGAATATTTAGTTAGTATGGTAATAATAGACGCAATATGGATATTTAGTTAGAATGGTAATAATAGACGCTATATGGATATTTAGTTAGTATGGTAATAATAGACGCAATATGGATATTTAGTTTGAATGGTAATAATAGACGCAATATGGACGTTTAGTTAGTATGGTAATAATAGACGCAATATGGATATTTAGTTAGTATGGTAATAATAGAAATTTTAAGTTTACTGACTATTTGTCATTGTAATAATTATTGCGTATCATTTCTGAAAACTTAATTAGGAAGACAACTAGTGAGAACGTATTACGTCGTAGATGACGACATATTTCCTTTATTTCGACTAGGATCGTAAATCAAATTAAATTCAAAGTGCTAAGACCTGTTATCACGTGACACACATGTTCTTCTGTTTTTATGTATATGAATTAAATTAATGCTAGCTTAATTCAATAAACGTTTTCTGCAGGAGATGGAAAGTGACATGTCAATGAAAACATTCAATTTTAATTTTAATCTGAGGTTTGCATTGACGCCGTTTAACCCACTGCGAGACGTCGTCTGTTTCCTTGTTTTAATCATAATCACAATATTATCAACGAATGCCAAAGAGAATATGCATTGTGTAACTGGATAGAAACATCCAGGCATACTGATTATAGTTTCGAGACATAATTCAGAATTTTGAATCTCATTCAACCCCAGGGAGTAAAAGTGCCCTGTATGCAAATTGTGATCATACTAGTCTTCTGAATCAATTTTCACTGAAGGTCAACTTTTGGAACTATGCGTTAGGTCACCAAAATGTCATAAGAAATCATTTTCAGAAAAATATGTATTTCTTATTTTCCGTACATTAGGTTTCATAGCATACCACTCATATGCAAATTAAACCTATTTATGGTGGCACAAATATATTTTAATTTTAAATTCTACAGTGTTGTATTCAGAATCTTAAATTTATTTTAACAGATTTTGACAGATTTCCTTTTTTTGTTTTGTTTTAGTATTACATATAATTAACGTTTATAAATATGTTATCATGTTACATTTCTTCAAGAAAACATCACTACAGTAGCTTATTTGATATTTTTTAATCTCTGGGCAGTGGAAACAATGCTGGAATTTCAGTCACATGTATTTTTCAAAACCAGGATTCTTGACAAAATTGCAACTTATGATATTTAATTTCATGGGGTTGGCAAGAATCCAAAAATATATTTGATATGATAAACCCCAAAATCAGTTCGTATTACAGCTAATGGTTAATTAAAAGTTGTTTTTAATTATTGCAATATTTCACCCACTTACCCCAGTGTGTGTGTATTTATGCCATATATATAATCTTACTGATAACATTACTGATCACTTGGTCAGTTGTGATTACAGCAAATAATCCAACGATTATGCCATCTTTAGCAGTGTAAAATGACATCAAACTTGATTTTTAATATTTTTTATATTCACGAAATAAAAACACACAAATATAAATAATTTATTCATATATGTCATATTTATGTTGATTTGAATATGCTGGTTACTATGTGTATCATCAATACAGAAGAGAAGCATTAAGGTACAAGGCTACTCATTTTGCAATAACACGTACTCCAGAGCAATGTAATGACTTTGACCACCAAAAAAAAGTTGGGGTTCACCAACTTGAATATTTGTCAGCATTATAACGCTTTTACCACAGGTTTCTATGGCAGGAATATTATGCCATTACATAAAATGAAATCCGGTGACATAGGCTGAAACAAATACATTGTTAGTGTTGTTGTTGTTGTTTTTTGTTCGACTTATTATTAAAATATCTTCGTTTTAAAAAGTGTTGAAAAAGCAATATTTCTCCAACATTATTTTCCATGGAACTGTTCTAAAATGTTTAGAAAAATATTAGGACAGGTTTCTCAAATAAAACGTCACTGTAATACACAAATAAATGCTATTTTATTGTGTCATGAAACATAATTGTACATAATTCACCAATGAACATTGTCATGTGATTTATGACCAATGTTCATTTATGAGTAGGCTTTCACCTTAAACTGAAGAAGTTTTAAATACCAAAAAAAAATATTTCAGCTAACTGCAATGATGGACATGGTATAATATTTAGTACACTAATAAACATATTAAGTGCATATAATTTTATTTTGTAGGTGGGTAGCCATAACTGATTTACCAACCAAAGGTGTCTTTGACATGCCAAGTTGTCTTCAGAAATCGTAAAAGGTTTATCACATTCGAGGTACTATTATACATTTGTGTTACGCAATTAAGCCATTAGAAATTAACAACACGCTTAAATTACAATGTAGTAGTGAAAAATACTGTAACACAACGAGTAAGAATTTTCATAGAGCAAGTTTTCTATAAAATTATTATCATATAATGATAAGAAAATATCAAAAAATGTGTCCGAATATGTGGTATTTATTTATTTATTTATTTATTTATTTATTTATTTATTTATTTATTTATTTATTTATTTATTTATTTATTTATTTATTTATTTATTTATTTATTTATTTATTTATTTATTTATTTATTTATTTATCTTGGGTACTCAGGGAACTTTCTTAAACAATAACAGGAGATTTAATTTCACTAAAAATGAATTTTAGGGAAAATTTACTAAAATATGGTATTAGATTATTTAAATGCTAAAATCTCATCTGAATAGGCACCAATTTCAGATCTACCGAGTACATTTTTTATATGATACTAGTAAGAGAACATATGTATAGAATTAACACACTTACTTCAGTGTGTCAACTATTGCAATTGATTAAAAACAATCTTAAAACAAATAACACTACCTGTAATTATGAGATTGAATTATGACACATAGTGTATTATGAAATCATACTAAGACCATGAACTTGAATATCAAACAGGAGACGAACTTTCATCAAAAATTGAGATTTTTATCAATAAAAAGTGTACCCAAATTGTGATAATTTGTCACTACATAAGAGTCAAACAATCAAGTGTAATCTCCACTGAGTATGCAAGCATTTTGAAAAAAACAATATGTATCAATGACGACGATATATTAAAGTTAATCTTGTCAAAACTGATACGATTCTCAATACAACATTGTATAATTCGAACCCTGAACATTCTTGTTATCATAAATATATTATCCAATGATTATGGTGAACCCTGGTGACTTAATGTTGACCTCTCATGTAAATTAATTCAGTAGACTACAATAATCCCAACTTGCATGATCATTTTTCTTTCCTTGGGTTGAACAAATTCAATTTCTAAACCACTTTCTGAATTCTGCCCCCAGACTGTTTTACGTTAGTCATATTATCCTGATTGCATCCGGTTAGTTCTAAGGCAATGATTGTTCTATCTTACTCATATTATCTTACATGCTTCTTGCTAGTTCTAAGGCAGTGGTTGCTTTACTTCGGAAATAATATCATTTTTGCGTCATGCTATTTATAAAGGAATGATTACTTAGTAATTGTGTCATATGTATAACACTGTAATTAAATTGAAGTATAAATATAGAAACGTCATTGTTTTCATTTGTCTGGCATATATCAAATCTGAAATGCCATATACATTCGACAATTCAATCAGGAATTTCCATGAGGAGGCTCATTCTAATAATTATATTATTGGATAACTAATGCCCTCAGTAGGCCGTAGGCCACAAATTTCTGAAGTACACAATATATATATATATATACATTGTTACCCACAGGGTTGTATTTAAATATGTTTGTTCAGCAATTCATGATTTATAACTAGCGACATGCCTTACTTTTGTAATTGTTAACGATAGCTTCCGACAGACCTTTGACTCTTAAAAGTAAGAAGCAACAAGACTCCTATTGTACATGTTCAGTATGCGTCGGTAAAACGTTTTGACCAGAACTATCATTGGTATTTATAATGTGTTTCCTATATTTTAGCTTCGAACTTCAATGCTTTCTAAGATTATACGGATAGTTTAATTCACTTCTTTTTTTCTTCAAACATCCAATTATGTTAAGTTGAGTGGCAGTATACTAATCATTTCAGGTACAACAATTAGCAAATTAAAATGCATACTAATATGAACCATCTTATATATACAAACAAAGCTGAAAATGATGAGAAGCAATTAGCTAAATCATATAATCAACTACACAAACATGAATAAATAATGAAAATAAATATAAAACAAAATGGTATAGTCAATCTGTGAAAATATACAAATATTATTCTATTATTATTAAATTTAAACATTCTACATAAATATGAAATATTCCAAAACAGTTAATGCAAATAACATAATTAGTAAGATCAATAAGCGAATATCAACATACCGTATATGTGTGTTAAATAACTTTCGAATCTAATCAGTGTTTTTTTTAGATTTACAATTGTCATATATAGACTCGTTGTTCCGGTATTAACCTCACAATATCGACCTCACAATATTCACCCTATGTTTTCAACTGTTTATACGAAAATGGCAAAATATGAAGTAAATTTGACAAAATAAAAATCAATTTTTATTTCATGGTCATATTATTTTTCAAGGCGGCGAGAATCCTGAACATGTGATTAATAAAGGAAATATAACGACTGTCGAGTATATATTTCTCTTTATGTTGCTGTCATTGTTTTCGTACATGGTATTATAAACACATTGCAGAAAATGGTTTATTAAGTTCATCGACTACAATCGCTTACAATACAGAATTACGTTGTAGTAGTGAAAACTACACTCAGTTATGTGAGAAAATTAATTGTCAACTGAATTGTATTCGTAATAAAAAAAATCGGCCGGTACAAAATCAGCATTTTGTATGTGATGACATCATTGCAGCCTGTTCAACAAAAATGTATTTAACACAGTAAAAATGAAAACATTGACCTTAGAATAAATAGAGTATGTTGTGATATGTAAATATAACTTATTAAACAAATATTGAATTGCAAGCTATTGACATTTCATTTTATTATTTCGTTATTTGATTGCGGTACAGAAAGTTATATAATCAACCGATGACCTGTTTCCATAAGAGTCTAGCTCTGCAAAGCCGTCAGGGAGGAAACAATTTTACTGTCGTTTTTGAAATAATTTCTCCATATTTTCCATGCTCTATTATATGTTACATTAAAGCATTGGAATGATGCATGGATGTATGTATGCAGATTCCATGAACTGCAATTAATTGATATTGATCATATACATGCATTTCATTCATGTCCCTATATATTTACAGTACAGTAACATTTAATAGAATGAATGTGTCAACACTGCGAAACACCTGACACCATTTTAAGAATACATGGCATGGCATTCCTATATGTTTTTCGCAATGGTTCGACCATTATACGCCGTATTTATGACTAAATGGGAGAACGCACTGACAATTAATTGAAACACTACAATAATATAATACAAAACTATATGAAATTCTATTGAGCTGTGCCATATCTGTTTTAAAATTAGTGAAAAACATATAATTCCAACGATGCTCGAGATAATATAGGAGTCTTAATAAGATTATACTCATCAATACTATGAAAGCCTACTTCGAACTTGTTTAAGCCTTTGAGCTGAATAAATCATTAATTTTCACCCGTATATGCTAGGCGCCACCATTAATAGTGATTTATTTTTTATAACTGACAAACGCCTGTAACTCCTCTCAGTGCTTTCAATGTCATTAACTAATTCAACACCTGTCAATATTTAAAGCGCTATTGGAACTTTTAAATCGGTGTTAATGTTTCTTGTTGGGGGTTGCAAGTCACTCCTTTTTGTCTGTAATGGATATGTGATGACGTTAAACTTAAAAGGCGCACTTATAGGGATTATGAAACGCAACTTTTAGATGCAACGACATAGAATCAATAAAAATGTATAAAAAACAGAAGTCGGTTGTTATTGTAACCATATGTCAATTCTTGCCGTAGTGCGAATGTTTACAAAAAAAAACATGTCCTCTTATCTGAGATTGTAAGCGGCTGCACCATAGTACATAACCTTAGCTCAATAAACCATTACAGCAACCATTAGGCGGGATTATAAATGCTTTTCTAGGATTTTAAAATCCATTACTCATATTAAATGAGTTTTACCAATCTTGCTAGATTTTGAATTCACTCAGTTGTATTATACTTCAGATAATATTCAGTAAAGTAACATATGTTTGTGAATCTTTGTTCATACATTGAACAGCGACCTCTTACATACTGTTATTTCAAATATACATACAAGCATACTCGAATTTATATATTTTAATTCATAAGCATCACATAGATGTTTCTTTATAGTCATGTGGCTTAAAGCGGGAGAGTCGTCACCTGCGCACGCGCGGAAATTGAGTCCCAGGCGACGATAACAACACACGCTGAAAAGGCAAAGGCTCATTGGTGGACGCTTGTTTGTAAACAATGACACGCTATGGCCATCTGACGCATGCGCAGGTGACGATTCCCCCGCTTTAAGGTCGACTATTCATTACAAACTTTACAAAATAGCAAAACTTTCATGAAAGCTATGCATTACCATACAGTGTAGCGGCAAACAATTTCCCACCAGTAGACATAGTGTTTTCAACTCACTGCAATGGAAACCAGGATGTCGCGAACATGCTGTAAATATTCAAGATAGAAACACACAATTGGTATCAAAATGATCATACGAAATTTGACATCGATTATGTAAGTTACATAAATGGTTTGGCATTGTTGACTTAGCAATAATAAAAAAAAATATTACTTATATAAAAAATCTGAAAATCTGGTTTGTATAATACTGTATTGAAAATGAAAAAGTAAATGTAAATCTGAATACAAGAATACTTTATGTAATCATAGAAAATCATTGATCCCGACTAACTATGACTAGTGTCATTTAACAAACATATATAACAGTCACACTACGAATATATACACACGCAAAAAGTAAACATAAGAATGCGTTGACACACGTAACACACATATCGGCGGTGTATAACACATTGAAATCAATTTTAAAATACGAATACATGGATGAATATAATCAATATTCATGTTTTTACAATGAGTCAAATATGCCATGAGAGCAGGACCATTTTTAGCAACAAAGTTGTGATAACCAATGATTGATCGCTTTAGTATAAATAATTAATGTATCGTATTATACAGTTTATAATGGAAAACGCGCATTTTGATTGTTGTCACATGTGATGAGTGTTGAATGTGATAGTCACGTGAGTCATATATACAACTAACATATATATTTGCTTGCTGAAGGAAAATTTACAAAACAAATAGACTTAGTCTGGCGAATTGTGATCAAGTGTATAATCCGAATAAGTTCACATCCCACGTCAGAATGGGTTTAAACGTCATGTCATACATAGTCAGAATGGGTTCACACCTCATGTCAATCATAGTCAGAATGGGTTCACTCATCACATTCAACATAGTCAGAATGGGTTCACCCACCATGTCACACATAGTCAGAATGGGTTTACACGTCATGTCAAACACAGTCAGAAGGGGTTCACACCTCGTATCATACATAGTTAGAATGGGTTCACACCTCATGTCAAACATATGCAGAATGGTTTCAATCACCATGTCAAATATAGTCAGAAGGGGTTCACACCTCGTGTCATACATAGTTAGAATGGGTTAACATTTCATGTCAAACATATTCAGAATGGTTTCACTCACCATGTCACACATAGTCAGAATTGGTGTACACGTCATGTCAAAGACAGTCAGAATGCGTTCACACCTCATGTCAAATATAGCCAGAATGGGTTCACACCTCTTGTCATACATATTCAGAATGGTTCACCCACCATGTCAAACACAGGAAAATGGGTTCATTCGTCTTGTCTAACATGGAATAGATTTGTTGACCATGTTAAATATACTCAGAATGAGTTAACACCTCATGTTAAACATAGTCAGTATTAGTTCACACGCCGTGACAAACGTAGTCAGAATGGCGTCACCCACCATGTCAAACATAATCAGAATGAGTTCACACCTAATGTCAAACATAGTCAGTATGTGTTCACACCTCATGTCAAACATAGTCAGAATTTGATCACACGTCATGTCAAACATAGCCAGAATGGATTCACTCACCGTGTCAAACATAGCCAGAATGGATTCACTCACCGTGTCAAACATAGCCAGAATGGATTCACTCACCGTGTCAAACATAGCCAGAATGGATTCACTCACCGTGTCAAACATAGCCAGAATGGATTCACTCACCATGTCAAACATAGTCAGAATCAGCTCACATCTCATGTCAAATACACTCAGAATCGGTTCACTCACCTTGCAAGACTTAGCCAGAATGGGTTCACACACCTTCTCAAACATAGTCAGAATGAGTTCACAAGTCATGTCAAACATAGTCAGAATAAGTTCACACCTAATATTAACATAATACGAATGTGTTCGCTCATCATGTAAAACATAGACAGAATGAGTTCACCCACAACGTCGAACATAGTCAGAATGAGTTTACATGTCACGTCAAACATAATCAGAATGAGTTCACACCTCATGACAAACATAGTCAGAATTGGTTCACATGTAATCTAAAACATTGTCAGAATCGGCGTAATCATCTTGCCAAAGATAGCCAGAATAGCGTCATCCGCCATGTAAAACATTGTCAGAATGGATTCACACCTCATGTAAAACATTGTTAGAATGGATTCACACCTCATGTAAAACATTGTCAGAATGGATTCACACCTCATGTAAAACATTGTCAGAATGGATTCACACCTCATGTAAAACAGTCAGAATGAGTTCACCCATCTTGTCATCTAATGTAAAACATATTCAGAATCGGTTCACACAGCTTGTCAAACATAGCCATAATGGGTTCACCTACCAAGTGAAACGTTGTCAGAACGTAGACAGGGTGGTTACACTCATTCAGAATGATTTTTCACCTCACGTTAAACATAGCCAGAATGGGTTCACCCACGATGTCAAACTTAGTTAGAATGAGTTCACCCACCACGTCGAACATAGTTAGAATAAGTTCACACGTCACGTCAAATATAATCAGAATGCGTTCATACCTCTTGACAAACATAGTCATGTCAAATATAGTCAAAATGCATTCCCTCCTCTAGTCAAACATAGTCAGAATGGAATCACATCTAATGTAAAACATAGTCAGAATGGAATCACATCTAATGTAAAACATAGTCAGAATGGAATCACATCTAATGTAAAACATAGTAAGAATGGAATCACATCTAATGTAAAACATAGTAAGAATGGGTTCACTCACTATGTCAAACAGTCAACATAGGTTACGCAATATGTCAAAAATTATCAGAAAGTGTTTACTCACCATGTCAAACATAGTCAGAATGGAATCACGTCTAATGTAGAACAAAGACATAATGGGTCACTCCATATGTAAAACATAGTCAGAATGAGTTACACCTCATATGAAACATTGTAAGAATTGGTTCTCTCACTATGTCAAACATAGTCAGCATGAATTCCCTCCTCTAGTCAAACATAGTCAGAATGGAATCACATCTAATGTAGAACAAAGACATAATGGATCACTCCCTATGTAAAACATAGTCAGAATGGGTAACCTCATATAAAACATAATAAGAATGGGTTCGCTCACCATGTCCAATATAGTCACAATGAGTTCACAGGTTATGTCAAACATAGTCAAAATGATTTCTCACCTCACCCCAATTTAGAATGGGTTTACACACTTTAGAAAACATAGACAGAATGGGTTCACCCACGATGTCAAACTTAGTTAGAATGAGTTCACCCACCACGTCGAACTTAGTTAGAATGAGTTCACCCACCACGTCGAACATAGTTAGAATGAGTTCACCCACCACGTCGAACATAGTTAGAATGAGTTCACACGTCACGTCAAAAATAATTAGCAAGGTTTCACACGTCATGTCAAACATAGTCAGAATAAGTTCACACCTAATATTAACATAATACGAATGGGTTCGCTCATCATGTCAAACATTGCTAGTATTGGCTCATTCGCCATTTCAAACATAGTCAGAATGAGTTCACACGTCATGTCAAACATAGTCAGAATGGAATCACATATAATGTACAACTAAAACAGAATGGCTCACTCACTATGTCAACAGTCAGCATGGGTTCACACCTCAAGTCAAACATAGCCAGAATGGACTGACTACACATATCAGACATAATCAGAATGGGTTCGCACCTCAGGTAAAACAATGTCATAATGGGTTCACTCACAATGACAAATGTGTTCAGAATGGGTTCTCCCATCTTGTCAAACATAGCCCGAATGGATTCACATTTCATGTCAAACATAGTCAGAATGAGTTCAATCACTATATACAACGTAGTCAGAATGAGCTTAAACCTCTTGTCACACAAAATCAGTACAAATTCTCACCACGCATCAACACCTCATGTAAACATAGTAAAAATTGGTTCGCTCACCATGTCAATAATAGTCAGAATGAGTTCACACATCATGTCAAACATAGTCAGAATGGGTTCGCTCACCATGTAAACCTTAGTTTGGATGAGTTCACACCTCATGTCAAAAGCGTTTATTCACGATGTCAAATATAGTCAGAATAGATTCACGTCTTATGTCAAACATAGTCATAATGAATTGACAAATCATGACAAATATAGTCAGAATAGGTTCACACCTAATATTAACCCTAATATTAATGGGTTCGCTCATCATGTCAAACATAGTCAGTGTGGGTTCATTCGCCATTTAAAACATAGAAAGAATGAGTTCACGCATCTTTTCACACATAATCAGAATGGGTTCACAACGTTTGTCAAACATTGTCAGAATGGGTTCACCCACCATGTCAAACATAGTCAGAATGGGTTCACAACTCTTGTCAAACATAGTCAGAATGGGTTCACAACTCTTGTCAAACATAGTCAGAATGAGTTTAAACCTCCTGTCAAACATAGTCAGAATGAGTTCACAACTCTTGTCAAACATAGTCAGAATGGGTTCACAACTCTTGTCAAACATAGTCAGAATGGGTTAACAACTCTTGTCAAACATAGAATGGGTTCACAACTCTTGTCGAACATAGAATGGGTTCACAACTCTTGTCAAACATAGTCAGAACGGGGTCACAACTCTTGTCAAACATAGTCAGAATGGGTTCACAACTCTTGTCAAACATAGTCAGAATGGGTTCACAGCTCTTGTCAAACATAGTCAGAATGGGTTAACACCTCTTGTCAAACATAGTCAGAATGGGTTCACAACTCTTGTCAAACATAGTCAGAATGGGTTCACAACTCTTGTCAAACATAGTCAGAATGGGTTCACAACTATTGTCAAACATAGTCAGAATGGGTTAACACCTCTTGTCAAATATAGTCAGAATGGGTTCACAACTATTGTCAAACATAGTCAGAATGGGTTTAAACATCTTGTCAAACATAGTCAGAATGGGTTCAAACCTCTTGTCAAACATAGTCAGAATGGGTTCACAAGTATTGTCAAACATAGTCAGAATGGGTTCACAATTATTGTCAAACATAATCAGAATGGGTTCACAACTCTTGTCAAACAGTGTCAGAATGGGTTCACAGCTCTTGTCAAACATAGTCAGAATGGGTTAACACCTCTTGTAAAACATAGTCAAAATGGGTTCACAGCTCTTGTCAAACATAGTCAGAATGGGTTCGCAACTCTTGTCAAACATAGTCAGAATGGGTTCACAACTCTTGTCAAACATAGTCAGAATGGGTTAACACCTCTTGTCAAACATAGTCAGAATGGGTTCACAGCTCTTGTCAAACATAATCAGAATGGGTTCACAGCTCTTGTCAAACATAGTCGGAATGGGTTCACAACTCTTGTCAAACATAGTCAGAACGGGGTCACAACTCTTGTCAAACATAGTCAGAATGGGTTCACAACTCTTGTCAAATATAGTCAGAATGGGTTCACAACTCTTGTCAAACATAGTCAGAATGGGTTCAAACCTCTTGTCAAACATAGTCAGAATGGGTTCACAATTATTGTCAAACATAATCAGAATGGGTTCACAACTCTTGTCAAACAGTGTCAGAATGGGTTCACAGCTCTTGTCAAACATAGTCAGAATGGGTTCACAGCTCTTGTCAAACATAGTCGGAATGGGTTCACAACTCTTGTCAAACATAGTCAGAACGGGGTCACAACTCTTGTCAAACATAGTCAGAATGGGTTAACACCTCTTGTCAAATATAGTCAGAATGGGTTCACAACTCTTGTCAAACAGTGTCAGAATAGGTTCACAGCTCTTGTCAAACATAATCAGAATGGGTTCACAGCTCTTGTCAAACATAGTCGGAATGGGTTCACAACTCTTGTCAAACATAGTCAGAACGGGGTCACAACTCTTGTCAAACATAGTCAGAATGGGTTAACACCTCTTGTCAAATATAGTCAGAATGGGTTCACAACTCTTGTCAAACATAGTCAGAATGGGTTCAAACCTCTTGT
The DNA here is from genome assembly GCF_978046115.1 of Saccoglossus kowalevskii. Classification (NCBI taxonomy): domain Eukaryota; kingdom Metazoa; phylum Hemichordata; class Enteropneusta; family Harrimaniidae; genus Saccoglossus; species Saccoglossus kowalevskii. The sequence continues at coordinate 7,342,446 of NC_140662.1, forward strand.
CAAACATAGTCAGAATGGGTTCACAATTATTGTCAAACATAATCAGAAAGGGTTCACAACTCTTGTCAAACAGTGTCAGAATGGGTTCACAGCTCTTGTCAAACATAGTCAGAATGGGTTAACACCTCTTGTAAAACATAGTCAAAATGGGTTCACAGCTCTTGTCAAACATAGTCAGAATGGGTTCACAACTCTTGTCAAACATAGTCAGAATGGGTTCACAACTCTTGTCAAACATAGTCAGAATGGGTTAACAGCTCTTGTCAAACATAGTCAGAATGGGTTCACAACTCTTGTCAAACATAGTCAGAATGGGGTCACAATTATTGTCAAACATAGTCAGAATGGGTTCACAACTCTTGTCAAACATAGTCAGAATGGGTTCACAACTCTTGTCAAACATAGTCAGAATGGGGTAACAGCTCTTGTCAAACATAGTCAGAATGGGTTCACAGCTCTTGTCAAACATTGTCAGAATGGGTTCACAACTCTTGTCAAACATAATCAGAATTGGTTCACAGCTCTTATCAAACATAGTCAGAATGAGTTCACAGCTCTTGCCAAACATAGTCAGAATGGGTTCACAACTCATAATTTGTTTCTTCGTAAATCAGAGTGACGTACTAATTCCAAAAACCGTGATTACCTCGACAAACGTATATTCTGAAAAAAATATGGCAAGCAACTTGTAGGAACAACAACAATAATTCTCGATTTTATGACATGTTGAAAAAAGACTTATATACTGTTATTATGGTGAGTGTTCTGCTTTACTGTGCCAAATTAAGAAATTACCACTAAGCACTTTTATCTCACAATATCTGTTTTAAAAAAATAAAGCTCGGGGTAGTAATGTCAATTAGTGTATGTACAATAGTGAAACTCATAGAATGATTCGCGTGTCATAGTACAATATTTTGAAAAAAACTAGATCAAATAGCCTATTTGTTTACCATCCACTCACTATGTTACCGGTTTGAGAATGGTATACTGCATCACAGTGGATACAATTTGGCCGATTTCCTTAATAAATACTAGTAGTTTATCTTAATTTTATTTGGTTTAAAGCGATACGGTAGCCGTACAAACAAGGTATTTCAGTTGTAATGGGTCACATATCGATCGAACGCGGTGCGACCACTGTAGTGCAGTTTTTATATATAAATATATATTATTTCACGATTACATTTTCGATTGTGATAAACCAATGGGAATGACATCACTCGTATTTGTGCATAATTGATTTTCGATACAGGGGTAATATAAACAAACACAGTTGTCCCTGATGACATAGAAAGGCTCACATAAAACGTAGTGTTGCTTGAACATTGCGAGAGATAGTTTGCAATAAAAGACGGATTTGCCAGGTACCTGAAAATGTCGATATTATGAGACAATTTCATTTGACCATGGACACTTGTCGTTAAACTAGACGTTCTGCCGTAAGAGATTAAATTTAGCTGTGGTCAGTGTTCATGAATCTTACAGTCTGCACAGAATGTGTCTCCTAGTTGCATTTCAAATTAACCATGTAATATTATATATAAGTCACAATGCCCATTGATCATTACATTAATTCGAATATGCAATAAATAATACTAACAATTCATTGATTTTGACAAATATTGTGTGTTTATAATCAATGACTACCATTATACCACAAAGAAAGTACTAAATGTGATCACTAATGCTGATCATAATCGCATAAACCATTTACAACTAGATATATTTAGTGTATAAATATATTCTTAAACGCTTCATTCTAGTATCTTGGCGTAAAAATAATAATAATGCTACAACAATTGATTTGTGTTAATGAGTGTTTTAAATCAGATTTATGAGGTAAGATTTTTTTTGTTTTACATTTTACATACATCAGCAGCGTAACGTCCACGGGAAGTCTACCAAGGGCTTGTACAATTCTGGCCGAACAACCATTTGCCTACTAAATCGGCTACTAGTAGATAACCGAGGTCCCCCCCCAACAAAATAACCACACGAAGATTACAATGAGCGGAGACCCCCCCCCCCCAACAATGCCACCATGTATAGATTATTAGGTACATACCTCCAGCAAAACGTCTAGTTTACCTATTATGGCCAAAGATCAACTGTATTTTACATTTTGTGGCCGACCGGTTTCGTGGAGAAGTATGTATATATTCTATACGTGTTCTCCCAAGAAACCATAACGAATGGCAGCCTGTAAATAGCCACATCGCCACAATAGACAAGCATTGTGGGACTTATTCACATCAAAAAAGTATATATCTGTAATTACACTTAATTAGTTGACAGTTAACATTTTAAAATTATCATATATTGAGAGCCAAACTGCAAAATTCACCGCGAGACCTAAAGCGTGTTTATAATATTTTATTCCTAGTTACTACATTTTGAGTGCGTTCGTATATCAGCATTAATTGTTATTAATTTTAATTAATATTAATATATATTTGAAGATAATTCAAGATGTACCATATCAATATTAGTTTAGTACGTTTTATTGGCATCATAATATTTAAATGATAGATATGTTCTATAAAGTAAAGTATTGAGTTTATTTTACAATTACATCAATACAAAAATCATAAAAAAGCGATGATAGCATGACAGTAAAAGTGCTTCATATAAACCATTTATCAACAGGAAATAGTATTATTGTAATCATTTATTCTATCAGTAATAAATCACGCTGGTATGAATCTATTGTGATAGTTGACGAATTCTGTTTCCAAACTGGAATCGTTATACATTATTAATGAATGATCTCTTTCGACAATCCCAAGAGACGCCGTAAAAAACGATCATTTGTCTTTATTTGTAGTGTTTTCAGATAACCATGAATAGGTCTTGGTCTGATAAATGATGTTGGAGAATTGCTGAATGGCTGGGATCCACTGTTTTAAAACATGCTTCCATCGTCTGAATATTAATGAGTAATTCCCATATGTGAAAGTGTTATCCGAGGAACTTGTACACATAAAAGCGACACAACGAGACCTACTTCGACTTGTGTTCTTAAACGCGCATGAGTCTATAAAGTGCAATTGCTCAACTGGTCTTACATTTGGTGTTTACTAACATGACGGATGAAATTGAACTAGGAAATGTCGAACGATACGTCCTCGTTTAAAAGTCATGTAACTCATTCTACAGCCCACTACACGTACGAGATGTTAAATTAACGTATACCTACAATGAGAATGTATATTGTCACGCTGTACACATCGCAGTTTCACTTAGAAATTCAGATCACATCAGAACATCAAATTCACACTTCGCATTAAAAAAAATCGGTATCTACTGCGAGCCAACAATAAACAGTAATTTAATATATATCATTCTATCGCACCACACAAATATGTGTGTAATGGTAGACTCAGGATAACATTATAATTGAACTGAAATAGAAGCTATATAGTTCTGTCAATTATAATATGTACAGCGTACCTTCTATGTGAACTATAATCTACGCAATGTGATTCCTGTATAAACTAGAATATCAACACTGTGCTTCTTTGCGAAGAAGAACCTATACAGTATGATTCATGTATGAACTGGCATCCTATATAGTGAGTGTTGATTGCGAAATAGAATCCTATATAGTGTGTGTTGATTGCGAAATAGAATCCTATATAGTGTGTGTTGAGTGTGAACTAGAATCCTATGTAGTGAGTGTTGATTGCGAACTAGAATCCTATATAGTGTGTGTTGATTGCGAACTAGCATCCTATGTAGTGAGTGTTGATTGCGAACTAGAATCCTATATAGTGAGTGTTGAGTGTGAACTAGAATTCTATGTAGTGTGTGTTGATTGCGAACTAGAATTCTATGTAGTGTGTGTTGATTGCGAACTAGAATCCTATATAGTGTGTGTCGAGTGTGAACTAGAATCTTATGTAGTGTGTGTTGATTGCGAACTAGTATCTTATGTAGTGTGTGTTGATTGCGAAATAGAATCCTATATAGTGTGTGTTGATTGCGAAATAGAATCCTATATAGTGTGTGTCGAGTGTGAACTAGAATCTTATGTAGTGTGTGTTGATTGCGAAATAGAATCCTATATAGTGTGTGTTGAGTGTGAACTAGAATCCTATGTAGTGTGTGTTGATTGCGAACTAGAATCCATATAGTGAGCGTCAAGTGCAAACTAGAATTCTATGTAGTGTGTGTTGATTGCGAAATAGAATCCTATATAGTGTGTGTTGAGTGTGAACTAGAATCCTATGTAGTGTGTGTTGATTGCGAACTAGAATCCTATATAGTGTGTGTTGATTGCGAACTAGCATCCTATGTAGTGAGTGTTGATTGCGAACTAGAATCCTATATAGTGTGTGTTGAGTGTGAACTAGAATCCTATGTAGTGTGTGTTGAGTGTGAACTAGAATCTTATGTAGTGTGTGTTGATTGCGAAATAGAATCCTATATAGTGTGTGTCGAGTGTGAACTAGAATCCATATAGTGAGCGTCAAGTGCAAACTAGAATTCTATGTAGTGTGTGTTGATTGCGAAATAGAATCATATATAGTGTGTGTCGAGTGTGAACTAGAATCTTATGTAGTGTGTGTTGATTGCGAAATAGAATCCTATATAGTGTGTGTCGAGTGTGAACTAGAATCCATATAGTGAGCGTCAAGTGCAAACTAGAATTTTATGTAGTGTGTGTTGATTGCGAAATAGAATCCTATATAGTGTGTGTCGAGTGTGAACTAGAATCTTATGTAGTGAGTGTTGATTGCGAAATAGAATCCTATATAGTGTGTGTCGAGTGTGAACTAGAATCTTATGTAGTGTGTGTTGATTGCGAAATAGAATCCTATGTAGTGAGCGTCAAGTGCAAACTAGAATCTTATGTAGTGTGTGTTGATTGCGAACTAGAATCTTATGTAGTGTGTGTTGATTGCGAACTAGAATCCTATATAGTGTGTGTCGAGTGTGAACTAGAATCTTATGTAGTGTGTGTTGATTGCGAACTCGAATCTTATGTAGTGTGTGTTGATTGCGAAATAGAATCCTATATAGTGTGTGTTGATTGCGAAATAGAATCCTATATAGTGTGTGTCGAGTGTGAACTAGAATCTTATGTAGTGTGTGTTGATTGCGAAATAGAATCCTATATAGTGTGTGTTGAGTGTGAACTAGAATCCTATGTAGTGTGTGTTGATTGCGAACTAGAATCCATATAGTGAGCGTCAAGTGCGAACTAGAATCCTATATAGTGAGTGTTGAGTGTGAACTAGAATTCTATGTAGTGTGTGTTGATTGCGAACTAGAATTCTATGTAGTGTGTGTTGATTGCGAACTAGAATCCTATATAGTGTGTGTCGAGTGTGAACTAGAATCTTATGTAGTGTGTGTTGATTGCGAACTAGAATCTTATGTAGTGTGTGTTGATTGCGAAATAGAATCCTATATAGTGTGTGTTGATTGCGAAATAGAATCCTATATAGTGTGTGTCGAGTGTGAACTAGAATCTTATGTAGTGTGTGTTGATTGCGAAATAGAATCCTATATAGTGTGTGTTGAGTGTGAACTAGAATCCTATGTAGTGTGTGTTGATTGCGAACTAGAATCCATATAGTGAGCGTCAAGTGCAAACTAGAATTCTATGTAGTGTGTGTTGATTGCGAAATAGAATCCTATATAGTGTGTGTTGAGTGTGAACTAGAATCCTATGTAGTGTGTGTTGATTGCGAACTAGAATCCTATATAGTGTGTGTTGATTGCGAACTAGCATCCTATGTAGTGAGTGTTGATTGCGAACTAGAATCCTATATAGTGTGTGTTGAGTGTGAACTAGAATCCTATGTAGTGTGTGTTGAGTGTGAACTAGAATCTTATGTAGTGTGTGTTGATTGCGAAATAGAATCCTATATAGTGTGTGTCGAGTGTGAACTAGAATCCATATAGTGAGCGTCAAGTGCAAACTAGAATTCTATGTAGTGTGTGTTGATTGCGAAATAGAATCCTATATAGTGTGTGTCGAGTGTGAACTAGAATCTTATGTAGTGTGTGTTGATTGCGAACTAGAATCTTATGTAGTGTGTGTTGATTGCGAAATAGAATCCTATATAGTGTGTGTTGATTGCGAAATAGAATCCTATATAGTGTGTGTCGAGTGTGAACTAGAATCTTATGTAGTGTGTGTTGATTGCGAAATAGAATCCTATATAGTGTGTGTTGAGTGTGAACTAGAATCCTATGTAGTGTGTGTTGATTGCGAACTAGAATCCATATAGTGAGCGTCAAGTGCGAACTAGAATCCTATATAGTGAGTGTTGAGTGTGAACTAGAATTCTATGTAGTGTGTGTTGATTGCGAACTAGAATTCTATGTAGTGTGTGTTGATTCCGAACTAGAATCCTATATAGTGTGTGTCGAGTGTGAACTAGAATCTTATGTAGTGTGTGTTGATTGCGAACTAGAATCTTATGTAGTGTGTGTTGATTGCGAAATAGAATCCTATATAGTGTGTGTTGATTGCGAAATAGAATCCTATATAGTGTGTGTCGAGTGTGAACTAGAATCTTATGTAGTGTGTGTTGATTGCGAAATAGAATCCTATATAGTGTGTGTTGAGTGTGAACTAGAATCCTATGTAGTGTGTGTTGATTGCGAACTAGAATCCATATAGTGAGCGTCAAGTGCAAACTAGAATTCTATGTAGTGTGTGTTGATTGCGAAATAGAATCCTATATAGTGTGTGTTGAGTGTGAACTAGAATCCTATGTAGTGTGTGTTGATTGCGAACTAGAATCCTATATAGTGTGTGTTGATTGCGAACTAGCATCCTATGTAGTGAGTGTTGATTGCGAACTAGAATCCTATATAGTGTGTGTTGAGTGTGAACTAGAATCCTATGTAGTGTGTGTTGAGTGTGAACTAGAATCTTATGTAGTGTGTGTTGATTGCGAAATAGAATCCTATATAGTGTGTGTCGAGTGTGAACTAGAATCCATATAGTGAGCGTCAAGTGCAAACTAGAATTCTATGTAGTGTGTGTTGATTGCGAAATAGAATCCTATATAGTGTGTGTCGAGTGTGAACTAGAATCTTATGTAGTGTGTGTTGATTGCGAAATAGAATCCTATATAGTGTGTGTCGAGTGTGAACTAGAATCCATATAGTGAGCGTCAAATGCAAACTAGAATTCTATGTAGTGTGTGTTGATTGCGAAATAGAATCCTATATAGTGTGTGTCGAGTGTGAACTAGAATCTTATGTAGTGTGTGTTGATTGCGAAATAGAATCCTATATAGTGTGTGTCGAGTGTGAACTAGAATCTTATGTAGTGTGTGTTGATTGCGAAATAGAATCCTATGTAGTGAGCGTCAAGTGCAAACTAGAATCTTATGTAGTGTGTGTTGATTGCGAACTAGAATCTTATGTAGTGTGTGTTGATTGCGAACTAGAATCCTATATAGTGTGTGTCGAGTGTGAACTAGAATCTTATGTAGTGTGTGTTGATTGCGAACTAGAATCTTATGTAGTGTGTGTTGATTGCAAAATAGAATCCTATATAGTGTGTGTTGATTGCGAAATAGAATCCTATATAGTGTGTGTCGAGTGTGAACTAGAATCTTATGTAGTGTGTGTTGATTGCGAAATAGAATCCTATATAGTGTGTGTTGAGTGTGAACTAGAATCCTATGTAGTGTGTGTTGATTGCGAACTAGAATCCATATAGTGAGCGTCAAGTGCGAACTAGAATCCTATATAGTGAGTGTTGAGTGTGAACTAGAATTCTATGTAGTGTGTGTTGATTGCGAACTAGAATTCTATGTAGTGTGTGTTGATTGCGAACTAGAATCCTATATAGTGTGTGTCGAGTGTGAACTAGAATCTTATGTAGTGTGTGTTGATTGCGAACTAGAATCTTATGTAGTGTGTGTTGATTGCGAAATAGAATCCTATATAGTGTGTGTTGATTGCGAAATAGAATCCTATATAGTGTGTGTCGAGTGTGAACTAGAATCTTATGTAGTGTGTGTTGATTGCGAAATAGAATCCTATATAGTGTGTGTTGAGTGTGAACTAGAATCCTATGTAGTGTGTGTTGATTGCGAACTAGAATCCATATAGTGAGCGTCAAGTGCAAACTAGAATTCTATGTAGTGTGTGTTGATTGCGAAATAGAATCCTATATAGTGTGTGTTGAGTGTGAACTAGAATCCTATGTAGTGTGTGTTGATTGCGAACTAGAATCCTATATAGTGTGTGTTGATTGCGAACTAGCATCCTATGTAGTGAGTGTTGATTGCGAACTAGAATCCTATATAGTGTGTGTTGAGTGTGCACTAGAATCCTATGTAGTGTGTGTTGAGTGTGAACTAGAATCTTATGTAGTGTGTGTTGATTGCGAAATAGAATCCTATATAGTGTGTGTCGAGTGTGAACTAGAATCCATATAGTGAGCGTCAAGTGCAAACTAGAATTCTATGTAGTGTGTGTTGATTGCGAAATAGAATCCTATATAGTGTGTGTCGAGTGTGAACTAGAATCTTATGTAGTGTGTGTTGATTGCGAAATAGAATCCTATATAGTGTGTGTCGAGTGTGAACTAGAATCCATATAGTGAGCGTCAAGTGCAAACTAGAATTCTATGTAGTGTGTGTTGATTGCGAAATAGAATCCTATATAGTGTGTGTCGAGTGTGAACTAGAATCTTATGTAGTGTGTGTTGATTGCGAAATAGAATCCTATATAGTGTGTGTCGAGTGTGAACTAGAATTTTATGTAGTGTGTGTTGATTGCGAAATAGAATCCTATGTAGTGAGCGTCAAGTGCAAACTAGAATCTTATGTAGTGTGTGTTGATTGCGAACTAGAATCTTATGTAGTGTGTGTTGATTGCGAACTAGAATCCTATATAGTGTGTGTCGAGTGTGAACTAGAATCTTATGTAGTGTGTGTTGATTGCGAACTAGAATCTTATGTAGTGTGTGTTGATTGCGAAATAGAATCCTATATAGTGTGTGTTGATTGCGAAATAGAATCCTATATAGTGTGTGTCGAGTGTGAACTAGAATCTTATGTAGTGTGTGTTGATTGCGAAATAGAAACCTATATAGTGTGTGTTGAGTGTGAACTAGAATCCTATGTAGTGTGTGTTGATTGCGAACTAGAATCCATATAGTGAGCGTCAAGTGCAAACTAGAATTCTATGTAGTGTGTGTTTATTGCGAAATAGAATCCTATATAGTGTGTGTTGAGTGTGAACTAGAATCCTATGTAGTGTGTGTTGATTGCGAACTAGAATCCTATATAGTGTGTGTTGATTGCGAACTAGCATCCTATGTAGTGAGTGTTGATTGCGAACTAGAATCCTATATAGTGTGTGTTGAGTGTGAACTAGAATCCTATGTAGTGTGTGTTGAGTGTGAACTAGAATCTTATGTAGTGTGTGTTGATTGCGAAATAGAATCCTATATAGTGTGTGTCGAGTGTGAACTAGAATCCATATAGTGAGCGTCAAGTGCAAACTAGAATTCTATGTAGTGTGTGTTGATTTCGAAATAGAATCCTATATAGTGTGTGTCGAGTGTGAACTAGAATCTTATGTAGTGTGTGTTGATTGCGAAATAGAATCCTATATAGTGTGTGTCGAGTGTGAACTAGAATCCACATAGTGAGCGTCAAGTGCAAACTAGAATTCTATGTAGTGTGTGTTGATTGCGAAATAGAATCCTATATAGTGTGTGTCGAGTGTGAACTAGAATCTTATGTAGTGTGTGTTGATTGCGAAATAGAATCCTATATAGTGTGTGTCGAGTGTGAACTAGAATCTGATGTAGTGTGTGTTGATTGCGAAATAGAATCCTATATAGTGTGTGTCGAGTGTGAACTAGAAACTTATGTAGTGTGTGTTGATTGCGAAATAGAATCCTATATAGTGTGTGTCGAGTGTGAACTAGAATCTTATGTAGTGTGTGTTGATTGCGAAATAGAATCCTATATAGTGTGTGTCGAGTGTGAACTAGAATCTTATGTAGTGTGTGTTGATTGCGAAATAGAATCCTATATAGTGTGTGTTGATTGCGAAATAGAATCCTATATAGTGTGTGTTGAGTGTGAACTAGAATCCTATGTAGTGTGTGTTGATTGCGAACTAGCATCCTATGTAGTGAGTGTTGATTGCGAACTAGAATCCTATATAGTGTGTGTTGATTGCGAACTAGCATCCTATGTAGTGAGTGTTGATTGCGAACTAGAATCCTATATAGTGTGTGTTGATTGCGAACTAGAATCCTATATAGTGTGTGTCGAGTGTGAACTAGAATCATATGTAGTGTGTGTCGATTGCGAACTAGAATCCTATGTGATGTGTGTCGAGTGTGAAATAGAATCCTATGTAATGTGTGTCGAGTGTGAACTAGAATCCTATGTAATGTGTGTCGATTGTGAACTAGAATCATATGTAATGTGTGTCGAGTACAAACTAAAATCTTATGTAATGTGTGTCGATTGCGAACTAGAATCCTATGTAATGTATGTCGATTGCGAACTAGAATCCTAATATGCAATGTGTGTCGATTGCGAACTAGAGTCCTATGTAATGTGTGTCGAGTGTGAACTAGAATCCTATGTAATGTGTGTCGATTGCGAACTAGAATCCTATGCAATATGTGTCGATTGCGAACTAGAATCCTATGTAATATGTGTCGATTGCGAACTAGAATCCTATGTAATGTGTGTCGATTGCGAACTAGAATCCTATGTAGTGCGTGTCGATTGTGAACTAGAATCCTATGTAATGTGTGTCGATTGCGAACTAGAATCCTATGTAATGTGTCGATTGTGAACTAGAATCCTATGTAATGTGTGTCGAGTACAAACTAGGATCCTATGTAGTGCGTGTCGATTGTGAACTAGAATCCTATGTAATGTGTATCGAGTGTGAACTAGAATCCTATGTAATGTGTGTCGAGTACAAACTAGAATCCTATGTAATGTGTGTTGATTGCGAACTAGAATCCTATGTAATGTGTGTCGATTGTGAACTAGAATCCTATGTAGTGTGTGTCAAGTACAAACTAGAATCCTATGTAGTGTGTGTCGAGTGTGAACTAGAATCCTATGTAATGTGTGTCGATTGCGAACTAGAATCCTGTGTAATGTGTGTCGAGTGTGAACTAGAATCATATGTAGTGTGTGTTGATAGCGAACTAGAATCCTATATAGTGTGTGTTGTGTGTGAACTAGAATCCTATGTAGTGTGTGTTGATTGCGAACTAGAATCCTATATAGTGTGTGTTGATTGCGAACTAGAATCCTATGTAGTGTGTGTTGATTGCGAACTAGAATCCTATATAGTGTGTGTTGATTGCGAACTAGCATCCTATGTAGTGAGTGTTGATTGCGAACTAGAATCCTATATAGTGTGTGTTGATTGCGAACTAGAATCATATATAGTGTGTGTCGAGTGTGAACTAGAATCATATGTAGTGTGTGTCGATTGCGAACTAGAATCCTATGTGATGTGTGTCGAGTGTGAAATAGAATCCTATGTAATGTGTGTCGAGTGTGAACTAGAATCCTATGTAATGTGTGTCGATTGCGAACTAGAATCATATGTAATGTGTGTCGAGTACAAACTAGAATCCTATGTAATGTGTGTCGATTGCGAACTAGAATCCTGTGTAATGTATGTCGATTGCGAACTAGAATCCTAATATGCAATGTGTGTCGATTGCGAACTAGAGTCCTATGTAATGTGTGTCGAGTGTGAACTAGAATCCTATGTAATGTGTGTCGATTGCGAACTAGAATCCTATGCAATGTGTGTCGATTGCGAACTAGAATCCTATGTAATGTGTGTCGATTGCGAACTAGAATCCTATGTAATGTGTGTCGATTGCGAACTAGAATCCTATGTAATGTGTGTCGATTGCGAACTAGAATCCTATATAGTGTGTGTCAAGTACAAACTAGAATCCTATGTAATGTGTGTCGATTGCGAACTAGAATCCTATGTAATGTGTGTCGAGTGTGAACTAGAATCCTATGTAATGTGTGTCGAGTACAAACTAGAATCCTATGTAGTGCGTGTCGATTGTGAACTAGAATCCTATGTAATGTGTGTCGAGTGTGAACTAGAATCCTATGTAAAGTGTGTTGATTGCGAACTAGAATCCTATGTAATGTGTGTTGATTGCGAACTAGAATCCTATGTAATGTGTGTCGATTGCGAACTAGAATCCTATGTAGTGTGTGTCAAGTACAAACTAGAATCCTATGTAGTGTGTGTCGAGTGTGAACTAGAATCCTATGTAATGTGTGTCGATTGCGAACTAGAATCCTGTGTAATGTGTGTCGAGTGTGAACTAGAATCCTATGTAGTGTGTGTTGATAGCGAACTAGAATCCTATATAGTGTGTGTTGAGTGTGAACTAGAATCCTATGTAGTGTGTGTTGATTGCGAACTAGAATCCTATATAGTGTGTGTTGATTGCGAACTAGAATCCTATGTAGTGTGTGTTGATTGCGAACTAGAATCCTATATAGTGTGTGTTGATTGCGAACTAGAATCCTATATAGTGTGTGTCGAGTGTGAACTAGAATCATATGTAGTGTGTGTCGATTGCGAACTAGAATCCTATGTAATGTATGTCGATTGCGAACTAGAATCCTAATATGCAATGTGTGTCGATTGCGAACTAGAGTACTATGTAATGTGTGTCGACTGTGAACTAGAATCCTATGTAATATGTGTCGAGTGTGAACTAGAATCCTATGTAATGTGTGTCGAGTACAAACTAGAATCCTCTGTAGTGTGTGTCGAGTGTGAACTAGAATCCTATGTAATGTGTATCGAGTGTGAACTAGAATCCTATGTAATGTGTGTCGAGTACAAACTAGAATCCTATGTAGTGCGTGTCGATTGTGAACTAGAATCCTATGTAATGTGTGTCGAGTGTGAACTAGAATCCTATGTAATGTGTGTTGATTGCGAACTAGAATCCTATGTAATGTGTGTTGATTGCGAAGTAGAATCCTATGTAATGTGTGTCGAGTGTGAACTAGAATCCTATGTAGTGTGTGTCGAGTACAAACTAGAATCCTATGTAATGTGTGTCGAGTGTGAACAAGAATCCTATGTAGTGTGTGTCGAGTACAAACTAGAATCCTATGTAATGTGTGTCGATTCCGAACTAGAATCCTATGCAATGTGTGTCGATTGCGAACTAGAATCCTATGTAATGTGTGTCGATTGCGAACTAGAATCCTATATAGTGTGTGTCAAGTACAAACTAGAATCCTATGTAGTGTGTGTCGAGTGTGAACTAGAATCCTATGTAATGTGTGTCGATTGCGAACTAAAATCCTGTGTAATGTGTGTCGAGTGTGAACTAGAATCCTATGTAGTGTGTGTTGATTGCGAACTAGAATCCTATGTAATGTGTGTTGATTGCGAACTAGAATCCTATGTAATGTGTGTCGAGTGTGAAGTAGAATCCTATGTAATGTGTGTCGAGTGTGAACTAGAATCCTATGTAATGTGTGTCGATTGCGAACTAGAATCATATGTAATGTGTGTCGAGTACAAACTAGAATCCTATGTTATGTGTGTCGATTGCGAACTAGAATCCTATGTAATGTATGTCGATTGCGAACTAGAATCCTAATATGCAATGTGTGTCGATTGCGAACTAGAGTCCTATGTAATGTGTGTCGAGTGTGAACTAGAATCCTATGTAATGTGTGTCGATTGCGAACTAGAATCCTATGCAATGTGTGTCGATTGCGAACTAGAATCCTATGTAATGTGTGTCGATTGCGAACTAGAATCCTATGTAATGTGTGTCGATTGCGAACTAGAATCCTATGTAATGTGTGTTGATTGCGAACTAGAATCCTATGTAGTGCGTGTCGATTGTGAACTAGAATCCTATGTAATGTGTGTCGATTGCGAACTAGAATCCTATGTAATGTGTGTCGATTGTGAACTAGAATCCTATGTAATGTGTGTCGAGTACAAACTAGAATCCTATGTAGTGCGTGTCGATTGTGAACTAGAATCCTATGTAATGTGTGTCGAGTGTGAACTAGAATCCTATGTAATGTGTGTTGATTGCGAACTAGAATCCTATGTAATGTGTGTTGATTGCGAACTATAATCCTATGTAATGTGTGTCGATTGCGAACTAGAATCCTATGTAGTGTGTGTCAAGTACAAACTAGAATCCTATGTAGTGTGTGTCGAGTGTGAACTAGAATCCTATGTAATGTGTGTCGATTGCGAACTAGAATCCTGTGTAATGTGTGTCGAGTGTGAACTAGAATCATATGTAGTGTGTGTTGATAGCGAACTAGAATCCTATATAGTGTGTGTTGACTGTGAACTAGAATCCTATGTAGTGTGTGTTGATTGCGAACTAGAATCCTATATAGTGTGTGTTGATTGCGAACTAGAATCCTATGTAGTGTGTGTTGATTGCGAACTAGAATCCTATATAGTGTGTGTTGATTGCGAACTAGCATCCTATGTAGTGAGTGTTGATTGCGAACTAGAATCCTATATAGTGTGTGTTGATTGCGAACTAGAATCCTATATAGTGTGTGTCGACTGTGAACTAGAATCATATGTAGTGTGTGTCGATTGCGAACTAGAATCCTATGTGATGTGTGTCGAGTGTGAAATAGAATCCTATGTAATGTGTGTCGAGTGTGAACTAGAATCCTATGTAATGTGTGTCGATTGCGAACTAGAATCATATGTAATGTGTGTCGAGTACAAACTAGAATCCTATGCAATGTGTGTCGATTGCGAACTAGAATCCTATGTAATGTGTGTCGATTGCGAACTAGAATCCTATGTAATGTGTGTCGATTGCGAACTAGAATCCTATGTAATGTGTGTTGATTGCGAACTAGAATCCTATGTAGTGCGTGTCGATTGTGAACTAGAATCCTATATAGTGTGTGTCGAGTGTGAACTAGAATCATATGTAGTGTGTGTCGATTGCGAACTAGAGTCCTATGTAATGTGTGTCGAGTGTGAACTAGAATCCTATGTAATATGTGTCGAGTGTGAACTAGAATCCTATGTAATGTGTGTCGAGTACAAACTAGAATCCTATGTAGTGTGTGTCGAGTGTGAACTAGAATCCTATGTAATGTGTATCGAGTGTGAACTAGAATCCTATGTAATGTGTGTCGAGTACAAACTAGAATCCTATGTAGTGCGTGTCGATTGTGAACTAGAATCCTATGTAATGTGTGTTGATTGCGAACTAGAATCCTATGTAATGTGTGTTGATTGCGAACTAGAATCCTATGTGATGTGTGTCGAGTGTGAAATAGAATCCTATGTAATGTGTGTCGAGTGTGAACTAGAATCCTATGTAATGTGTGTCGATTGCGAACTAGAATCATATGTAATGTGTGTCGAGTACAAACTAGAATCCTATGCAATGTGTGTCGATTGCGAACTAGAATCCTATGTAATGTGTGTCGATTGCGAACTAGAATCCTATGTAATGTGTGTCGATTGCGAACTAGAATCCTATGTAATGTGTGTTGATTGCGAACTAGAATCCTATGTAGTGCGTGTCGATTGTGAACTAGAATCCTATATAGTGTGTGTCGAGTGTGAACTAGAATCATATGTAGTGTGTGTCGATTGCGAACTAGAGTCCTATGTAATGTGTGTCGAGTGTGAACTAGAATCCTATGTAATATGTGTCGAGTGTGAACTAGAATCCTATGTAATGTGTGTCGAGTACAAACTAGAATCCTATGTAGTGTGTGTCGAGTGTGAACTAGAATCCTATGTAATGTGTATCGAGTGTGAACTAGAATCCTATGTAATGTGTGTCGAGTACAAACTAGAATCCTATGTAGTGCGTGTCGATTGTGAACTAGAATCCTATGTAATGTGTGTTGATTGCGAACTAGAATCCTATGTAATGTGTGTTGATTGCGAACTAGAATCCTATGTAATGTGTGTCGAGTGTGAACTAGAATCCTATGTAGTGTGTGTCGAGTACAAACTAGAATCCTATGTAATGTGTGTCGAGTGTGAACTAGAATCCTATGTAGTGTGTGTCGAGTACAAACTAGAATCCTATGCAATGTGTGTCGATTCCGAACTAGAATCCTATGCAATGTGTGTCGATTGCGAACTAGAATCCTATGTAATGTGTGTCGATTGCGAACTAGAATCCTATATAGTGTGTGTCAAGTACAAACTAGAATCCTATGTAGTGTGTGTCGAGTGTGAACTAGAATCCTATGTAATGTGTGTCGATTGCGAACTAGAATCCTGTGTAATGTGTGTTGATTGCGAACTAGAATCCTATGTAATGTGTGTCGAGTGTGAACTAGAATCCTATGTAATGTGTGTTGATTGCGAACTAGAATCCTATGTAATGTGTGTCGATTGCGAACTAGAATCCTATGTAATGTGTGTCGATTACGAACTAGAATCCTATATAGTGTGTGTCAAGTACAAACTAGAATCCTATGTAGTGTGTGTCGAGTGTGAACTAGAATCCTATGTAATGTGTGTCGATTGCGAACTAGAATCCTATGTAATGTGTGTCGAGTGTGAACTAGAATCCTATGTAATGTGTGTCGAGTGTGAACTAGAATCCTATGTAGTGTGTGTCGAGTACAAACTAGAATCCTATGTAATGTGTGTCGATTCCGAACTAGAATCCTATGCAATGTGTGTCGATTGCGAACTAGAATCCTATGTAATGTGTGTCGATTGCGAACTAGAATCCTATATAGTGTGTGTCAAGTACAAACTAGAATCCTATGTAGTGTGTGTCGAGTGTGAACTAGAATCCTATGTAATGTGTGTCGATTGCGAACTAGAATCCTGTGTAATGTGTGTCGAGTGTGAACTAGAATCCTATGTAGTGTGTGTTGATTGCGAACTAGAATCCTATGTAATGTGTGTTGATTGCGAACTAGAATCCTATGTAATGTGTGTCGAGTGTGAACTAGAATCCTATGTAATGTGTGTTGATTGCGAACTAGAATCCTATGTAATGTGTGTCGATTGCGAACTAGAATCCTATGTAATGTGTGTCGATTACGAACTAGAATCCTATGTAATGTGTGTCGATTGCGAACTAGAATCCTATGCAATGTGTGTCGATTGCGAACTAGAATCCTATGTAATGTGTGTCGATTGTGAACTAGAATCCTGTGTAATGTGTGTCGAGTGTGAACTAGAATCCTATGTAATGTGTGTCGATTGCGAACTAGAATCATATGTAATGTGTGTCGAGTACAAACTAGAATCCTATGTAATGTGTGTCGATTGCGAACTAGAATCCTATGTAATGTATGTCGATTGCGAACTAGAATCCTAATATGCAATGTGTGTCGATTGCGAACTAGAGTCCTATGTAATGTGTGTCGAGTGTGAACTAGAATCCTATGTAATGTGTGTCGATTGCGAACTAGAATCCTATGCAATGTGTGTCGATTGCGAACTAGAATCCTATGTAATGTGTGTCGATTGCGAACTAGAATCCTATGTAATGTGTGTCGATTGCGAACTAGAATCCTATGTAATGTGTGTTGATTGCGAACTAGAATCCTATGTAGTGCGTGTCGATTGTGAACTAGAATCCTATATAGTGTGTGTCGAGTGTGAACTAGAATCATATGTAGTGTGTGTCGATTGCGAACTAGAGTCCTATGTAATGTGTGTCGAGTGTGAACTAGAATCCTATGTAATATGTGTCGAGTGTGAACTAGAATCCTATGTAATGTGTGTCGAGTACAAACTAGAATCGTATGTAGTGTGTGTCGAGTGTGAACTAGAATCCTATGTAATGTGTATCGAGTGTGAACTAGAATCCTATGTAATGTGTGTCGAGTACAAACTAGAATCCTATGTAGTGCGTGTCGATTGTGAACTAGAATCCTATGTAATGTGTGTCGAGTGTGAACTAGAATCCTATGTAATGTGTGTTGATTGCGAACTAGAATCCTATGTAATGTGTGTTGATTGCGAACTAGAATTCTATGTAATGTGTGTCGAGTGTGAACTAGAATCCTATGTAGTGTGTGTCGAGTACAAACTAGAATCCTATGTAATGTGTGTCGAGTGTGAACTAGAATCCTATGTAGTGTGTGTCGAGTACAAACTAGAATCCTATGTAATGTGTGTCGATTCCGAACTAGAATCCTATGCAATGTGTGTCGATTGCGAACTAGAATCCTATGTAATGTGTGTCGATTGCGAACTAGAATCCTATATAGTGTGTGTCAAGTACAAACTAGAATCCTATGTAGTGTGTGTCGAGTGTGAACTAGAATCCTATGTAATGTGTGTCGATTGCGAACTAGAATCCTGTGTAATGTGTGTCGAGTGTGAACTAGAATCCTATGTAGTGTGTGTTGATTGCGAACTAGAATCCTATGTAATGTGTGTTGATTGCGAACTAGAATCCTATGTAATGTGTGTCGAGTGTGAACTAGAATCCTATGTAATGTGTGTTGATTGCGAACTAGAATCCTATGTAATGTGTGTCGATTGCGAACTAGAATCCTATGTAATGTGTGTCGATTACGAACTAGAATCCTATATAGTGTGTGTCAAGTACAAACTAGAATCCTATGTAGTGTGTGTCGAGTGTGAACTAGAATCCTATGTAATGTGTGTCGATTACGAACTAGAATCCTATGTAATGTGTGTCGAGTGTGAACTAGAATCCTATGTAATGTGTGTCGAGTGTGAACTAGAATCCTATGTAGTGTGTGTCGAGTACAAACTAGAATCCTATGTAATGTGTGTCGATTCCGAACTAGAATCCTATGCAATGTGTGTCGATTGCGAACTAGAATCCTATGTAATGTGTGTCGATTGCGAACTAGAATCCTATATAGTGTGTGTCAAGTACAAACTAGAATCCTATGTAGTGTGTGTCGAGTGTGAACTAGAATCCTATGTAATGTGTGTCGATTGCGAACTAGAATCCTGTGTAATGTGTGTCGAGTGTGAACTAGAATCCTATGTAGTGTGTGTTGATTGCGAACTAGAATCCTATGTAATGTGTGTTGATTGCGAACTAGAATCCTATGTAATGTGTGTCGAGTGTGAACTAGAATCCTATGTAATGTGTGTTGATTGCGAACTAGAATCCTATGTAATGTGTGTCGATTGCGAACTAGAATCCTATGTAATGTGTGTCGATTACGAACTAGAATCCTATGTAATGTGTGTCGATTGCGAACTAGAATCCTATGCAATGTGTGTCGATTGCGAACTAGAATCCTATGTAATGTGTGTCGATTGTGAACTAGAATCCTATGTAATGTGTGTCGATTGAGAACTAGAATCCTATGTAATGTGTGTCGATTGCGAACTAGAATCCTATGTAATGTGTGTTGATTGCGAACTAGAATCCTATGTAGTGCGTGTCGATTGTGAACTAGAATCCTATGTAATGTGTGTCGAGTGTGAACTAGAATCCTATGTAATGTGTGTCGAGTGTGAACTAGAATCCTATGTAATGTGTGTCGAGTGTGAACTAGAATCCTATGTATTGTGTGTCGAGTGTGAACTAGAATCCTATGTAGTGTGTGTTGATTGCGAACTAGAATCCTATGTAATGTGTGTTGATTGCGAACTAGAATCCTATGTAATGTGTGTCGAGTGTGAACTAGAATCCTATGTAATGTGTGTTGATTGCGAACTAGAATCCTATGTAATGTGTGTCGATTGCGAACTAGAATCCTATGTAATGTGTGTCGATTGCGAACTAGAATCATATGTAATGTGTGTCGATTGCGAACTAGAATCCTATGCAATGTGGGTCGATTGCGAACTAGAATCCTATGTAATGTGTGTCGATTGTGAACTAGAATCCTATGTAATGTGTGTCGATTGCGAACTAGAATCCTATGTAATGTGTGTCGAGTGTGAACTAGAATCCTATGTAATGTGTGTCGAGTACAAACTAGAATCCTATGTAGTGCGTGTCGATTGTGAACTAGAATCCTATGTAATGTGTGTCGAGTGTGAACTAGAATCCTATGTAATGTGTGTTGATTGCGAACTAGAATCCTATGTAATGTGTGTTGATTGCGAACTAGAATCCTATGTAATGTGTGTCGAGTGTGAACTAGAATCCTATGTAATGTGTGTCTAGTACAAACTAGAATCCTATGTAATGTGTGTCGAGTGTGAACTAGAATCCTATGTAGTGTGTGTCGAGTACAAACTAGAATCATATGTAATGTGTGTCGATTCCGAACTAGAATCCTATGCAATGTGTGTCGATTGCGAACTAGAATCCAATGTAATGTGTGTCGATTGCGAACTAGAATCATATGTAGTGTGTGTCAAGTACAAACTAGAATCCTATGTAGTGTGTGTCGAGTGTGAACAAGAATCCTATGTAATGTGTGTCGATTGCGAACTAGAATCCTGTGTAATGTGTGTCGAGTGTGAACTAGAATCCTATGTAGTGTGTGTTGATTGCGAACTAGAATCCTATGTAATGTGTGTTGATTGCGAACTAGAATCCTATGTAATGTGTGTCGAGTGTGAACTAGAATCCTATGTAATGTGTGTTGATTGCGAACTAGAATCCTATGTAATGTGTGTCGATTGCGAACTAGAATCCTATGTAATGTGTGTCGATTGCGAACTAGAATCCTATGTAATGTGTGTCGATTGCGAACTAGAATCCTATGCAATGTGTGTCGATTGCGAACTAGAATCCTATGTAATGTGTGTCGATTGTGAACTAGAATCCTATGTAATGTGTTTAGATTGCGAACTAGAATCCTATGTAGTGCGTGTCGATTGTGAACTAGAATCCTATGTAATGTGTGTCGAGTGTGAACTAGAATCCTATGTAATGTGTGTCGAGCGTGAACTATAATCCTATGTAATGTGTGTCGAGTACAAACTAGAATCCTATGTAGTGTGTGTCGAGTGTGAACTAGAATCCTATGTAATGTGTGTCGAGTGTGAACTAGAATCCTATGTAATGTGTGTCGAGTACAAACTAGAATCCTATGTAGTGCGTGTCGATTGTGAACTAGAATCCTATGTAATGTGTGTCGAGTGTGAACTAGAATCCTATGTAATGTGTGTCGAGTGTGAACTAGAATCCTATATAGTGTGTGTCGAGTGTGAACTAGAATCCTATGTAATTTGTGTCGAGTGTGAACTAGAATCCTATGTAATGTGTGTCGAGTACAAACTAGAATCCTATGTAGTGCGTGTCGATTGTGAACTAGAATCCTATGTAATGTGTGTCGAGTGTGAACTAGAATCCTATGTAATGTGTGTCGAGTGTGAACTAGAATCCTATGTAGTGTGTGTTGATTGCGAACTAGAATCCTATGTAATGTGTGTTGATTGCGAACTAGAATCCTATGTAATGTGTGTCGAGTGTGAACTAGAATCCTATGTAATGTGTGTTGATTGCGAACTAGAATCCTATGTAATGTGTGTCGATTGCGAACTAGAATCCTATGTAATGTGTGTTGATTGCGAACTAGAATCCTATGTAATGTGTGTCGATTGCGAACTAGAATCCTATGTAATGTGTGTCGATTACGAACTAGAATCCTATGTAATGTGTGTCGATTGCGAACTAGAATCCTATGCAATGTGTGTCGATTGCGAACTAGAATCCTATGTAATGTGTGTCGATTGTGAACTAGAATCCTATGTAATGTGTGTCGATTGAGAACTAGAATCCTATGTAATGTGTGTCGATTGCGAACTAGAATCCTATGTAATGTGTGTTGATTGCGAACTAGAATCCTATGTAGTGCGTGTCGATTGTGAACTAGAATCCTATGTAATGTGTGTCGAGTGTGAACTAGAATCCTATGTAATGTGTGTCGAGTGTGAACTAGAATCCTATGTAATGTGTGTCGAGTGTGAACTAGAATCCTATGTAGTGTGTGTCGAGTGTGAACTAGAATCCTATGTAATGTGTGTCGAGTGTGAACTAGAATCCTATGTAATGTGTGTCGAGTACAAACTAGAATCCTATGTAGTGCGTGTCGATTGTGAACTAGAATCCTATGTAATGTGTGTCGAGTGTGAACTAGAATCCTATGTAATGTGTGTCGAGTGCGAACTAGAATCCTATGTAGTGTGTGTTGATTGCGAACTAGAATCCTATGTAATGTGTGTTGATTGCGAACTAGAATCCTATGTAATGTGTGTCGAGTGTGAACTAGAATCCTATGTAATGTGTGTTGATTGCGAACTAGAATCCTATGTAATGTGTGTCGATTGCGAACTAGAATCCTATGTAATGTGTGTCGATTGCGAACTAGAATCATATGTAATGTGTGTCGATTGCGAACTAGAATCCTATGCAATGTGGGTCGATTGCGAACTAGAATCCTATGTAATGTGTGTCGATTGTGAACTAGAATCCTATGTAATGTGTGTCGATTGCGAACTAGAATCCTATGTAATGTGTGTCGAGTGTGAACTAGAATCCTATGTAATGTATGTCGAGTACAAACTAGAATCCTATGTAGTGCGTGTCGATTGTGAACTAGAATCCTATGTAATGTGTGTCGAGTGTGAACTAGAATCCTATGTAATGTGTGTTGATTGCGAACTAGAATCCTATGTAATGTGTGTTGATTGCGAACTAGAATCCTATGTAATGTGTGTCGAGTGTGAACTAGAATCCTATGTAATGTGTGTCTAGTACAAACTAGAATCCTATGTAATGTGTGTCGAGTGTGAACTAGAATCCTATGTAGTGTGTGTCGAGTACAAACTAGAATCATATGTAATGTGTGTCGATTCCGAACTAGAATCCTATGCAATGTGTGTCGATTGCGAACTAGAATCCTATGTAATGTGTGTCGATTGCGAACTAGAATCATATGTAGTGTGTGTCAAGTACAAACTAGAATCCTATGTAGTGTGTGTCGAGTGTGAACAAGAATCCTATGTAATGTGTGTCGAGTGTGAACTAGAATCCTATGTAATGTGTGTTGATTGCGAACTAGAATCCTATGTAATGTGTGTCGAGTGTGAACTAGAATCCTATGTAATGTGTGTCTAGTACAAACTAGAATCCTATGTAATGTGTGTCGAGTGTGAACTAGAATCATATGTAGTGTGTGTCGAGTACAAACTAGAATCATATGTAATGTGTGTCGATTCCGAACTAGAATCCTATGCAATGTGTGTCGATTGCGAACTAGAATCCTATGTAATGTGTGTCGATTGCGAACTAGAATCATATGTAGTGTGTGTCAAGTACAAACTAGAATCCTATGTAGTGTGTGTCGAGTGTGAACAAGAATCCTATGTAATGTGTGTCGATTGCGAACTAGAATCCTGTGTAATGTGTGTCGAGTGTGAACTAGAATCCTATGTAGTGTGTGTTGATTGCGAACTAGAATCCTATGTAATGTGTGTTGATTGCGAACTAGAATCCTATGTAATGTGTGTCGAGTGTGAACTAGAATCCTATGTAATGTGTGTTGATTGCGAACTAGAATCCTATGTAATGTGTGTCGATTGCGATCTAGAATCCTATGTAATGTGTGTCGATTGCGAACTAGAATCCTATGTAATGTGTGTCGATTGCGAACTAGAATCCTATGCAATGTGTGTCGATTGCGAACTAGAATCCTATGTAATGTGTGTCGATTGTGAACTAGAATCCTATGTAATGTGTTTAGATTGCGAACTAGAATCCTATGTAGTGCGTGTCGATTGTGAACTAGAATCCTATGTAATGTGTGTCGAGTGTGAACTAGAATCCTATGTAATGTGTGTCGAGCGTGAACTATAATCCTATGTAATGTGTGTCGAGTACAAACTAGAATCCTATGTAGTGTGAGTCGAGTGTGAACTAGAATCCTATGTAATGTGTGTCGAGTGTGAACTAGAATCCTATGTAATGTGTGTCGAGTACAAACTAGAATCCTATGTAGTGCGTGTCGATTGTGAACTAGAATCCTATGTAATGTGTGTCGAGTGTGAACTAGAATCCTATGTAATGTGTGTCGAGTGTGAACTAGAATACTATATAGTGTGTGTCGAGTGTGAATTAGAATCCTATGTAATTTGTGTCGAGTGTGAACTAGAATCCTATGTAATGTGTGTCGAGTACAAACTAGAATCCTATGTAGTGCGTGTCGATTGTGAACTAGAATCCTATGTAATGTGTGTCGAGTGTGAACTAGAATCCTATGTAATGTGTGTCGAGTGTGAACTAGAATCCTATGTAGTGTGTGTTGATTGCGAACTAGAATCCTATGTAATGTGTGTTGATTGCGAACTAGAATCCTATGTAATGTGTGTCGAGTGTGAACTAGAATCCTATGTAATATGTGTTGATTGCGAACTAGAATCCTATGTAATGTGTGTCGATTGCGAACTAGAATCCTATGTAATGTGTGTTGATTGCGAACTAGAATCCTATGTAATGTGTGTCGATTGCGAACTAGAATCCTATGTAATGTGTGTCGATTACGAACTAGAATCCTATGTAATGTGTGTCGATTGCGAACTAGAATCCTATGCAATGTGTGTCGATTGCGAACTAGAATCCTATGTAATGTGTGTCGATTGTGAACTAGAATCCTATGTAATGTGTGTCGATTGAGAACTAGAATCCTATGTAATGTGTGTCGATTGCGAACTAGAATCCTATGTAATGTGTGTTGATTGCGAACTAGAATCCTATGTAGTGCGTGTCGATTGTGAACTAGAATCCTATGTAATGTGTGTCGAGTGTGAACTAGAATCCTATGTAATGTGTGTCGAGTGTGAACTAGAATCCTATGTAATGTGTGTCGAGTGTGAACTAGAATCCTATGTAGTGTGTGTCGAGTGTGAACTAGAATCCTATGTAATGTGTGTCGAGTGTGAACTAGAATCCTATGTAATGTGTGTCGAGTACAAACTAGAATCCTATGTAGTGCGTGTCGATTGTGAACTAGAATCCTATGTAATATGTGTCGAGTGTGAACTAGAATCCTATGTAATGTGTGTCGAGTGCGAACTAGAATCCTATGTAGTGTGTGTTGATTGCGAACAAGAATCCTATGTAATGTGTGTTGATTGCGAACTAGAATCCTATGTAATGTGTGTCGAGTGTGAACTAGAATCCTATGTAATGTGTGTCGATTGTGAACTAGAATCCTATGTAATGTGTGTCGATTGAGAACTAGAATCCTATGTAATGTGTGTCGATTGCGAACTAGAATCCTATGTAATGTGTGTTGATTGCGAACTAGAATCCTATGTAGTGCGTGTCGATTGTGAACTAGAATCCTATGTAATGTGTGTCGAGTGTGAACTAGAATCCTATGTAATGTGTGTCGAGTGTGAACTAGAATCCTATGTAATGTGTGTCGAGTGTGAACTAGAATCCTATGTAGTGTGTGTCGAGTGTGAACTAGAATCCTATGTAATGTGTGTCGAGTGTGAACTAGAATCCTATGTAATGTGTGTCGAGTACAAACTAGAATCCTATGTAGTGCGTGTCGATTGTGAACTAGAATCCTATGTAATGTGTGTCGAGTGTGAACTAGAATCCTATGTAATGTGTGTCGAGTGCGAACTAGAATCCTATGTAGTGTGTGTTGATTGCGAACTAGAATCCTATGTAATGTGTGTTGATTGCGAACTAGAATCCTATGTAATGTGTGTCGAGTGTGAACTAGAATCCTATGTAATGTGTGTTGATTGCGAACTAGAATCCTATGTAATGTGTGTCGATTGCGAACTAGAATCCTATGTAATGTGTGTCGATTGCGAACTAGAATCATATGTAATGTGTGTCGATTGCGAACTAGAATCCTATGCAATGTGGGTCGATTGCGAACTAGAATCCTATGTAATGTGTGTCGATTGTGAACTAGAATCCTATGTAATGTGTGTCGATTGCGAACTAGAATCCTATGTAATGTGTGTCGAGTGTGAACTAGAATCCTATGTAATGTATGTCGAGTACAAACTAGAATCCTATGTAGTGCGTGTCGATTGTGAACTAGAATCCTATGTAATGTGTGTCGAGTGTGAACTAGAATCCTATGTAATGTGTGTTGATTGCGAACTAGAATCCTATGTAATGTGTGTTGATTGCGAACTAGAATCCTATGTAATGTGTGTCGAGTGTGAACTAGAATCCTATGTAATGTGTGTCTAGTACAAACTAGAATCCTATGTAATGTGTGTCGAGTGTGAACTAGAATCCTATGTAGTGTGTGTCGAGTACAAACTAGAATCATATGTAATGTGTGTCGATTCCGAACTAGAATCCTATGCAATGTGTGTCGATTGCGAACTAGAATCCTATGTAATGTGTGTCGATTGCGAACTAGAATCATATGTAGTGTGTGTCAAGTACAAACTAGAATCCTATGTAGTGTGTGTCGAGTGTGAACAAGAATCCTATGTAATGTGTGTCGAGTGTGAACTAGAATCCTATGTAATGTGTGTTGATTGCGAACTAGAATCCTATGTAATGTGTGTCGAGTGTGAACTAGAATCCTATGTAATGTGTGTCTAGTACAAACTAGAATCCTATGTAATGTGTGTCGAGTGTGAACTAGAATCATATGTAGTGTGTGTCGAGTACAAACTAGAATCATATGTAATGTGTGTCGATTCCGAACTAGAATCCTATGCAATGTGTGTCGATTGCGAACTAGAATCCTATGTAATGTGTGTCGATTGCGAACTAGAATCATATGTAGTGTGTGTCAAGTACAAACTAGAATCCTATGTAGTGTGTGTCGAGTGTGAACAAGAATCCTATGTAATGTGTGTCGATTGCGAACTAGAATCCTGTGTAATGTGTGTCGAGTGTGAACTAGAATCCTATGTAGTGTGTGTTGATTGCGAACTAGAATCCTATGTAATGTGTGTTGATTGCGAACTAGAATCCTATGTAATGTGTGTCGAGTGTGAACTAGAATCCTATGTAATGTGTGTTGATTGCGAACTAGAATCCTATGTAATGTGTGTCGATTGCGATCTAGAATCCTATGTAATGTGTGTCGATTGCGAACTAGAATCCTATGTAATGTGTGTCGATTGCGAACTAGAATCCTATGCAATGTGTGTCGATTGCGAACTAGAATCCTATGTAATGTGTGTCGATTGTGAACTAGAATCCTATGTAATGTGTTTAGATTGCGAACTAGAATCCTATGTAGTGCGTGTCGATTGTGAACTAGAATCCTATGTAATGTGTGTCGAGTGTGAACTAGAATCCTATGTAATGTGTGTCGAGCGTGAACTATAATCCTATGTAATGTGTGTCGAGTACAAACTAGAATCCTATGTAGTGTGAGTCGAGTGTGAACTAGAATCCTATGTAATGTGTGTCGAGTGTGAACTAGAATCCTATGTAATGTGTGTCGAGTACAAACTAGAATCCTATGTAGTGCGTGTCGATTGTGAACTAGAATCCTATGTAATGTGTGTCGAGTGTGAACTAGAATCCTATGTAATGTGTGTCGAGTGTGAACTAGAATACTATATAGTGTGTGTCGAGTGTGAATTAGAATCCTATGTAATTTGTGTCGAGTTTGAACTAGAATCCTATGTAATGTGTGTCGAGTACAAACTAGAATCCTATGTAGTGCGTGTCGATTGTGAACTAGAATCCTATGTAATGTGTGTCGAGTGTGAACTAGAATCCTATGTAATGTGTGTCGAGTGTGAACTAGAATCCTATGTAGTGTGTGTTGATTGCGAACTAGAATCCTATGTAATGTGTGTTGATTGCGAACTAGAATCCTATGTAATGTGTGTCGAGTGTGAACTAGAATCCTATGTAATATGTGTTGATTGCGAACTAGAATCCTATGTAATGTGTGTCGATTGCGAACTAGAATCCTATGTAATGTGTGTTGATTGCGAACTAGAATCCTATGTAATGTGTGTCGATTGCGAACTAGAATCCTATGTAATGTGTGTCGATTACGAACTAGAATCCTATGTAATGTGTGTCGATTGCGAACTAGAATCCTATGCAATGTGTGTCGATTGCGAACTAGAATCCTATGTAATGTGTGTCGATTGTGAACTAGAATCCTATGTAATGTGTGTCGATTGAGAACTAGAATCCTATGTAATGTGTGTCGATTGCGAACTAGAATCCTATGTAATGTGTGTTGATTGCGAACTAGAATCCTATGTAGTGCGTGTCGATTGTGAACTAGAATCCTATGTAATGTGTGTCGAGTGTGAACTAGAATCCTATGTAATGTGTGTCGAGTGTGAACTAGAATCCTATGTAATGTGTGTCGAGTGTGAACTAGAATCCTATGTAGTGTGTGTCGAGTGTGAACTAGAATCCTATGTAATGTGTGTCGAGTGTGAACTAGAATCCTATGTAATGTGTGTCGAGTACAAACTAGAATCCTATGTAGTGCGTGTCGATTGTGAACTAGAATCCTATGTAATGTGTGTCGAGTGTGAACTAGAATCCTATGTAATGTGTGTCGAGTGCGAACTAGAATCCTATGTAGTGTGTGTTGATTGCGAACAAGAATCCTATGTAATGTGTGTTGATTGCGAACTAGAATCCTATGTAATGTGTGTCGAGTGTGAACTAGAATCCTATGTAATGTGTGTTGATTGCGAACTAGAATCCTATGTAATGTGTGTCGATTGCGAACTAGAATCCTATGTAATGTGTGTCGATTGCGAACTAGAATCATATGTAATGTGTGTCGATTGCGAACTAGAATCCTATGCAATGTGGGTCGATTGCGAACTAGAATCCTATGTAATGTGTGTCGATTGTGAACTAGAATCCTATGTAATGTGTGTCGATTGCGAACTAGAATCCTATGTAATGTGTGTCGAGTGTGAACTAGAATCCTATGTAATGTGTGTCGAGTACAAACTAGAATCCTATGTAGTGCGTGTCGATTGTGAACTAGAATCCTATGTAATGTGTGTCGAGTGTGAACTAGAATCCTATGTAATGTGTGTTGATTGCGAACTAGAATCCTATGTAATGTGTGTTGATTGCGAACTAGAATCCTATGTAATGTGTGTCGAGTGTGAACTAGAATCCTATGTAATGTGTGTCTAGTACAAACTAGAATCCTATGTAATGTGTGTCGAGTGTGAACTAGAATCCTATGTAGTGTGTGTCGAGTACAAACTAGAATCATATGTAATGTGTGTCGATTCCGAACTAGAATCCTATGCAATGTGTGTCGATTGCGAACTAGAATCCTATGTAATGTGTGTCGATTGCGAACTAGAATCATATGTAGTGTGTGTCAAGTACAAACTAGAATCCTATGTAGTGTGTGTCGAGTGTGAACAAGAATCCTATGTAATGTGTGTCGATTGCGAACTAGAATCCTGTGTAATGTGTGTCGAGTGTGAACTAGAATCCTATGTAGTGTGTGTTGATTGCGAACTAGAATCCTATGTAATGTGTGTTGATTGCGAACTAGAATCCTATGTAATGTGTGTCGAGTGTGAACTAGAATCCTATGTAATGTGTTTTGATTGCGAACTAGAATCCTATGTAATGTGTGTCGATTGCGAACTAGAATCCTATGTAATGTGTGTCGATTGCGAAC
Organism: Saccoglossus kowalevskii; assembly: GCF_978046115.1. Taxonomy (NCBI): domain Eukaryota; kingdom Metazoa; phylum Hemichordata; class Enteropneusta; family Harrimaniidae; genus Saccoglossus; species Saccoglossus kowalevskii. The sequence goes on from NC_140662.1 coordinate 7,371,974, forward strand.
TAGAATCCTATGTAATGTGTGTCGATTGCGAACTAGAATCCTATGCAATGTGTGTCGATTGCAAACTAGAATCCTATGTAATGTGTGTCGATTGTGAACTAGAATCCTATGTAATGTGTTTAGATTGCGAACTAGAATCCTATGTAGTGCGTGTCGATTGTGAACTAGAATCCTATGTAATGTGTGTCGAGTGTGAACTAGAATCCTATGTAATGTGTGTCGAGCGTGAACTAGAATCCTATGTAATGTGTGTCGAGTACAAACTAGAATCCTATGTAGTGTGTGTCGAGTGTGAACTAGAATCCTATGTAATGTGTGTCGAGTGTGAACTAGAATCCTATGTAATGTGTGTCGAGTACAAACTAGAATCCTATGTAGTGCGTGTCGATTGTGAACTAGAATCCTATGTAATGTGTGTCGAGTGTGAACTAGAATCCTATGTAATGTGTGTCGAGTGTGAACTAGAATCCTATGTAGTGTGTGTCGAGTGTGAACTAGAATCCTATGTAATTTGTGTCGAGTGTGAACTAGAATCCTATGTAATGTGTGTCGAGTACAAACTAGAATCCTATGTAGTGCGTGTCGATTGTGAACTAGAATCCTATGTAATGTGTGTCGAGTGTGAACTAGAATCCTATGTAATGTGTGTCGAGTGTGAACTAGAATCCTATGTAGTGTGTGTTGATTGCGAACTAGAATCCTATGTAATGTGTGTTGATTGCGAACTAGAATCCTATGTAATGTGTGTCGAGTGTGAACTAGAATCCTATGTAATGTGTGTTGATTGCGAACTAGAATCCTATGTAATGTGTGTCGATTGCGAACTAGAATCCTATGTAATGTGTGTCGATTGCGAACTAGAATCATATGTAATGTGTGTCGATTGCGAACTAGAATCCTATGCAATGTGGGTCGATTGCGAACTAGAATCCTATGTAATGTGTGTCGATTGTGAACTAGAATCCTATGTAATGTGTGTCGATTGCGAACTAGAATCCTATGTAATGTGTGTCGAGTGTGAACTAGAATCCTATGTAATGTGTGTCGAGTACAAACTAGAATCCTATGTAGTGCGTGTCGATTGTGAACTAGAATCCTATGTAATGTGTGTCGAGTGTGAACTAGAATCCTATGTAATGTGTGTTGATTGCGAACTAGAATCCTATGTAATGTGTGTTGATTGCGAACTAGAATCCTATGTAATGTGTGTCGAGTGTGAACTAGAATCCTATGTAATGTGTGTCGAGTACAAACTAGAATCCTATGTAATGTGTGTCGAGTGTGAACTAGAATCCTATGTAGTGTGTGTCGAGTACAAACTAAAATCATATGTAATGTGTGTCGATTCCGAACTAGAATCCTATGCAATGTGTGTCGATTGCGAACTAGAATCCTATGTAATGTGTGTCGATTGCGAACTAGAATCATATGTAGTGTGTGTCAAGTACAAACTAGAATCCTATGTAGTGTGTGTCGAGTGTGAACAAGAATCCTATGTAATGTGTGTCGATTGCGAACTAGAATCCTGTGTAATGTGTGTCGAGTGTGAACTAGAATCCTATGTAGTGTGTGTTGATTGCGAACTAGAATCCTATGTAATGTGTGTTGATTGCGAACTAGAATCCTATGTAATGTGTGTCGATTGCGAACTAGAATCATATGTAGTGTGTGTCAAGTACAAACTAGAATCCTATGTAGTGTGTGTCGATTGTGAACAAGAATCCTATGTAATGTGTGTCGATTGCGAACTAGAATCCTGTGTAATGTGTGTCGAGTGTGAACTAGAATCCTATGTAGTGTGTGTTGATTGCGAACTAGAATCCTATGTAATGTGTGTTGATTGCGAACTAGAATCCTATGTAATGTGTGTCGAGTGTGAACTAGAATCTTATGTAATGTGTGTTGATTGCGAACTAGAATCCTATGTAATGTGTGTCGATTGCGAACTAGAATCCTATGTAATGTGTGTCGATTGTGAACTAGAATCCTATGTAATGTGTTTAGATTGCGAACTAGAATCCTATGTAGTGCGTGTCGATTGTGAACTAGAATCCTATGTAATGTGTGTCGAGTGTGAACTAGAATCCTATGTAATGTGTGTCGAGCGTGAACTAGAATCCTATGTAATGTGTGTCGAGTACAAACTAGAATCCTATGTAGTGTGTGTCGAGTGTGAACTAGAATCCTATGTAATGTGTGTCGAGTGTGAACTAGAATCCTATGTAATGTGTGTCGAGTACAAACTAGAATCCTATGTAGTGCGTGTCGATTGTGAACTAGAATCCTATGTAATGTGTGTCGAGTGTGAACTAGAATCCTATGTAATGTGTGTTGATTGCGAACTAGAATCCTATGTAATGTGTGTTGATTGCGAACTAGAATCCTATGTAATGTGTGTCGAGTGTGAACTAGAATCCTATGTAATGTGTGTTGATTGCGAACTAGAATCCTATGTAATGTGTGTCGATTGCGAACTAGAATCCTATGTAATGTGTGTCGATTGCGAACTAGAATCCTATGTAATGTGTGTCGATTGCGAACTAGAATCCTATGCAATGTGTGTCGATTGCGAACTAGAATCCTATGTAATGTGTGTCGATTGTGAACTAGAATCCTATGTAATGTGTGTTGATTGCGAACTAGAATCCTATGTAGTACGTGTCGATTGTGAACTAGAATCCTATGTAATGTGTGTCGAGTGTGAACTAAAATCCTATGTAATGTGTGTCGAGTGTGAACTAGAATCTTATGTAATGTGTGTCGAGTACAAACTAGAATCCTATGTAGTGTGTCTCGAGTGTGAACTAGAATCCTATGTAATGTGTGTCGAGTGTGAACTAGAATCCTATGTAATGTGTGTCGAGTACAAACTAGAATCCTATGTAGTGCGTGTCGATTGTGAACTAGAATCCTATGTAATGTGTGTCGAGTGTGAACTAGAATCCTATGTAATGTGTGTTGATTGCGAACTAGAATCCTATGTAATGTGTGTTGATTGCGAACTAGAATCCTATGTAATGTGTGTCGAGTGTGAACTAGAATCCTATGTAGTGTGTGTCGAGTACAAACTAGAATCCTATGTAATATGTGTCGAGTGTGAACTAGAATCCTATGTAGTGTGTGTCGAGTACAAACTAGAATCCTATGTAATGTGTGTCGATTCCGAACTAGAATCCTATGCAATGTGTGTCGATTGCGAACTAGAATCCTATGTAATGTGTGTCGATTGCGAACTAGAATCCTATGTAGTGTGTGTCAAGTACAAACTAGAATCTTATGTAGTGTGTGTCGAGTGTGAACTAGAATCCTATGTAATGTGTGTCGATTGCGAACTAGTATCCTGTGTAATGTGTGTCGAGTGTGAACTAGAATCCCATGTAATGTGTGTCGATTGCGAACTAGAATCCTATGTAATGTGTGTCGAGTGTGAACTAGAATCCTATGTAATGTGTGTTGATTGCGAACTAGAATCCTATGTAATGTGTGTCGATTGCGAACTAGAATCCTATGTAATGTGTGTCGATTGCGAACTAGAATCCTATGTAATGTGTGTCGATTGCGAACTAGAATCCTATGTAATGTGTGTCGAGTACAAACTAGAATCCTATGTAGTGCGTGTCGATTGTGAACTAGAATCCTATGTAGTGTGTGTCAAGTACAAACTAGAATCCTATGTAGTGTGTGTCGAGTGTGAACTAGAATCCTATGTAATGTGTGTCGATTGCGAACTAGTATCCTGTGTAATGTGTGTCGAGTGTGAACTAGAATCCTATGTAATGTGTGTCGATTGCGAACTAGAATCCTATGTAATGTGTGTCGAGTGTGAACTAGAATCCTATGTAATGTGTGTTGATTGCGAACTAGAATCCTATGTAATGTGTGTCGATTGCGAACTAGAATCCTGTGTAATGTGTGTCGAGTGTGAACTAGAATCCTATGTAATGTGTGTTGATTGCGAACTAGAATCCTATGTAATGTGTGTCGATTGCGAACTAGAATCCTATGTAATGTGTGTCGATTGCGAACTAGAATCCTATGTAATGTGTGTCGATTGCGAACTAGAATCCTATGTAATGTGTGTCGAGTACAAACTAGAATCCTATGTAGTGCGTGTCGATTGTGAACTAGAATCCTATGTAATGTGTGTCGAGTGTGAACTAGAATCCTATGTAATGTGTGTCGAGTGTGAACTAGAATCCTATGTAGTGTGTGTTGATTGCGAACTAGAATCCTATGTAATGTGTGTTGATTGCGAACTAGAATCCTATGTAATGTGTGTCGAGTGTGAACTAGAATCCTATGTAGTGTGTGTCGAGTACAAACTAGAATCCTATGTAATGTGTGTCGATTGCGAACTAGAATCTTGTGTAATGTGTGTCGAATGTGAACTAGAATCCTATGTAGTGTGTGTTGATTGCGAACTAGAATCCTATGTAATGTGTGTTGATTGCGAACTAGAATCCTATGTAATGTGTGTCGAGTGTGAACTAGAATCCTATGTAATGTGTGTCGAGTGTGAACTAGAATCCTATGTAATGTGTGTTGATTGCGAACTAGAATCCTATGTAATGTGTGTCGATTGCGAACTAGAATCCTATGTAATGTGTGTCGATTGCGAACTAGAATCCTATGTAATGTGTTGTCGATTGCGAACTAGAATCCTATGCAATGTGTGTCGATTGCGAACTAGAATCCTATGTAATGTGTGTCGATTGTGAACTAGAATCCTATGTAATGTGTGTCGATTGCGAACTAGAATCCTATGTAGTGCGTGTCGATTGTGAACTAGAATCCTATGTAATGTGTGTCGAGTGTGAACTAAAATCCTATGTAATGTGTGTCGAGTGTGCATTAGAATCCTATGTAATGTGTGTCGAGTACAAACTAGAATCCTATGTAGTGTGTGTCGAGTGTGAACTAGAATCCTATGTAATGTGTGTCGAGTGTGAACTAGAATCCTATGTAATGTGTGTCGAGTACAAACTAGAATCCTATGTAGTGCGTGTCGATTGTGAACTAGAATCCTATGTAATGTGTGTCGAGTGTGAACTAGAATCCTATGTAATGTGTGTTGATTGCGAACTAGAATCCTATGTAATGTGTGTTGATTGCGAACTAGAATCCTATGTAATGTGTGTCGAGTGTAAACTAGAATCCTATGTAATGTGTGTTGATTGCGAACTAGAATCCTATGTAATGTGTGTCGATTGCGAACTAGAATCCTATGTAATGTGTGTCGATTGCGAACTAGAATCCTATGTAATGTGTGTCGATTGCGAACTAGAATCCTATGCAATGTGTGTCGATTGCGAACTAGAATCCTATGTAATGTGTGTCGATTGTGAACTAGAATCATATGTAATGTGTGTTGATTGCGAACTAGAATCCTATGTAGTGCGTGTCGATTGTGAACTAGAATCCTATGTAATGTGTGTCGAGTGTGAACTAAAATCCTATGTAATGTGTGTCGAGTGTGAACTAGAATCCTATGTAATGTGTGTCGAGTAAAAACTAGAATCCTATGTAGTGTGTGTCGAGTGTGAACTAGAATCCTATGTAATGTGTGTTGAGTGTGAACTAGAATCCTATGTAATGTGTGTCGAGTACAAACTAGAATCCTATGTAGTGCGTGTCGATTGTGAACTAGAATCCTATGTAATGCGTGTCGAGTGTGAACTAGAATCCTATGTAATGTGTGTTGATTGCGAACTAGAATCCTATGTAATGTGTGTTGATTGCGAACTAGAATCCTATGTAATGTGTGTCGAGTGTGATCTAGAATCCTATGTAGTGTGTGTCGAGTACAAACTAGAATCCTATGTAATATGTGTCGAGTGTGAACTAGAATCCTATGTAGTGTGTGTCGAGTACAAACTAGAATCCTATGTAATGTGTGTCGATTCCGAACTAGAATCCTATGCAATGTGTGTCGATTGCGAACTAGAATCCTATGTAATGTGTGTCGATTGCGAACTAGAATCCTATGTAGTGTGTGTCAAGTACAAACTAGAATCCTATGTAGTGTGTGTCGAGTGTGAACTAGAATCCTATGTAATGTGTGTCGATTGCGAACTAGAATCCTGTGTAATGTGTGTCGAGTGTGAACTAGAATCCTATGTAGTGTGTGTTGATTGCGAACTAGAATCCTATGTAATGTGTGTTGATTGCGAACTAGAATCCTATGTAATGTGTGTCGAGTGTGAACTAGAATCCTATGTAATGTGTGTTGATTGCGAACTAGAATCCTATGTAATGTGTGTCGATTGCGAACTAGAATCCTATGTAATGTGTGTCGATTGCGAACTAGAATCCTATGTAATGTGTGTCGATTGTGAACTAGAATCCTATGTAATGTGTGTTGATTGCGAACTAGAATCCTATGTAGTGCGTGTCGATTGTGAACTAGAATCCTATGTAATGTGTGTCGAGTACAAACTAGAATCCTATGTAATGTGTGTCGAGTACAAACTAGAATCCTATGTAGTGTGTGTCGAGTGTGAACTGAAATCCTATGTAATGTGTGTTGATTGCGAACTATAATCCTATGTAATGTGTGTTGATTGCGAACTAGAATCCTATGTAATGTGTGTCGAGTGTGAACTAGAATCCTATGTAGTGTGTGTCGAGTACAAACTAGAATCCTATGTAATGTGTGTCGAGTGTGAACTAGAATCCTATGTAGTGTGTGTCGAGTACAAACTAGAATCCTATGTAATGTGTGTCGATTCCGAACTAGAATCCTATGCAATGTGTGTCGATTGCGAACTAGAATCCTATGTAATGTGTGTCGATTGCGAACTAGAATCCTATGTAGTGTGTGTCAAGTACAAACTAGAATCCTATGTAGTGTGTGTCGAGTGTGAACTAGAATCCTATGTAATGTGTGTCGATTGCGAACTAGAATCCTGTGTAATGTGTGTCGAGTGTGAACTAGAATCCTATGTAGTGTGTGTTGATTGCGAACTAGAATCCTATGTAATGTGTGTTGATTGCGAACTAGAATCCTATGTAATGTGTGTCGAGTGTGAACTAGAATCCTATGTAATGTGTGTTGATTGCGAACTAGAATCCTCTGTAATGTGTGTCGATTGCGAACTAGTATCCTATGTAATGTGTGTCGATTGCGAACTAGAATCCTATGTAATGTGTGTCGATTGCGAACTAGAATCCTATGTAATGTGTGTCGATTGTGAACTAGAATCCTATGTAATGTGTGTCGATTGTGAACTAGAATCCTATGTAATGTGTGTTGATTGCGAACTAGAATCCTATGTAGTGCGTGTCGATTGTGAACTAGAATCCTATGTAATGTGTGTCGAGTGTGAACTAGAATCCTATGTAATGTGTGTCGAGTGTGAACTAGAATCCTATGTAATGTGTGTCGAGTACAAACTAGAATCCTATGTAATGTGTGTCGATTGCGAACTAGAATCCTATGTAATGTGTGTCGAGTACAAACTAGAATCCTATGTAATGTGTGTCGATTGCGAACTAGAATCCTATGTGTGTGTCGATTGTGAACTAGAATCCTATGTAATGTATGTCGATTGCGAACTAGAATCCTATGTAATGTGTGTCGAGTGTGAACTAGAATCCTATGTAATGTGTGTCGAGTACAAACTAGAATCCTATGTAATGTTTGTCGATTGCGAACTAGAATCCTATGTAGTGTGTGTCGAGTACAAACTAGAATCCTATGTAATGTGTGTCGATTGTGAACTAGAATCCTATGTAATGTGTGTCGAGTGTGAACTAGAATCCTATGTAATGTGTGTCGAGTGTGAACTAGAATCCTATGTAATGTGTGTCGAGTACAAACTAGAATCCTATGTCGTGTGTGTCGAGTGTGAACTAGAATCCTATGTAATGTGTGTCGAGTGTGAACTAGAATCCTATGTAATGTGTGTCGAGTACAAACTAGAATCCTATGTAGTGCGTGTCGATTGTGAACTAGAATCCTATGTAATGTGTGTCGAGTGTGAACTAGAATCCTATGTAATGTGTGTCGAGTGTGAACAAGAATCCTATGTAATGTGTGTCGAGTACAAACTAGAATCATATGCAATGTGTGTCGATTGCGAACTAGAATCCTATGTAGTGCGTGTCGATTGTGAACTAGAATCCTATGTAATGTGTGTCGAGTGTGAACTAGAATCCTATGTAATGTGTGTCGAGTACAAACTAGAATCCCATGTAGTGCGTGTCGATTGTGAACTAGAATCCTATGTAATGTGTGTCGAGTACAAACTAGAATCCTATGTAATGTGTGTCGATTGCGAACTAGAATCCTATGTAATGTGTGTCGAGTACAAACTAGAATCCTATGTAATGTGTGTCGATTGCGAACTAGAATCCTATGTGTGTGTCGATTGTGAACTAGAATCCTATGTAATGTATGTCGATTGCGAACTAGAATCCTATGTAATGTGTGTCGAGTGTGAACTAGAATCCTATGTAATGTGTGTCGAGTACAAACTAGAATCCTATGTAATGTTTGTCGATTGCGAACTAGAATCCTATGTAGTGTGTGTCGAGTACAAACTAGAATCCTATGTAATGTGTGTCGATTGTGAACTAGAATCCTATGTAATGTGTGTCGAGTGTGAACTAGAATCCTATGTAATGTGTGTCGATTGCGAACTAGAATCCTATGTAATGTGTGTCGATTACAAACTAGAATCCTAAGTAATGTGTGTCGATTGTGAACTAGAATCCTATGTAATGTGTGTCGATTGCGAACTAGAATCCTATGTAATGTGTGTCGAGTGTGAACTAGAATCCTATGTAATGTGTGTCGATTGTGAACTAGAATCCTATGTAATGTGTGTCGATTGCGAACTAGAATCATATGTAGTGTGTGTCGAGTACAAACTAGAATCCTATGTAATGTGTGTCGATTGTGAACTAGAATCCTATGTAATGTGTGTCGAGTGTGAACTAGAATCCTGTGTAATGTGTGTCGAGTACAAACTAGAATCCTATGTAGTGTGTGTCGAGTACAAACTAGAATCGAATGGAGCGTGTGTCGAGTACAAACTAGAATCTTATATAGTGTGCGAGGAGTACGATCTAGAATCCTATGTAGTGTGTGTCCAGTACGACCTAGAATCCTATGTAGTGTGTGTCGAGTGTGAACTAGAATCATATGCTGTGTGTGTCAAGTGTGAACTAGAATCCGATGAGTGTGTGTCGAGTGCAAACTAGAACCCTATGTAGTGTGCATCGAGTGCGAACAAGAATCCTATGTAGTGTGTGTCGATTGTGAACTAGAATCCTAAGTAGTGTGTGTCAAATGCGATATGTAATTCTATGTATTGTGTTTCCTCATTCAATATACATTGGTCACGTGCGACATAGAATCCATATATTGTGTGTTTATTTTTCGAACTAGTCGGTACTGAATTAGAATCAGAAAAGCGAATTTACTGTGTAATCACATTATACACACTAAACAATAGCTGTATAATATTTCCATATCCTTGTGGGCAGTTTCACTTCTTGATATATCACATTGCTAATTAAAAATAAATCAACATGGACGTGTATTTTGGTGTGGTGATTGTGACGTCACTGCTTGACTGAAGCCTCATGGGTATAATTATAATTGATCAAATATTATACACGCTTCAATAGAGTTGTCGTCAAACTAGATGGGGTGAATAATGTGTTGATTTTATACTCGTCTCGTTGGAAGTCAGCTCCGTCTGTTTGTATTTTCATCAAGAGTCTATGGCACGACTTCAACGCAATTACATTACGGTGTGCCGTCGCTACTGTTGAACGATTTGTGGTGAATGCGTCACGTGACTGTGACACAGATCGCGTGTAACGCAATTAGACTAAAAGTATTAATTGGTAGTATTAAATCCATTATATTGGGTTAAAATGTATTCGTAATGTAGTCACGTGCGCTGACGACTACTGAACTTCTAATGAGATAGCATAGCAGGGGTTTAGAAATAATAAACACCTTTGAACCGATACGAGGTGTTTAAACCTTCTAATATGGGCCGCAATGATAGAGGTTATGACCCACCTAAGGGCAGTTCAGATTAGAACATAAACGAGAAAACATATAAAATATATATATATTCCAAAACACATCGCAGATATAAACTGTAGATATTAATAAGGTAAAATACGGCGGCCTCGGGGAAATCTTATGTAAAATAAGTATGTTTTTTTGTCTTTTATCATTTTTTTATTGATATAATATTTAAAAAAATTCATTACTCCAAAAATACATTACTCAAATGTTTATATTATAAATTCCGGGAAAATTACTGTAATTTACCACACCCATATTTACGTCATTTAATTCAAATTTCCTTGTATAACATTTTAATTGGTCAGTTTCAGATATATGATGGCATCCGCGTGATTTCGGCACTTGGAGATTAACATTGAATCGTTCAACAGCTTAAATTGAACTCGGCTTAATAACCATATGGTAACGTACATTGTAAAGAAAGGATCGTATTTATCTAATGTATTAGAGCGAATTAATTTTACATAGCACCTTACAATTAGTTTACATGAGTGATGAGTATGGATTGAGGTTGATATAGTCCGTACGGGAGTGTATTTATGTATCACTCTGGTTTCGTTAATTTGATTGCGTCGGGCATTGTATTAACGTACAGGAAATTAATTATTATGATTGATTGCAATTCAATTGATATTACATGCTGTGGATGTGATGACTCACGTGATGTGTTCATTACTGTTATTATGCATTGTTGTATTTGTAAACTGTGATCACGTGATTTATCAGAGTAGAATCCTGCATAAACTACAATCATTGATTTTGACTGTGTTCAGCGGAGAGCTGAGTGTTGTGTACGTGCCCCCTCCCAATATACGCACTTATATTGTTGAAGGCTGTTAGGTCATTAAAACTTATTTATTAAATTGCCGTGTTGGTGATATTGCACCATCCATTGACGCACAGGTGGTACTTGAAATACACCCACCATTATTACTCATCGAATAACTTTTCAGCAACTTATAAACTGAGACTCAACTAGTTCATAATTGAAGTATTTTACTAGACAATTTGCAATGGGCTTCTTTCACGAAGATATTAACTTACGATTTTATAAACATTTTATACCTGGCCTTGTTTTGCCCACAACTAATTCGATATAGTGTCACAACATTTCAAAATGCAGGCCAATTTTTAAAAATTCCGAAATCACTAAAGATATTTTCAGTCAATCAAGTTATCTAAACAGGTAATGCAATCACATGGAGTCGGTCGTCTAGTTTATTTTAATTATTATGGTATGTGGCAAAAATGTTTTAACATTTAAAAATGTTGACATAATTAAATTCAAAGTCAAGATTATTTTAATCATATTTACCAAAGTTTAACATTTGAAAGTTTAAAATACATACAAATCTACTAACTAGTCATCGGTAACCATAGTGATATCATGATAAGTAATTACACCATTACACAGCTACTAACTGTGAATAATAGAACTAGTACACATATAATATATAGAAAATATGTCAAAAATTCATCATAATTCGATTCTGTTGAGCAAATCACAACTACAGTTGAAAATAATACACGCCTAGTAATTACTACTATGTAATCGCTAGTACACATTTTAATATTATCCTTTAACTAACTACGACTGATTAATCATAAAAAATGTTTTAAAGGTCGGCAGTCGTCGTGCCGCGTCCTGTTCGATATGGGACTCATAGCAACATACAAAACGCGTGTAAAATACATTGTTTATTTAATACATGAAATTCAAACAAGAGCTTCGCTTCGACCACCGCGCTTTAAATTCACAATTAACAATTAGGTTGCAGTTCGCGGTGAAAAAATATGTTTAAGTCAAATAAATATCGCAGGTATTATTTTGTATGTGTTTATGCGACTATGTATAGCTTCACTTGGGTACACTATCCAACATGACGTCAGTAACACACAAATACATGCACACGACAGCGGTTATGGCAGATAGAAAGTCATACATTGGACGATAATCTCGCATTGTGTTTAGCGTTTCTCGACGTGTTGAATATTCTTGGTCGACCTAATTTCGACGAATTGGTTGTTTCTGGGAATTCAATACAACCATTAAAATATAGCGATCCTTGACAGATATCGAATCATCGATGACCATGAGTGGTGGTACTGGTATTTCCGTCGTATTTGGTATATATTTTCTATACTTTAAAATGCTAAAGTGAACGTTGCTGAGTTTATGAGTGTGTGTCTTTACGTCGAGTAACTTGGAAAATGCTACAGTCAAAGACGCACTGAACAGCCAGACGACTTTTGGAGTGTACCATTATCGTATTTTGAAAGTTGGGGACTCCCTGTACAGAAGTCGTTTAAATGAAGAATTGTGAAAATATGCTGATTGACATGTATACAGGCTTTATTTGAACACAATATTTGGTGTCATTCACTTCGGTAACAAAAAACACAGAGATAATAGCTAAATGTGTGAAAAACTGCATTTCGAAAAGATATTTTAGATAAAGAATATATAATTCACAATTGTTTGCTCTACAATGTTTAACGCTGAATTGAGCCCGCATTATTCCACCCCCATCCTCCAAGTGCTCGCCAGAACAACAATTAGCAATGCGAAGTACATGTTGTATCATTACTACACATTTTGAATGACATATTATCTAAGTGCTACATATTTTTTGACTTCAGTTATTTATTTTTTTGTGATGTACAATGATGTTTAAATTAGGCGAGTACATACCCATATTGTGGGTTGTGGTCTCTTGTTTCCTTATTTTTAACACAGTGTAATTAGACTTGTTATGATATACAATTAAAAACGGTGAATTAGCTGTGACACGTGCTTTCAGTTCTCAAAATGGGTGTAAGACAAGTACGAGTTTCGAATAATGTCGGTAACTTAGATGTGTTGCACGAATGTATTTTATGAAATTAAAAAAAAATAGCTTTATACGGAATAATACAATCTGGACATGATAGATTTTTTATGAAAATATCAAAAACTATTGACAGAGTGCGGCTTATTTACTCCCATGCAGCTCATTTGTTTTTGTACAGATTAGACCCATACACGAAACACGTTTACCAAGTCGTTAATGCATGCAGGTAACCTGAAGTTGGGAAAAAAACATCAAGATCGCAGGCCGCAAATAAAGTGCCCTTAGAGAAACCACTGTATCCTAATAATGTGCTACTATTTGATCTTTGATTATTGCTTTTCAATATTAACTGAAAATATTTCAAAACTGTAAGTTTGGTTGCATTATTTGGTATATGCACTATTTTATTTTTATTTTTATTAACAGGCACAATTGTATCAATGTCGTCAACTCGGTCTGGTATGAATTTATTTGAATCAATGTAAGACGTTAACTTGAACTTGGAGGTATTGTACAAATGTATTCGAATAAATGTCGTTAACTTGTATGTCCGACACAAATATATTCGGATCAATGTCGTCAATGTATCTGTTTAGTAATATTATATTTGAATCAATGTCATAAGCTTGTACGTCTAGTACAAATGTATTTTGGATCAATGTCCTCAATTCGTTTGTCTGGTATGATTGTATTTGTAATGATGTCGTCAACTTTGATGTCTGGAACGACTGTATTTGTATTAATGGCATCTGCTTGGATGTATTATACAAATACCGTCAAATAATGTATTTGGATCGATGTTACGCAACTGCTGGTAAATTGAAAAAAGAAAAACATGGGTTTTGTGTATTTCTGCGTCAGTGTATTCCATTGACCAGTGTCGGCGTTTGAATCCTTCAGCCAGAAATATATACACGTAGTATATGTAAGGTGTAATGAAAACTACAGTAGACAACCCCTTGGCTATCTAATTATTAATTAATATGAAATATACGATATATATATACACATGTGAAATAGATTAACTAGGTTGGGAAATCGACCCACGCAGTGCCATCATCTGTGTCGTCACGTCGACATATATTAAAATACCTGCTTAGATACGCTGATAAACTGAAGATACAATTACAAAAACCAGGAGACAGTATTTCGCAATCGAAAGATTATTGTTGTCTTTATCATTTTGTAACTCAAATTGTCAATGACCTCGAATTGCTTTTAAATTAATGAACGACGGGCACAGTGAAAGTTAGCTAAATAGCGTTAACAACACATTTCTCACTATTTAATTGATTGAATGAGAAAATTTTAATACTTTGATAAATTTAAAACAAACGTTTCGGTGTGGTATATATATTTAGCAACTTAAATCTTGATCAGCGATTAGACTTAACTCCTTGAAACAAGGAATGTTACATTAGCAGAGATTCAGCTTGTTTAGCAACCGCACACAGATGTCAATCTACAAAATCAATTGATTTGGCGAACGATTACACGTGTAATCAGGTAGAAAATAATCACATTAAATAATGTCGTGTATCTCCCGGGATCTGATCAGATCAGATTAGAAAAATGAAACGAGACATGCAGCGTAGAACGGTTGTGTTTTCCGATTTATAAATCAGTCGTTGTTGCCAGGTAATTGTTATCACGTGACGTGGAGTGCCACGTTTGAGTACGCGACTTTTTGGCTGATTAACAAAATGTTCACTTGCATGTGTGCAGCAGTTCAATTGCACTTCCGATAACAAGTAACGTTTTTAATATTACTAGTAACTCAAAGTGAATACCACGTGACATCCAATTATCATGAGCATGATATTGTGTTGACACGTTAAACAGAAAAAAAAGTTCTGATCTAAAAGCCTATGTTATTGAAGTGGAATACTGGTGTAAGATTGAGTAACTCCATTTGGGAAATGTGAATAGACTGTTTGATCATGGTCTATATATCTATGTGTGTTTGTAATACACACACATCACATATATATGACACTATATGCAAAATATTTTAGTAAAATCATATAGCCCACACAATATATGCCGTGATGTGCGCGTATTGTAACAATCCTGAATTTTAAGAAGATGACCTCTAAAAACCAGTGTCTGTAATGTCCTTCAGGTTAACCTAATATTATTAAAAGATATTTGAAAGCACGGCAACTAGTATCTTTTGGCATGAGCGTAATTAATTTCTCCATATAAGGCGTTTACTTCTGTGAGCTCCTTGGGGATGAAACATTTCTCGAATTACGCTATTGGCTTGTTCGATTTCCACTCCATTGTGTGGTTGGGTCACGTGACATACTCGTGTAGCAACTCCAATCACTGTGCTATATCTACATGCGTTCAATAACGCCCTACGTCATAGTCAAGAAGAGTTTGGGGGAGGGAGATCCGTTAAAAGAGTCTGACAAAGAACTGGAGCGTCCATTGATTTGAAAGTTAATGCCAGCATAACGACAAGAGCGAACAAGTGATACTTTGCCTGACAAAACCCAAGATCGAGCGTAGGAATTGTGCAATCACCGTCTGAGGGCAAGGAGCGATCCGAAAGAGGTAAGAGAAATGTGAACTAATATAATTAAACTGTACAAGCATGTATCGTGTATCCGTTTCAAACTGTGATAAATTAGCTTAAATAGTCAATGTACTGTTGACAAAACACTAGGCGATCATATTCCGAGAACAATGTTTTGTTTCACACGTATAAGAGTGTCCGCAATTTCCCAAGTTGTGGACTATATAATCTTTTACAATAATTGTAATATAGGTCAATTTCATAATTGCCCGAAAATGTTAAAATGATTGCTGTTAATATTCGATATCTAACCGTTCAAGAGAATTTCACGGATGAATGTAGTGGAATTGATTGCAACTACATTCACTCTAACGGACATACTCTTTATATTGGCATTTATTTGTATTATATATAAGCACGATGAACAATTATATTACAGTTGGCTTGTTAATGTACCATGTTATCCATAACCTAAGTCTATGCAATCTGTGGAGTGAATTTGGACTATAAACTGGCATCTGCGTTACTAATTAGTTTGATAATAAATCGAACGTCAACACTGTAAGACTGAAAAGTAAAGGACTGCAACGAGAGCCTTAACACCATCTTCATGGTCATTAACAATAATAGCGTTCGTTCCTTTGTATGTGAGTTGGCAGTTGTTAGACAGAACATAGATGTATATGAAGTTGTTAACTTATACTACCGTTGAAATTCATTCGAGCTTCAAAATGTTACAGTTTAACGCATAATGTGTTTGTTTTTTTAATAAAATCGAATTTTGGTAACACACTCATACGAATATAAACTTACTGTTAATAATTAATTATCGATATTAATGAAAAAATAACAAGCTCAGGCAATAACATTTATAACCGGAATATGGATGCTGAGTGCAAAAGAGGGAAAGGCGTTGGAAATCTGAATTCCCTTTGGGTCAGATTACGATCATGTACTACAGCCATTAGATAAGATGATTAGCAATTTTATTGCGTTAGGTAAAATGCTTTGTAGTCATCCTTGGAGATTGAATAGATTGAAAATAAACATCGTCTCTAAAGATGTTTTCGTCATTAAAATCAATCTAAGTCATACCATGCGTGCCAAGAATGGGTACATCTGGGCGTATAATAATATGCAAATAGTAAAGCCATGATTACTGAAGACTCGTGTACTTGTCACCGATTTCATCCTTTCCTTCCTTCCTTCCTTCCTTAATTCTGATTTGCTAATTTAGCTAATGAGACTCAATGTGTCAAGTTATTTAATAAAAATTTGAAGTATCATGGTTTAATTTTGACCAGAATTTGAGCTCCCTGACTCATACCAATACATCTTGAATCACTATGACACACATAATAACTATTTCTTGTGATAAAAAACCAAAGATATTTCATCATTTGAAACATCGTTGTAGACGTGTACTTTTTGACACTGTGAAATTTGAACGTCAATCTGCTGTCATATACTACCGTGTCTGCAAACATTGGGCATGTACCTGTGTATCTATAATAACTTACCGAGTAACACACAAATGCGTACATCTTTCAATGTCAAATTTATAAAAAAAAGTTGCTATACATGGATTACCTTAATCATTATAACATACTCTATTTACGTGTATGGCTTTCCATACGATGGAGGTTACGACTCGCCATTACGGTTCCCAGCGAAAACCAAACACGGGTAAACCGGAGCATTAAGATAATTGTAGAGAAAAATATTCTAATGATGCCGAGAAGGAAACTATTGATTGTATCTCAACACAGCATTAGTGTAGAGCACAAGCCGACAGTGGGTAGTTACACATATTTATATATTAACCATAATTAGTCCCTATGGTGCCGTTTTGGGTCAGAAACATAATTATCTCTTGATTTTTTGCGGGGAGGGTAGTAATTAGACTTCGTGTCTTGTAGTGTAATGTAATGTTCCTTATTTGTTCCTGGGGTTTGCACGGTGGCACGATGTTACCCGGATGTCACACTGCGTTATGTTATGGTATACACTTCCTTCTCTTAATTAGTGACTGAACGAGGATTTGATTCGGGTTTTATGACCTTTATACTGCTCCCATTGGCTGACATATCGATCATGTTTCATTATCTATTAAAACTACTCTCTCTACAATAAACAACGAGCCCCGCAGCGCACCGAAGGGAATAATATCACTGTGTGTATTGAATTATATACATGACTCGTTTACAAGCATTAATAAAAGCGACATGTAAATTAAACACGAGCTACGGGTGTTTAGATAGCTACAAAATACTTAACCAAATACAATAACGTATTAACGTTTTTAATTTGGCAGTGTTAATAAAAGGCAATTTATTGTTTGTAATAAATTGTCAACACAAGTGCAATTGTATGTAATGCGCACGCTTGGTGCACACCCAATACCTGTGAAGTCGTTTGTTTTCTTTTCTTTTCGATTTATTATATCCGCAATCGATCTCCGTATTTCGCATTGTATATACAAATTGTAATTTCCGTTTCTCCTATATAACATAAAGACAATTGGCGTAAACTAGAATTTGCACGTCGCGTAATAAGAAAACATCCCTTCGTTGACATTTGACGTAAGATTTATCAGCATTGTAAATTTCTGCTTGAAATTGTATTCACATACAAAATGAATGTATAATCAGGTTCGCACTGTGCATCGTTTACAATGGTAAAAGTAATGAAATCTTGACCATGCCATATTATTCACCATCTCATTAACAAAGATTTAGAAAATGAATCGTTATTTTTATACGTATAATATAAATGATCCTCAAAACAAAATATTTTCTTCGATGGTATGTCTCCTAGCCCATGTTATAATAGGTTCCTTTTTAATATCTTACTCAAGAAATGGTGACACCATGCACAATTAGGTTAAGAGAGTAATATCAAACACACTGACTCAAGTAAGAATATCGACCGTTTGAAATTACCTATTAAATAATTCAAACTTACACGATGATATCACTCATTCTATGTCGTGTCATTAAGTCTCATTAGGACTCATCTGACAGGTGATATTGTTAAACAAATGTAATGTTTATAGTATATGTGAGCGAATCAATACCAGATTCAACTTCCGGGAATCTATCCAGTTCTACTTATCGATTTGACTATTAAACCAGTCACGAAACATACACTCAAATACATGCGCGTCTCATGATTCATTTCCCTTTTTTGATAATGATTACTCCATTGCCAACTTTGGGAGTGGGGGGTGTTTAACGTATGGCAATATACAACAGGAGTCCTGCGCCCACAGGCAAGACAAAATTCCCCCCAAAAGTATGATAAATCTTATTCCAGGCCCTCCTTGTGTGAGATTTATTTTCTCGGATCACAATAAAACACAGGGTAATATTTAGAGTATTCGAGTTTTAGATACAATCACAGTCACTTGAGTGCTGAAAATCCAAATAAATCGATCAACACTATATATTTTCCGATTTAGAAAAACGGTAACCATGAATAAATGGTTCTTTTAACGGTCCAGTTCTAACCTTATTTTTAAATTTTAAGGTGAGAAAAGGGCCCTGAAGTGACTAAGTGAATTCAACTAAGCTACGGACAGTCCTGCAGTGTAACTAAGGATGCGCGCGTGTACGTGACGACAATGTAGGTACAATTACAGGTTTAATCGTCCCCTGCCAAAAGTTGTCTTGACATCATCTGTCATCAATGATACGACGAAACCTTCCAAAAAAATCCCACCGCATTTCTATCGTTTAGACTGCCATTGATGGTAATCCCCACGGTGCAGCATTCGTCGTCTCTGAAACCGTGCTTTATTAATGTAGTAATATCTTCACAGTCATATACATGTGATACGCACTACGCTATTGAACAGTATTAAATATGCGTACCTATGTACTAATATTATAAAATTAGGGAAAGTTTAATAAAACTGTTTCACGTATGTGCATATATGTATACTGTGAGGAAAAGATTAAATAGCACGTCAGTATGGGGCATGTCTGAACAAGGTGTCTGTCAAATTAAAACAAGTGTTCATGTGCTTCTACCTGTTAATGAATCAAACCAATAAATTATGATTGTAGGTTTGCAAAGTATAATGCACTTTAAAGCGCGGTGGTGGTCGCGCAGCGCGTGTTCGAATTCATGTAAATAAACAATGTATTTTACACGCGTTGTATACGTCGCTATGAGTTCCATATCGAACAGGACGCGGCGCTACGACCACCCTTTAAACGTACAAAATTGATCGTGTCTCGAAATATCTCACCAATACTATGAGGTTATCACGTGTTTATGGAGCTGGTGGATAGTGAAGTGACGTCATGGACTGACCCACGAACCGAAAATGAGTGATAATATAGCAAAGTCACCAAGCCACATATACAATGTAGGAAATCTAAGGATAGAATAACTATATACTACCTACAACAATACACATGTTGGAATACAGCATATGGAATGCAATAAAGGAATAGCTCATCGTATATACCACAACAGAGCACATGTCAGAATACACATTAGGGATTCTACGGATGGAATAATTCATCGTAAATGCTACAACAAAAGCACATGTAGATACTGTACATATTCGTTGTGTATCATTACGGGTTTATCAACATGTTTGCCGTTTCCTTCCTCAGATCCACAGTCACACTTAAATCACTAAGCAATTAAAGAAAGTGAAAATCCACGTGTCATCGGGGAATCTTAAATTTTGTTGTATTGTGACATCAGTCAATATTACTTTATCGTTGGGAAGTAATACCTGTGACGTCATGAAGCGAAATTGTAATAGTCTATAAAAGATGTTTAAAATAGCGTTCAGTGTAGGCTTTATAAGAGGAATGTAGTGAGTGCTTTGCCGTGGTCGTTAGTTTGAATTTCGTATTATAGTTTATAAGTTCGTAATATTCATAAGATTTATATTTGTGCATGTTACGCTGGATAAGGATGTCAATTTCATCTAAACGGAAGATGCACGTACAGCTATGACTATAATTAACATCAAACAAGAAGTTTTCTAGATTATCGAATCATAAGTACTTCCTGGCAAACCTTTATCTCGGTTCCAATTCGCAAAACTTGTCATGCCGACAGACAGTACATGCAATAACAGGAGACATTTTACAAAATTAGATTTTGTAAAGAAAGTCAGGCGGAAGCTCTCAGAATATTATCGGCGTTCTTTCATTTCACGAATTACAACGTTGATAACAAATATTATGCGAGGGATATTTATTTTAAGCAAGGATGGACAGGTCTCAAAGAGGATTACAAACTGTATATGGTATATGTTGGGGAGTAGGTAAAATCAAATGCACTGTATCCCCGTATAGTTTTTTTTTCTAAATAAGTTAAAATTTGTGTAAATATTTCCAACAAAATTAAAAAAACATGCAAGTTTACAAAGGGGAACTATAATAACTTCCAACATACATGTACCTTTTTCTACTACATCTCTTGAAATATTTCAATTTTCAAAAATAGTTGTCAATGCTGGGACTCGTTGTATATCTGTTTAAAACTATGAGGTAGTATCGGGCAATGACGTCAACGCCAATTTAAGTGTCTGTGCATAGTGATTGATATACTGCAAATTTTCGTCCAACACGTAGGAGAAGACATTGAAGAGGATCTCAGGGAAAACGTTTTTATAGGCGGGTAATTCGAAGGTGTCGCTGGCACACTATATACAATATCAATCGGGCCCGCAGGATTCAGTCATATTAGAAAATGCGAGAATGATATTTCAAACATACCTACTTTCTTTATGGATAGTGAGAAATGCGATGCTAAATTATGTTGTCGCTCTAATGCAACTCACCTAAATGGACATAGTATCAAATTATATATTAAATTCCTTTGATATTTACGAGCACTCTCCAATGCTGGTCGTGATCATCCAATATTCTTCGTAATTATACGGGCAGATTGAGTCCATTTCAATGCAATCATGTCTGTTTTCTCCTACCATTGAACGAGTCTGCGTTTTTGGATTACTTCCCTTTCTGGGGCAGATTCATCCCGGGAGAAATACAACTATTGTATTTATTTATTTTCACGTATATTTTATGTAAAAACTTGCTACTTGCTTCGCTGTTAGTGAAATGATAGAACGGGTAGTGTGCGCAGACTTAAGAGGCTCTCATGACTGAACAATCAGTTCCATCGACAAATTCATTTCACATTACCAATTTCAGCGATATAAAAAAAAATCACGGATTATCTGTCGATTCCTTGTTCAAATGTGTTAATGTATTAATTGGCAGGACCTGTGAAGGAGTTGATAGCCAAGCAATCAGTACTGCCCAATCAGTAGCTCGTATGCACCATCTTCACTGCATGTCGATAGGTGTATTTGAATCAGCTGATTAAGCGAACATAGATGCTTAAATGTCAACATATTTGTGTTTTCTCGTGAGGTTCAATTACTGTAATCAACGACATGACGTCTAACCGCATCATTGTGTTCAAAGTGACGATGACGCCAATATTTTATTACTTTCGAGTTCAAAGTTATATGAAATTGGCAAAGTGAAATATACTACTAACACACTTTGCCAACTATGGAAACTAATCCATGACCGTAGCAATAAAATAAGCCATTAGTGGTAATCAGTAATTTGATAATCTTCTTTTACAGTAAAACTCCATAAAACGTGGACTAATATGGACAGATTTTATATTAGGTCAATGAGTCTAGAAACGAATGCGTTATTTGTTTAATTGTTTCATTAAATGATAACAGAAAAAGAAAAGAATACAGTAAAAATATGAATCCCACGTTACTTTCACATATACATATAAATGGTAATTGATTAACATCGGTTTATAAGTTATCAATATATTTTTACAGTCACAGACGTCTGTTTATGATATTTTTTTTGTCCGATAATAATCTGAATTATAAACCCTTTTTATCATTGACGTTGATGAATATGGGCTGTGTTACGTGGCATTTAATTGATTGCATCTATTTTTTTTTTGAATTATTTATTAATACTTACAGGACATCACTGACTCAATTATAGGTAAATCAAATTTCAATTCCAAATGGTAGTTACACTACAGTATATGCCCAATTAACTCCATACCAGCACAGGTTAGTGTAAATGGGACGGCAGTGAACAATTTATAGAAATATCTTGCTGTCCCTATTTTGTTGATTTGTGATAGATCACTATGTATATAAATTAGAATAAATTTGATTTACGCTTACGCTTGCAAACTTGTTGGTATACGATGCAGCGTTATCTACTTTGCGACTTGTGTTTTACGTGAAAACTACAGTGAGGTTTCTAATATGTATTTGCACATAGCACTATACAAACAAGTATCCGGTGGAACTATTTAATATACAGTCACACATGCAACGATGATGTAATTGTAGAATTACGTCACGCGTAGTGCACACATGTAATGATGATGTAATTGTAGAATTACGTCACGTGTAGTGCACACATGTAATGATGATGTAATTGTAGAATTACGTCACGTGTAGAGCACACATGTAATGATGATGTAATTGTAGAATTACGTCACGTGTAGTGCACACATGTAACGATGATGTAATTGTAAAATTACGTCACGTGTAGTGCACACATGTAATGATGATGTAATTGTAGAATTACGTCACGTGTAGTGCACACATGTAATGATGATGTAATTGTAGAATTACGTCACGTGTAGTGCACACATGTAAAAGTTTTAGAAATATCTACAATTCGAGTGATAAGATATTTACCGCACAGCTACTGATATTTCATTGCTACAAACTCACACGTTCACAGTACAATGCAATAGATATTTACACTTGCCCAATCTACTTGTCTCGTATAATGCAAAACCCAACCAGGCATTATAATTTACACAATTTCTATGTGTATATTTTAATGGAAAATATACCTGATATCGTGTCAGTTCGAGCGTTATTTCTTTGCAGTCGTGCACATATAATGACGTGTTTAAACATGCGTATTGTTAATTTACCAGTTCATAGAACCCAGATATATTCGTGTATTGTTTAGGTTATAAGAAACAAAGGCTCAATTCAATATTAAAAAATCAGTCGTGTTGAAGTGGAGTGTGGTCTGCTTTTAGTTGTTCGCTATTAGCATTTTAATAAGTTCCAAATATAGATAAGGAATGTATAGAGAACGCCTAACGGAGAACTAGATGCATGCATTAAACCATTCATCTTTCGAGAGCAGCTCAGTCAGATACTCTCATTAAAACCGAAATGAAAACATTTTTATATCCATCAGCAAATGAGAAAACTGTTCTCGCCTAAGTGATCATTCGATGTATGGCTATTTGCCAGAACGTGTAACGCTGACGTCGATCACTTACCCGAATATGGATAATGCATATGAACGTAAATGATAAATATCATATACGCGATTCCTCTGATATGTGAGTGTCTAGTTGAAGCTATGTAGTATGAGTAGCATTGTTATAAGAACGTAAAACAGTAAATAATTCTATGTAAATCTTATTAAGCTAAGTAAACTTCATTAAAAGTCCGAATACATACATCATTAATAGAGTATTGATATGGACTTGACGTGATTTGGTAATACGACCGACTTTTTTCCGACAGCAGTGTTTCAAGAACACAGTAATCAATGCTGCATATAACACATTATCAATACCAAGTGCCTTCCAGAATACATTAGGAGAACACAGTGTCTCTCAGAATATAGTCATAGTACACAGTGCTTCATAGAATATAGTCATAGTACACAGTGCTTCATAGAATATAGTCATAGTACACAGTGCGTCATAGATTATAGTCAGAGTACACAGTACCTTCTTAGAATATAGTCAGAGCACACAGTGCTTCATAGAATATAGTCATAGTACACAGTGCCTTCTTAGAATATAGTCAGAGCACACAATGCTTCATAGAATATAGTCAGAGTACACAGTGCCTTCTTAGAATATAGTCAGAGCACACAATGCTTCATAGAATATAGTCAGAGTACACAGTGCCTTCTTAGAATATAGTCAGAGCACACAATGCTTCATAGAATATAGTCAGAGTACACAGTGCCTTCTTAGAATATAGTCAGAGCACACAATGCTTCATAGAATATAGTCAGAGTACACAGTACCTTCTTAGAATATAGTCAGAGCACACAGTGCTTCATAGAATATAGTCATAGTACACAGTGCCTTCTTAGAATATAGTCAGAGCACACAATGCTTCATAGAATATAGTCAGAGTACACAGTGCCTTCTTAGAATATAGTCAGAGCACACAGTGCTTCATAGAATATAGTCAGAGTACACAGTGCCTTCTTAGAATATAGTCAGAGCACACAATGCTTCATAGAATATAGTCAGAGTAAACAGTGCCTTCTTACAATATAGTCAGAGCACACAGTGCTTCATAGAATATAGTCAGAGTACACAGTGCCTTCTTAGAATATAGTCAGACACATTGCTTCATAGAATAAAGTCAGAGTACACAGTGCTTCAGAAACGTAGCGCTACATAGAATACAGTCAGTACACAGTGCTTTCCAACATACAGTCAGAGAACATATCGTCAGTCCCAGACATTTTGGTCTTTCTTAATTTGCAAAGTACGAATGCTGACATATATAAAGCCACAGTATTTTGCAACAGAATCCAAATCCCATATTATGACAATTTAATGTACCTTACCCGCGGTTATATTGAATAGTGATTGAAACTCGGGCAGTGGATTTTCGTTTTCCACTTTATTCTGCGGAAAACATAACCAGATTCAACCCTTTTTGGGATTCGAATCCAGTTAGGATTTGAACTTGCGGCTACCGACCACGAGTCCCATGCAAAAACCGCTACTTTACCAGAGATTGGAGAACGTCGGTTTTAGCGTCTATATTATGGTTAATTGAAGTAATGAATACATTATTACTACTAAGTTTTTTCGAGTAGTTCAACAACTGTCACATTAGCATTGGAATGGTTCATGTGAAATATCAACAGTGGGATTGTGACTGTACAGAGGTTAATGGCGATCATAGCAACATGTCATAAGTGGACATCACTTTGGGATAAGAAAACGTGTATGCAACAACGCTTGTAAGAATCATGAATACTTATTCCTGAAATTGACACTGATTGGTGTTAGATGTCTTACTGCAGTAGCACATCAATCATGATAACAACCAATGTAATCACTTTGCGATTGAATGAGTTTCCAGAATTCTCCTCTACGCATGAAAAGGTCAGGGACACAAAGAAGAAAAAATGTGATTATGAACTAATTGATTCCGCATCACTCTATGTCTGGGTGGATCTAATTAAGGGATTGGTTACAAAGTCGATAAAATGGATTAGTTGTAATGCTGATCCCATTTGCTAAGAATCGTAATTAGTGTTCGGAATAAAAATCACAGTTTTGTCTACTGATATTGAGTGCAATGTCGAATCAATAACCCCCGCATGAGTTCTACTGAAACAGCTATATTGAAAATATGTCACTGGAAGCATGTACATATATAGATATAGAACATTAATCGTAGCACGCTTTGCATGAAACTAAGTTTTTGCTTCCTGGTATGTAAAGCTGATCTCCATACTTCAAATCGCCACATTCAGAAATAGATTTTTGTCTGATGTTGGTCAACCGTGATTGGAGAACAGACACTTCTAAGGGTCATGTTTGGTGCAATCACAGGCCGAGGAGTATGTTTACACTGCTTGTTATCTCACAGCAAATTTAAACCAACACTTTGAAGGTATCTGTAAATTATTCTTTGAATGTATGGATGACTCATGTTTGTTTTAGTCGGCAAGGGTGCCATTAATGCGATCAAGTGGTGTGAATGTGTCTGTGTTTCAATGAATAATGATGATACAAATTAATGAAAGTATCGTGCAAGTATCATTTCAGCTCAACGAATTCCTATTTGGTGTGACGCTAGTTATTCCTGCAAAGAATGTTGAAAATTAACATGAATAGTAGTCAGTGCGTATCTTGGATGTTGTTATTAGCAACCGTGTGGATATACATATTTGGAGTGTAATATCACTGACAAACCCCTGGGTAATTGTAAATGCACCTTTAAGAAATCAATCAGATTATACATCCACAGTAATAGTGGAGTAAGTGCCCCCCAAATTACTAGTGTAAGAGTCCCTAGGGACTTCATTAAATGTGATTTCACATCTCACAACAAAGTGGAAAACTGTTAAAGTACTCATTGAACGCATTGTAAGCAATCGCAATATTTCCTTGCATTCTCTGTAGCTGTTATTCAGCAACAGTATTGAATAAATGGTGGTGTTTACGATTCACACCTGTACATAATATCCAATGACGTCATGACAGATGAATTCATGCACAATCATTTTCCAAGGTTGGGAATTTTTAATTAGTACATAAAAGATAACGTCATCGTGGTAACATTTGTCGGAGGTGGCATGTGTGATATGTGAATGAGATTGTAGAACGGCAAACATTCCAGAGACAACGTCACAGACTCTGAGTCAAACCAGAAAAAGGACAGACCATGGCGAAAAAAACCGTAACAAACGTACCTTATACGCATTTTCAGCTGATTTTTAAATTTGAAAGTTTCATACAAAATTATACTTTTAACCAATTTGAAATTCCACTACGGATACAAACAATTATATAATCATACAATTATAACAAACAACTTTCATTCACGAATAGCGCATACTCGGTTATGAATTGTCACTAGTAATTAGGTATCATATAAATGTACGAGCACACGAATTTTCGCCTAAAGGCGTACAAGAAATAACACCTTTGTATCTTGTAACACAGAACGAAATGCACATTAATGACAGCTAGTGTTACAGACACACACCTTAATAAGACTTACAGACTTCACCGTGTCGTGATGTTTTCACCTAATGTAGGCTTTGTTTTCCCCTTTACCATAAATCTATTAGATTATATTTATCTATAAAATGTGATACTACGTATAATTTAAAACATATATTATATTGATTAGTTTTTGATATTCTCACGCAGTTAACACCTATACACATAAAGAGAATTGTAACACACACTATTTTGGAAAGTAGTAAAAACTGATCACATTTCATTCAACATAATAAATAAATAAATAAATAAATAAATAAATAAATAAATAAATAAATAAATAAATAAATAAATAAATAAATAAATAAATAAATAAATAAATAAATAAATAAATAAATAAATAAATAAATAAGAACATTACAAAACTGTTGTTTTTACAAAACGCCGGTAATATATGACAGTATGGTCTGTATGCAAGAAAACTATCGATACACGTTTCGTAGATTCAAGTTAATCACGGGTTCCAAAGACCACTATTTTCAAAAAAAATGTACAATAATTTAATCTGATGAAAGAACGATCAGGCCTAAACAACAGAATGATAATCATCTCTCAATGTATTGAGTCTGAATCTTGTTTTGACGATGTTATCTCCGATTTTGTCCTTGATAGTGTCTATAGGCCATTACACGACAGTTTCTGTGATGTCGCGCCGTATTTACGAGTCATGCAAATGCCACGAGTAAACCTTGATATTGATGATATCGCGGCATGATTTGTCATAAACGTTCTTGGTCGGAAATTCATAGAATACTTAATAGTAGATAAGATAAAACGTGGTGTTATATATTCTAACTTTTGTTAGACAATAACGTTCAGTATACTGATTCGGTAACAAATTTGGGAAGTGTTAATTAATTTGAACTGTTTATTTTTTTGCAAACTCTGGTGTGTTTTTTAATTTCTTATTCTTAAACGCCTACATTGAGAAACGTTGTGCTTGAGCTTTGACGTGCGCAGTAGTAAGAAATAAATAAACGAGTCTTGGGATCATATTTTTATCGGAGAAGAGTTCACGGGTGCGTATACAACTGTGTTTTGTCTGATAAAGGTATATTGATGGAAATTGAGAGCACGCAGCTTTTAGGTACATACATAGATTGAACTAAGATGTACATTTTATATCAGTACATTGATCAGTCGACATGCTAGGAAGCGTGTTAATGTTCCTCGTGTTCTATTTTACCAAAACATCACTACTATTGATAAGGTTGTACAGATATAAACGTTATGGTTAAACATGATATAAAAGATAAACGCTTATATCGTAGGTTTACCTGATAAATGTGAATAACATCTGTCGTTGGATTGTGTCATTGGTTATACTTGTCCAGTGGATTAAGTACCTGAACATTTTGCTTCTTGTACTGTGTGTCTGATTAAAAACATTCATTAGATTAAGTGTTTGGTCGGTGTTTGGTTATGTTCGCGAAATATACATTGGATCTGATTATGTTCGTTGCGTGTATTGTGTTCTCGGTGTTTGTTTTTTTTTGTAGTGTGTCTGATTATGTTCATTAATTAGTGGTGGTTCCAATTATCTTCGTTTCTTCTATATTGTGTCTAATTTCATTCTTTTTTTGCACATAGTGTCTGATAACATTCGTTTCTTGTAGATTTTGTCTGATTATGTTCGTTTTGTTGTACAATGTTTGACTATCTTCGTTACTTGTACTGTGTGTCTGATTATGTTTATTTCCTTACAGTGTGTTTGACTATGTTCATTTATTGTACTGCGTGTCTAATTATGTTCGTTTCTTCTATACTGTGTTTGGTTACATTCGTTTTTTTGTACAGTGTGTCTCACTATGTTCGTTTTTTGTACAGTGTGTCTCACTATGTTCGTTTTTTGTACAGTGTGTCTCACTATGTTCGTTTTTTGTGCAGTGTGTCTGACTATGTTCGTTTTTTGTACTGACTATGTTCGTTTTTTGTACAGTGTGTTCGTTGTTTGTACAGTGTGTCTGACTATGTTCGTTTTTTGTACAGTGTGTCTGACTATGTTCGTTTTTTGTACTGACTATGTTCGTTTCTTCTATACTGTGTCTGATTACATTCGTTTGTTGTGCAGTGTGTCTGACTATGTTCGTTTCTTGTACGTGTGTCTAATTATGTTCGTTTCGTGTACGTGTGTCTAATTATGTTCGTTTCTTCTATACTGATACAAAGGGTTTCAGCATGATTTGGGGGGAGACTTAATAATATTGGTTGTAATGCATGTAAGAGAAGAAAAAGTGATGAGAGAACATTCCATCTGCACTAACTAGATAATATTTCCAGTCTGTAAATGTATATTTTCATGAACATATACTGTTCCCCGCGGCGTCCTGACTGCTCTCAATTTTGGTAATCTGGTATAGTGGAAACAGTTTTCGAAGCTTTGATAAAATACAGCACAGTTCGATTCACATGCTGAATGTGTTGAAGGCATTGGTCGATATATATATATATATATATCTTTATAACATATTAATATAAACGACCTGTCAATCAAATATGATACATGTGTTTTATTTGAATGTAAACCTTTCATGTAATATGTTGACCAAAGAGTAAATGATCCTGTCTATTTGACTTGTGCTGGCGTAACAACAACACCGGTCTTAACGAGTAGATTTATTCAGCACGCATGTCGGATCATTTTACATCTAATTTCCTAGACTGCAAAAGAAATGTAAATTTTATTTCAGACTCGTACGCCTTGAATGAATAATTACATTCCAATAGAGATTGCTAATTATATAGCAGGCGTTACGATAAGTAATTATAACCATGTCAAATTAGTTGTTGCGGGTTCTTCCTACTCTAATTTCCGCGATAAATGAAAACTTTTGAATCGCTGAATTCACGTGATCGCTATGCCTCATAAATAACTCACTCTATGTATTTGTATACCGTGTTGTCGTCATGCTTATTTGAGCATGTTGAGTGAAGAATATGTATGTTTATCAAATTCCAATCCAATATAGTTACCATGGAAACCAATCTATACAAGATCCGCATACATAACTGGTCGTCACAGGTGTTCAGTGTTTTGTGAAACTAAGCTGTTCGATTTATTCAAAAGAAGCTTAAGTTTAATCCGTATTCTAAATGCGTTCAATCACTTTTAGTGTATATGGCTTGTAGTGACAGAGAAATGCGTATGACATCACACAAGACACGACATTGTTATCGGCAATATACACTCGTTTCCTCGATGTCTAAAGTACTGCGTGTAACCCAAATAACATACAGAAATGTGTTAAGTATAACATATTTGGAATCAATTTATTATAGGAAACCTTGAAAACTACATTTTGACAAATTGTATGTTGTTCAATGACTATGCATGACTGGCATATCTTGAGACGTACGCTAACATAATCATATCTTTTGTATGTATGTATCGATTAAGAACTTACATGCATCTAATTCTGGGAGTATTCCAGACAATGCACACATAATACTGATCGTATTATACGACTAAAACACATACCTGTCAACAGAAAGACGAAATATATCCAATTACTTATTTTAATTGCTGTACTATGTGGACATGCATGTCGGATTGGTGGTTTATTACTACAACAAGTTCATAACTTCTTAAGAGGAATGTCATCGCTAGATGCATTCAATTCGAAGAAATGAACTTCCTGCAGACATTACCACTACTCATTAGATATACTTATCGATTGCCTACAGCTGCATATAATCGCCTCGTTTAAATACAGTGCATTGTTGGGTGTATATAAACAAATCATATCTTTATCCAGTTTAGAGACTAACACTTCGTTCTTTGTGTCTAGCTGCAAGATGTCCAGCTGCAGGGTTTGCTAGAGATCGGACTCAGCTTTGAGTGTATTTTTTTATTACATCGTAATTACTCCAGCATGAAAAGCTTAGATCTATGCTTAGACCAGCACGTAGAACAGCGGAGAAGTGGTAGTATATTCAAACTGATGAAAGGGAAAGTTGTAACTAATAATTCAATATAAGTCTTGTTTTGATAATCTCGGCCTCAATTTGTTAAAATCCGTTCAGTTAATTTGGTCTTGATTTGGTAAACACAGTCTTCTTTTGATAGTTTCTGTTTAATTTTGATAAACTCGGTCTTGTTTTGATAAATTCGTTTTTAATTTGACAAACTCGATCTTGTTTTAGTGAACTCTATCTTGATTTGATAAACTCAGTCTTGTTTTGACAAACTCGGTCTTGATTTGATAAACTCTGTCTTGATCTGACAAACACAGTCTTGTTTTGACAAACTCGGTTTTGATTTGATAAACTCGGTCTTGCTATAACAAACACAGTCTTGTTTTGACAAACTTGGTCTTGATTTGATAAACTCGGTCTTGATCTGACAAACACAGTCTTGTTTTGACAAACTCGGTCTTGATTTGATAAACTCGGTCTTGATATGACAAACACAGT
The DNA here is from genome assembly GCF_978046115.1 of Saccoglossus kowalevskii. NCBI lineage: Eukaryota > Metazoa > Hemichordata > Enteropneusta > Harrimaniidae > Saccoglossus > Saccoglossus kowalevskii. The sequence continues at coordinate 7,403,616 of NC_140662.1, forward strand.
CTTGTTTTAACAAACTCGGTCTTGATTTGATAAATTCGGTATTGTTTTAGTAAACTCGGTCTTGATTTGGTAAACTCGGTCTTGATCTGACGAACACAGTCTTGTTTTGACAAACTCGGTCTTGATTTGGTAAACTCGGTCTTGATCTGACAAACACAGTCTTGTTTTGACAAACTCGGTTTTGATTTGATAAACTCGGTCTTGCTATAACAAACACAGTCTTGTTTTGACAAACTTGGTCTTGATTTGATAAACTCGGTCATGATATGACAAACACAGTCTTGTTTTAACAAACTCGGTCTTGATTTGATAAATTCGGTATTGTTTTGGTAAACTCGGTCTTGATTTAGTAAACTCGGTCTTGATCTGACGAACACAGTCTTGTTTTGACAAACTCGGTCTTGATTTGGTAAACTCGGTCTTGATCTGACAAACACAGTCTTGTTTTGACAAACTCGGTTTTGATTTGATAAACTCGGTCTTGCTATGACAAACACAGTCTTGTTTTAACAAACTCGGTCTTGATTTGATAAACTCGGTCTTGCTATGACAAACACAGTCTTGTTTTGACAAACTCGAGCTTGATTTGATAAACTCGGTCTTGATCTTACAAACACAGTCTTGTTTTAACAAACTCGGTCTTGATTTGATAAACTCGGTCTTGATCTGACAAACACAGTCTTGTTTTGACAAACTTGGTCTTGATTTGATAAACTCGGTCTTGATATGACAAACACAGTCTTGTTATTTATTTATTTATTTATTTATTTATTGCTTCCCTTTTGTAACAGGGGCTCACTATGTAAACTAGGAGCTGCACCAAATAAAAAAAATACATTTAACAAACTCGGTCTTGATTTGATAAACTCGGTCTTGATTTGACAAACACAGTCTTGTTTTGACAAACTCGGTTTTGATTTGATAAACTCGGTCTTGCTATAACAAACACAGTCTTGTTTTGACAAACTCGGTCTTGATTTGATAAACTCGGTCTTGATCTGACAAACACAGTCTTGTTTTGACAAACTTGGTCTTGATTTGATAAACTCGGTCTTGATATGACAAACACAGTCTTGTTTTAACAAACTCGGTCTTGATTTGATAAATTCGGTATTGTTTTGGTAAACTCGGTCTTCATGTGACAAACACAGGCTTGTTTTAACAAACTCGGTCTTGATTTGATAAACTCGGTCTCGTTTTTGTAAACTCGGTCTTGATCTGACAAACATAGTCTTGTTCTGACAAACTCGGTCTTGATTTGATAAATTCGGTATTGTTTTGGTAAACTCGGTCTTGATCTGACAAACACGGTCTTGTTTTCATAAAAACGGTCTTGATTTGATAAACTCGGTCATGTTTTGGTAAACTCGGTATTGTTTTGGTAAACTCGGTCTTGATCTGATAAACTCAGTCTTGTTTTGACAAACTCGGTCTTGATTTGATAAAGTCGGTCTTGTTTTTGGTAAACGCGGTCTTCATCTGACAAACTCGGTCTTGTTTTTGAACTCGGTCTTGTTTTGGTAAACGCGATCTTGTTTTAGTGAACTCGTTGTTGATTTGATAAACTCAGTCTTGTTTTGATAAATTCGTTTTTAATTTGACAAACTCGATCTTGTTTTAGTGAACTCTATCTTGTTTTGGTAAACGCGATCTTGTTTTAGTGAACTCGGTCTTGTTTTTGTAAACGCGATCTTGTTTTAGTGAACTCGTTGTTGATTTGATAAACTCGGTCTTGTTTTAGTAAACCCGGTCATGATCTGAAAACTCAGTCTTGTTTTAGTGAACTCGGTCTTGTTTTTGTAAACGCGATCTTGTTTTAGTGAACTCGTTGTTGATTTGATAAACTCGGTCTTGTTTTGGTAAACCCGGTCATGATCTGAAAAACTCAGTCTTGTTTTAGTGTACTAGGTCTTATTTTGATAAACGCGATCTTGTTTAAGTGAACTCGCTGTTGATTTGGTAATTTAAAACCTGGTAATGTTTTGATAAACTCGGTCCTGTTTTGATAAATTCGGTCTTGTTTTGATAAATTCGGTCTCGACTTGATAAACTCGTGCGTTATCAAGTCAGTAAAACATGAAAACTACACCGATGTTAACTGCTCTTATATTGGAAAGCGAACTGTCCAACATTCACAATAAATCACTGAAATACAAATAAAACGTAAAACAGTACACATCTTTCTAGCGACTGTGATTTGTAGTGCAAATTGATCCCGTGATGGGACAACATGACAATTATTCGTCATTAGAATCTACTCAGATTCACTACATTATGGCTTTGCAATAACCATTAAAGAAACGAACATGATAGTTTACGGCGCTGTAATCTGAGTTTTTCATTAATTCGCGTGAACGTAGAACACACTCGACACAGAGTGACGATTCAGTCGACATTAGCCGGTATGCTCGCACTATACGCCGTTCAGAGTGACCTGACGACTAAAAGGTCAAGTACTATGCAAGTACGCTTTGGTAACTCATTCCATGGTTCCATCTGAGCCGTTAAAAGCTAATGCATTGCTGTATGGTTGAGATGTTTTATTTTCTCAACTCGTAAATAGATTGATTAGAGGTGAAGTAGTTATCTAATTGAAATCGTAGTCGTTGGATTCTTTTAGACGCCCTTAAAAAATCAGAGTTCGCTGGGTCCTTAGAATCACGCAGATCAAGTTTTTATATAGTGTAACTATCGAGTCTATCATCGACTTAGCAACTTGCAATTGTGTTCCATCGAACCAGTCGTTTGAGAAATAATTTTAACTTTCCAAAGCAGTAGTTCATTCATACTATTCCCACTTGCATATTACCTAAACCGCGGGTATTAGACGATAGATGGCGCTGTGTAAACTAGTTTGTAGAAAGAACTATTATTTATTCAAGTTAACATTGATTTTCACTAAGTAAGACTATAAGCGCGTTTCTAGTTGATTGCACAGAAAGAAAATAAAACTAACGCAGACTATGCTGCATCACGTGCGTCACTTACTATTACCATATCTGAGTCATTGTTTTATTGACTTGAAATAAGTCACATATTGCGATTGTGGCACCGAAGCCAGGGATCACAAACATTTGCATGGAGAATTCTAATCTCGGGTTCACCCCCCCCCCCCTCCATGCCGTATGACAAAAATGATATAACCCCAACCTATGTAATGAAAAAACATAAAGCAGGGGAGTCGTCACCTGCGCATGCGTCGCATAACCATAGCGTGTCATTGTTTACATCTTGTTGATCTATTGCGTTTTTAGCGTGTGTTGTTATCGTCACTTGGGACTCAATTCCCGCGCGTGCGCAGGTGACGACCCTCCCGCTTTAATGCAGCAAGCTACATTGATATTTAAATTGTTACGGCCAGTATTGTCAGCATCTTGTCACGAGGCCAAAGGTGTGAAATAAATGCACGCACTGCTTCACCCCATTGCTGTTAGTCGAAGGGTATATTTGCATTAACACAAATGACTCTATTCAGTGCATTGTCTTTCATGTCACGTGACGACAAATTATTCTTCAAACGTTTACATCTGTGTAGCCGTTGCAAGCGAATAACTCTTAGAGTAGGGGTTATATCAAATAATTTTTTTTTTTTTTCAATTGTCTATGACTGTCTTGTGTTTTTTTTTTTTTTTGCTATCTTTTTGTATTACTTTATTGTATTTTCAACTAAGATCCCACTCCGGGATACGGTTTCAATAAAGATTATTATTATTATTATCAAAATCAAGGTTGCGTGTGCTTACATAAATGTAATTAATGTGCGTTTAGAGGTGCTGAAAAGTTTGTTAGAGAACAATAAAATATGAAAACTACTTTATATATATTTGCACTTTGACGGAAAAAATACGGACCGGGCCATCTAATAATCGATGCCCATAATCCATATAATGGGATTATACATTTATCGTACAATTTCCAACAAAACGGAGTTGTTACTTCGAACGATGAACCACTTCAGAACACACAATAAACGACTACATGCCTACATACAACAGTACATACGACTTGCGCGATCATCTTGTATTTCGTTCAGATTTCAGACATTTTTTTTTTCGAGTATTCTTCAGTTATGCACTTGTTGAATTCGGATCGCGCACTACGTACACCATGATTATACATGTTTGCAATGCAATTTGCAACCCAATGGCTGAATAATTGTGGTACAGTACTTCTATATGTTGTAGTATTACATACTCAACATCATATCAATACGCTAAATGCCATTATCTGCTTTTGCAATATGCACTGTATACAATCCTTCACCAAAAAATAAATAATTTTTATTTCTACACGATCAATTACTAGTATATTCATTGGCCTGATACGTATGTACATGTACAGTTTTATAACTAGTATGAACAAATTTACATACCCGTCTGAATTCCCAACAATTTCCTTGTAAATATGACATGCTCCAACCCCTGAAGTCCTATCCGCTTCTAAGTATGTGTGT